>NC_045787.1:91085701-91784868 GCF_009873245.2 Balaenoptera musculus
ATTTCTGCTGATTGACTGCTTCTTGCTTCCCTCCTCTCACCTGTATACTGGTCTCCCTCTAGAACCCCACCTACATGCTAAAGCTCATTTCCTGGGATGACTGATTTGTCTAATTATAAATTACCTTCAGCAGGTGTCTTACTGAATGTGACCTACCTGAGATCAAGGTCACAGCAGTTTTATTTAGGTGTGCTCGTTAATGGGTGTCCATTTTCTCGAGAAACGTGCCCTCAAAACACTGTGTTTTGTGTTTTTGGATGGCTGCTTTAAGCATGAAAGGCTTTAGGTTTACTTTTAAAGAGAATTCTTAAAAGACAGGGACTTCCCTGGCGGTCCAGTGGTAAAGAATCCGCCTTCCAATGCAGGGGATGGGGGTTCGATCCCTGGTCGGGGAACTAAGATCCCACATGATGCAGGGCAACTAAGCCCACGCACCACAACTACTGAGCTTGCGCGCCTCAACTAGAGCCCGCTTGCCTCAAACTGCAGAGCCCACACATCCTGGAGCCCGAGCACCACAACTAGAGGAGCAAAAACCTGCACGCCACTACTAGAGAGAAGCCCGTGCACTACAGTGAAAGATCCCGCACACCTCAACGAAGATCCCACCTGCTGCAACTAAGACCTGACGCAGCCAAAAATAAACAAATAAATAATAAAGACATCTTTAAAAAAAAGAGAATTCTTAAAAGACAGTAAAATAATTAATGTTAAGTACTCTGAGTTCTAAGGCTTAAGAGTCATGAAGATGTTAGGAGTAAAGTCTACTTGTTTCTCATACACGCAGCTGGTCTCTGCCTTCGGGCCTTAGCTCCTGCTGTTCCTTCTGCTGGGAATGCTTTTCCCTAGAATTCTGCCTGTCTTACCCTCATCCCTTCAGGTCTCTGCTCAAGTGTCTCCTTTCTGAGACCTTCCTTGAGCCCTCTGCATACACTTTCCCTAAGCCCCTTCTGCTTTATTTCTCTTCATCATACCTACCACCTTCTAACGTAGTGTATAATTTACTTACTGATTTTGTTTGTTGCCTGTCCTCTCCACTAGAATATATACTTCATGAGGGCAGGAGTTTTTTTAGGATTTGTCCACTGAGATCTGCTCAACATTGACTACAGTGTCTGGCACATAGTGGGCTCACAGTAAATACTTATTGAATGAACACCTCTTTTTTTTTATGCTTTCATTTTTTACATTTATTTAAAAATTTTTTTATTGAAGTATAGTTGATTTACAATGCTGTGCCAATCTCTGCTGTACAGCAAAGTGACTCAGTTTTACACATATAGACATTCTTTTTAAAATATTCTTTTCCATTATGGTTTATCCCAAGAGATTGGATATATTTCCCTGTGCTCTACAGTAGGACCTGGTTGTTTATCCATTCTAAGTGTAATAGTTTGCATCTACCAACCCCAGCCTCCCAGTCCATCCCTTGGGAGCCACAAGTCTGATCTCTATGTGAGTTTGTTTCTGTTTTGTAGATAGGTTCATTTGTGTTATATTTTAGATTCCACAGATAAGTGATATCATGTGATATTTGTCTTTCCCTTTCTGACTTAATTCACTTAGTATGATAATCTCTAGCTGCATCCATGTTGCTGCATATGGCATTATTTCATTCTTTTTTATGGCTGAGTAATATTCCATTGTATATATGTACCACATCTTCTTTATCCATTCATCTGTCGATGGACATTTAGGTTGTTTCCATGTTGGCTATTGTGAAAAGTGCTGCTATGAACATAGGGGTGCATGTATCTTTTTGAATTATAGTTTTGTATGGGTATATGCCCAGGAGTGGGATTGTTGGATCATACGGTAATGCTATGTTTAGTTTTCTGAGGAACCTCCATACTGTTCTCCCTAGTGGCTGCACCAACTTACATTCCCACCAGAAGTGTAGAAGGGTTCCCTTTTCTCCACACCCTCTCCAGCATTTATTTGTAGACTTTTTAATGATGGCCATTCTGACTGGTGGAACACCTCTTTTTAACGCGGGCTAAACACATTTCTCTGCTGGCTCTAGTCAAGATGTACTGGAAACCGCACCCACCCCTCCACCCCTTTTTTAAGGCTAGGCTCACAATAGCTTCTTCCTTTCAGAAAACACCCTGACAGTAAGGAAAAAAAGTCTCAGAGGTACTGGATGAGCCACTTAGAAGCCTATGTTTTAAAGCCCATGTACGTTTTACTCCGAGCCTATGAACTCAAATCAGCAACAGTCACACAAGTTAGTTGTAATTTCTGACTCTATAGCAAAGACAGGCCTCCTGGGAGGACCATATGTGAAAGAAAGAAAACCCAAGTTCTAAAAATGCGTTTATTTTGGGGCTGTTTATTATAGAGGCTGATAGACCTTCCCTCCCATTAAACTCCTGAGTTTGGAAATTGGGCAGTCCTAGGAAAAAGTAAGGAAAGGCCATTTTTTTTTTTTAAAGAGTCCCCCATGTCTCCCCACATTGGGGAAAAAAAGTTAGATTTTTTTTCATATTGAATAATCATCCCTGTACAGTGAATGGGTTGGACTAAGTAATCTCTAAAGCTGCCTTCCGTCTTGAAAGCTGTATGATCCTGTTCTAAATATTCCACTCTGGCCAGTTTATTTTATACACCACTGTATGAACATGCTGCATGCATTCCTTAGCTTAGTGGCTTAGTTTATGATTGTCTCCAGCCTGAGTACTCTAGAAGGGGGATTTCTGGATCCAAGTGCTTGGAGATTTTTGAGGCTCTTGTTTCATAGGGCCAAATATTTTCTAGATAGGCTGCACTTTAGGGTAAGGTTTAATGTTTAGGATATTGAGTTAGCACGGCTGTGGTCAGCCCTGGGTCAGCCGCTTGCCAGCCATGTGCAGAGTTTACCAGATCCCTTTCTCTTCATTTCTTTCATACCTTCCTTATAGGATAGTGATGAAGATTAACTGAGAATGCACCCTGGCTGCTATTATTATTATTATTATCATTATTATTTTATTTTGTACTCTTAGAGTTTTCACAAGCATAGAATATTAGCATATAAAATATCCTTGTCAATTTGTTAAGGAAAATGTGAAGTTTTTATATTTTTGATTACTTTTGAGTGTTTTTTCATGTTCATTTACATTTTTTTTTAATTAAAAAAAATTTCTACTTCATTTTGGTCACAATTCCTTTCTCTAAGTTTAAATCCTTATTACACCCATCACTCAGTTTACATGCATCTGGTGTTCTTAAGATCACCAAACATAGCAGGAAGAATGCACAGGTGGTGTTCAAGAGATACTGTATACATTTTTTAAACATATAAGATATGTGTATAATATGTGAAGATTATTTTGTTTTGGTAAAAATTGTTTTTTGATCAAGTCTATCGATTGCTTATTAAATAAATGAATATATATTTGGTTTCAGAAGAAAATCCCTTGCCAGTGGCCTGGTGAGTGAGCCATTTTGGAATTTAGTCTGTTGACCCATTCAAGCCTTCAGTGGACCGCAGCCGTGGCTGATAATCTGACTACAGCCTCATCAAGAGACCATGAGGCAGAACCACCCAGTTTATTAAAAATGCCAGTACAAATCTATCCCCATACAGGGAAGTAATTTTGGATGAAATATATTTCTCATATTAGAAAATGTTAGTTTTGCTTTTTAAATTATTGTACTTTCTTTTGTTTTTTTTCCCCCCACTCTTGTGCTCTGAACCTCCTGCTAAGCCCCAGACATTTGGGTTTTTTCATGTCCAGCAGTTCTCTTCTGGGATGAGAAGTTACTTTAGCATAAGTTCACAGCTCATTAATTTAAGAAGCAACTGCCTCAGAGACCCGCAAACCTATAATTTACTCTTAAGTGTGTGTTTATGTCTGAGAACTCGTAGCAGGGGGCTAAGAGGGGAGAGTAATGAGCCTGGAAACTCCCTGCTCAGCTGGCTCACCAGACCCCTCACCGGCAGTGTTTCCACAGCCCCTCTGTGTTTTCTGGGGTCCCACTAAGATGCCCTTTGGAAGATTACAGACAGTTGTTCTGCATGGCACTTAACGATAGAGCAACAGAGCAAAGGGAGAGAAGAGCTTGGAGCTGACCCTGCACACAGAAGTGGACCAGGTGGATGTATGGCTGGGCCAGGCCTTTGAGAGAGCCTTCTGCTGCCCAAGTGGGCACGGAACAGCCTTATGTCAGGGCAGCCTGTGGACTTGAGGTTTTTTTCAACGCAGGTTATCTGTTCCTGCCTTCCAGTTTCCTTTTTCACTCCTTCTCAGGCCAGTGGGGCTGACCCCTGATTGAACAATAGTCACTTGGGGGAGCCTTGAAAACAACCGGAGAGGTTCTGATTCAAGTGGTCTGGGTGGGATCTGGGCTTGGATAAAGTTAAAAAACCTCCCGCTCGTGATTCAGATGCACTCCAGGACGCGAGAGCCAGGAACCCAAGCCAGGTTGGTCCACTGATCTGTTTCCAGACTTAGCCTTTCCAGGCTCCTCCCCTACCATTTGCCTTCCTTAAATCTGCTCTAGCAACAGCTCTGCCCTGCACTTTCAAACTTCGACCTTCGGCTGCTTGCCCTTTTAAATGATGGGGAGGAAGGAGATTGGTGAAAATTCGCAGGTTGTAATCAGGTAAGGGTAAGTTGTTAGTTTGCTACCCTGTTGGGTTTTGAATTAATTTAATGATCTGTGAATTTCTGCTGAAACAACTAGAATATCTAAGTCTCCTTTGTGGCAAAGCTCCTAGTGAGAAACTCTTGGGTTTGGTATCTTAAAACTTCTCTCTGCTGGTCCTTATGTGCTGGTAGAAGATTCAGGTGGTTTATTTCCTTTTCCCTTCATTATTGTTGTTATAAATTGGGCACACAACTTTTACATTTCTTTTTAATGCAGTGAAGGTGGAACATTAAGAATGTGTTTCATGAGTTTTGAATCAATCTCTTAGGGTTAATCTGAATTTCTAAGTTTTCTCTTTAATGTGATTGTACAGGAATGCCTCAGCATTCTAATGAAACCTACAATCTGCAGAACTGTTTCATATAAAATCTCATTTATAGATTATGTATATTTGACAATGTAGAAACTTTCCAAATCTACAGTTTGGAGGACTTTGTGATAAATGTTATATTATTTGGCAACTCAAAGGAAATTTTGCAAATTATTTAACACAGTTTCCTTAAAACATAGCCACTTAGTAAGAAACTGTTATTAGCCCATTCTAGGCGAAGTTTGACACTTATGTTCTAGTGGTGGTTCATTACCTTTGAGATACTTAAAGTGATGGGAAGGCTTTGGAGCCCTGATGGAAGCTGGGGTGTCCTGTGGGGATGGTGGTCGAGGTGGGCTCAGGGAGGGCCCCTGTGTTGGACATGGTCAGCCTCAGGTACCCGGACTTCATGCAGCTAGCTTAATCTCTGGTTGCATCTGGATCTGGCCAAAGTCTGCAGCCATGTGAGTCAGCCTAGGGACTTTTTTGAGCAGAGTTTGAGGGTTGAGACCATCGAGGGCCTCCAATTCAGTGAGTTTCATCCTCAGTGGTGCAGGACCCTGAATCAGTCCCTTGGGGCACTTGCTGACAAAGCTGAAGGGCAAGCAGCCTTCAGGCCTTCCTCCTCCGTGTCTGAATGGCTAAGTCTTTGCAAGTCAGTGCTTTTATGCTGTAGTTAGTCCCAGTGGGAAGGTAATTCTCTTCTCTCGGCTTTAATTTTCTGTATCAGGTGTGAGGCCCATGTCTCTTGGGGTAGATGTGGGCCTTCCAGGTGGACACACACACTTAAGGGATCCAGGTGGCAATTTGCTCTTGTTTTCTTTTTTTTCCTCTTCCCTTAATCTTTTTAGCTAAAGCGGGGACCCACTGGTAGGCTCTCTTAATGGTAAGGTCAGTGTCAGGTAGGGTGGTGGAAGGGAAAAGGGTCTACCACCAGTGTTTGTTGTCTCTTAACTCAGTTGCTTCTGCTTTCTCCGTTTCCACTGAGCCTCTCCATCTATTCAGTCTTCCAGTGTCATGTCTATAGTATCTTCCTTTACTGTCCAATCAAAGTAACTGCAATCTATAACCTCAATTTTGAGATGTGTCCTATATTTATGATCCTAAATACGGGATTAAAAAGAAAGTTGATATCAGAGATTTGTTTTTTTATTTTTTAATTTTTATCAATTTATTTATTTATTTTTGGCTGTGTTGGGTCTTCGTTGCTGCACACCGGCTTTCTCTAGTTGCAGTGAGCGGGGGCTGTTCTTCATTGCGGTGCGCATGCTTCTCATTGCAGTGGCTTCTCTTGTTGTGGAGCACGGGCTGTAGTCGCGCGGGCTTAGTAATTGTGGCTCGTGGGCTCTAGAGCACAGGCTCAGTAGCTGTGGCACACGGGCTTAGTTGCTTCGCGGCATGTGGGATCTTCCCAGACCAGGGCTCAAACCTGTGTCTCCTGCATTGTCAGGCGGATTCTCAACCACTACTCCACCAGGGAAGTCCCAGAGATTTGTTATAAAACTTTATTTCTACAATCTGTCCTGAAGTTAGTGCTCAGTCCAATTTCTTATATCTTTCACAGATCAGAGCCTGACAGTTAAATTCAACAATCATTTATTAGATTAAAACAACCTGGAAAATTCAATTACCCAGAAAACCCATTCCCTGAGCATCCTTTTAAATCAATGTGGGGCCATATAGATGAACTGGGAAGTCTCTGTATTCCTTAAAATAATTACTTTGGATGTGTAAGCCTTTTAGAATCTATCAAAATCAAGTGTTAATTTTTAAGCTAATAAAATGTATTACTGAAGGTATGATGTCTCATTGGAAATAGTTTAGGATCAGACAGGAGTAATTTGCTGTAAGGATATTTTACATAAGGCTTGAGCAATTTCATGGACTGGGTTTATGAGGCTGGTGCTTCAGGAGCTGTTTCTTCACTGTATGTTTGCAGGGTTTAACATATGATGCCCATTCGTGGGTGATAGTGCCTTCGTTAGGTCTTAGTGCAAACAGCTGTGCTTCATAAAGACAGGCCTCACAGCTGAGAGGATGCATGGCATTGCTTCATCCCATTATGCCTTTTAAAAATATAAAGCGCTGGGGCTGAATTCTTTATTAAAGTAGCTAGAAGTAAGTGTAACTGAAACAACTAATTAAGCCATATTAAAAAGGTTAATTTGGCTAACAGTGAGCTCACAACTTTCTTTCTGAGACAGTAAAGCTTAGGGGGAGAAAGGAGTAATGTTCTAGTGACAAAGAAGTCAATACATGGTGCTCACATTATTTTCAGAATTTCTACCAATTTGAACACCTACCACAAGCTTGTGAGGCTGAAATCTCCTCTGAGTGATATATAGTATTTGAAGATTTGAGAAATACAAATTTGCATCTTAAAAGTTCATTGGTGAGGTTAGGTATTACCCATTTGTTTCCCTCTGTTGAGGTTTCTGTCCTTTGGTCCAATGGAGTCTCTCAGCATCTTCTGGGTTTGGGGCTGCCTCATCTCTGTCACTTAGACTATAATTTTAATTCTTTTAATCTCAGTGAGGAGATAATTTCAGTGAATGAAAAAACAGAGACTGGTCAATGGATTTTAGTTTTTAATTGATTGTATTTTGGCTTTAGGTAACAGGTTTATTTTTCTCTGGAGGCAGGCAGTTCAGGATTGGTTCAAGGTTAACAGCTCTGGATTGGCTTTTCTGTGTTTCTTGGCTTTTTTCATGGTTGTCTGTGGTGGTTACAAGTTTGTTACCAACTGTGGGATAATGCACTCTCTAATGGTTTTCTGTACCGTACCAATACTCTACAATACCCTTTGTTAGACTTTCCCAAATTATACAACCTGAGTCCACGCTGTGTTTCTTCCAGGGACCCTGACTGAGACAGGTACATCTCTTTTCATAAGAGGGGAGCATTTTCCCCAGAAGCAGCACAGCCCCATCAGACTTCCTTTTGTGCAGGTTCCATTGGCTGGGACAGCTCACACTGTCAAGCTGTAGGCTGTTGGGGGGAGTACCTGGCAGAGTTCAGAGGAAGGTAGCTTCTGCTGACAAGGGCTTCTCCAGGTCTTTATAAAAGGTAGAGATGAATCCATATCCCAGGATCATATGTGCTATTTACAGCTTCTTCCTGAAGGTGGGAAGCTTCAGTGGATTGAAGGGTCATGAGGTCATGGAATGATCAAGACTGACCACAGAGGCAGTTTCAGAGATACTACCCTAGCAAATGGATGGGTTTGTTCTTTGTATTATTTTTCCCAGCATATATTGAGTCCTAGGGAAAAATTTATTTACCGCTCATGCTGAAATGTCTTCAAACCCAGGCAAAATCCCATCAGGACTTTTGTTTTGCCTTTTTAAAAGAAATTTAGATAAAGCCGCTTCAGTCAGGGTTTTGACAAATTACTCATTCTTCTTTAGTTTGATATCTAGGAAGCATATACCTTCCACTCCCATCTGCTTCCATAAGAAGGAAAAATTCATGTATGTGTGTGGCAGAAATTTGGCTGTAGTCGAAGGTTCTCAGCCTCTAAATGGGCATTTTACTGATAGTCTGCTTCACAACAGGATCATATTTTTATTATTATTTTTTTAATAGTAAAGTTAGCCTTGGTTTGCCATGTTAATTGCAACACGTTTACCATTATTTTGCCTTTAAACTGAGGTTAAAGAAGTTGTAATTTTTTTTTGTTGAGGTATAATTGATGCATAACGTTATATTAGTTTCAGGTGTACAACATAAGGATTTGATATATGTATATATTGTGAAATTATCTCTACAATATTAGCATCCATCACACATAGTTACACTTTATTTTTTCTCATGATGAGAATTTTAAGACCTCTCTTAGCAACTTCCAAATGTGCAATAAATATTAGCTATACTCACCACACTGTGCATTATATACCTGTGGCTTACTTATTTTAAAACTGGAAGTTTGTACCTTTTGATCACCTTTACCTGTCTTACCCATGTGCTACCCCTGCCTTTGGCAACCACCAATCTGTTCTCTGTATCTGTGAATTTGTTTATTTGTTTTGTTTTAGATTCCATGTATAAGTGAGATCATGGAGTACTTGTTTTTCTCTTTCTGAATTATTTCACTTAGCATAATGCCCTCGAGGTCCATTCATGTTGTTACACATGACAGGATTTCCTTTTTTAGTGTTGAATTACACACACACCCCACACCTTCTTTGTCCATTCATATATTGACGGACACTTAGGTTATTTCCATGTCTTGGCTATTGCAAATAATGCTGCAGTAAACATGGAGGTGCAGATATCTTTCGAGATAGTGTTTCCGTTTCCTTCGGATAAATACCCAGAAATAGATTATAAGGTAGTGCTGGATCATAAGGTAGTTCTCTTTTTAATTTTTTTGAGGAACCATCATGCTGTTTTCCATAGTGGATGCACCAGTTACATTCCCACCAACAGTGTGTGAGGGTTCCCTTTTTTCCACATCTTTGCCAATACTTGTATCTGTCGTCTTCTTGATGATAGCCATTCAAACAGGTGTGGAGCTATATTCATTATCGTTTCAATTTACTCTTCCCTGGTGATGAGGAGTGTTGAGTGCCTTTTCACGTGCCTGTTAGCCATCTGTATGTGATAGAAAAATGTCTATTCAGATCCTCTGCTGATATTTTAATTGGATTGTAATTTTGCTGTTGAGTTGTATGAGTCCTTTATATATTTTGGGTCTTAACCCCTTATCAGATATATGATTTACACATATTTTCTCCTGGTTGGTAGGTTGCCTTTTCATTTTGTTGATGGCTTCCTTTGCTGTGCAGAAGTTTTTAGTTTGATGTGATCTCACTTGTTTGTTTTTGCTTTTGAGTTGTTTGTTTTTGGTGTCAAATCCACAAAAACATTGAATAGACTGCTGTCAAGGAACATATCGCCTACGTTTTCTTCTAGGAGTTTTATGGTTTAAGGCCCTGTATTCAAGTGTTCAATCCATTTTGAATTAGTTTTAGTGTATAGTGTAATATAGTGGTCCAGTTTCATTCTTTTGCATATTGCTGTCCAGTTTCCCCAACATCATTTTTTGAAAAGACTGTCCTTTCCCATTGTATATTTTTGGCCCTTTTGTTGTAAATTGATTGTAAATGTGTGAGCTTATTTCTGGACTCTGTTCTGTTCCATTGATCTATGTGTCTTTTTTATGCCAGTACCATACTGTTTTGATTAGTATAGCTTTGCAATGGAATTTGAAATCAGGAAGTGTGATGCCTCTGACTTCTTCTTTCTCAGGATTGCTTTGGCTATTTGGGGTTATTTGTGGTTCCATACATACTTCAGGGTGTTTTTTTTTTTTTCCCTCTATGTCTGTGAAAAATGCCATTGGAATTTTGATAGGGATTGCATTCAATCTATATAGATGGCTTTGGATAGTATGGGCATTTTAATAATATTCTTCTGATCCATGAATAGAGGGTATCTTTATATTGTCTTCTTCAATGTCTTTCATCAAGGTTTTGTAGTTTTCAGTGCACAGATCTTTCACTTCCGTAGTTAAATTTATTCCTAAGTATTGTTTTTGATGCTGTTGTCAATGGGATCATTTTCTTTATTTTTCAGATATTTCATTAGCATATAGAAACAAAATTGATTTTTTGTGTTAATTTTATATTGTGCAACTTTATTATATTCTCTGCAAAGGAAGACAATTTTGCTTCTTCCTTTCTGACTTGGATGCCTTTTATTTATTTATTTTCTTGTCTGATTGTCCTGGTTAAGGACTTCTAACACTGTTGACTAGGAGTGAGTGAGGAGAGTGGGCACACTTGTCTTGGTTTTGGAGGGAAAGCTTTCAACCTTTATCTGTTGAATATCATGTTAGGTGTGGACTTTATATGGATCGCCTTTATTATGTTAAGGTATGTTCCTTCTTTACTCAACTTACCGAGCAACTTTATCATAAAAGGATGTTTGTCAAACGTTTTTCTGTGTCGATTGAGATGATCATATTTTATGATATCATAAAAATGAAAGATTTTTATCTTTCTATTAATGTGTATCACATATATTTGAGTGTGTTGAACCATTCTTGCATCCCAGGGATAAATCCCACTTGATCATGGTATATGATCCATTTAGTGCTGTTGAATTTAGTTTGCTAGTATTTTGTTGAGAATTTTTGCACCTATATTCACTAGGGATATTGGTCTATAGTTTTCTTGTTTTGTGTTGTCCTTATTTGGCTTTGGTATCAGAGGAATTCTGGCCCCATAAAATGAGTTTTGAAGTGTTCCCTCCTCTTCAGTATTTTGAAAGAGTTTGAGAAGGACTGACATTAAATCTTCTTTATACGTTAGGTGGAATTCACCGGGGAAACTATCTGGTCCTGGAGGTGGACTTGTCTGGATTGGCATGTGTCAGCTCTTGCTCTGGACTTTTCTTTCCAGCTTCTCCATGGGTCACTTCTAGCTCTTCAGACTGCTTTGTCATGCTTCTGCAAGTCTCTGTCCAGAGCATTTCCCCCTCTGCACTGAGCTACTTCTAATTCAAGTCTGGATTGGTTGTAATTCTTTTAAAAATATTTTTTATTCAGGATAATAGTAATATATTTTTTATATATAAGCATATTATATTATATATAAATATACAATATTTTTAAAATTGAGGATAACCTAAAAGAATTAGAACGCAGGTGAGGAAATTTGACAACTTTGTATCAGACACACCTGTTCCTATAAGCTGTTTCTTTTAGCTGCAGATGAGAATCCCCTCTCCTTTCCTCTCGTTGAATCCCTGGGCACCAATCAAGTTTCATATGCTCAGAAGAAACCCAAACATTCAAAAGATGTCATAATCATTCTTAAAGAGATATTCCTGCATTATAAAATGGAATATTTAACGCCCAGCCTGAATAACTGCATTTGAATTACTTCACCGGGTCAGAATTTCCCCAAGAATAGCCAAGTACTTGACTCCCACAGACAGGATTCTTTCAAGGGTAGATTTTAGCCTCTATGCTGGGTTGCAGACTTCATCCTCCTTACAGGTATACAGTGTCCTATCATTTGCCAAATAATGACGGTTTGCTTTCTACTTTCTGGCAGTTGTAGCCCTTCTCTTCTGACAACTATTGGTTAGAACTTTTGAATGACATGGAGAAATGGTGGTGAGTGATTAAAATGTTTTTGTCTTGGTCTTTCAAATATGATTAAATTGAAGTGAAGAACATCAGGTTAATGAAAGAGCTTTCTCTTCCTAACTTACTAGAGGTTAAAAATCAAAAATGGATGTTACATTATATCAAATATTTTTTAAAACACCAATTGATTTATTTATTTAAATTTGACTAATGTGAATTATCCTATTATAAATTTCTTAAAATTAAAACAATTTTATTTCTGAAGAAGTCCTACTTTATTGCATGCCATTGAGTATGATTTGCACATATTTTATTTAGAATGACCACACTGTTCCCCTCACACCTTTTAGGGGGAGGTTGCCAGTCTCCTGACACTCCTTCACTTTGGGAAGAGCCCTTTCTTGGTGTGGACTTGATGTGACATGCTGCCTTTCACATTATGAAAGCATGGAGGCAGCTGGCTGAAGCTTAACCAAAGTGCTGGGGCTTTGAATCTGCCAAGACAGAGAGACAGGTTAGAAAGTTTTCATAGCTGTGCCTGGTTGTCTAGAGTCCAGCAGCAGTAGTGATGTGTGTCCTGCCATGGCAGGGTAAAGACAGCAGTAGAGGTGAAGATGTCCATAGCAGTATCCTAATTTCAGGACTTGATGTTGGTTGTGGCTTCTGCAGCTTAGCCTTCCTTAACTTGTGTTCACTTGGTGAGCTTGGTTCTCCAGGTTTCCCATCTATTCTGTAAGCTATCAATATGCTTTCAGAAAATTGCTTCTCTGCTTAGGTTTGCTAGAGTTACTTTCTATAGCTTGCAATCAAGAACCTGACTATCAGACTTCCCTGGCGGTCCAGTGGTTAAGACTCCATGCTCCCAATGCGGGGGGGGGGCACGGGTCCGATCCCTGATTGGGGAACTAAGATCCTGGAAGCCTCATGGCGTGACCAAAAAAAAACAAAAAACAAATGTGACTATATAACAGCATGGTGGATGGACTTGGTGCAAGTCCTGTGCATGGTGGATGGACAGATCTTGATTCAAGTCCTAGTTATTTCATAACCGGCTTTGGGCAAGTCGCTTAACCTCTCTGAACCTCATTTGAAAAACCTTGCAGAGTGGTAGAAAGAGTTATTTGCCAAGTGCATCATCCCTCAGAATAGGCATTTGATGAATTATCGGTAATTAACATTATTATTTATAGAATGTTCTGTAACAGGTCAATAATCCCTTCTCCACAATTCTGAAATCCAAAAAGTTCTGAAAACTTTTAAATAACTCATTTGAGGGACTTCCCTGGTGGCACAGTGGTTAAGACTCCACGCTACCAATGCAGGGGCCCCAGGTTGGATCCCTGGTCAGGGAACTAGATCCCACATGCATGCCGCAACTGAGAGTTCACATGCCACAACTAAGGAACCTGCCTGCTGCAACTAAGACCCGGCGCTACCAAATAAATTAAAAAAAAAAAAAAAAAAAAAATAACTCATTTGGTTGTAAAACCTGACGTGACTTGTGAGTATTTAAAGACCTGACTATGATGTGAGGCAATTTAAAGTTTTTTATTTATCACATTATTGTAAATATTCCCTTTTGCTGCAGAAATACTGTAGCTGCCCCAGACCCTCTGAAGGGTGAGAAATATATTGCATATGCCCCATAGTGTCTTCCCGGGAAGTTTTTGAATCTTGAAACGTATCTGGCCCCATGAGTTTTGGATAAGGGATTTTTGAAGGACTGTTGACTTACATACTGATTCTCAATCAGGGAGAGCGTCAGAATGGTCTGGGGGAGTTTTTTATTTTATTTATTTATTTATTTAAAAATATTTATTTATTTATTTGGCTGCGCTGGGTCTTAGTTGCGGCATGCGAACTCTTAGTTGTGGCATGTGGGATCTAGTTCCCTGACCAGGGATAGAACCTGGGCCCGCTGCTTTGGGAGCGCGGAGTCTTAGCCACTGGACCACCAGGGAGTCCCCTGTGGGAGTTTTTTAAAGCATCAGTGTCCTATGGGCGAATGAGACAGATACTTTCCTTTCCCTTTGGCTGAGTTGTGTGTACACGTATCTGTATGTGTAGGGCGATGGTTTCTCTGGCTGTTTTGGTACCGAGGTTCTGCCGGCATCAGAAAATTAATCGGTGACATTTCAGTCTTTCTCACATGCTTCGTAATACATTGTGTAATGAGAAACTTACTGTTTCAGTGTATGTTAAACTATCTGAAACTAGAGGGTTTTTTATTTGTTTGTTTTTTTTCTGTTTTTGAGGTTATTCTCTGGGAACTTACTTGAGTATGCCAATTATTAGGGAGGATTTTTTTTTTTTCGTCAGTTCCCATAAATTCATCCATTGGTCAAAGAATTTTCAGGTGGTAACATTATGGATGAGAAAAAGTAAGTATCTGTGGTCAATTTCTATCTTTATAGTTATTTTAACATTATTTTACAGAACATCATGAGTAAAGTTATAACAACTAAGTAATATTTTGCTAAAATAAAAAACAAGTAGGGAGAGAGGAAGCATTATATTTAAATATAGATAAGTACGTACTCTGGGAGAGTTTTCTTACTTATCCTTAGTTGTTTTCAGTCGCTTCTTAATCTAACTGGTTTTTCCTCAGGATTTGGTAGCATAGAGTGATGCTGTTTTCTAATTTGGCATGAGACCCTTTTAACTACTCCTTTATGGTTCCTGCTCCCTGGGACCAGGGCTGAACTCTCTGCTAGTGGGGACACTTTTGACTATATAGCCCTTCTCCTTCAGGTGATGATGATTAATCTGCCGGGAAGAGTAGATTCCACTTTGACCCGAAGATCATCAAATAGAGAAATTCTATGGCTTTTAATTTCCTTAAAACAGTCATCTCAAAATCTACTGGGTCGGTGCTCTGAGCAAAAGGCACCTCAAATGGCATCTCCCTGGCCTTGTAGAATTTCAGTAACTAATCGTATGTTGGCAAAAGTGATTGATTCTAGATTTGGACTGATTGCATTATGCAGTAATCTTGACAACTCTCCTGTGAAATACTGGAGAAGGTATCGTGCCTTTGGGTGAGCCTGAGATCAAAGCTCTCTAGGTTAGTATGGGAAATGCTGCCCCGTAGCTTTTCAGAATGGCTGAGTTTCATCTCAGAGTAGATGGTCTTTCCATGCAGTTTGCGACTGGCGAGATATCTTGCTCCCTTTAGATGAGAAAGTAGGCGTGATGAGGCTCATGAACATTCCAGTGTTCCTCCCTTACTCTCGTTTATGGGCAAACTCCCGGGATGGTGGCAGAGTGTGGTCTCAGACTCGGTTCCTGATGCCAGCTCTCCTCCTCTTCCTGACATTTCTTCAGCCTGGTTTTTGTGTTCTTCACCTCTTTGTTTCATCAAAACCAGTCCTTAAAAAAGGCAATTTTAGGGCTTCCCTGGTGGCACAGTGGTTGAGAATCTGCCTGCCAATGCAGGGGACACGGGTTCGAGCCCTGGTCTGGGAAGATCCCACATGCCGCGGAGCAACTAGGCCCGTGAGCCACAACTGCTGAGCCTGCGCGTCTGGAGCCTGTGCTCTGCAACAAGAGAGGCCGCGATAGTGAGAGGCCCGCGCACGGCGATGAAGAGTGGCCCCCGCTCGCCACAACTGGAGAAAGCCCTCGCGCAGAAACGAAGACCCAAGACAGCCATAAAAAAAAAAAAAAAAGGCAATTTTAGACTTTCATACTCTTTCGAAAAGTATTTTGATGTTATGCCCTAACTTTATTTATGGAACACAAGTCCTTTTTTTTTTTTTTTTTAAATAAGAAATTTTAGGTGTTCAGAATATGTGGGGGAAGTATTTTGGCACTGCCAGTTGTTTTTTAGGTTTATTACATAAAAGGAAGTGCTCAACAAACTTCTAATTATTTTAAGAAGAACTTTCCAAATGTTTGAGGGGAGATATATATGTTCTTTTGCCTCCATTCATGTCCACTGAAAGCTGGGGGCTGCCTTGGCTTCCCCAGTGTACTGGCCCCTCAGAGAATGAGTATCTGCAGAGATAGTGAGGAAGCGCTGGTTTGGTGCTGGCCCGGTGTGCTCTTCACTTGTGTAAAGGTGTTCATGGATGCTCACACCTGCACACACCCAAGCCATAGGAGGACAGGTAAGGATTTACAGGGAGCACGTCACAGTGGAATGGTTTCCATATTTAGCCCCTGACACAAAATAAGACTTAATTTTAAGTCAAAATTAGACTTAAAAAATACCTTTAGAAAGGTTCCCCCATGGAAACTGCCCTACCGGCTGTTAAACACGGCCCGTGTTTCCTCTTGCTTTAGAACTATTACTGTATGTTCAATTGCGCATCAGACAAATGAAGAAGGAAGCTTGTGTTTAGAGGCTTTGTGTTGTTAAAAAAAAAAAGAATGCACCTGAACCACTAAGATCAGACTCTGTTTCAAAGCACACCTGAGAGAGGCGTCGGGGAACTGAAGCTGCAGGAACGGGAACGGCCCCTGGAATTTCCTTGTCTTTCAGATTGATCTAGTTCAATGTGCGTAAGTCAAATGCTGAGTACTCTCTGACCCAGCCAACCTGGCATTCTTAGGAGTGGCTAACATTGTGTGAAAACGAATTCCTCCGGTCATGAGAGGAAACAGACACAATTTTTACCAAGATGTGATGCAGAAGATAGCATGGCTTCACAAATGAAGGTTGTGAAGTATCAGAATAAGCAGTGGAATGGATTGTAGATATTCCCTCTCTGGAGTGTTTTAAATTCAGGGTAAGTTTTCACTTTCCCATGTTGAAATAAGTTACTCCCTGTGGATGAGGTACATGGATTCTTATGTCTTGGAAAGTTTTAATGACTATCCTTGTAGGTAAAAAGTGAAGGTGGCAGTTTTTTGTATTTGGACCCAATAATTGTGGATTCAGAATCCTCCAAATGTGAAAATAGATGAATTCTTGTTGTCCTAAATACACTGTAGAGTAATATCCTTTTTGGTTTCCCCTGAGAATTGGGTTTGTGATAGGAAAGATGAAGCATTAGGAGTAGTGACTTTTTTTCCAGTTCATATGAAAATGTTATTCTGAAAGACCGGACTGGAAAGGTCATAGTACTGGACAGATGGGCAATTTGGCATCTTTCACTGAAGAGATGGAAGAGAACAAAGCAAGTAGCAGCATAGAAAATGGTCACTAGAGGCTGTGTGTGTCATAGGCTTGATAGCTAATATTATGTTGAATGTCACCAAGGAAATATTAGTCTTGGCAAGGCTATGGGGTCCCCTCCTTTACTGAATAAAATTAGTTAGGTTGCTGGGACTCATGAATCATGGATGAAATGTTAGAGCTAAAAATGGCCCATAAATAACAATCTTGAATATACATAAAGGTCACTTCCAGGTACTTGCTGTTCGCTGTATGTTGCAGTTAATGTTCAGTGGGCCAGTAGCCTTTTTTTTTTTTTTAAACTTTTTATTATGAGAGAATTCACATGCAGTTGTAAGAAATACTACACAGAGGGCTTCCCTGGTGGCGCAGTGGTTGAGAATCTGCCTGCCAATGCAGGGGACACAGGTTCGAGCCCTGGTCTGGGAAGATCCCACATGCCGCGGAGCAACTAGGCCCGTGAGCCACAACTACTGAGCCTGCGCGTCTGGAGCTTGTGCTCCGCAACAAGTGAGGCCGCGATAGTGAGAGGTCCACGCACCACGATGAAGAGTGGCCCCCGCTTGCCGCAACTAGAGAAAGCCCTCGCACAGAAACGAAGACCCAACACAGCCAAAAATAAATAAATAAATAAATAAAAATAAAGGGAATTCCTTTAAAAAAAAGAAAGAAAGAAAGAAAGAAACACTACACAGAGAGAACCTGTGTCCCTTTATTCAGTTTCCCCTGATGGTAACTTCTTGCAAAACTGTAGTCCAGTATCACAGCCAGGGTATTGACATAGATGCAGTCAAGATCCAGAGCATTCCCATCACCACAAAGCTTCCTCATAGTGCTCTTTTACAGCCACATCCACGTCTCTACCACTTCTACCTCTCCTTAAGCTCGCTACCACTAATCTCTTCTCTCTTTCTATAGTCTTATCATTTCAAGAACGTTCTGTCAGTGGGGCCATTTGGAAAGGCTTTTTTCATGCAGCATACGTCTCTGGAGATTCATCCAGGTTTTGCGTGTATTCCATGGTTTGGATGCAACCACAGTTTGGTTAACTATCCACCTGCTGCAGGACACTGAGTTGTTCACAATTTTTGGCTTTATGAATAAAGCTGCTACAAATATTCATACATACATTTTATGTATGAAAATAAAAATTTCATTCCCCTGGGATAAATGCTGAAGAGTACAATTACTGGGTCATGTGGCAGGTGCATGTTTAGTTTTTTAAAAAGCTGCCAAACTGTTTTCCATAGCGGCTATACCATTTTATAGTCCCACTAGCAATATGTGAGCGACCCAATTTCTCTGCATCCTCGCCAGCATTTGGTGGTGTCACTATTTTTATTCAGCTGTCCTGTATGGTATGTAGTGATATCTCATAGTAGTTTTTTGTTTGTTTGTTTGTTTTGTTGTTGTTGAACAGAGAATTGCTCATTGTAGTTTTAATTTGCGTTTCCCTAGTAGCTAAATATGTGGAATATCTTTTCATGTGCTACCTGTATATCCTCTTTGGTGAAGTGTCTCCTTCTGTCTTTGCTGACTTTCTAAATGGATTGTTTGTTTTCCTACTGTCGAATTTTTCGAGTGCTTTGTGTATTCTAGGTATTAGTCCTTTCTTTGGATATGTAGTTTGCAAATGTTTTCTCTCAGTCTGTAGCTTGTCTTTTTATCCTCTTTACTGGATATTTTGCTAAATAGAAATTACTAATTTTGATGAAATCCATAGCAGTTTCTACTTTCATTCTTACTTTCTGTGTCTAGTCAAAGCCAGCCCCTGGGGTCAGTCCTCTTGTCCCTTCTTCACATCTGAAGCCTTTGGAGACACAGACACTGTCAGTCAGTCCCCAGGGGGGTAGCTCCCCTCAGTGGTCCTCATCTTTGACTCATTCAGCAGTCTCATTCAGAAAGTCAGATTAGATCCATTAAGACAAAGGCAACTTGGTCCCTGGTGGCGCAGTGGCTAAGAATCTGCCTGCCAGTGCAGGGGACGCAGGTTCGAGCCCTGGTCCGGGAAGATCCCACATGCCACGGAGCAACTAAGCCCGTGAGCCACAATCACTGAGCCTGCGCTCTAGAGCCCGCGAGCCACAACTACTGAGCCCACGTGCCACAACTACTGAAGCCTGTGCGCCTAGAGTCCGTGCTCTGCAAAAAGAGAAGCCACCACAATGAGAAGCCCGTGCACCGCAACGAAGAGTAGCCCCCGCTCGCCACAACTAGAGAAAGCCTGCGCGCAGCAACGAAGACCCAACGCAGCCAAAAATAAATAAATAAAATAAATAAATTTATTTAAAAAAAAAGACAAAGGCAACTTACAGTGAACAGGCCCTAGGAGACCACAGGCCAGTGTACAGCTGGGATGGAGTCCCATGGGATCCTTCCCCCAAAGAAGCTTCCCAGCCTATACCAGCCCACACCTGCACAGTTCTGTCCGGGCTAGCGATGAACCTACTTCAAGGACCTGAAGAACGTGGTAGCATTTCCCTCAGTTTATCTAGCGTCTTCATAATGGCTCCTTGAAGAATTTTTATCGTGGCTACATAAAAATCTTTGTCAGATAATTCTAACATCTCTGTCATCTTGATGTGGAAATCTGTTGTTTTGTCTTTTTTCATTCTGTTGGAGATCTTCTTCGTTCTTGGTGTGATGAGTGATTTTTGAACAAAACCTGGACATTTTTGTATTATGTTATGAGATTTTGGATCTCATTTCAACCCTCTGGTTTTGATCCCACTTGAAAGGGGAAGGGGGGAAGTTGTCACCTAATTACTATCTGTGTCTCCAAGGGGTTCTTAGGAAGAAGGGGCAAGAGGATTGACCCCAGGGCTTGGCTTTGGTGGTCCACCATCACTCTGGGGCCTTGATATTTCTTTAGTATCCTCTATTCAGTGGTTCTCAACCCTGTCTACCCGTTAAAGTCCCCCGGTGGAGCGGAAAGCAGCAACTATACATGATGGTCCCTTCTTCTACCCTGAGATTTTGATTCAGTTGATCTGGAGTGGAGCTTAGGCAGTGGTATTTTTAAAAAGCTCCCCAGGTAATTGTAATGTGCAGCTGGAGTTGAGAGCTGCCATTCTGCAGACAAAGAGAACCTGAATATTGACCATCACATTATGGATTCTTATATTTTTTAAAAGCCTTGGCCTTAAACTCAAAAGTTTTGTTTATATCCATTCTCAGTGGCAGGGATGGGGGGTGGGGCAAGATGTGAAAAGTCACAGGATAAACTTGACCCATCTTCCTGGAGTGCCAGTTCTGCCTGATAGAAAAATCATGTTTTAAATTACCTTGCAAAAACGGGCAAGAAAATCAAAACAGATCTTTTTTTAGAGTAGAATGTAAAGTTTGCATGCATTTTTAAAGAAAAAAACCAAACTAGGTAGGACTCTAGAGAAAGCTCACATTAGTGGTAAGCCCCAGCACCCAGGGATGGGTGTTAGGGCTCTCTTACTGGTGGAATTGTTTTGAGATGCACCATGAAGGCCTGGAAGGCAAAATACTGCTGTCTGTGAGTGATGTTTATAACTCCTATTGTTAGGTAACCTAGGTGACTGGACTAATGCGATGCTTTATAGTATGAATCATGTTTATTTAGAAGACTTTACCCCTTTTCATCATCTTTAACTGTCAAAAGTATTCATCCCCCTGAATACTGATATTTCATACACACACACACACATATATATATATATTTTTTGGTCTGGAGTTCTGGGTGATAAGAATCCCATGGTTCTGAATTCTAAATTTAGGAAACACTTCTGCTCATTCTTAGAGGGTTAAAGCAGGGGGCTGTTGGATAATGAGAATATTCTAGGCCTTTTGTTTCCAGCCCCCATCACTGTCAGCGTGGATGAGCTCCTTCTGTATGGCCATAGCTTGTAACACCAGCTGAACAGTCTTGTTGGGGGCCTGTGCTATTCCGTGGGGATGCTTCTGACATTTGAAGAATGCCATTTATTTCTGAACTGAGCACTCATTCCACACTAATAATTCTCTTTGTGGGACGTTCTCACAGAACATGGGTGCTTCCTCCCTGCAGACTTGCGCTCTGGCAGAACTGACAAGTATGTGCATGTGTTGCTCTCTTTACCACATACTCAGTGAAAAATGAATGTTTTCTCTTCTTCCCCTATTAACCTGATTTTCTGGAAGTGATCCAGAACTTGATGGAAACAAACTCACGTAATTTCAGCACTATAGAAACCATATAAACATTCACCTCTACATTTCCCCATTAAAATATAAAAGTTGGATACTCCCTCTTTCCATTGAATCATGGACCTTTCGGTGGTTGACTGCGGTTGTTTCAGTTTATTCCTGAAGAATGAGTAACTAAAATGAGGCTTTGAAGAGGCAGCTCAAGTGGTTAAGAGCCTGGGGACCATGGGCAGACTGGCTAGTTCTAATCCTGCCTCTGTTGCTTGCTAGTTACTTAGCTTTTTAGTTTTTTGGTGTCCCCTTCTATAAAATGGGAATAGAACTTTTCTGAGGATGACATTAGTTAATACATTGAAAGCTCTAAAACAGTTCAAGGTGTGGATGAAAAATGTCGCCTGACATATCAGTAAACAAAGGATGTTGTGACCACCCAACCAGCAGGTACTGCAGCCATCCCCAGCTGTGTGCACCCTGAGGGGATTCAGGATGGAGAAGAGTAGGATACTGGCCCTAGATAGTTAAGGTGTATATCAAGGGAATGATTTCAATCAGCCCAGCCTCTTGCATCTACCCAAACATAGAAAAGCGCTAAATTCATTAATTTGAGGAGGTGTCTGGTTTTCTTTAATTAACAGTAGTATTTTGATGTTCGACTACCTGGTTTTTGTTCCAAAACTCCTATACCTGGTTCTTCCTTCACCTCTTCGAAGCAGTCCCTCAGAGCTGTCTGAGAGACTGTCTTCTGGGCTTAAGTCCTCAGTTTTGTCAGCCAAATAAAACATAATTCTCAACTTTCAGGTTGTGTAATGTTTTTTTAGTCGACAGTGGCATATGACAGCAAATGCTCAATAAATTAGCTCTTTGTATTGTTTAAATGAACATAAAATATGGGTGGCTACCAGTTTCTGCACATTTGACATATATGTGAAAAAAATTCCAATTCCAAATTGGGCGGCAGGTGAATTTGTACCTGTAGCTTCCTACACTTGGGACGTTCTCCTCGTCTCATGACTAGTGCACACTCAGCTCAGATATCCCCTCATGGAAGGGCCTTCCGTATCATTTTGCTCATTTCCTTCCTAATAATACTGCTGTTGATAGGTACTTATTTACTTGCTGTTATCCATCTCTTCTACTAGAATATAAACTCCACAAGGTCCGTGTTGCACGCTGACTTAAGTCAGTCTGGCCTTCCAGCCTTGTTGGGTTCTTTTGTTCAATATTGGAGACCTCCAAAATCTAGAAATAAGTGGGTGCTCTACAACCCTCTCTCCAGGCTTTGGCTTCCAGCTGGGAAATTACAACGAAAGCAGTTTCTCATCTTAATTCTGCCAGGCTTACAGTCATTTATGAGAAAGCAGTGCCAGCAGGTCCAGAGCCACATACCGTCTGGTCACTCTGGATGAGTCCCCACACTGTCCTTGGGCGCTGAGGTTCCTCCGGTACAAGTGCAGTGATGATTTTCTGATGACGAGGCTGGCGAGCTGTGACTCAAGTCAAGCAAGAGAGTCTCCTGAGGGGTGGAGAGAAGCGGGACAAAGGTTCCAGATCTTGAGCTGCACATTACAGGTGTCAGATTTTTGGCCTTGCCAGAGTTTTGATGTCTTGGCCTTGCAGAGATGGTGGAGTCCGTATAATCTTAACCAACCACATATCTCGGACACCACTCATTTCACAAATCAAACTTACTTCTCATTCCTTCACACAGTTTGCTAATTAACAAACCTTTTGTTGTATTTTAAAATAATGATACTTAAAGCGCTAAGCAGGAGTGTGAACTCCTGATAACAGAACTTGAAACGCTAACTAACGACTGCTAGGGTGTCCCTAAGTCATTATGTAAATATACAGTACACACAGTGCTCATTGTTTATACCAAAGTTTTCCTAAATTACAGGAATTGCAATAGATGGGGACCTTCTCTGTTTTATTTCCTACAGTATCTCCATCACTTAAAACAGTACTTTGTACATGATAGGTGTTGCGTGAATGAATAAAATTATTGCTGATAGGAAAAAAAAAAATCTATGTTCTAAACAACCAGTTTACAGACTTTTGGAGCATAACTGACTTTTGAGGATCTGTAACTTGAAAAATTAATCTTTTTAAAGAAATCCATGAATATTTTTATTTAATCTAGACCAAGTCGATGATTTGGTTATCAATCAAATATCTAAATTGATTAGGAGGCCAATTTATGAATATGGGAAACACATCCATTACCATCCATATGCTTAAAAATGCTGTGAAAATGACAGAAAAAATACTTTTTGAAGAGAAAAAATCTGGGAATTCCCTGGCGGTCTAGTGGTTAGGACTCGGCACTTTCACTGTGGGGACTTGGGTTCGATCCCTGGTTGGGGAACTAAGATCCTGCAAGCCCCACAGCACGGCCAAAAAAAATATAAATGAATAAAAATTTTAAAAAGGAGAGAGAAAAAATCTGTAAAATTCAAGAAAGATATAGAATGCCACTGACAGATGAAAACTATGGAGTAATTCCTGAAAGATGGAAAAGTTACCAGTTCTGTAGAGGAGCAAAAGTGGTTAAAAGGAGCCAAGGATTGCTACAGAGTAGAAACAGTTCTGCAGACCTACATCCCAGAGTAGGGAAGCAGCAGAAGCAGGTAAGCAACCCCGGGTGTTCATCGGAGATTAATGCAGAGCTTAGAGGCCAGGGAGCCTTCCCCAAGTTTCAGTACCTTTTGCTCCAGGCTAAGTGGGCCAAGGGGTCTGTGCCCAGGTGTCCTCTTGTCCCATCAGAAAGCTCAGGACTCCCAGAGGATAAGCTGCCCCACCTCCCTGACAGCATTTCTGCTGCCTCCCAGCAATTTCCAGTGGCACGCCGGTTATTTCTCAACATTTCTTCAGTTACACAATAGAGATAAAACAACTATCTTAAGAATTTGGAAAATATTAAATAAATGAGTGAAAAAAACCAGCATAGCACGTGGTGCTCATTATATTATATAAAGATCCCCAAGTTTGTAAGCGGTCTGTATTCAGTGCTGTGTAGAAACACTTAAGGTAGTATGAGGACATTGGCCTTTCTCAAGTAGTGGAACACATGTGGATGAATTAATTTAGGTTTTTTGGAAATCATTTCATGAGCCATGTTTCTTAACATTAAACTAGGATCATGTTGTCATAAATCATCATTTAATATAAGCAAAGCATTTGAAAATAAAGTCACAAGATTTATGGCTGCTGCAGATAAACTCAAATACATTCCTAAGTTTTTCTAATTCATCCATTAAAGAAATATCATATCTAGATCTGATTATGCAGCTGTTCCTTCAAGTCCCTGAACAGAAGAATGACTACAAGAGAAATAAGTCTCCTTTGAAAATCTATTGCAATAGAAACAATGAAATGTGCTAGTCTCATTTTTGGTATTGTTTTGTTTGCAGTTATGATGAAGGAGAAGATAGTGTTCTCAGGGCTCACCAAAGCTTTTACCTCCAAGAATTTTTCTTTAAGTCCTCTTTATTTACCAGTAATTTGATCCAAATCTAAATGATATTCAAAATACCCCTCAGATGTTTTTAATCATACTAACTTTTGCTTCAAGTCCAATTACCTTCATTAAGGCTCTTTGATTCAGTAAACATTTCTTGTGCCTCTGTGCTATGCTATGCCCTGAGAATACACCACTAAGTAGGACAGGGTCCCTACCCTCTGGAGGCAGCACACAAACAGGTGATTTTAATTAGTGAGGCCAAGGAGGCTACCTAGAGGAGATGTCACCTGAGACCAGAAGAATGAATATGACTTTTTCAGGGAAGGGAGGGTATGAGGAGAATTCCACAGAAGATCAAATAGCATGAACAGAGACACAGAGCCATGGCATAGCCCTGGGGAACACAGGCAGGTGACAGCAGTCAGTTCTGTATTGCTAGAACATGAAACCAAGTAGAGACTAGGTGGGACATAAAGCTGGGGAAGTAGGTGGGCCTGGAACGGGAGTACCTTTATGCTCTACGTGCAGAGTTAATGGAAGGTCCTCTTAAGGGTTTTGACTGGGCTGCTGAGAGACATTTGTGTTTTCAGTAGATCTGGCAGGGCTGTGTCAGGGAAGTGAAATGAAGGAGGTTCAGAATTAAGGAGAGCCGGGTTCAAAATAAGGAGAACCAGGAAGCTCTGTTAGAGACTTTGCAGTGGTCCAGCTGAGACAGTAAGAACCTAAATTAGTATTGGGAAGTCTGTGTGGAAAGGAAGGTGGGGGGATGGGTTTAGAAATACTTAGGAGGTAAGACTTGCAAGATTTGGAAAATGAGGAAGAGGTTAGGATGATTCCAGATCCCTGGCTTGCCAGACTAATGGCGACTAGACTACCCTTGGGTATTCATGTTGAGTCTGAAACACTGTAGGCATCAAAGCTGCCATCTAAGTATATTTCTGTAGCTGGAGAAAGGACTTAGGGAGCCTTTAGTGAAAGGTGAGAGTTAGAACCGTGGAAGTGGATACAACTGTCTACTACTCCAAGGAGAGCTTGGAAAGAGTGAGGAGTGGGCAAGGCAGTGGGAGGGATGAAAGAGAATTGTTGACAGAGGGGTGAGAAGGCAGAGAAAAAGACAGAGGCAGTATCAAAAGAGAACCATTAGGGACAGTAATGTTTAAGGAGTGGGCAGAGAAACACCGAGAAAGCACAGTAAGCAGGAATGGTTAGAGAACTCCAGAACAACCAGAAATGAAAAAATTGCATTATAGTAGTCACGGGAAGGAGATGTCAGTGGTATCAAACATGGCAGAGACGGCCAGCAAGACACAGGCTGAAATGTATTCGGTGGGTTTGGCATCTACAAGAAATTGGTGGCCTTTGGGAGAGCAGATGCAGTAGCATGATGGTGTCTGGCCTTGGCTCAAGAAAAGGAGGGGCACGAAGTAAAGATGCAGGAGGCCAGAGCACCAATAGTCTTTCAAGTGAGAAGGAGGAAAGCAATGGGTAGCAACTGGAGGGACTTACATACGGGCCAGGGAGATTATTATTGGTTATTTTTTCATTTTCATTTTATTTATTTATTTTAATTTTTTGGCTGCGCCACGCGGCATGTGAAATTGAACCCGCACCCCCTGCGTTGGAAGCGCAGAGCCTTAACCCCTGGACTGCCAGAGAAGTCCCTGTTGGTTATTATTATTTTTTTAAAGGATTTGAGTGACTAAGGGGTATATATATGAGCCATAAAGAAAGTGTGAGTCAATGGGGACAAGATGGTGATAGAAGGGAGGGGACAACAGATGGCCAGAGGAGATGAGAGAATGGTGTCAACCATAGTATGGAAGGAATGGTGTCCAAGAAGAGACAATCCATGCTCTTAGATCAATGATGAGGAGGGAATAGAAGTATTTTACAAGTGAAGGCAGAGAGATGAGATAGGTGTGAAGACGTTCCGTTAGAAGGCCAATCTGTTGTGAAAGTTTACTCCTCCTATCTTTAAAAATGATAATTGAGTAATAAGATGAATAAAAGACTTAAAAGCTACAAAAATTATTTATTGTTGGCTGCTTTTAAATTATTTTATATCATAAGCCTTATGAGCTATTTTTTCCTACCAAGTAGTCTCTGTACAAACCCATTTTGATAAATTAAATGCAATTATTGATCATCTCCTTTTAGGAAGAACAATATTAAATCATCTGCTTTGTATTCCTGGTAAGGTGAACGTAATAGCTCGTTGCCACACCACTGCAGAGATTTGATTGTGGGTGATGGTGTTTGGTGTTCTTTGTTTGATGGCTCAGGCTGTTCATGGTTTGTTAAAACAGCGACTTGGAACTTTATTGACGGCACGATCGTAATGAAATGTAAACGTCATTCCTGTGGTCCTTCAACCTTTCATATTTTCATTGCATTTCTGAAAAGAGGAACGGGTGTTTTTATTAAATGCAAAGGCATTTGTGCACAGCACATTGAGCGCATGAATTCCTTAGGCACTTACTGTGTTGCCTAGTACAGTGCTGGTCTGCGAGGAAGTCAGAAGAAATAAGGAGGCATCTACTTGTCCTGGAAGGAGCTGCCGGGTAGGGAATGTGGAGTGGAAAGTACCACCGCGAAAGATGGCAAGGGTCCCAAGGCAGGAGGGCAGGGGAAGGATGGGGAGGGCGTTGCAGGGCCTTTATTCAGGGAGCTTTATGCAAGTAGTGGGTGATAAGGGAAGTCTGCTGTTTATATAAACATAGAAGGTCTAGTACCTCATTAAAAGTCTCCAGACAACTGGTTTTATAGGCTCTTAAGCAAGACAAATTATTTGGAGAAGTGGAGTGAAATGTAAATGAAGTTTTATTTTGTTCTCAGTCTATCAAGTGTAGATTCAAGGTCCAGCCCTGGAGCTTATGAAGTATTGGGCAGGATGATCCAGTGGTTAGGTTCTTCCTTGTTAGAACATAGGCGCTGGCCTGGGACCACAGGTGCAGACTCAGTTCTGTATTGACATGGGGTGTGGGGCAGTCTGGGTGCTTGTGAGCCTTCCCTGCAGCAGAGTCCTGCTGTGGTGGACCCAAGTTCCATCCTGACTAGTAGATGAGATGGGTATATTGCATCTCTCCTTTCAGATAGACCTCCATGGCCTACTAGGAGGTTTGTGTTGGACCTAAGATTATTCCTGTAAATCCCCGTCTTCCAGGAGTTCACAGTACAGTAGTGGTGATACGACAGACGAACAAATATCAAAACGCAAATAGCTATCTGAAGGGTGCCTTCCTTTCTGAACTGCCTGTCTTTTATTGGCCCCTCCAGATCCTTCCCCCATCCTAATCCACTCTGTTCTGTGCTCTGGGATGCTGACCTATGTAGTCAACTCGTTTGCCTTCTGGTCTCCTTGGTTCTGGCCGATGGAAGGCTCTAGCAGGGTGGAAGGACAGGAGAGTGAGGTGGGAAAGTCTGTTCCCCTAAGCTCCTGTCAAGTAGCCCTTCCCCAGTCACTATTCTCCCAGGATTTTAGCATTTCCTTTCTTTCCTTGTTATTTCAAACTCGGTGTGGAGCAGCTTCCCATGGTTGCGTACCCCAGGGTACTGTACTGTCTCAGGTTGGTTTCTCTGCCCGCATCTCTGTAGATGCTCCTTGATTAATCTCAGTTACTCTGTTGGTAATGCTCTTTCCTGCTGGGACCTGACCACTTTCTTTTCTTTTTCTGAAAATGATTAGAGACAGCTTACAAAGAAGGACAGGCTGCAATGAATAGCTGCGGGAGAGTGGGGCAAAGGTAGGTAGTGGCAGGGGGGCAACAGTCAGTACAGTTCCTGTAGTTGAACTCTAGCTTCAGAGTGATGCCTGGGGCACAGTAGATGCCAGGTGAGTTTTCTCCCAGCTCTCCCGAAATGTTTCCTTGGCTCTTAGTCTTTCTCAGTCTCACTTTCTCTAGGTTTCTTGTGATTTGTCCCCCAGCAACACTCTTCAGCTTAATTTCCTATTGCTTAAGTTCTCTACCTGCAGTCTGGAATTTAAAGCTGTAGTTGGCTTCTTCCCAGAATAGTGCATTTTTCATTGAATAAATGGGGGAGATAAAGGACAAAATGTTTGCTTTGTACTTTGTCCTGTCAGAAATCTTTGAGTTGAATATTTTGAAATTTGATGTTTGCAAAACCAAAGCCTTCTAGGAAAAACATAAGACAAATCCAAATTGAGGGACATTCCTCAACTCAGTACTTCTCAAAATTGTCAAGGTTATCAAACTTAAGGCAAGTCTGAGAAACTGTCACAGACCAAAAGCTAAGGAAATGTGATCACTAAATGTAATATGGTGTTCTGGATAGAGTCTCAGACATTAGGGAAGAACTAGTGAAATTCGGATATTGTCTGGAAGTTTGTTCATAGAAATGTACCAGTGTTGGTTCTTTAGTTGTAACAAATGCACCATAATAATGTCAGATGTTAACAGTAGAGGAAACGGGGTGCCAGGTTTATGGGAACTCTACGTCATCTTTGCAACTTTTCTATAAGTTTAAAACTATTTTAAAATAAAAGTTCACTTAAAAAATCAGTCTTTCAGAGAGAGAAAAGCAAATATCGTATAATAATGCATATATGTGGAATCTAGAAAAATGGTGTAGATGATCTTATTTGCAAAGCAGAAGTAGAGACGCAGACGTAGAGAACAAATGTATGGATACCAAAGGGGAAGGGGTGGGGTGGGAGGAATTGGGAGACTGGGATTGACACATATACATTATTGATACTATGTATAAAATAGACAACTGATGGGAACATACTGTATAGCACAGGGAACTCTACCTAATGCACTGTGGTAACCTAAATGGGAGGGAAGTCCAAAAGGGAGGGGTTATCTGTATATGTCTGGCTGATTCATTTTGTTGTGCAGTGGTGGCTAACACAACATTGTAAAACAACCATACTCCAATAAAAATTAACTTAAAAAATCAGTCTTTAATATCTAAATAACCTCAGTGGAATTGATATTAATGGTAAACTGAGGTCAGTGTTTTGCTTGACTTTTAAAATTAATGGTCTGCTTGTTTTATAAACTTAATAGTCTAATGATACACAAGCCTATTTGGTTTAGTATAGTAAATAACCTAAGAATTTAAAAGTTTGCCTTAATGGCCTGGCTTATCAAGAAAGAAGAAAAAAAAATGTCAACATAATAAAACATTTTTAGAATTGGATTTGCTTATTTTCCTTAATTACTTTTGTTACCCTAAAACTGAGTTTCCTCTTGGTGGGTGTTGAGCCAAAAGACACAAGCAAGCCAAAGATGGGGAGAAGGAAGGATTTATTATTTGCAGCAAGTAAAGAGAACACCAGGAATCTCTCCCAAAGCAGTGTCTCCCCATCAGCAGAACTGGGGAAGTTTTAAGCTAAGGGTACATGCATATTCATGAAGGGGCTTGGGTGGTAGGCAGAGTCCAAGCTTTAGTTGATTGAAGTCATGAGGGTCAGAAAAGGTCGACATCATCATCCCTTAGATTTCAGTTGATCTGGTGAGTGAGCCCCCAAGGTGGGGGGGCGGTGATTTAAATTCTGCAGAACAGCTCAGACAGTGCTTTAGTCTCATCTTTACCACTGATACAGAATTGGGAGTCTTTACAACTGATTTGCTATCTTTGCTATTGTTACTTCTCTTGCCTGATAAGGTTGTTTCTGCATTCTTTTGTTCCCATGAGATCGTTGTTACTGAGACCTGTTCAAGGACAAGCTTTGTGGCCAGGCTTAAATCACACTGGCTTAGGCCAAAAATGACTTCTCTTATGTCAAGAAAGCCATGCCTGGTTCTCTTTCTCTGGGGACGCCGCTACCCTATCTGGTTACACTTTTACAAATGTATTGGATTTCTATTGGATCTAGTCTGGACAAGAGTTTTTTTAACAAAATATAATTTTAAGTAATTACAGAGTTCAAATATATACTTTGAAATTTGAAACATAGTATGTTGAGATAGAAAGGGAAGATGGTGTATCATAATAAGGCTAACATTTTAAAACATAGTGATACATGACATATTTAACATAAACTCATCAAGGCTTTCAAGGACTTTTTTCCTACTTATCCTTGAAACTGAAGCAGCAAGTAAGTTGTTTCAAATTTGAAACTCAATCATTGTTATTCCAACCACATTAAGATTAGAGAGCATAAGGAAGTGAAAGCTTTTGAAATCAGCTATAGTAGATAATTGGCTGCCTCTGGCTATGTAGAGAGACGGAAGTTTCTCTAAGCAAGCACTAGGCTGAAAATTTGAATATCTCTGGCTTTCGTTATCTTTGTTGGACCCATTAGAGAACCTGGAAAAAAAAAAAACCTCTGGATTCTCTTCTAAGAATATGTACATATACATAAATCTTTTAAGAACAATTTTATGGGGGTATAACATACAGTAAAGTACACAAATCTTAAGTATATAGCTGGATAAATTTTTACATATAAATACAATTGTATAAACACTGTCCAGATCAAGATGCAGAATATTTTCAGTTCCCAAGGAGGATCCCTTGTGTACCTTTTCAAACAGTACCTCTCTCCCCCTTTCACTCACCCACCCAGAGGTAAACCACTATTCTGACTTTCAGCACTGTACCTTAATTTAGCCTGTTTTTGACATTGCATAAGTGGAATAATAAAATATGTACTCTTTTGTGTGCTGCTTCTTTCACTTAGCATTATGCTTTGGGATTCTTTCATGTTATTGCCTGTAGCAGAAGTTCTTTGCTTTTTTCTTTTCAATTTCTGTGTGGTATTCCATTATATGAGTATAATACAATTTATCCATTCTGTTGACAGTATTTAGCTGTTATATATAAAGCTATTCTGAACATTCTTATACATGTCTTTTGGTGGATATGTGCACTCACTCATCTTATGTGTATAGCTAAGAAGTAGAATTACTGGGTCACAGAGTACGTGTATGTGCAGCTGATAGTTTTCCAAAGTGGATATACCAATTTATGCTCCAAATTGCAATATATGAGAATTCCAGTTGCTCCACGTGCTTGTCAAACCTTGGTATTATCAGTCTGATAAATGTTTGCTATTCTAATGTGTGTTTTTTTTCCCCCATATGATTGCAGGGGGATTTTAGGTTTCCTAATGATTAATCATGTACTCACATCAGGATTTCAGATTAAGAACTTCATAGTTGGGTGATAGTTAACAGTATCTGTCTCTGGGTGTGGTTATTATCTCTTCTAATTTATTCAGAATTTCATGGAATATTCTGTAATCTAGAAACTAAACAGTAAAGTTCACCACCATGGCGAATCCTTCTTAAAAAGGATAGAGAAAGAAGTGAGGAAAAGCAAATAACATGGTGTATATGTATATATGTGTGTGTGTGTGTGTGTATAAGTTGGACAGAAACAGGACAAATCATTACCTGCTCCTTGATGGAAAGGGTCCAGTGTAATCCATCTTCCACCCAGTGGCTGCCTGATCCTTCAGGGGAAGGGAGACTTCCCTTGGGGAAGTCTTGGGGACTGAGGATTGGTTTCTTCTATTGGCAAGTTAGGTACTCACTGTTGGCAGGAGCCAGGTTAGCCTTTGTGAGAAGTCCTTGTGTGGAATCCATGCGTAGCCTCTGCTACGGTCACCATGGCCACTTCTAGTCAGTCTGTTGAGGATGTCCTGGGGGTGGCTGGTGACAGAGGCTAACTGACAGCCAGAGATTTGTAATTTTGTTTACTTGATTATTGAGAGGCCCCTCTGCGGTGGATGCCCTTCAGTGTACATCCACACGGGAGAAAAACATTTGTCACATACTGTGATCATCCTGAGAGGTCCCTCCATATATACCTCTTTCTAGATCTTCTTGTACCCTCTCTCCCAATACTGTTTTTTCCCAAGTTCTTGACCATCCAAGGTAACCATTAGCACTTGCCCATGATTCGGTGTAGATCCATAATTCTGGCCACTTCTCAGTGTTGATCAAGTGGACAGGCGAAAGTAGTGGTCGCAGTTGTGTCTGCTAGGATGATTTCTCTTCACAAAGTGTTTCAGGGATGCTGTTCATTGGAGATGTGAGGCTGCAACAGTCCTCTTTTGCTTGGTGCCAGATACCGTACAAACTATCTCTTAACCAGGCCCAAGTTTCCTTCTCAGTCAGCTGATCATAAGGAATTCTCCATGAAGCTCTAGGTGTGGTAATATAATAGGAGTAGGCATTAGAGGTGTCTGAGCCATCTGCTTATGTGATTTCTTGTGCCCTGTAGACCTGCTTTAGCCCAGTCTCTTTTACACCATTCACTTTTGATGGTTGATTGCTTCTGCACAGGCCCAACCTTACAGTCTGGTGGGTCAGATAACATTCAGATCATTATAGGCAGCTCAGGTCACAAGTCACTTGATATCTTTTCATCAGGCTCTGCCAAAGGCTAGTTGCAAGCCAGGAGTCTTTTCTTAAAAAGACAGTTATCTGCAGAAGAGGGCATGGCTTTGTTCAAGAACCTTAGAGGTTTGTGCTGTGATTCTCTGGATTTTATTGGACGCAACTAATTGGACCTGCTGCATCTTAAGACCCAAGTGGCATAGCAGTTGGTACTGCAGACCAGACATGCTGCATAACCACCTCTTGCTCTGGGCCCTACTCACCACTGGTGATCTTTAAGGTTACCTAGTAAAGGTAACCTATAAGTGTGTATAAATGTATTGTCTTTAAAATGTAAAGAGGCCCATGAAGTGTTGTGCCTCTTTTTCAATAGTAAGCGGTTCCAGGTTCAGCAACTTGCATTTCACTTTGGAGGGGATGTTCCAACATGTTCTAGACCACTGTATCTCCAGAAACTTTACTGACGTTGCAGCCCTTGAATTTTCATGGTGTTTTTTTCACCATCAAGCTTGGATGCATCATACTAAGACACCAAGGAATTTGTTATGTCCTGTTCAACAAGTCTAGTCTGCATGATGTAATCAATGCAGCAGACCAGTGTGATGGTCTGTAGGATGTGAAGACAAGCAAGGTCTCTGTAGACTAAGTATGGCAGAGAGGAGAGTTGTTAAAACCCCGAGGCAAGAATGTTGAAACTGTATTCTTGACCTTGACCTGAAATAAAAGTAAATGGTTTCTTGTGTTCCTTGCATATTGGTAGAGCATTTTTCCAGATGAGTAGCTTCCTATCAGGTGTCAGGAGCTGGATTTACTCCAGAGAATGTACCTCATTTGGTAAAGCCAGCCACATTGGAGCCACTGCTTGAGCCGTTCTCTAAGATCTGTCTGTTCTCTGCACGGACCAAAGAGGTGAATGTGATCCTTGAAAATTTCAAGTTTTTGGTGGTGGTATTAATCTCTACAGTTTTCCCATGGATGTAATATTTCCTTTGGTTTACTATCCTAGTAGGGAGGTCATTTTGTCATTCCTATCATAATAGCCCATACCCAGTGGTCATGGAGCCATTGTGGGAAGTCTATCAGTGGTCGAGCATGTTTACTCAATAACACATTCAGAAACTGAAAAATAACCACAGGTGGGTCCATGGATTTATTGGACCCACTGTGCGATGCAGGAGGCCAAAATATGATTCACCTGACTACAATAAACTTGACTTTGACCGTTAGTGTGGTGTTTTAGGTCCCTAGGATTTAGTGGAGCTCTACCTTTTCAAAAGTGGAAGGGGAAGGATTGCTGTCTGAGGGAATCAAAGCAAGTGGAACGTGGTTTGTTATGCTTTTGTTTCCAGCTCCAAGATCACTCAGTATACCTGTAAGAAGGGCAACCCTAGGAGTCGGTAAGGACCAGCAGGTGAAGGAGTGGAATTCTTCGTGGGTGGTGGTCTGTTGCAAAAGGTAGTTCCTGCAGAGCTTGTAGTTGTGTTAGGAGAAAGCTTGAAAGAGCGTGTTTGTTTTCAAACATTCTTAATGCTCTCAGACCAGCTCCTAATGAGGAACCAGAAGTGACCTTCATCATATTGGAAATTGAGTTTCCGTTGTGAAACTCAATTTGTGCTGCACATAAACACATGTAGCACTCCACAGCCAGTGAAATATCAGTTTGAAGTGTGAAACATGCTTGTAGAAAAGAGGTGGTCAGGTGTTTCTTTTTCTGATGAGGAATAACTAGTTGTAAAGAAATTTCAGACTTACTATTTTTTTATTCAGGCAGTAATCTAAACGCAGTGGATTCATTTGAAACACTTGAGCTCCGGGCATTGCATTGCTTGAATTCAGCCACTTTAGTTGCACAGAAACTGTCTTTGAAATAGCTTTTGACTTCCAGTAACTTATCTTACTAGTTGCAAATAAATGTGAATACTTTTTAGCTTCTTTTCTTTTGCAAGTTGATGAAATAGATTATCTGGTAGTGACAATTAAATTTGAGTATAAATTTGTGTTCATTAAATTAATGTCTCTATGTGAAGTTCTAGGGAAAAAGAAAAAGAACCTGCGCCCTAAGGCATTTGTTGGTGGTCAGATTTCCCTTCCTCCTACTTCTCTCCTTCTATTTTAGGGTTTTCCCTCTTTCTTTTGTTTGTTGTGTTACCTGTTCTTAAATCAAATTAAAAAAGAAAACACAAAGCTTCTTTCTTTAGTCATGAGTAATAGTTTTTCTTACCTGATGGTAATATGCTATGCTTATTAATGGCATTAGTGTTCTCTGAGACTTATAAAAGACATAGTTAAAAATGAAGATAAAACAGGTTTGCTAGTAGCGTCTTGGCATATATTTTGCAAAGACTTCAGCATCCATAAGCCATGTTTGAACTAGACCAACTATGAATCATGAAGTATTTATTGTTCACTTGTGCAGAGGCGGCTGTTTGTTTTGGAGTCCTAATCAGAAAATGGGATTTTCATCAATCAGAAGCCTTTCCTGGATATTTTTTGTACAGGGTAACTATATGGCAGGGAAAAACAAACAATACAAAAAGCAGTACTTGGCTGATAGTTAACTTATGTTCACTTTTTTAGGGGAGTGGGTGGGGTTTTGTCAAACTGAATTAAATGTTTCTTCCATGTCCTTCCTTACCCTGCCTCACATTTGGCTTTCTCCTGACATGCCTCTCCCCATCCTCCCTTGCCCGATGGTAGTATATCACTTAGCCAGGGAGTGCAGTCTGCTTTTACTTGCCTTATCACTGCCCCTTCCAGGTTGTTTCTCTTCCCTTCGTTTATTGTCCTCTCTTGCTTTCTCCTTATCTTCAACTCAGTCTATTCCTGACATGTGGGTTCCTCCTCAACACAGATTTAGGTGTTCGGCAGCTCACACCCACTGTTTTCCCTGTAGCTGTCAGCCTAGGTGACTCCAACAGCCACCTGGAATCATAATAACTAACATTGAATGAGTTCTTGTTATGTGCCAGGCACTGTTTTTATTTTTTTTAAATTTTATTTATTTTATTTAATTTTTTTGGCCTCACTACACGGCATGTGGGATCTAGTTCCCCGACCAGGGATCGAACCCATGCCCCCTGGGTTGGAAGCATGGAGTCTTAGCCACTGGACCACCAGGGTAGTCCCCAGGCACTATTTTTATTTTTTAAAATTTTATTTATTTTTATTATTTTGGCCTCGCTATGCAGCATGTGGGATCTAGTTCCCTGACCGGGGATCGAACCCGTGCCCCCTGCATTGGAAGCACCGAGTCTTAGCCACTGGACCACCAGGGAAGTCCCCAGGCACTATTTTTAAAGCACGTTTATATAAAAGTCAATCCTCAGAATAGCCCTCTGAGGTAGGTACTGTCATTATTCCCATTACACAGATGAACTTATTTGCTTGAAGTCACAGAACTCAACCAGCAGGTGTGGGTTTTGAACTCAGGTAATCTGATTCCAGAGTCCATGTTCTTAACCAGTATATCCTGGGAGCTTTAAAAAGGGCTGATGCTTAAGGCACATGCCTGAAACTAATAAGAATCTCTTAGGAGCAGGACCCAGGTAGCTGTACTTAAGTCTCCCCAGGTGATTCCACCGTGCAGTTAAAGTTGAGAATCATTGCTCTACATCTGCACTACTTAGTATGGTAGTTTCTAGCTGATTGTGTTTATTTAAATTTAAATAAATTAAGGTTGAAATAAGTAAAAACTCAGTCCTTCAGTCTGCTTGGCACATCTCAAGTGCTCCATTGCCCCCTGTGGCTAGTGACGGCTGTATTGGACCAGGTAGATACAGAATATTTCTGTCCTGGCAGCGGTTCTGTTGGACAACGCTAGCTATACTATGACGCCTTCCATCCCTCACACTGTCTACTTCCTTGACCCCATGACCTTCACTGTTCCTCATAGCACTGACGTGGCTTAACCCTGGCCTTGTCATCACTTGGAACTTGTCTGCTTTGCAAAACCTTTAACTCATAAATCCCTCTTTAACCGGAGCCTCCTATTCTGTCTTCTCTCTAGCTCATTTACTTAGTCAGCCTCTCCACCTACCCATTTTCCCCGTCAGCTTCCTCCAGGCTTTCTTTCTTTTTTTCCATTCAGTTTTGGACTCCAGGATCAGTAACGTCCTGGACATTTCCTCTGTGTCTTCCGTTTTCTCTTTCCTTTCCTGCTGTGCCCACAGTGGCCAGCTCTGATGCTGGATGTGGAGGTGTTGACGTTCCTTGCTACTCCTGGCTCCAGTGCTGCTAGAGAAAATCATCTGTCTTCAAACAGATGTTGCCTTACTTTTTCAGTCTCATTTGGAAACTCATATCTGCACAGCAGTCCTTTAAGTCAGCGGTCCCCAACCTTTTTGGCACCAGGCACTGCTTTCGTGGAAGACAGTTTTTCCACGAATCAGGGGTGAGGGGGTGGGGGGATGGTTTCGGGATGATTCAAGCACATTACATTTATTGTGCACTTTATTTCTGTTATTATTACATTGTAATATATTATGAAATAATTAGGCAACTCACCATAATGCAGAATCCGTGGGAACCCTGAACTTGCTTTCATTTGCCACTCACTGATAGGGTTATGATACGAGTCTTCAAGCAATTGATTTATTTTGGTCTCTGTGCAGTCAGACCTCTCTGCTAATGATAATTTGTATTTGCAGCCGCTCCCCAGCACTTGCATCACCGCCTCAGCTCCACCTCAGATCATCAGGCTTTAGAGTCTCATAAGGAGTGCGCAACCTAGATCCCTTGCATGTGCAGTTCACAGTAGGGTTTGAGCTCCTATGAGAATCTAATGCTGTGGCTGATCTGACAGGAGGCGGGGCTCAGGCAATAACCCGAGCCATGGGGAGCGGCTGTAAATACAGAGGAAGCTTCGCTTGCTTGCCCACTGCTCGCCTCCCACCTCCTGCTGTGCGGCCCTGTTCCTAACAGGCCACGGACCATTACTGGTTCTTGGCCCAGGGGTTGGGGACCCCTGCTTTAAGTCACACTTATACAGCTCTCTCTTTTCCCATAGTGGCTGCTGCAGACCTTTTCACCCCTGGCAGCCCGATCTCCCACCTCTGCCAGCCTCAGCAAATGCCCCCACCTCTCACGTGGAGGCAGTGCAGTGTAAACTCGTGTGCTTCCCTCCCCTCCACCTTCACACTCCTCAGGGGCAGCGCCCACTCTGCGTTCCTTCCCTCATCTCAGAAGAGAAGCCCCACTCCTTTCTAAGGCTCACCTCTCCAGCAGGTCACCCAAGCCCCATCTTCCTATACTGGGGCTTTGCCAAGTCTCTCCTATCCTCTTCAAAAAAGTGAAAACAATGATACAAATGATCTTATTTACAAAACAGAAACAGACTCACAGACTTAGTAACATTTTTGAACGGGATTGAGGCCCTAGGATGATTCTGTACTGGGAATACATAGCTTGTTTGGAGATAACTTGAAACACATTCTTGATTTGCACATGTGTGCTTCTGAACGGACAGATGGAGTCCCTAATAGATGTTTGGGGGCTCACTGTCGAGGTTCACTTTCTCTGTCCACAAAACACCTGACCGCTTCATTAACACCACTGTCACGTCACTCGTCACGTGCTGTCTCACTTTGCAGGTCTGCCTTGATCTCAGCCCCCTGGCCCCCACACACCTGCCTCACACACCTGCCTCCCCACTGTCCCTGCAGAGGGACTCATGGGACTTCCCAGATGTTTTAGGTTTTGTCTGCAGCCAAGAAACATTTAGGACTACTGTGTTTTTACATCAAATTTTCTAATAAAATGGCTTTTCATGAAATAGGATTTGGGCCCGTTATTATTGGTATCTGAAAATGATTATTTAGCAGTTTAGGAGGACTATCTTTGTTCTTAGAGATATAAAGAGAGATAAATAAAACATGAAAGCCATGGCTTTGGGGGTGATTATAAGCTACTAGGAAAAGAATATATGTGTACCATTTGATTCTAATACAGGCACAAGGTGATAAGTGGACAGAGGTGGGGCATTTTATAGAACGTTTCATGAAGGAGGTGACTTGAGGAGAACCTTGAAGGACAGGTAAGAATTTCAGTGGGCAGAGACTAGAGTGAGGCTGAAGCAATCCAGGTAGAGGGACACCATGAGTCACGGTGGTAAGAAGTGTGGCACATGCTGGCTTATGTTGGATATTTCAGTTTGATTGATGCAAAGGTGTATTGGGATATTCACACAGAAGGATAATTTGAGTCACAGAATAGAGTGCCAGCCTATATAGTGCAGATGTGGTAAGTGGTAGGGAGCCTTTCAGGGCTTTTGTCAGAGGAAAAGTGTGAAGATGGGGTGCTGGGAAGATGCTCTGGCAGCAAGAAGGAAGTTGGAGGGTTTATGGGAGGGTTTGAGGCTGGGCATCTGTAGCTGGGTGAGGAGCCCAGGGAGGTGATGGTACTGGGGCTCCTTTATTTTTCTGCTGGAGTGTGGGAGGCACAGGGTAGCCTTTGTCTGTGCCCCACTCCGATCTGACATTGAAACTATGGCCTTTGGCTGCTCAGCTTCTCAGACTTAAGCTTTTCTCCAAATTTCTGCTAGTTCAGTCTTTCTGTCACCACTCTGCTCCACAAGTATTCAATTATATTTTAAATGGATGCTCAAGGGTCAAGCAGTGAAAAGGGGAAGAAGAGAAGCCACTTATAAAATGGATAATTAAAAGGAGCGTGAATGGCTTTCTTGGTGGCGCAGTGGTTAAGAATCTGTCTGCCAATGCAGGGGACGTGGGTTCGAGCCCTGGTCCAGGAAGATCCCACATGCCGCGGAGCAACTAAACCCGTGCGCCACAACTACTGAGCCTGTGCTCTAGAGCCCGTGAGCCACAACTACTGAATCCCGCATGCCTAGAGCCCATGCTCTGCAACAAGAGAAGCCACTGCAATGAGAAGACCGCACACCGCAACACAGAGTAGCCCTCGCTCGCCGCAACTAGAGAAAACCTGTGTGCAGCAATGAAGACCCAATGCAGCCAAAAATAAATAAATAAATTAATTAATTAATTTTATAAAAAGGTGCGTGAAGGTCCAAACGCATGTTTTTTAAAAAATATTTATTTATTTATTTATTTATTGAAATATAGTTGATTTACAGTGATTCAGGTATACAGCACAGTGATTCAGTTTTATATACATATATATTCTTTTTCAGATTCTTTTCCATTATAGCAAACAGAAACATTTTTGAGAACAGAGGATAGAAATAAAATTATATACTTTTTGAGATATTTATTGTCTAACAAATTGGTTTATTATTATGGTGAACCTAAAAAATAACATATCTGATATAATGAAGTTTTTAAAAAAAATGTTTATTTATTTATTTATTTATTTTCTTATTAGTCATCCATTTTATACACATCAGTGTACACATGTCAATCCCCATCTCCCAATTCATCCCAGCCCCCCACCCCCACTTCCCCCCTTGGTGTCCATACGTTTGTTCTCTACATCTGTGTCTCAATTTTGATATGAACAGAGCAAACACATGCTCTTAGCTGAAGCAAGTTAATGGCTCCAAGATGCTTGCAAAGTCATGCCTGTAGGAGATGGAATTGGGGGAGTGGAGAATCTGTAATTAAAGTATTAGTACTTACCTAAATTCTGCACTTTAATAAGCAGATATGAATTATCTACACCACTTGGTGAATTGCCAGCGTTGCTCAGTTTTTAAAAATTCAACTGATTCCTTCCGTATTTTTTTCATCTTTTTACCCACCATTGCTTTTCCACCATCAGTGCAGATGTCAACACAGTGAAAGAGGCAAATAATGTGGGCCCTCTTAATGGATCGCACATTGAAAATGCTGGTGTGTGTGTATGTATGTGTATCTAACCATCTTTTGGTTGTTCCAGCTCACTTTTGTGGCTAGATGCTGCTACTTGTAGCTTTCACTTGCTTTGCTATTTGCTTATTGTTTCCTTACAGAACTATTTGTAGACCTCAGTGGTTCTATCCATACTGTGGCTCAGGGCACTGTTGGTTTACTGGTTTTGTGCCCAACTTTGGTTTGGGGTTAGAGTCAGACATACAGCTGGCTATTCAGGCTGTAACTGTCAAAATGCCAAATGTTGGGCATTCACTCTCAGGTCTTCTGGCTTGGTGTTAAAAAGCTGTAAAGAGCACTGGGGATTTAAGAATTCATCTGGATGTAGCTCTCCTTTTAAAGCTGTGGCCTGAGAAGTCTCAGAGAGGATTTCTGTGCCTAAAACTTGTGTTCTCTGATGGAACAGGGAAATGATGATTTGCAAGTTTTGTTTCACTAACATTTATTTTTGGTTATGACTATAAAATAACATTATAATGTGTTGATAGGCTTGTACATGGTATACAGGCCTATAGTATGCTGGGCTGCCATACCGTAGTATGGTGTACGGCTGCCATATTTCTGTTTATAGTATGGTGCAGGGCTATAGTATGGTGTACGGCTGCCATGTTTCTGTTTATAGTGTGGTGCAGGGCTATAGTATGGTGGGCGGCTGCCCTGTTTCTGTTTATGAACCTCTATGGATAACATATTTTTATGAAAACCATAAGGCAGTATCTATTCTCACAGTTTAACTTCTTTCAATTTCTATTTATTAAGCTTTAGGCATCATACAAGTTCTTTCTCTTTCGGTTTTTTTTGTTAGGTGAAAAGTATCTAATTTATCTAACTTTGAAAATCTTTTCTATCAGATAGTTGATGAAAATATAACATATAGTTATATCTGTGTGAATAAATGATTAGGCATTCCAAATTACTGGAAATCTTGGAAAGAGAACACAAAACTAATTGTGGATTCTTGTGACTAGCAGTCTTGTTCCCAGTGTTTCTAGTAACCTAAGATTTCTGTGCAGATGAGTTGATCTCCCTTGTCCTTGTCAGTGAAATCAAAGAACTGTCTATCAGCTCAACTCTACAAAATAGCTTCACAGCGACACCTAGATAAGTGATTGAAAAACTGGGGACTGTAGCCCGGCCATGTTGACTCATAAAGGTGTGACCGTCACACAGAATATGTTAATGAACTGCGCTCACGTACCCTCATTTCCCCCTGCAACGACCAGAAACCACTTTTACCTCACCCACACCTTCATCCACTTCTCCCCTCCCTATTTTATTTTGAGGCAAATCCCAGTCACCATACCATTTCATCCACAAATGATTCAGTAGGTATGTATTTCTAGCCCAGTGCAGTCCAACAGAATTTTCTGCTATGACAGAAGTATTTATTCTATATCTGTAGCCACTAGCTACATGTAGCTATTGAGCAGTTGGAATGTTGCTAGTGAGACTGAGAAAATAAAATTTTACTTGTGTTTAATTTTAATTAATTGAGAGTTAAACAGCCACAGGTGGTTAGTGGCTATAGTACTGGAGACCATGGCTTAAGAAGGTAAGAGCTCTTTTCATATAACATAATCCTGTTATCTTGCCAAGAATTTAATAGTTATTCCTTAATATTATCAAATATCCAGTCAGTATTAACATTTCCACTTTTTTCATAAGTGTGATAAAGTATGTATTTTTTAATAGTTTGGGTCAGACTACAAAGAGAAAGTACCTTGCAATTGGTAGGTGTGTGTGTTTTCAAAACTGTAGGTTATCTTTCTCTGATTTACTAGTTATTTGTTGAAAATATTGGGTGATTATCCTTTTTAGATACTGTATCCTACTCATTTTATAGATGACATGGTCACGGGTCGGTTGTGTAAGCTGGGCTCAAAGCCAGGTTTGTCTCCAAATTAAGGTTCAAAGTGGGGCTGTCTGGATCCAGAGTTTGAATTCTTTTTTTTTTTTTTTAATTAATTTATTTATTTAATTAATTTATTTTTGGCTGCGTTGGGTCTTTGTTGCTGCACACGGGCTTTCTCTAGTTGTGGTGAGCAGGGGCTACTCTTCATTGCAGTGTGCGGGCTTCTCATTGTGGTGGCTTCTCTTGTTGCGGAGCATGGGCTCTAGGCGCGTGGGCTTCAGTAGTTGTGGCACGTGGGCTCAGTAGTTGTGGCTCACGGGCTCTAGAGCTCAGGCTCAGTAGTTGTGGCACACGGGCTTAGTTGCTCCGCGGCATGTGGGATCTTCCTGGACCAGGGATCAAACCCGTGTCCCCTGCGTTGGCAGGCAGATTCTTAACCACTGCAGCACCAGGGAAGCCCCAGAGTTTGAATTCTTAATCACTATGCTGCATGCTATATTTCCCCTTAAACACAGGGATGAGAAATTAATCTTGGTTGCCTCTTAGGAACCTTAACATGTTTGAAATTATGAAGCCAAATTTTACTGAGGACTTTCCAAGGCTATTGGGAGAATGAAACCAGTTAATGCTTGAAAGCACTTGAGGACCCTTAATGTAAAAGACTGTTACAGAAAGTGTTTACTTGTCTGTGAAGTCAACTGCCTACTATTCCCAGATTCCTATTTGTGTTTTGTATGTCAGTTGCTTTAAAATGGAATCTGTTCCTACAGGCCGCATTCTGAATATGACATTTTTATTTTAAATCACTTAAACGTTATAGAAGTCCTCTAAGAAACCTGTTTAGAAACTCTTCTGTTTGAAGTGCCTTGTGCATTTTCTAGATTGTTTTTCTCTCCTGGGTTAGGAGAGATTTGTTTGTGTCCATAAGATGGAATGCTAAAATGCACTCTTGGGACTGAAAGCCTCTGAAGTTTAGCAACTTGACACAAAACCTGAGTGTCTACGTGTGCTGGAATTTTCCTATTTTGTATGCCCATCTGCTAGCTGGAAGCCTGCAAGCTAATCCCCGTGAGTCTTAGTGGCCGCCCTTCCCGCAAGACCACCCCTTCCTTCCTCAACCCAAGCGGCCGTGGAGCCTGCTGCGGCTCAACATGCCAAAGAGGAGTAGACGCTTCCAGCTCTAATTCCTTTCACGTGTATTGGATTAAACTGGTACCTAACGCAGCACATGGGGACATTGCCTGGCTGATAAACGGGTCTGGAAAATGTGCCTGGTGCAGTTGCTACTCTATGAAACCCCCTGTCAGCCCACCCACTCAGGACTGCCGGGCATCTCAAACCCACCCCACTGGATTGGGCTGATCACAGTTTCTAGAAATACATGGCAGTCAGTGCTTTAGAAAAGTTATCTGGAGGTACCAGTGATAAGATAAGGTATATTTCGTATGTCTACAATTCAATGGAAAGAGAGATAGAAGGAGAATGAATAGTGAAAAGGAGCGAAGAAATGGAAGGAAAAGAAATTGACAAGCCAGCTGGGACAACATTTATTGTGTCCAGGAAACATGGTTGTCTTCCTGCACTGCACACTGTATGTGGTATTTCTCTTTGTTGCCCACTATCTTTAAGGAAATGGTCTTTAATGGAAAGGGTTACTTTACTGATTAACCTCTCTTTTTAAAAAGTGAAGTTTTTAACAGTTCTTATTTAAGTGTCTCCCAAGAATATATTTCTCTGACAATTTATAGTTTCCAATTGCAGATAACTTTGCATGGTGTTTTATGAATTATTTTGGTCCGTTCTATAAGATGGAATTGATATTTGGCTTTAAATAAAGATATTTGAAGGAGTTTTGACATAATTAATTGGATATTCAATCCTGTTATACTGTCTTCACCTAAGCGGATATACAGAATTTTAGATTACTGTCCAGAAATATTTTTCAGTATTTTTTTTAGATACAGGGTTCTGTCTTTAGAGTGCCCTATTTTTCAAGGCATGTAGTTAAGGATGAACAATATAGCTTTTAATATTTAAAATGACTTCCTTTCAGATAGTTGGATGTGAGCTATCAACAAAGATGTTTATAATAGTTTACATGCTTTGTTCATTTGTGAGGTTATGAAAGAGGTATTAGAGAATCCTCCTACCATGATATGACATGACATGACAGCTAAAGCGTCAGAGCTACATTTGATGACCTCTGGTATTAAAATCATTGTCTGTATGCACACACAAAATATGTATTTTTGTAAACTTATTTCTTGAAGAATTGGTTGTGAGGGAGGTAAGCAACGTTTGTATTAGTTTCAAGTAGGAAGGTTAATGCATTATAATTGAACACAATGAATTATATGTGGGATTTTTGGAATCTGATAAGGATTTATTCAATAAATTCAACTAAAATTTATGAAGTGCCGTATCTGCCAGGCTCAGGGGACAGAGTAATGAACTAAAACAAAGTCCCTATTCCATCTGGCAAGAGGAGACCTATTACAGAATGAAAAAATAAATATACAATAAGTGTGAAGAAGAAGAATAAAGTTGGGTGAAGGGGCTAAGAGTGATGGGATGTGGGGAGGATTGCTGTTTTAGAGCAGTAGTTGGGGACTTTTGATGAGGTAACATTTGACCAGAAACTTGAATGAAGGGAGCAAACCATCTGGCTATTTGTTAGAAAGAAATATTCTTGCAGAGTGAACAGTAGGTGTGAAGGTCCTTGTGTATGTGTAAATGGATACTTATTTATGAACAGTACTTAAGTTTATATTAGGGCTGAATGAATGCTATGGGCTTGCTGTCTAATTTGGATCTTTATCTAGGGAGTACATACAGGAGTAAGATAAACTGTACATCATTTTAAGTGGATCATTTGTAAGCAAAATACACATCACAAAATAAAATTGGCAGACATGCATATATAGTTGTATGAGAACTAGTAAAGGTGAAAGGTAAAAATAAAACCTTAATATGTTGTTATTTAACATTGAAAAAATTTATTATATTCAGAGCAGAGATCTGTTTTAGTTACTATTTAATCTTTATATGAGAACTGGAAAATCATATTGAAGGAAACAATCTAAGACAGATTCCCTGTTAGGCGTTGGAATGGGTTGAATTGTGTCTCCCCGAAAGACACTGAAGTCCTAACCCCCAGTACCTGTGAATGTGACCTTCATTGGGAATAGGGTCTTTGCAGATGACCTAGTTAAGATGAGATCATTAGGGTGGGTCCTTATCCAGTATGGCTGTGCCCTTATAAAAAGAAGGAAGATGATGTGAACACACAGGGAGAATGCCATCTACAAGTCAAGGAAAGCCTGAGGCTATGAGAAGCTAAGAGAGAGACATGGAATAGATTTTCCCTGTAACCCTCAGGAGGAACCAAGCCTGATCTAGGACTTCTGGCTTCCAGAACTGTGAGACAATCAGTCTCTGTTCTTTAAGTCACCCAGTTTGTGGTACTTTGTTATGTCAACTCTAGGAAACGAAAACCAGCATTAAGAAATATTTCGTTTTCTTCTCAAGCTGTCAAAAATGAGAAGATAAACCTTAAAATGCTTTCTGTATCTTGGCACCTTGACAGTTAGGCGTATAGTAGGGCAAATATAAATGCCTGCAAACCCCAACTGGATCAGAGCCTTTGCCCGTTCACTGTCTCCCTACATGTGACGGATACTTCATACTTGGTTATTGATTTCTTTATCTAAAATGGGTAATGTGATTTTTGGTAATGTGGCAGCCACATAAAACGTGTAACAGTTGAAGAATCCTCAAGAGAAGTGTAATACTTTTCCAGGAATTCTGTCTCTCTATTATGTATTTACCATTTTCTGCTTGTTAGTAGTGCTTTGCAAGACTGCTGCTCTACACACGGTGTCCTCCTGGCCACTATTATAGGTTCAGGAGTGAGTACATACATCCTGAATTGGCTCAATCTGACTGCAGAGGTGGACTTTTCTTTCCAGGGCTGGAGGAGAGTGTTTCTCCCTCTGCCTCTTTCTCCCTTACCCCCTCCCTCGCTGTTGGTTGGCAACAAGAAGGCATGGTGCCCCACATGCCACTGACAATGCCTTATGACCACATGAAGAAAGCAGTCCAAGAACACAACTCATACACCAATGGTGGTAGAGCAGAGAGAGAGAGAATGAACCTGAACTTTATGATTGAGCTACTGGATCGACCAAACCTGAAACACATCTTACTGCTAAACTTATTACATGAGATAAATAAATGCCCTAGTTCTATGTTAAAAAAAAAAAAAAAAAAAGACTGCTGCTCTGTTATAACACATGAACTGAATAAACTTTCTTCTCACTGAGAAACTGAAACAAGCACATGGTCGTGCCTTCAGAAGAGGCCAAATTTTGCCTTTTGGAGGGAGGGAAGGGAAGTAGTAAGTTGAAGTTTTCTTAAGAAACGAAACTTGAAGATGCATGGTCCTTTTTTCATACTGGGAAATAAAGGCCTGAGGATGGAGGCTGGGATCATTGCTGGATGTGGTCAGGCAGCTTTAGAATGCTTGTGACTTGGGATCATTGAAATCTGGTTGTACGTTTGTATGAGGAGGTGTATAGTTAGGAGCACGGGCTCTGAATGACATGGCTTGTGTTTGAATCCTGGCTTTATGGCTTGTTGGCTGTGTGACCTTGAGCAAGTTGCTTGACTTCTCTGTGTCTCAGTTTTTCCTCCTCTGAAAACTGGGATAACAGTATTTCCAGCCTCAAAGGGTTGTTGTGGAAATAAAATGAGATGATCCCTGTAAAGTGCTCTCGAATAGTGTCTGGTCGCAATAAGTGCTCAGTAATTTATGGCCATTATTAGTAGGAGGAGGAATAGAAAATCAAGTTAGAAGGCAAAATGTAATAAGATGGAAAGATAGTGCAGATGAGGCAGATCTGTGAGGAAGAGGCATAGATGGATTGGCCAGAGGAGCTCTAGGGAGAAGATGGCTCTAGCCAGCCCCTGGTGACTCCCCAGGGAGTGGGGACCTCAATGATGCTGAAGAATGGAGGCCTTAGTTGGTTCTAAATCCTGTTTGGAAGAAGTAGGATTTGTAGCAGTCCTCACTGACTCTCCCAGGTTTCTGGAGCTGGCTTTAGTCTTCGTGATAGGATAGCGGGGGATGGGGCACGGGGCACGTCCAGGCTCCACAGGGGCATCCTGACCTTAGCAGATCCATGAGAGCGGTGACAGTGACAGCTAGCATGGAGTACACCTTAACGATGAAGCAGCATGTGCCAGCCACGCACAGTACAGGATCTTGTCATTTAATTCTCAAAGCCATCCTCTGAGGCAGTTCTTATTACCAGTTGTATTTTTTTATTTTTTTTATTTTTTTTGGCTGCATTGGGTCTTCGTTGCTGCACAGGCTTCTCTAGTTGCGGCGAGCGGGGGCTACTCTTCGTTGCGGTGTGAGGGCTTCTCATTGTGGTGGCTTCTTGTTGCAGAGCATGGGCTCTAGGTGCGCAGGCTTCAGTAGTTGCGGCACGTGGGCTCAGTAGTTGTGGCTCGTGGGCTGTAGAGTGCAGGCTCAGTAGTTGTGACACATGGGCTTAGTTGCTCCGCGGCATGTGGGATCTTCCCGGAGCAGGGCTCGAACCCGTGTCCCCTGCATTGGCAGGCGGATTCTTAACCACTGAACCACCAGGGATGTCCCTACCAGTTGTATTTTTAAAATGGGAAATCTTGTGCTTTGGAAGGTTGCTTTTCTAAAGTTACACGTTAAGGAAGTGGTGGAGCCGGGATTCGAACGAGGTCTGTCTGATTATAGAGCCGGAGCTTCCAGCCAATTTCTCCCCCTCCCCAGCATCTGGTTCACCAATGAAGATCTTTTCTTCCTGAGGCAGGGACCTGATGACCTAGATTTAGTGCCCCAACACTGTTGGTTTCATGGGAGGATTATAACAAGAGGAAGGTGATGGCGAGTCAGTCTCTATCATCTGTTCTTTTCCATATGTACACATACATACATACATACATACATACACAGAATATATATATTCTGTGTGTGAGTATATATATATATATACGCACACACATACACACACACATAGTTTTTGTTTGATGACTTAAACCTCAATCTTGCAGTTATAAAATCGAGAAGACCAATTTTAAGAATATCATAACTTATGTATCTATGCGTATTTTTCAGCAGACTTTGTACATATAATAATGGTACTCCCATTATTGCTTAAAGAAATCAGTCTTACTTTCAACGTATTTCTTGTTTTTTAACTAAGAAATATCGTGTTATTCAGTGTACTCAACTCCTTTACTAAGACTGGTCTTCAGATAATTTTTTTGACTTTTCCCAACTTACAACCACCCTCAAATGGCCATTTGCAAAAGTTGAGGATATTTAAAGAATGTGCTACATTCTCACCAGGCAATTCTAGAGGAAGCACTAAACTGTTTTGACAGTTTGTCTGCCCTATTGGCAAAACAGCGTAATAATCACAGGAGTTGTTTTGAGGTAGACAGCGTTCATTTTGAGACATTCATCCTGACACACTTGCAAAATTACTCATTGCTTGACCTCTAGAGCACTGGGCTTGTCACTAATGTCTGGATAGATTCTGTGCCCTTCTGTCTGCTCAGACGTCTGCCATTCTTTCCTGTCCCCACCTTCTGTGCTCCCTCACTAAGAGTGGCTCTTTCCTCTGATGTGTTGTGAACAAGCTCAGGTTCTTTCATCTTCCTTGAACTTGCAGCTGCCACCGCCCTGTTTCCCCTCTTCTTTTCATAGACAGACTTCTCAAACTGGTGGCCAGAGAGAGAGGTGAAGATCCAGGTGAGAGAGGAGTCAGGAAAGCCACAGGACGGGTCAAGGTCAAATGCTGCCACAGTGTTTCCCAGAGTGTGATCTCTGGACCTGCTGCATTAGCATCACCAGGGAACTTGTTAAAAGTGCACGTTCTTGGGCCCACCCCAGACCAACTGAAGAAGAAACTCTGGGGTGGGCCAGCCATCTGTTTTAACCAGGGCACCAGTTGATTGTGATGCAGCCTAAATTTTGAAAACCACTGTGCTACATACAGAAAGGTCAAGTGAAAGGTGGGCCAGAAGTCCCCATTGGTGTTCCTCATTGGACAGTTCTTTGTTTCCCTCATTTGCTCCCTCAGTCCTGTGCAGTCTTGCTTCTGTCCCCAGTGCTTCAATGAAAGTGCTGGAAGTCGGCAGGACCTCCCTCCTGACTCCTCATGCTGCTGTGAGCACTGATGATGGGAAGAGCCCCGGGCCCCTTGGCAAGAGTTCTGGGTTCTATTCCAGCCTCCTCCTCTTAACCAGCTGGGTGACTTAACCAGTCTGGGTCCTAGTTTCTCATTTGTTAACCCAGAGAGTAAGATTTGCTAATCATTAAAGGATCTCCTCCATCAGGTCTAAGGTTTTCTATTTGCTTATAAACATTTACGCATTTAAAATTTATAAATTGGCTTATATGTATTTACTTGTTACTCTGTTGTTAGCCGTTCAAATTTAAGCATGTTATCTCTGGTTACCAAAACTTTGAATCTCCAGTATATATTTCAATCCCATAATAATGGAGCCAGTTTGTTAATAGGGGCTGGGCTGTGGGGCATTGACCGACCTTGCCAAGGAGGCTGACACCTTCATTTCACACCCATCAATGGGGAGACAGCCAGACCTGATGCAGAACTTGTGTTTGTGGCTTGATTAGAACCTCGTCCTTTGACTAAGGAACACAGCCAAGTTTGAAATCCTTCTGTTGCGTGATTCCTTCTCTTTTTGCTGACAACCGCACGCAGTCACCAGGCCTGTTGATTTCCCCTCCGGCCTCTCTTGCATCCATTCACTCCTTTCCTTTCACACTTCCCCCTCCATCTCCCTGTCTTCCCTTTAACAAATGGTTTCTGAGTGCCTGCTGCTTGCTAGGTAATGCAACAGTAGGTCTGGAGGTAAACTGTGAGCACAGAGGGAGAGAGAGGCAGATTGCTTGACACTCGAGAGCACGGCTGGCAAACCTTTTCTGTAAAGGATCAGGTAGGAAATATTTTAGACTTTGTGGGTCATGAGGTCCCAACTATTCGACTCTGCCTTAGCAATATGGAAAATAATGGGATGGCTTTGTTCTAATCAAAGCCTAGGCGGTGGGCCAGATTTGGCCCATGCATTATAGTCTGCCAGCCCTATTGTGGAGATTGAGGTAGGCCCTAAAAAATACACAATAAAAAATGTGTGTGTGTCTTTCTGTGTGTATATCAAGTTGTGATAAACGCTACGAAGAAAATAAAGCAGTGTGAAGGGAATGAGGCAGGCTGGGGTATGTGTGTAGGGGGTGTTCTTTTTTACATAGGCTGCAAGGGGAAGCCCCTTCATCTGGAGAAAGTGTGGGAACGACTGCAGAACATGTGGTGGGAGAGGTTTTCTGGTGCTGGGAAGCCAGTGCAGTGCCCCTGGCATGGCCACGTGGTAGGCTCGTTCAGGGAACAGCAGGGAGGCTGGACTGGCTGAGGTGAGCCAGGGCGAGGGTGGGCAGTGGCTCTGGGACAGCTGCCAGGGGAAGGGCTGGTAGGAGTTCACCAACAGACAAGAGAGGAAGGGCTTCCAGAGAGAGGAGGTAGCCTGTGGGAGGGTCTGGGGCGTTAGAGAGGACAGTCTGCTTAGGGGAAGGAAGAGATTTGGTTTGGCTGGGGAACAGGTTAGATGGGATATTTGGGAGTGAGAGGCACAGAGACATTGGTAACTTGGCTTTGAATATCATACCAAGAAGGTTTGACTTTATTTGTGGGCAGGTTTTTCGGGAGAGGAACACTGTCAGCGTGTGTATTAGAAAAGGGGACAAGGGGGCAAGAGGCGGGGACGTGGGCTGGAGGAAGGATGAGGGCGTGACCTGAGACCCAGGGGATGGAGAAGAGGTGATGTGTTCAGGAGGGACCTTGCACTCGGCCCAGTGGAGTCCTTTTCTGTCTCTGTATGTGCCCCATGCCTTCCTACAGTGATGTCTTTGTTCCTGCTGTTTCCTCCCGTAGGAATGCCTGCTCCTGACCTTCACTTGCAAGGAGTGGCCCAAAGGCTTCCTTCTCTGAAAAGCCTGCCCTGATTATGCTAATGAAACAGTCTGCTTCCTCCTCCCAATGCTCATAACATCTTCTTCCTGGCAGTTTTTTTTTTTTTAAATAAATAAATAAATAAATTTATTTATTTTTGGCTGCGTTGGGTCTTCGTTGCTGTGTGTGGGCTTTCTCTAGTTGCAGTGAGCAGGGGCTATTCTTCGTTGTGGTGCACGGGCTTCTCATTGTAGTGTCTTCTCTTGTTGCAGAGCATGGGCTCTAGGCGCACGGGCTCAGTAGTTGTGGCTCGTGGGCTCTAGAGTGCAGGCTCAGTAGTTGTGGCGCACGGGCTTTGTTGCTCTGCTGCATGTGGCATCTTCCTGGACCAGGGATCGAACCCGTGTCCCCTGCATTGGCAGGCAGATTCTTAACCACTGCACCACCAGGGAAGTCCCCTGGTAGTTTTCTTACAGTACGGGTCAGAGAAGGCTATTTGTTTACATGCTTTCACCACTTCTTAGGTATTTTCACATTCTTGAGGGCAAGGGATACTTTATTGATATTGGGATCGTAGGATATAGTATAGTGGGGAATATGAACTCAGGAGGTTTGCTGTCCCACCGCTTACTGTGGCACTGTACGTGAATGGCTTTGCTTCTCTAAGCCTGCAGTTTCTCATTGATGAAAGGAGGTAGGAGTATTATGAGTCTCACAAGCCTCCTGTGATAACTGAGATACTGCATGGAAGCACTTAAAACGGAGTCTGCTCATTTTAAGTGTTCAGTAAATGTGTCAGTTATTAGTAGCATTACTGTTACGTTACATTAGTACTTAACACAGTGCCTTGAATATAGTAAATGCTCAAAAAACATTGGTCGGGGCTTCCCTGGTGGCGCAGCGGTTGGGAGTCTGCCTGCCAGTGCAGGGGACGCGGGTTCGGGCCCTGGTCCGGGAGGATCCCGCATGCCGCGGAGCGGTTGGGCCCGTGAGCCACGGTTGCTGGGCCTGCGCGTCTGGAGCCTGTGCTCCGCGGCGGGAGGGGCCGCGATGGTGGGGGTCCCGCGCACCGCGGTGAAGAGTGGCCCCCGCTTGCCACGGCTGGGGGGGGCCCTCGCGCAGAGGCGAAGACCCAACACAGCCATAGTAAGTAAATAAAAAAAAAAAAAAAAAAGCATAGATTTGATGATTCATTAAAAAAAACAAAAAAAACAAAAAAAACATTGGTCGACGGAGGGAATGTGGTCCAGATAGAGCCTGTGCTAGATGGATACAGACCAACCCAAATTGTGGCAAAGCTGACTAAAACGGATCAGTTAGGTCTCTATTAAGATCAAATTATAGGCTTTAAGAGAAACAAATATAGTTAGATATCTTAGAAAGTTATAACAGAGGAAAAGCAATAAATTCTAATTCCTATGTGAGTGAAAAATGTCAGTATACATGCATCATCAGTATTAATGATCAAATGTTCTTGCATCTTACAAAATCTGCATGTGACAGGTTTGAAAGACAAATATTGAGGGATAATAATGTCAGCAATGCATACTGCTTCTGAATTGAGAGAGCTAGCTTCTGTGCTTGGGCGGGAGACCAGCTAGGAGGCAGCTGCGGTAGTCTAGATGGCTCGGACTGGGTGGTGGTGGTGAGATGGAGAGCCACGAACAGATTTGCGTCAGGAGATCTTGTCCTGATCATCACAGTGTCTGGCTGGTGTAATGGGGTAAAATGAACCATCTGAGAAATGCCAATTTGTGGGCCTGGGTTAATAGACTTGAATATCTAGAAGCATCCAAACCTATTTGAGTGATTTTATCATATTCCTCATTTCCTTTGGTTGTATAGATCTGTTTTTTTTAAAAAAAGAAAAGTTTCAAACAAAAAGTAGTGGTGATATTTTTCTGCCTATAAATCTATATTATGTTTACCTTTTCCTGGTTCAAGACAATAGATTAATTCTTTATAAGACTGAAAAGATTTCTAACTGCTGAGGAAGGAGTGTCCTTTTGTGAGTTTGGTGCTTGGGTGGATTCAGACTCTAGTGGAGGTGCCTTTGGTTTTCTGCCTTTCAGTGATGGAGATCTTCACCCTGCTCTCAGGTCCACCGTGCAGGGCCTTGGTCGGGTCCAAACAAGGCATCCTGTGTCCAGGCCTCTTGTGCCCAATCAGTGCAAAGCCACCCTGGCTTTTTTTTCTGATGACAGAGTAGTTCTTGTGCTACTTAAACTTAATGGAAATGAAAAATCCCATTCTAGGCCAGAATTTAGTAGTATGTTTCCTAAGGTTGTCACAAATGTTTTTTGCAGTTCTTTTCCCTTTCAGAATTTAATGTTTGGCTTTGCCCAGTGGGGTGTCTGTGAAACACTCACACCCCTCATCTCTTACTTTTCATTTTCTTAGACTCACTGTTAATCATGCTTTGTGGTCCTTGAGATGACCTGAAGAGGGTACTGAGTAAGCTGTTTCTGTATACCTACAGGGGAAACCGATGGTAACATCACGGAGTGTGCACATAGAATAATTCAATGTGATACCCCTCCTGGCTAATCAGGGGCCCCGGTAGGCAGCTAGGTTGCCAGAGAAGCATTTATGCAAAAGCCGAGCTGGTGACATGTGTCCTGGAAAGAGTGGGATCAGAATTGCTGTCAGTATGTAGCAGTCAGAGAGAGACTCTCTTAACAGCGTGTAAGTGGAGGAGAGAGTGGGGGAAGCCAAGAGGACCAGAGGAAGTCAAGCAATTTGGGGAAGACACATCTTCCCCTTGTGGCCAAGCTATCCATTTCTGAGAACAGGGAGTGCAAACATAGCATCTTGGATCATCTCTGCTTTGTCTGTCTGTGTGTGTTTGTTTAATATTCATCAACACCCCGTCTCCTGGGGTTTGGTGTCACAACCATTATCCTTCCGTCTGAGGTTGGCTGCAGCTTCCCGTGGAGACCAGCAGTGAGGCTCCTAATCGGCTGGTGGGGTCAGCAGAGCTGACATGCACATTCCTATCATTTTCCCATCCCCCCTGCTCATGTCTCCCCCCACCACCATATGTTTCCTAGAGGGGAGGGCCCAGCAGAACCAGGAGGAGTTAGGGGTCTTGCCTGGGAAATGAAACCTGCTCAGGGATGTAGCTCCTTAGCGAGAGGCTCATTCCCAAAGTGATATACTTTAAGCTTTTCAGGGATGCCTCCATTTTATTATTATTATTATTTATTATTATTTTGAAGTGTGGTTGATTTGCAGTATTGTGTTAGTTTCAGGCATTAAGCTGATGGAGGGAAAAACAGTCCTGCAGTTAGGGCTCCTGCTCAGCAAAGTGGCTACTAATGATTTCAGTATTCTTAGCATTTGCAGGTGTTGGGAACTCTATAGTATTAAGAACAAACATGAGTTATGCTTAAATATCAGTACCCACCATCTCCCTGTTCTTCCTCTACCACATGCTGTGAATGATTTGAGTCTATGAAGAACCTTTCCCCAAACCTTGAACACTAGTCTCTTGATTGGTATGTTGTGTTGCTTTTAAAACAGTAAAGGAAGAAAGCCTTCCACTATTCGTAAAGAGCCACAAAGTACATAAGCAAAAGTACGAAAATAATCATGTGCTTTTTAAAAATTAGGTCAATTTTTAAAAAGCTATAGTTCTACCATACCTGTGTATGTTTTCAATTCCTTACTTAAACTGTACTATTGGTAATCCATGTTATTCTGAGAGCTATCAGTGGGGCTTAAAATATAGCTTGGGGTGTCAGTCAAATATAAGACTTATTAGGAAAGAAAGAGTACACAAAGAAAGAGAGAAATGAAAGACAACCAGAAGTGGAAAAAGAGTGCCTGGACTGGGGAGTGGAAGGGTGATTTCAGAGAGGGCCTGGTGTCATTCAGGAGCAGCAGTGCCCACATCTCTTGTAGTGCAGAGTTTTATTACTTTATTTATTTATTTATTTATTGAAGTATAGTTGATTTACAATGTTGTGTTAATTTCTGTTATACAACAAATTGATTCAGTTACACATATACATACATTCTTTTTTTAAAAAAATTTTATTTATTATTTTTGGCGGCATTCGGTCTTCGTTGCTGTGCACAGGCTTTCTCTAGTTGCGGAGAGAGGGGGCTACTCTTCATTGCCGCATGTGGGCTTCTCATTGCGGTGGCTTCTCTTGTTGCTCTAGAGCGCAGGCTCAGTAGTTGTGGCTCATGGGCTTAGTTGCTTGGCGGCATGTGGGATCTTCCCGCACCAGGGCTCGAACCTGTGTCCCCTGCATTGGCAGGCGGATTCTTAACCACTGTGCAACCAGGGAAGCCCATTCTTTTTTATATTCTTTTCCATTATGGTTTATCACAAGATATTGAATATAGTTCCCTGTGCTATACAGTAGGACCTTGTTGTTTATCCATTCCATATAAAATAGTTTGCATCTGCTAACGCCAAACTCCCAGTCCATCCCTTCCCCCTTGGTAACCACAAGTCTGTTCTCTATGTCTGTGAGTCTGGTACAGACTTAAAAAAATACAAACCCATAAGCAGTTATTTCATGGCAGACCTTGTCACACTGAAATGGTCCTGGGTGGTCCCTAAGCCAGATGATTACTCCAAATAACAGAAGTGGTACCACCCCACCTAAGGCTGTGTGTCAGCAAGAATGATTCAAGAGTAAAATAAGTTGATGAGATCGTTTTGGAATCGAGAGCTAAAACCAAGAAGACTGTTTTACTTTTCACCTTCTTAAGATTTTGGAATTAGAGCTTCAGAGGCAGAACTCTTGTAATGTTGTGCCCGCCTCCTCGGGGATAGAAGTGGAGCTCACGCATGTCTTTGCTTTCATTCCTGCTCCCACAGGCCAGATCCCTTAGGTTTCTTCAGTTTCTGTTCCCAGTTCACCTGTTTGGAGAGGGAGCTGCTTGGTAGCATCCTGTGCCTTAATAAGAAATACTTGCTGTGATTCTAATGCCCGTCTGCCCATTGGCAGTCGCCTGGATGGCTCAGGGTTGGAGGTGAAGGATCAGTATTTTGAAAAAGCAATCCAGGCCGTTCTCACATGCACCCAGAAGCAGGCACCCCTTGGGTACCATGGACAGCAGATCCTCTGTTGAGTTAGCTACCCCCCAGCTGCTGCTGCCCACGTTGGTGGGTGCTTATTCCTGGGGGCTGAGACCCCTTGCCTGCCAACTCCTGTGGCTGTGCTTGCGAAGATCTGCTGACCCTACGCCAGAGTGGAGTCTGACAGCTTTGCTCTGATGAGACTTGTCAGGATGCAGCAGCAGTACCCAGAGGGCCCTGCCCAGGTGGCCCTAGCCTGGTGCCCTCTGCTGCTCTGGCTCTGGATTCCCAGTATTTCTTTGGTTCAGCACCCCAGTGGGAAGCAGGATGTTCCAGCCCTCTGAAACCCCAGGGAACCCTCACTTCTCCAATGCTGGGGGATCCCGAGCACGTGTGCCCACTGCCTATTATAAATAAGGAAACCAGGAAGCAGAGTTAACCTCCAGTTTGGGGCCATTTGTCTGGTGCAGCAGGTCAACACATCTCACTGTTTTATGTGTAAAACCAGCAGATCTGAGTAGTTATAAAGGGGGATGGAGCGGGAGTAATATTCTTCGGCGATGGCTGGGCACCAATTTGGGACTGGATTCTTGGCATGCATTGATCTTCACAGCAAGCCTGTGAGGAAGGTGGAGTTTTTTATTTGTAGAAGAAGCAGCTGAGCACAGAGGGCTAAGGAAGTTCTCCAAATGTCCATGAGTATTAAGTAGTGGGAATTGGAATTTGGGCTTGGGTTTGTTGACGCAGAGTCAGTGGCTTTCCTGCTATGTTGGTTTAAGGATTTGTAAGAATAGAAAGGTAGCTCCTTAGCGTGTTGAAAGATGACTTCCCTTACTTAAAATAGTCTGTGGACGTAAACAAGGTGCACAAGGTCAGAAGCTTGAACCAGCACAGGAGTTTATAGAATGAAGAGTAACAGCCTCTCACCCTGTGCACACCCCATCCTGCTAACTGCTGTCTCTGAAGGTAATCACTATTAATAATTTCTTCCAAATCTATATAAAATATGCATATGTTGACACTTACTGATACATAGATGCACAAGTATTAGGCCTTTTTATTTCTACCAAGAGAGTATACTCTGCACGTTGGCAGCAGGTGTGAGCATGGACTGCATAGCCAGGTGGCCTGGGGTCAAGTCTTGTTTCTTCCTACCACATATAAGGCATAGTTACTCTCTGTACTTTAGTTTCCTCACCTCTAACATAAGTTGTTCTGATCAAATCTGATAATATTAAGAATGTGGAACAATTCCTGGTGCATAGTAAATGCGGGATGAAGGTAAGCTGTTTATTACTTGGCATCGTCCTGTTTTTTTTTTTTAAACTTAAAAAATAAGAGATCTACATCTATTCTTTTCTTCACCTAAAAAATAAATGAATTTAGCCAAGTATCAAACTGTGCCCTTATTATCTTACAGTGCCGCAGAGCCCGGTTAGCACGGAACACGCTGTGATTGTGCACAGGCTAGCATTTTATGAAAGGAGTGAGACCGTGACTGTGTATGTGGTGCTTTGTGCCTTTCAACAGCTTCCAGATAGGTTTTATTTGATCTTCCAAACCAGCCCATGATGTGGGTTGGGCAGGTGTTATTAATGTGTTTTGCTGGTGAGGAAACTGAGTGTGACCATGATTCAGCAGACTTGCCTTAGGTCACACAGCCTTGCCTGGAGCTCTGAAGATGCCCAGTACTTTGCCTCCCTTTGATGTTGCAAATAGTCCCGTGGGCCACCCACTGTGGGAAAGTCCTCTCACTTTCAGCTGAGGAGGGGGTCGGGGTGCTGAAAATATCCCCTGTGGTGGGATAGGTCTGCTCAGTTTCGTCTACACTCTCCTTTTCCTGTAGAGTGACACCCATTTTCAGGCCGGTCCCTGGGATTGGAGATGCAGTGTGGGGTCACTGAACAGATAAAATCAGGAAAGCGGTGTGATGCAGTTGTGCAGTGAAAGGAACAATGAACCGGAAGGCAGGAAATGTGGTCTCAGTGTCTTCATTGTTTAAAATGATGACTTGGTATTAGTTCTCCAGGTTTACAGATGAGGATTTAGGGCTGGAGAGGTTAAGGGGCAGTTTTGGGTCACCCACCTAGTTAAGATCAGAGCCAGGACTAGATAGGGAGGGTCTGTCATAAAAGAATTAGTTATCAGGACTGTCAGAACCCTTTGGCCAACCCAGGGAACCAGCTGTCAGCAGTTGTGTTCCTTTATCAAGAAAAGCTGTCCAAAAAAAATATAATGTGAAATACATCGATAATTTAAAATTTTCTAGTAGGTACATTTAAAAAGTTAATTTTAATAACGTTTTATTTAATATAACTAATATATCCAACCAATATATCTAAAATATTATTTTGACATATAGTTAATATAAAAATTATTCTGTTTTTATATTGTCTTCAAAATCCAGTGTGTATTTTATACTTACGGCACCTCTCAATTTGGACCAGACACATTTATTCAATCGCCACATGTGGCTGGCGGCTACCCTATTGGGTGCATAGCTCTCAGGGGATAGGGGCTGCTTAAATGCACATCGTTCAAGTTGCTTTGAAACAGAGACCATGCCTCTTGGCCCTTGTCAACATTTCCCTGTGCATTTTCGTTAAACTCCCTTAGAATGGAGAAATTGGATGAACTGTGCTTTAATAAGTGCCACAGAAAAATTTATCTGTAAGACCTGTGATTTAGGAGTTGGTGGTTCACATTCTTTTTATACATTTGTATTTCCTTCTAATGTATTAACTGTTTTACCACCTGCCCCCCCCCCAAAAAAAATCCAAGGAATTGAGAAGTTTTATTAGGTGCTTTGCTACTTGAGGATTAATGAGTTAAGTATTAAAATTTCAGGGCTTCCCTGGTGGTGCAGTGGTTGAGAGTCTGCCTGCTGATGCGGGGTACACGGGTTCGGGCCCTGGTCTGGGAGGATCCCGCATGCCGCGGAGCAACTAGGCCCGTGAGCCACAGCTACTGAGCCTGCGCGTCTGGAGCCTGTGCCCCGCAATGGGAGGGGCTGCGATAGTGAGAGGCCCGCGCACTGCGATGAAGAGTGGCCCCCGCTTGCCGCAGCTGGAGAAAGCCCTCGCATGGAAACGAAGACCCAACGCAGCCAAAAATAAATAAATAAAGCTATAAAAAAAAATTTTTTTTTCAGAAAAAAGTCAATGGTACAATATAGTTTGAATGATGAAAATTTGATTTTCTTGAAACTTTTTAGGGCAATATTGGTTGCTTACAAAGTGTTTACAAAGTGACCAACATTTTAAATGAGCGGGATATACATTGAGCAGTTAGGAGAATTGGATTCCAGTCTCAACTCTGGTTATTACTCAATTCTGGGGCATTCTTAAGTTAGCTCTATTTCATTAGTTTACAACAAAATCCAAAATCACTTCATTTAAAAAAAAAAACAGTTTAGATACAACCATTAAAATAGTTATCAGATACACAACCCTTTTCTGCACAAGGACTATCAGATACATAACCTTTTCTGCAGTAAACAACTCTTTATTCACAATATTATTTCTTTGGGAAACTTGAATTCAACTAAGATTATTTTGATTCATAGGATCTTTCTCTCCTAATGTTTTACAGCATCTTTTTAAAGGACTATAACTTGCCCAAATATTAGAAATAAAATGAAGATATGAAGAAGAAATAAAATAAACTGATAGTGGAGACTGCACGTAATTAAAAGTTGTAGAACTGCAATGACCATGAAGGGTGGATTGACTGGACAACCAGACCCCACTTGGAATCCAATGCTTGTCTGTCCTCCTTTCATTTCCTATCTTTCTTTCTGTATCCAAGAGTAGTTATTGAGTGTTCACTATATTCAAAGTGCTTCTATTTACAGCTGAAGTTTGTAGCTTACAATTTCTATTAAATAGAAAAATGTCTTACTGAGTAGGTACAGATAGTTTTGACATTTTCTATCCTTAAAAGGAGCTTTAGAAGTTATTTATTTCTTAGAATCATTAAATTTAAACATGGAGGGTCCTTCTGTAAAAAAACCATGTTTACTCCATAATGTGTTGAATTTCTTTTCTTTAAGGAAGCCTTTTCTAATTATTCTAGCCAGAAATACTGTCTGCTCTTCTGAACCTTAACATCATGTTCAGGAAGGACCATGACCATGAGCCCTTCCTCAGGTGAATATCTCAGCTTCAGCACTTAACTGGTTCCATGGCTTTGGCAAGTCACTCAGCTGACCTTCCTGAGCCTTAGTTTCCCCATATGTAAAACTGAGGCTACTACTGACTTATGCACTTGTTGTGAGGGTTAAATGAGATATTGAAAGTCTCTAGCACAGTGTATGGTAGATGCTCAGTGAATGTTCGTTGAGTGAATAGATGATTGATTCTGTGATCCTGTTAGTGTCCTATTGCCTCTGAAGATTTTTGGTTGACTGTAGAACTTACATGGTGTAGGTGTGTAAGTGGCTTTAGTCATTTGGTTGATTCTTAAAAGTGGAGAGCAGGGACAAGAAAAAGGAAGTAGGGATGAAAACAAAGGAGACCGGGTGAGTTGAGAGCACCAGCCTTTGCACTGTGAACTGCTGTACATTACATATTGTTCAGGAGTGCTGAGGTAAGAACACTAAATGAAATAACAGGGCACTGGAACAAGACCCTGTCTTTAGAGGCATGGTGAGTAGAAAGCTTTCAATGACTAAAGCCAATTTGTAAAACTTTTTTTTTTTTTTTTTTTTTTACTTCTGTTCTGATAGTATGCCCCCGCCCCCTTTTTTTAAATATATCTTTTTCAGAAATTTGAGATGAAAAGAAACATAATTATTTTGAATGACCCCTTGGCCAGTAATACCAAGGGGTATTGCCCCTTCTATGTTTTATTGCCGCTTCTATGAAACTGGGAGGGCCCTGTTTGACGAAGGGACTCCAGTGAACAGTTTCTGTGCTGTCTCTGTGTGGATCTGGTTGTTCTCTTGATAACCCCCTGGTGGAATTTCCTTCTGGTTGGGGGTTAGGCACGGCTTTCAGGTGGACTGGTGACACTCACCCTTGCCTAGATTTTGGATGAGTGTAAGTTCACAGAGAAGAGGACGACAGTGTGGGTTTCCAGAGGATTCAGTCTACAGCTTTTGTTACATATTCATTGACTGCCAGAGCCGGAAAGGATCTTTATTCAGTTCAGTGATCCCATTTCACAAATGAAGAAACTGGGACCCTGCGTGGTTAAGCAGCCTGCCTGAGGTTCAGTGAGCCAGGAGCAGAGCTGGATAAAAGCCAGGTCCCTGACTCACCTTCAGCTGCCTCTGAACACTGATCTGTGCTGTTCTCTTGCCAAGGAGTGACCTCCCTACCACCTTTTCTTTTCTTTTTCTTAGATGGTTTTGAAGTTACAAAATTTGAAATTGCAAAAGTAAAACATACTGTTCTAATAAATTAAAAAAATGTAGAGATGCATAGAGAAAAACTTAATTCCTCATCACCCACTTAAAACACAACTCTGCTTTTATAAGTAAAATATCTTATGAATATCACTTCAACTTAGCACATATTTATTCAGCCCTTTTTAAAAAAAATTAATTGATTTGTTTATTTTTGGCTGTGTTGGGTCTTCGTTTCTGTGCGAGGGCTTTCTCTAGTGGCGATGAGCGGGGGCCACTCTTCATCGCGGTGCGCGGGCCTCTCACTGTCGCGGCCTCTCTTGTTGTGGAGCACAGGCTCCAGACGCGCAGGCTCAGTAGTTGTGGCTCACGGGCCCAGTTGCTCCGCGGCATGTGGGATCCTCCCAGACCAGGGCGCGAACCCGCGTCCCCTGCATTGGCAGGCAGACTCTCAACCACTGCGCCACCAGGGAAGCCCAGTTCAGCCCTTTTTAATTGTTGCATAATTTCTCATTTTGAATGACTATTGTTTATTCAGTAATTCTTCTGTTGGTGGCCATGCAGGTTGAGGGATTTTATTTTGCCACTCGCAGTGCTGCAGTAAACATCCTTGACTATATAGCTGGTGCTTTTCATTTCCATAAAATAGATCCCCCAGAGTCAGATAGCTTGTTCTAAGGGTACCTGTGATAGCTACTGTCTGGTTACTTTTCAAAAGGTTGTCACTCCTTCACCACCATGTGATTTTATTCTTGCCATCTATTTTTTTTTTTTAAGATTTATTGATTGATTGATTGATTGATTGATTGCTATGTTGGGTCTTCGTTTTTGTGCTACGGCTTTCTCTAGCTGTGGCAAGTGGGGGCCCCTCTTCATTGCGGTGCGCGGGCCTCTCACTATCGCGGCCTCTCTTGTTGTGGAGCACAGGCTCCAGACGCGCAGGCTCAGCAGTTGTGGTTCACGGGCCCAGTTGCTCCACGGCATGTGGGATCCTCCCAGACCAGGGCTCGAACCCGTGTCCCCTGCATTAGCAGGCAGATTCTCAACCACTGCGCCACCAGGGAAGCCCCCCATCTATTTTTAATTTATCATTTATTATACTTTGTTGTTGTTTGCTCTTCTTTTCCTTTCTTTTGCTCCATGGTCACATTTCTGCTCAGTTCTCTACCAAACTCATCATTAACATGGACATTCTTTGCTTGTTCATCCTTTTAGTGGTTCCTTTCCCACTGGATACTTCCAGAGCAGCTACAATTAAAAATTCTATATTAACGTACAAAAATTAAATAATAAATATCCCCCCACTTTGGGTTTTACCTAGACAGGTTAGAATTTTTTATTCTCATCTGTTAAGTTTCTTCTTATTGTATGTCTCTTAATAAACATTTAAATTATAAACTATAAATTCCAAGTCATAGTAGCTTCATCCCGTTACATTGTGCCACTTCCCCCCTCTTCTTTGTCTTGCCCATCTTGAGGTCTCTGTCTAGTTAGAGCACATCTTCCAAGATCTCCTCAGGTTGCGTTCATTGGTTAAGTAGCTTCTTACTTTGCCATATTCAAGAAAGGCTTTTTGTCTTCCCTGACAGGTGAAGAACAGCTTGGTTGGGCTTTTTCTCTCAGTAGTCACTGTTTAAGTGTGCTCTAGTTTTCAGTATTGCAGTTGAGAAATCTGATGCTAATCTGATCCTTCTTCCTCTGTTAAGTCCTCTGTTCAACTTGTTTGAGTGACTATGTGATTTCCTCTTAATCTTGAGTCTCTGACTGCTGATTCTGAAAAGGCTGCAGAATAACCTATAGATAAAGAAAAGCCAAGTTTATTGCTTACTGCAGTGAGGGGGACCATGCCACTGACTGAGTGTTTCAGAGGAGGGAGGACAGAGATGGGGGATTTATGAGGTTCGTTAGGGTCTGGTTTGAGGCAGGCTGTTCAGTGCAAGGACATAGAATTAGACCAAGTTTTTGATAAAACAGTTTAAGAGTGGTGGGCTAAGTAAGGGGTATTTACTCTAATAAGGATTAGTTGAGCTGTCTATTATTTAAATAAATGGGTTTTGGAAAGTTCCTGAAACAATAAAATTATTTATAACTTCATCTTCCTGGGTAAGGGTTTCTTGAAATAGTAAAGTCATGTTAATGAACACGGTAAGATGTGTGGTTGCAGATGATTTTCCTTCTCGGTTTAAGTATTTCACAAGCCTAGGCATGTGTCTTTTTTATTCCTCATTAATGCTGCCTGAGCTTTCTGTGAGCCCTCTCGGTCTAGAGAATTATCCCTTCTTTCAGTTCAGGGAGGTTTTCTTTTGTTTTGTCCTCTCCCACTTTCCCTTCCAATTTATTTCTTTTTTGTTTGTTACTGTTTCTCCTCCTCCAGGAAAACCTGTTTTCTGCATGTTCTGTCTTCTGGTTATGTCTTCCATTTCTCTAGTGTTTTCACTTATGCTTGTCTGATCTTTCAGAACACTGAATGCTCTCAGTACTGATCATGCCCTTTTCCACTGTGTCTTTTGAAATTTTAATTTGATTTTAAAAGGCCTTTTTTGGTGTGTTCTAATAGTATCTCCTTGAAAATCCCCATTGCCTTTTCTCCCTTATTTTCTTTGGTCTTTTTATAGACACTGTTCTAGTTGTTCATCTTGGTCTCCCTCACTCAAGTGGCTTGAGACTTCTTACTTGGGCTGTAATTTTTCTTTGTCTTTTAGTGGATGCCTTGTCCTCAGACAGGCTAAGAGGGCTCTTGGGCCATGGTAAATCAAGTACTGGAAGATAAAAGTGTGTGTGTGTGTGTGTGTGTGTGTGTGTGTGTGTGTGTGTGATAATGGATTAGTATAAGCCATCAAACTGGGACCCATCAACTGAGGTATTTGGAGGAGATGATTTGGTCCTTGAGTGGTTTAAGTCACCAGTACAGTGACCCTTGATGTCTGCTGGCGTCAGTAGGGTGAGATGGCCCCTCCGAGGACCAGTCACAGTGTCTTTCCAAGTAGAACCAACTTAGATTTCTGGCCAGGTCATTTTAGGGAGCTTTAAAATCTGTGGTTAATCCAGGTGGGTCCTTTGGCTCTGACACAGATTTTAAGAAACTCTCCCTAGGAGTTTTGAGAGAATTCTGGCCTCACACTTCTTCTTTAGCTTTCTCAGTACAGTGTGAGGGCGTTTTGGAGCACAGGTTCTAGAGCCAGACAGCCTAGGTTTTAATCCTGGCTCTGTCATTTACTGTCTGTGTGCTCTTACTTAACCTATGGGTTCTAATGATCTTATCTGTAAAGTGAGGATAATAATAACGTCTATTTCCTTGAGTTGCTATGAGGATTAAATGAGTTTCCCCTTTATGGAAAGATGTGGTGTTCTTAGAACAGTGCCCCAGCAAGTGTCGGCTACAGTATCATCTCCAACTCACAGGGCGGCTGTGAGCATTGAGTTAGTATATGTAAAGTACTAGTATGTGCCAATAAGAATTAGTGTTAGCAGTTTTGTTGTTTTATGTGATTTTGGCTTATATGACTTTGAATTATTATGACATAATAAAATATTACCAAAGCTTCACTTTATCTTTTAAATTTGGAACTTCCCCCAAATTAAACAAATTTCATAAAAAATCATATAATCTTAAAGTTGGGAGGCTGAGTGAATTCTAAACAGTGTAAATTCAATTACCCCTCACCCATAGATGCAGTTATCATTTTACCACATAGGTTTTATCATTACTTTTTCTCTCTCTTACTGAACCATTTGTAAGTTGAAAACATGACTTTTTACCCCTGAATGCCTTAGTGCAAATTACCTACAAACAAGGACTCTCTACTACATAATTGTGGCACAACTGTCAGCATCAGGAAGTGAGATACAGTCTGGCTACTTAATCCAAGGCCTCGTTCAAATTTTGTCAGTTATCCCAATATTGTCCCCTTTAGAACAAAATAATCCAGTCCAGATTATTCATGGTATCTTGCTAACATGTTGTTTAACTCTCCTTCAGTCTGGAATGGTTACTCAGTACTTCCATGACCTTATTATTTTTGAAGAGACTAGGCCAAGTGTTTCGTACAGTATCCCTCAATTTGGGCTTGTCTGATGTTTCCTCAGTATTAAATTCAGCTTAAGTATCTTTGGCAGGAAAAACACAGAAGTGGTGCTATGTTTGTTGCATCCTTTCAGGTGGTTCATGGTGTCAATTTGTCCCACTATTGGTAAAAATAACTTTGTTGGTTTGACTGCCAGGTTTTTTTTTCACTGTAAAGTTTCTCTTTTATCCTTTGTAATAAATATTTTGTGGGGAGATATTCTGAGACCTTGTGAACTATTCCATTCCTCCTCTGACTTTTCACCCATTCATTTTAGCATTGCTGATGATTCTTGACTGAATCAGTTATAACTATGATGGTCATTTTCTAATTCTGTCATTCCTTCTGCATTTATAAGTTGGCATTTTATTATAAAAAACATTTTCTCTTCTGTTTATTCATTAACATGTTTGTATTTCACATGGACTCAGGGATTCCTCTCAGAGTATTATAATCTGATGTTTTCCCTTATATTGATGTTCAAATTGCCCCAGATTTGACCAGTAAGAGTCCCTTCAAGCTAACACCTCTATTCATTTGAAAGGACCCCATCATTCTTTGAGCACTCCATTCCTTTCTGGTAATAAAAAAACATTTTAGGCCTTTCTGTTTTCAAAGGAGTAGAGGATGATATTTAGAAACCAAAGATCTAGGCACCAGGTTGGTCCTTGCTATCCGGGTGTCACTGCTCCCATGCCATCTCAGGGGGCAGATCTAGAGGAGTGGGGTGTGTACACATACACACCTATATTTACCTGAACATACTAAGTCATGTACTCATATTGGCACCTCCATGTCCACAGTTTCGTTTTCTCGTTTTTGTAACTCCCTTCTCGAACAGAAGAAACCTGGCTCCTATTTTTCACCGTATACTTAGGTATTGCTTAATTCCTCTGTGTGTAACCGGCCTGCCAACTCTGACTGCTGCCTTCCTCAGCGGCCATCCCTCCTCAGACAACTGTCTGGCTCAACGTCCAGCCGCACCAGATAACCACTACGTATCCCTAACAAGCATTGAGGAAGGGACCCTAGTGGCTTTTCAATGGAACGTTTCAGTTATTCAGGAAGGCAGGGAGAGGAGGAGGAACTAATTTCTTCCACCCCTGTAAGTGTTTGAGACATGAAAGTAAAAGTCATCATTCATTTTGGGGTTATGCATTTTAAATCTGATACCACTTTGTGATTGTACTGTGGAGTCACAGCTGCATGTATGGCTCAGTTATAATGGAAATGTAGGTTATATGACAATTGTGCAATGTGAATAGAATAAAATAAATGCATGTAAAATAGAAAAAAAAACCTACAAAAAGTACCAAAAGCCTAATCTACTTTCTAATACCAGATAAGAGCTAAGTTACAAAAAAAGAACAGTATAGTAAGTTACAAGAAGAGTTTGGGTGTCCTGTACAAGTCATACTGCCTGTCACATGATGTATTTAAAGCTGATGGAAGAAAGGTGATCTGCTCTATCCAAACATATATAGGTGTACCTTGGAGATATTGTGTGTTGCGTTCCAGACTACCACAATAGAGAGAATATTACAACAAAGTGAGTCATGTGAATTTTTTGGTTTCCCATTGCATATAAAAGTTATGTTTTACACTATACCATAGTCTATTAAATGTCCAATAGCATAAAGTCTTAAAAAAAGGACATACCTTAATTAAAAAATTCTTTATTGCTGAAAAATGCTAACCATCATCTGAACCTTCATCAAGTCATAATCTTTTTGCCGTATAACATCGAAGATCACTAGGACAAATATAATAATAATAAAAAAGTTTGAAATATTCTGAGAATTACCAAAATGTGACCAGAGGCATGAAGTGAGCAAATGCTGTAGGAAAAATGGTGCCGATAGACGTGCTTGATGCAAGGTTGCCGCAAACCTCCAAATTGTAAAAGACTCAGAATCTGCAAAGCACAATAAAGGGAAGTACATTAAAATGAGGTATGCCTGTAATTTGAAACATTACAGTGAAGATGAGTTCAGCAGAGGAAAAAAAAGAATATAACAGGTATAGAGAGAGATCAGGAAGTGAAATATGGTAGATTGTCTACAAAGATGACCACCAGCAATTCTTCCAGTCACTCCCTGTGCATTCATGTCATTCCTCCTTTCAAGAGATGGAGTCTCTTTCCCTTCCCTTTCCACCTGGGCTGCCCCTGTGACTGACTTTGACAGATAGGGTGTAGCAAGAGTGATGCTCTGCTGGGCCTGGGCCTTGAGAAACTGGGCAGTGTCTCTTCTTGCTCTCTCAGAGCCCCCAGGCAACATGTAATGAAGTCGGACTGCCTTGCTGGGAGAAAGGCCTTGGAGCAGGAGAGACTGTGAGGTCGGGGAGAGAGGCCCCGCCAGCCCCCAGCCATATCCAGTCACCTGAGGTGAGATGTCACTATTGAATGAAGCTATCTCAGGTACTTGAGCCCATGGGAACCTCTTTAGCCAACAGCAGACAGAGCAGACACTAGCTGTCCCTTCTGAGCCCTGCCCACATGGCATAATCATGAGCTAATTGTGGTGGTGGCTTGAAGCCACTAAGTTTGGAGGTGTTGGTTACACAGCAATAGATAGAAACATTAAAGTCTGAGAAAAGTTCATCAGTGTGAACGAGCTTTTATTTATGAAAACCATAGGTAGTACCTTGAAAAATAAACACATTTTAATTCCTTCACCTAAAGTGAAGGTAACTCATAGTCAAAAACATTCAGATGGGGACTTCCCTGGTGGCACAGTGGTTAAGAATCCGCCTGCCATTGCAGGGGACACAGGTTCGAGCCCTGGTCCGGGAAGATCCCACATGCCACAGAGCAACTAAGCCCGTGCACCACAACTACTGAGCCCACGAACCACAACTACTGAGCCCGCGTGCCACAACTGCTGAGCCTGCGTGCCACAGCTACTGAAGCCTGTGCGCCTAGAGCCTGTGCTCCGCAAGAAGAGAAGCCACTGCAGTGAGAAACCTGCGCACCACAACGAAGAGTAGCCCCTGCTCACCGCAACTAGAGAAAGCCTGCGCGCAGCAAGGAAGACCCAACGCAGCCAAAAATAAATAAACTAATTAAAAAAACAAAACACCTTCAGATGGTGGTTAACAGTACTTGGTCTGAGAAGCAATTACCATTGGTGCCTGAGGAGTGTCTCCTCCATTGCCCCTGCTTTACCTTATCCTAACGGGCCTGAGCTAAAAAAAAAAAAAAAAAAAAAAATAACGTCGTTTCTGCTTTCCCAGAGAAACTGAAATCTATTATGTCAAAAATATTAAATAAAAGTATAGTGAATTTTTATAGGCTTAACATTAAAGAATTTTTCGAAGGGTTCATTTCCCCTTTGTGAAGCAGTAAGCTGTTTGTGTGGAACGTAATAGTTATCATTCTGTGCAGCTGGTAAAAACCTGCCTTTCTGGTTTGTAATGTCATGTTAATTTGCAAAGGTGTTGTTACTCATTTGAAGAATCCTTTGTTCTGGTTGAAAGCCTCACGGATGGTATTTTCAAATAAACTTACCCTGCCTGGGAGTCTTTCTCTGTGATTATAAGGCTCTTGTAGCTCCATTCTTTCCAGAATGTTGCTAGGATGTCAGTAATGAAAGTAATCTATTTCTCTATTTGCTGAGCTTTAAGTGGCATATAATTTACCATCCAGAAATATGTCACAGGCATTTATTTACTTTCATTTGAAAAGTAAATTAATAAATTGTAACATTTAAATGAAGTTTTTCTGAATGGAGTTATAAAAAGTCAGAAGCTTCCTTTATTTCTTTATTTTCTTCTTAACTGCCTCATATCAAATCTTTTTTGTTTTCCTGATGATGGAAATCCAAATTCTTGTCAGATTGATTTTGTTGCATAAAGAAAACTGTGTATCTTTATATTTTATGTATAAAAATTGAATATCAGGCCTCTAATTTTTTTGTATCTTACAAATTTCAAATGTAAGATACTTATACCAACGTCATAGTCTATTGAGTCTTTTGAAATTATATTAACACTGAAACAAATGTATGTTTTTCAAATTAAACATAAACTAAGTAGCTTTGAATCAGTGATTATACTGAGGTCAGCAGGATAACTGAATCCATCCATCTTTCTTCACTCTCATAGGTTTGATTGGTCAAGAAAAAAGGAAATCTTCATTGAGAGACAGGAAGAGAAGTTTAATTCACAGGCCACCATGTTTCCAATACTGCATCTTTCTCTTCCTTGTTTCTTGGCCCTTAGTATTTATTCAGTGAACTTTCGGGAGGTCTTACTGTGTATGGGTTATCGGACTGACATGGAAAGGAAGTGGTGTGTAATGTTCAGCACCTGCTTTCAAAATGTCTAAATATTGGTGGCAAAGTTAAGAGAAGTATCAAATGTCTTTAATAAAGGCAGAATAGTGTGAGTCTCAGATAAGGACAAAAGTACGACACTTTGTAGGTCCAATGGAGGCCGAGGTCATAATGAGGTTAAGGGAATATGGACAGGCTTTATGGAGAAGGTGGTATTTGCACTTGGTCCTGAAGGATAAGTGGGGTTTTGATGAGGACAGAGAGGAGGGAAGATGTTCCACAAAAAGGGAACAGTACAGACAAGCCAAGATGCAGGGAGACCTCATGAAATTCTTTTTCTATTATTTGTGTTGGCACTCAACTCATTCTCTCAAAAGTCTCATTAGTGGATGTTCCTTATCTGTCTATGACAATATTTTATTCATTTTCCAGAAAATCCTTGGGCATGTTGCCAAGTGCTTTGGTTGTAGTTATGTCTTATTTTATAGCATCTTGTTGATTTTTCTCATTTTGGCAGAGATTTCTTCTAGAAATGGTCAGAAAGACTTGGAATGGTGCTAAATACAATCACATTCATGAGTTTCCTTTGCCAAACACTGAAAGAAGTAAAGTTAAGAAATAAGTTTATATTAAACTTCAGGTGAAATGAACCATCTCTCTTGGAAGTGAAGCCCGTGTCTCAGCGTTTCAAGGACTGGGGGCACTTGGCCTCCACGCTGGTATATGATGGCCTAGAATAGTTAGGTCTGCCTGCTCAAAGGGCTTGGGAAGAATTCAGATTAAAAAGTCTTAAAGTCACTGTTTTGAGGGATAGGAGCATGAATTGTTGGTGTAAACGTGGTCAGAATGTTGACAGCTCACCATCATAGTGCTATCTTCTCTCTCCGCATTTTCCATACTTAATACCTTATAGCACATGAGCCAAATCTACAAAATAACTATAGCTGTGAGCAAGAAAAAGATAACGACGAGTTCCTACTTGGCATATTTTTGCTTTAAAAATTGTTTTTACTCAAATAAGACGTGCATAGTTACTAGACAAATGTACAAAAAAGCTTCTGAAAACCAAGTCCTTCCTTGTCTCACTTTCTAGAAGTTTCTTATTGCTCCATAGCCCCCCCCGGCTTCTCCAGGGTTCTGATAGGGCAGTCACCTGCTTCTTCCATCAAGGTTCTTGGTATTATATTCCAGGTGCGTCTGACTCTCCTACGGCAGTCTTTTTTTTTTTTTTTTTAATTTTTTATTATTATTAAAAAACTTTTTAAAAAAATTTTGGCTGCATTGGGTCTTCATTGCTGCACGTGGGCTTTCTCTAGTTGTGGTGGGCGGGGGCTACTCTTTGTTGTGGTGCGTCGGCTTCTCATTGCGGTGGCTTCTTTTGTTGCGGAGCACGGGCGCGGGCTTCAGTAGCTGCAGCACGCAGGCTCTGTAGTTGCGGCACGCAGGCCACAGGTTGTGTGGGCTTCAGTAGTTGTGGCATGCAGGCTCAGTAGTTGTGGCGCATGGGCTAAGTTGCTCCACAGTATGTGGGATCTTCCCGGACCAGGGATCAAACCCGTGTCCCCTGCATTGGCAGGCAGATTCTTAACCACTGAGCTGCCAAGGAAGTCCCTCCTCTGGCATTCTTATTAGTGTACTTTTTCCATCTTATAGATATTAATCACTTGCTGGCATGTAAGAGGTACTCAATAAATGTTTGAATGAAGTCATGTTTCTTTCATAATATCCTTGATGATATTTTCTTCTCCTTTTCTAGTAATAAATCCTGGACTGGCCTGTTCCTTGCCCAGTGTGTTTCTAGTTTGTTCTTTGGCTCTCATGTCAGTTCTCTATCAGTTCTTAATTTCTTTATTCAAGGATGATTTCTTCAGAACCTGAAGACTTTCAACTCAAACTGCAACATATAGCCCACAGGCAGTCTCTGTGAAGAACCCATGTGAAGAATGAAATTATCCGTAAGTGTAAAAGCAGAAGACATCCCAATGGAATACAACTGAGGAGGAAGGGGACTGAAAGGGGTCAGTTAGTGTAGGATGGGCAGAAGTGTGAGCTGGTGGTGTCACCCTGCCCCAGTAGCTGATGTATTGCTGGCATGCAAGCTTTCTGAGTCTTGTCATATTGCAGTATGACAGATGAGAAGTTAAGCAGTTTTCATGTACATGTTTGCTTGAAGAAGTGACAGAATATAGTATTTCCGAGGTCCACCTGGCTCTGTTCCAGGCATGTGTGCAGACACACCTGTAACATACAGAAAGCTGTAGAGGGAATCATGAAACATCATGTTTTTTTCTTAGGTCAGCTCTGGATTCATTGCATAACAATGCATGCTTTCCTTGTGGTTTCTCTGTAGAGGATAACATATGCTAAAGGCTAATATTTGTAAAGTATTTTCAGCACCAGATTCTATATAAATGCAAAACTGTCACAGAGGATCAACAGACTTACGTTCTGGTATTTTTCCAATGATAGTTTTGGAGACGGTGATTCTTGCATGACATTTTTGCAATCTCCATAGGCTTTCCAAACTTCTAAGCTGGTTTTCCAAGCTTGCCTTTGTGTATTTTCTTCATAAGCAGGGCATTTTTTCTTTTTTTATGCTTTTTGAGTAGATGATATGTGTGAAAAGGCTAACATTTCTTGTGGAAATAGAGGTATAAAATGTTTTTGTATAAAGGCAGCCTTGATTTAGATGTATATTTTTAAAAATCTTCCCCATTTCAGTGCTGTAATTTCAAGCATAATTCATTCCTCTTTTTTTCGTGAAGCACTTTTTTACCTGCTTGGGATAGAAGGATTAGGTGGAGTTCTGTGGCTCTACCTGTTCCTGTCTGTGCCTGGATAGGAGAATGGACCCAGAGGGGAAATGAGATCAAGGTGGAACACTGGCTGGTATGCCAGCCTTCCAGAACTATTTTGAATAGGAAAGATACAGGTGCATTTTCCAGAGCCACCTGAAAAATAGGCTGGTCTCAGTTGGCCAAAAATTGTTTGAGAAAAATTCCTGAGACGAAAAGGCAAATGTAAAACAATTGAAGGTGAAAACCGTAGCCCAGAATATGGGCAGGAGAACCATGGGAGGACGTAGTGATGGATTAAGGATTGCTTCAGGTTTAGTGGCTGTGGATATTAGGATGAGGAGAAGACCCAAGCAACTGTCAGGTGGTATCTGTAGAGCCTGCAGTGGAGAAAATCAGTTGCTTTCCAATAGATTAACAATAGCCAGTCAGAAAGTATAATGTAACAGTAAAACTATAAAAAAGCTAAGAATAAGCCTGTATTAGTTTTCTATTGCTGCATAACGAATTACCGCTAATTAGTGGTTTAAACATACTCCTGTTGGTTATCTTACCATTCTGAAGGTCTGAAGTCCAGGACGGCATGAGTGGGTTCTTTTCTCAGACTCACAAGGCTGAAATCAAGGTGCTGGTCAGCTGGTCTCTTATCTGAAGGCCCTGGGGAAGAATATACTCTCAAAGTCTTCCAGGTTGTTAGCAAAATCCAGTTCTAGTGGTTGCAAGCCTGAGATTCCCGTTTCCTTACTGGCTATCAACTGGGAATTACTCTCAGCTCCTTGAGGCCGCTTAACATGGCCCCCTCCATCTTTCAAGTGGCAAGAACCTATGGAGTTGTTCTCATGCTTTAAATATCTCTGACTTCCCTTCTGCCTTCCTCTTTTGCTCTAGAAAGTGCTTTGCTTACAAGGACCCAAGCGATTAGGTCTGACGCACTCCAATAATCTTCCTATTTTAATGTCAAAATTGTGACACATAACACAATAAGAGGGCTGATATTTTAACATACTCACTGGTTCCAGGGATTAGAGCAGGACATTTCTTTTGGGGGGAGGGGGCATTTTGTAACTTTTGCCTACCACAAAGCCTAAGTAGAATTTTGTAAGACCTACATGAAAAAAGTATAAAATTTCCTTGATGAATATAAAAGAAAACCATATAGGTTTCACTTTGTAAATATCATATCATTACCTCCCAAGTTGTCCAGTCTGTCAATTCAATTTAATTCCAGTCAAATTCTTAACAGAATTGTTTATTAAATTGGCAAGCTGGTTCTAAACTTCCTGTAGTAGAGAAAAATGTCTAAGAATTGGCAGAGACAAATTGGAAAGAGAATGATAGATATCAACAAACTATATTAAACTAAAGTTAATAAAATCTTGGAGGATTAGTCCAGGAATAATCCATGGAATAGAATGAGGATTCATTTAGTAGATGATAAAGTTGCTTCAATCAAAAGGGAAATGATGGCCTTTTAGGTAAATGGTGGTGTAGTTGTCTATCCATTTGGAAACAAAATTAGGCCCTTATCCCAAGCACAGAAATAGTTTCCAGATGGAGTGAAGAACTAAATATACTAAGTGAAATTGTACAAATATTAGAAGTATTAAAGAGAATTTGCTTATAAACTTTGGGTTAGAGAATAACTAACCAAAATGCTAGGAATTGGTTAGTCAGCACATGATAGAGCACTTACTTCTATCAGTGTTAGGAAAATGCAAATTAAAATAATTACCCCCTCCCCTCTTTTTTGCTCAGTCAGATTGGAAAACTTTTGCTCAATCCAAATGCTGGCAAGGGTATTGAGACATGTACTCTCATTGAATGAATTGTAATGATCTTTTTGACAGTACCCATTGTAATTTTAAGTAGGCCTATCCTTCGAATAAAAATTTCACCAACAGATTTTTACCTTAGTTAAAGACATAGGTACATGAGCACAAAGAGACATTTTCTGGATGTGGCATTGTTATTATAGCAGAAAATGTCTAAGAACCTGAAGATTTATCATGGAAGGGCTTTTTGTTTATATATTATCTAATGGATTTTGAATAAAGGACCAATTAAGTTTAACCAAGGTAATTTAGAGTAAAACGAAATATCTATGGGATTTTTAACAAGAACTGTCTTCTCACAGTGTGTGCTTTTATCACCTCTTATCACCCATTTCATTATATATTTAATCAAAAACATTTCCCTTATATTACAATACATTTTCTAAAAACAGTGCAGTGTTCTTATCATACGTGAGTCAGTGTGTAATGGTAATTCTTTGAGGAAAGTGCAACTGAACGAAGCCCTGCTTCATTAACATAATGTGTGACATCTTGGGGATTTCTTTTACAACCCTGTTGCACCTGTCATTGATGGGAAAAAAGGAAGGAAAATCTGTATCTGTACATACACCATCCAAATGGATTCTTTTCAAGATTAATGTGTATATGGAGTAATGTTTGCTGATTAAATGTTTATCTTATGTGTGAATAATATTTAATATATTAGATGATAATCTTCATTTAAAGACGATGTAGTGAGAGGGGGAGAAGAGAGATTAGATTTTTTAGACAGGTATTAGCATTTACCAAACAGATAAGGGAAATATTTTCCTTATGTCTGTGCTTATGTGAAAGAGATAAAGTCAAATATCTTCACAAGGGCTTTTCAGAACGTTAACTTTGGTGGTTTTTATCTTTAGGTTTATTAGTTAAGGATTGAAAATAAAAGCTTTGGTGATAGTGGCCAAGATGGTAAAGTAGGAAGACGCTGAGCTCACCTCTTCCCATGGGCACATCAAATTACAACCATTTACAGAGCAACTACCTCTGGGAACAACCTGAAGAGTTGCAAAAAAGATTTTCCACAAGCAAAGATAAAAAGAAGGAACCACAATGAGATGGGTAGGAGAGATTCATTACAGTCAAGTCCTACACCCCTGGGAAGGTGACCCACAAATGGGAGGATAACCACCATTGCAGAAGTTTTCCCTAAAGAGCAAGGGGTCCAGGTCCCACATTGGGTTCCCCAGCCCAAGGGGTTTGCATTGGGAAGACAAGCCCCCAGAATGTCTGGCTTTGAAGGCCAGTGGGGCTTACGTATGGGAGAGCTGGAGGGCTGTAGGAGACAGAGACTCTACTCTTAAAGGGTGAATGCAAAACCTCATATGCTTTGAGTCCCAGCACAGAGCCAGTAATTTGAAAAAAGCCTGGGTCAGACCCACTTGCTGATCTCAGAGAGTCTCCTGGAGAGGCAGGAAGCAACTGGGACTCCCTTTGGTGACATAGACGCTGCAGCAGCCATTTTTGTTCTACCATGAAGACACAGGTGCTGGCAAGGGACATTTTGGAGTTTTCCCTCTAGCCTGTTAGTGCCAGGTGTTTACTTGCCCACCAGCAGGCCAGCACCAGTTCCAGAACCCTCAGGGCCACAAAGCCACCTATGCTGGGACCCAACTCTGCCCAATGTTGGGCTGGCAACCACAGCACAAGGCAGGACCTGGCAGCCAACTGAGCTGGAGGCCAGTCTTGCCTATTACTGCACCCACAGTAGTTGGACCCAGCACCAGAGAAGGGCAATGTACAGGAGAACCCTAGAGCAAATTGCTCTGGTGACTAGAGGGGACTATGCTGCTGGGACCCACAGGATGTCTCCTATATAAAGCTGCTTATTCAAGACTGGGAAACATAATTGACCTACCTAATAAATAGGAATAAACACAGAGAATTAGGCAAAATGAGGAGACAGGTGAATATATTCCAAATGAAGGAACAAGGCAAAACCTCAGAAAAAGAACTAAATGAAGTGGAGTTAAACAATCTACCTGATAGAGTTCAAGGTACTGATCACAAAGACGCTCAATGAACTTGAGGGAAAAATGGATGAACACAGTGAGAAGTTTAACCAAGAGTTAGAAAATATAAAGACCCAAGCAGAGCTCTGAAGAATAAAGTAACATGAAAAATACATTAGATTAAAATGTATATCTCAGAAATAACTAATTTTCTTGTCAACTGCATTATTATGAACTTTCATCAAATCTTTAACCGTGGTCATTTTTAAGTCTTTTGTCATTTACAGACAGTTCTGGGTGTACTCTGATGATTTTGCAAATATGTTCCTATAAAAGGGTTTCATCTTCAAGAAATTCATGGAAAAGACTCTGACAAGTACAGGTTTCTGGTAACTGACTGTACTGCTGAACTGAATGAATAAGCATTTTCAGAACTCTAATGAAAAACTGATGAACTCATAAAAGTGCTAACAAAAGATCAAGATGAAAAAAAAATTAATTACATGGGACTGAGTGAACTGATGAGGATGAGTATAATTTTTGTGACTTTCTGTCTGAATTTAAAAAAAAAAAAAATCCCACAAGGACTCAGAGGCAAAGAATATACAAATCAATTTTCACTGCAAAGTAAAGGAGCTGTTACAGTGGAGGATTACTGGACTGAATGTCAATATTATGACATAGTATGAGTGTGTTTCATGTTTGGTAATTGCAATCATTGTTGCTTTTGTTGTGGTCATCCATGTACAATGCTTGGTGTCAGTCTATTTATGTCTTGTAAAAATAAAATACAGTGTGTGTGTGTGTGAAAAAAAAAAAAAAAAAAAAAAAAAAAAAAGAAGAGGAAAATGTAAAATAAGAAGCTAAGCAGGGCTTCCCTGGTGGCGCAGTGGTTAAGAATCCGCCTGCCAATGCAGGGGATACGGGTTCGAGCCCTGGTCTGGGAAGATCCCACATGCCACGGAGCAACTAAGCCCGTGCGCCACAACTACTGAGCCTGTGCTCTAGAGCCCGTGAGCCACAACTACTGAAGCCCGCATGCCTAGAGCCCGTGCTCCGCAACAAGAGAAGCCGCCACAATGAGAAGCCCACGCACCACAATGAAGAGTAGCCCCGCTCGCCACAACTAGAGAAAGCCTGCGCGCAGCAACAAAGACCCAATGCAGCCAAAAATAAATAAATAAAATTAAAAAAAAAAAAAAAGAAGCTAAAAAAAAAAAAAAAAAAATTAGAAAAAAAAATTACATTAGAAGGAATCAACAGTAGATTAGATGATACAGAGGACCAGATCAGCAACCTAGAAGACAAAGTAGTGGAAATCACCCAAACTGAATAGAAAAAAAACAAAAAAGAAAGAAAGAAAGAAAGAAAAATGAGGATAGTTTAAGACACCTCTGAGACAACATCAGTTGTACTAGCATTTTGCTTTATAGGGGTCCCAGAAAGAGAAGAGAGAGAGAAAGGGGCAGAAAATTTACTTGAAGAAATAATACCTGAAAACTTTCCTAACCGGAGAAAAGAAACAGACATCCAGGTCCATGAAGCACAGAGTCCAAACAGGAAGAATCCAAAGAGGTCCACACGAAAAAATATTTTAGTTAAAATGGCAGAAATTAAAGATGAAGAGAGAATGTTAAAAGCAGCAAGAGAAAAACAACTAGTCATATTCAAGGGACCTCCTGTAAGACTGTGAGCTGACTTTTCAGCAGAAACTCTGCAGACCAGAAGGGAGTGGCATGATACATTCAAAGTGATGAAAGGAAGAAACCTACAACTGAGATTATTCTACCCAGCAAGGCTATCATTCAGATCTTTTTTTTTTTTTTTAAATAGGAAAGCATTATAATGTGCTTATTCTTTACTTGACACATAAAATTTCATTATTTTAACTATTTTTAGAAATTATTAACAAATTAATCCCTGTACAGTGTTTTAATCAACACATCCCTCTTTCTTCCAAGCTCAGATTCATTTCAGTTAAGAAAGTTTAGAGTATTTGTTGTTTTAATGCAGCTAATACCTGTGTTTTTTTTTAATGTTTATTTATTTATTTTCTTATTAGTCATCCATTTGATACACATTAGTATACACATGTCAATCCCAATCTCCCAATTCATCACACCACCCCCTCCACCCTCCACCGCTTTCCCCCCTTGGTGTCCATACGTTTGTTCTCTACATCTGTGTCTAAATTTCTGCTCTGCAAACCAGTTCATCTGTACCATTTTCTAGGTTCCACATATATGTGTTAATATATGATATTTGTTTTTCTCTTTCTGACTTACTTCACTCTGTATGACAGTCTCTAGATGCATCCACATCTCTACAAATGACCCAATTTCGTTCCTTTTCATGGCTGAGTAATATTCCACTGTATATATGTACCACATCTTCTTTATCCATTCGTCTGTCAATGGGCATTTCAGTTGCTTCCATGACCTGGCTATTGTAAATAGGGCTGCAATGAACATTGGGGTGCATGTGTCTTTTTGAATTATGGTTTTCTCTGGGTATATAACCAGTAGTGGGATTGCTGGATCATATGGTAATTCTATTTTTAGTTCTTTAAGGAACCTCCATACTGTTCTCCATAGTGGCTGTATCAATTTACATTCCCACCAACAGTGCAAGAGGGTTCCCTTTTCTCCACACCCTCTCCAGCATTTGTTGTTTGTAGATTTTCTGATGATGCCCATTCTGACTGGTGTGAGGTGATACCTCATTGTAGTTTTGATTTGCATTCCTCTAATAATTAGTGATGTTGAGCAGCTTTTCATGTGCTTCTTGGCCATCTGTATGTCTTCTTTGGAGAAATGTCTATTTAGGTCTTCTGCCCATTTTTCGATTGGGTTGTTTGCTTTTTTAATATTGAGCTGCATGAGCTGTTTATATATTTTGGAGATTAATCCTTTGTCCGATGATTCATTTGCAAATATTTTCTCCCATTCTGAGGGTTGTCTTTTCATCTTGTTTATGGTTTCTTTTGCTGTGCAAAAGCTTTGAAGTTTCATTAGGTCCCATTTGTTTATTTTTCTTTTTATTTCCATTACTCTAGGAGGTGGATCAAAAAAGATCTTGCTGTGATTTACGTCAAAGAGTGTTCTTCCTATGTTTTCCTCTAAGAGTTTTATAGTGCCTGGTCTTATATTTAGGTCTGTAATCCATTTTGAGTTTATTTTTGTGTATGGTGTTAGGGAGTGTTCTAATTTCATTCTTTTACATATATATAGCCGTCCAGTTTTCCCAGCACCACTTATTGAAAAGACTGTCTTTTCTCCATTGTATATCCTTGCCTCCTTTGTCATAGATTAGTTGACCATAGGTGTGTGGGTTTATCTCTGGGCTTTCTATCCTGTTCCATTGATCTATATTTCTGTTTTTGTGCCAGTACCATATTGTCTTGATGACTGTAGCTTTGTAGTATAGTCTGAAGTCAGGGAGTCTGATTCCTCCAGCTCTGTTTTTTTCCCTCAAGACTGCTTTGGCTATTCGGGGTCTTTTGTGTCTCCATAAAAATTTTAATACTTTTTGTTCTAGCTCTGTAAAAAATGCCATTGGTAGTTTGATAAGGATTGCATTGAATCTGTAGATTGCTTTGGGTAGTATAGTCATTTTCACAATATTGATACTTCCAATCCAAGAACATGGTATATCTCTCCATCTGTTGGTATCATCTTTAATTTCTTTCATCAGTGTCTTATAGTTTTCTGCATACAGCTCTTTCATCTCCCTAGGTAGGTTTATTCCTAGGTATTTTATTCTTTTTGTTGCAATGGTAAATGGGAGTGTTTCCTTCATTTATCTTTCAGATTTTTCATCATTAGTGTATAGGAATGCAGGAGATTTCTGTGCATTAATTTTGTATCCTGCAACTTTACCGAATTCACTGATTAGCTCTAGTAGTTTTCTGGTGTCATCTTTAGGATTCTCTATGTATAGTATCACGTCATCTGCAAACAGTGACAGTTTTACTTCTTCTTTTCCAATTTGGATTCCTTTTATTTCTTTTTCTTCCCTGATTGCCATGGCTAGGACTTCCAAAACTATGTTGAATAATAGTGGTGAGAGTGGACATCCTTGTCTCATTCCTGATCTTAGAGGAAATGCTTTCAGTTGTTCACCATTGAGAATGATGTTTGCTGTGGGTTTGTCATATATGGCCTTTATTATGTTGAGGTAGGTTCCCTCTGTGCCCACTTTCTGGAGAGTTTTTATCATAAATGGGTGTTGAATTTTGTCCAAAGCTTTTTCTGCATCTATTGAGATGATCATATGGTTTTTATTCTTCAATTTGTTAATATGGTGTATCACATTGATTGATTTGCATATATTGAAGAATTCTTGCATCCCTGGGATAAATCCCACTTGATCATGGTGTATGATCCTTTTAATGTGTTGTTGGATTCTGTTCACTAGTATTTTGTTGAGGATTTTTGCATCTATATTCATCAGTGATATTGATCTGTAATTTTCTTTTTTTGTAGTATCTTTGTCTGGTTTTGGTATCAGGGTGATGTTGACCTCACAGAATGAGTTTGGGAGTGTTCCTTCCTCTGCAATGTTTTGGAAGAGTTTGAGAAGGATGGGTGTTAGCTCTTCTCTAAATGTTTGATAGAATTCACCTGTGAAGCCATCTGGTCCTGGACTTTTGTTTGTTGGAAGATTTTTAATCACAGTTTCAATTTCATTCCTTGTGATTGGTCTGTTCATATTTTCTATTTCTTCCTGGTTCAGTCTTGGAAGGTTATACCTTTCTAAAAATTTGTCCATTTCTTCCAGGTTGTCCATTTTATTGGCATAGAGTTGCTTGTAGTTGTCTCTTAGGATGCTTTGTGTTTCTGCGGTGTCTGTCATAACTTCTCCTTTTTCATTTCTAATTTTATTGATTTGAGTTCTCTCCCTCTTTTTCTTGATGAGTCTGGCTAATGGTTTATCCATTTTGTTTATCTTCTCAAAGAACCAGCTTTTAGTTTTATTGATCTTTGCTGTTGTTTTCTTTGTTTCTATTTCATTTATTTCTGCTCTGATCTTTATGATTTCTTCTGCTAACTTTGGGTTTTGTTTGTTCTTCTTTCTCTAGTTCCTTTAGGTGTAAGGTTAGATTGTTTATTTGAGATGTTTCTTGTTTCTTGAGGTAGGCTTGTATAGCTATAAACTTCCCTCTTAGAACTGCTTTTGCTGCATCCCATAGGTTTTTGATCGTCATGTTTTCATTGTCATTTGTCTTTAGGTATTTTTTGATTTCTTCTTTGATTTCTTCAGTGATCTCTTGGCTATTAAATAATGTATTGTTTAGCCTCTGTGTGTTTGTGTTTTTTATGTTCTTTTCCCCTGTAATTCATTTCTAATCTCATAGCGTTGTGGTCAGAAAAGATGCTTGGTATGATTTCAATTTTCTTAAATTTTCTGAGACTTGATGAATGTTCTGTGTGCACTTGAGAAGGAAGTGTAATCTGCTGTTTTTGGATCGAATGTCCTATAAATATCAATCAAATCTATCTGGTCTGTTGTCTCCTCTAAAGCTTGTGTTTCCTTATTAATTTTCTGTTTGGGTGATCTGTCCATTGGTGTAAGTGAGGTGTTACAGTCCCCCACTATTATTGTGTTCCTGACGATTTCCTCTTTTAGAGCTGTTAGCAATTGCCTTATGTATTGAGGTGCTCCTATGTTGGGTGCATATATATTTATAATTGTTATATCTTCTTCTTGGATTGATCCCTTGATCATTATGTAGTGTCCTTCCTTGTCTCTTGTCACATTCTTTATTTTAAAGTCTATTTTATCTGATATGAGTATTGCTACTTCAGCTTTCTTTTGATTTCCATTTGCATGGAATATCTTTTTCCGTCCCCTCACTTTCAGTCTGTATGTGTCCCTAGGTCTGAAGTGTGTCTCTTGTAGGCAACATATGTATGGGTCTTGTTTTTGTATCCATTTAGCGAGCCTATGTGTTTTAGTTGTAACATTTAATCCATTCACGTTTAAGGTAATTATCAATATGTATTTTCCTATTACCATTTTATGGGTTTGTTTTTGTAGGTCCTTTTTTTCTCTTGTGTTTCCCTCTTAGAGAAGTTCCTTTAGCATTTGTTGTAGAGCTGGTTTGGTGGTGCTGAATTCTCTTAGTTTTTGCTTGTCTGTAAAGCTTTTGATTTCTCCATCGGATCTGAATGAGGTCCTTGCCAGGTAGAGTAATCTTGGTTGTAGGTTCTTCCCTTTCATCACTTTAAGTATATCATGCCACTGCCTTCTGGCTTGTAGAGTTTCTGCTGAGAAATCAGCCGTTAGCCTTATGGGAGTTCCCTTGTATATTATTTGTTGTTTTTCCCTTGCTGCTTTCAATAATTTTTCTTTGTCTTTATTTTTTGCCAATTTAATTACTATGTGTCTCGGTATGTTTCTCCTTGGGTTTATCCTGTATGGGACTCTCTGTGCTTCCTGAACTTGGTTGGCTATTTCCTTTCCCATGTTAGGGAAGTTTTCGACCATAATCTCTTCAAATATTTTCTCGGGTCCTTTCTCTCTCTCTTCTCCCTCTGGGACCCCTATAATGTGAACGTTGTTGCATTTATTGTTATCCCAGAGGCCTCTTAGACCGTCTTCATTTCTTTTCATTCTTTTTTCTTTATTCTGTTCCACAGCCCCATGAATTTCACCGTTCTGTCTTCCACGTCACTTATCTGTTCTTCTGCCTCAGTTATTCTGCTGTTGATTCCTTCTAGTGTAGTTTTCATTTCAGTTATTTTATTGTTCATCTGTGTTTGTTTGTTCTTTAATTCTTCTAGATCTTTGTTAAACATTTCTTGCATCTTCCCGATCTTTGCCTCCATTCTTTTTCCGAGGTCCTGGATCATCTTCACTATCATTATTCTGAATTATTTGTCTGGAAGATGGCTTATCTCCATTTCATTTAGTTGTTTTTCTGGGGTTTTATTTTGTTCCTTCATCTGGTACATAGCCCTCTGCCTTTTCATCTTGTATATCTTTCTGTGAATGAGGTTTTTGTTCCACAGGCTGCAGGATTGTAGTTCTTCTTGCTTCTGCTGTTTTCCCTCTGGTGGATGAGGCTATCTTAGAGGCTTGTGGAAGTTTTCTGATGGGAGGGACTGGTGGTGGTTAGATCTGGCTGTTGCTCTGGTGGTCAGAGCTCATTAAAACTTTAATCCGCTTGACTGCTGATGGGTGGGGCTGGGTTTCCTCCCTTCTGGTTGTTTGGCCTGAGGCGACCCAACACTGGAGCCTACCCAGGCTCTTTGGTGGGGCTAATGGCAGACTCTGGGAGGGCTCAAGCCAAGGAGTACTTCCCAGAACTTCTGCTGCCCGTGTCCTTGTCCTCACGGTGAGCTACAGCCACCCCCCGCCTCTGCAGGAGACCCTCCAACACTAGCAGGTAGGTCTGGTTCAGTCTCCTATGGGGTCACTGCTCCTTCCCCTGGGTTCCGATGCACACACTACTTTGTGTGTGCCCTCCAAGAGTGGACTCTCTGTTTCCCCCAGTCCTGCCAAAGTCCTGCAATCAAATCCCACTAGCCTTCAAAGTCTGATTCTCTAGGAATTCTTCCTCCTGTTGCCAGACCCCCAGGTTGGGAAGCCTGACGTGTGGCTCAGAACCTTCACTGCAGTGGGTGGACTTCTGTGGTAAGTGTTCTCCAGTTTGTGAGTCACCCACCCAGCAGTTATAGGATTTGATTTTATTGTGATAGAGCCCCTCCTACCATCTCATTGCAGCTTCTCCTTTGTCTTTGCATGTGTGGTATCTTTTTTGGTGAGTTCCAGTGTCTTCCTGTCGATGATTGTTCAGCAGTTAGTTGTGATTTTGGTGTTCTCTAAAGAGGGAGTGAGAGCATGTCCTTCTACTCCGCCATCTTGAACCAATCTCCTAATCCAGATTTTTTTAAAAAAATAAATTATTTATTATTTATTTTTGTCTGCATTAGGTCTTCCTTACTGAGTGCGGGCTTTCTCTAGTTGCGGCGAGTGGGGGCTACTCTTTGTTGCGGTGCGCGAGCTTCTCATTGCTGTGGCTTCTGTTGTTGCAGAGCATGGGGTCTAGGCGCGTTGGCTTCAGTAGTTGTGGCACGTTGGGTCTAGAGTGCAGGCTCAGTAGTTGTGGCGCATGGGCCTAGTTGCTCTGTGGCATGTGGGATCTTCCCAGACCAATGCTCAAACCCGTGTCCCCTTCATTGGCTGGCGGATTCTTAACCACTGTGCCACCAGGGAAGTCCCTATCATTCAGATTTGAAGGAGAGAGAAAAAGTTTTACAGACAAGGAAAAGCTAAAAGAGTTCAGTACCTCAAAACCAGCTTTGTAAGAAGTGTTAAAGGGGCTACTCTAAGCAGAAAAGAAAAAAGACCACAAATAGAAATAGGAAAATTATGAAAGGAAAAATCTAATTGGTAAAGGCAAACATAAAGTAAAGGTAGTTGACCAACCATTTATAAAGCTAGTAGAAAGGCTAGAAGATATAGAAAATTATCTATATCCACAAGAAGTAGGTAAGAGATACACAGAACAAAAAGATATAAAATATAATGTCAAACACAGTAAACAGTGGGGGGGGGGGAGAAAAATGTTAGAATGTGTTCAAACTTGAAATCATCACGTTAAAATAATCATGTGTATATAGGTTGTTAAATATGAACCTTATGGTAACTGCAAACCAAAAATCTATCATAGGAGAAAGGAAGAAAAAAGAACTACAAAAACAACCAGAAAACTTAACAAAATGGCAATAAGTACATACCTATCAATTACTTTAAATCTAAATGCTCTAGTCAAAAGACAGCTTGGCTGAATGGATAAAGAACAAGACCCATGTATATGCTGCCTACAAGAGACTTACTTGAGATCTAAGACACACAGACTGAAAGTAAGAGGATGGAATAAAGTATTCCATGCAGAGGGAAATGAAAAGACAGCTGGGGGGTAGCAATACTTGTATCAGGCAAAATATACTTTAAAAGAAAGACTGTAACAAGACAGAGAAGGACAGTATATAATGATCTAAGGGATCAATTCAAGAAGAAAGAAAATACAACAATTGTAAATATATATGCACCCAACATAGGCACACCTAAATACATGCAGCAAATATTAACAAACATAAAGGGGGAAATTGACAGTAACACATTAATAGTAGGGGACTTTCACATCCCACTTTCAGGGAATTCCCTGTTGCTCCAGTGGTTAGGACTCCACTCTTTCACGGTAGGGGGCATGAGTTCGATCCCTGGTTAGGGAGCTAAGTTCTCACATGCCGCTGGGCACAGGCAAAACAAAAACCAAAACAACACCCCACTTACATCAATGGACAGATCATCCAGACTAAAAATCAATAAGGAAACAGTGGCTTTAAAAAACACATTAGATCAGAGAGACTTAATAGATACAGTTAGAACATTCCATCCAAAAGCAGCAGAATACATTCTTTTCAAATGAACATGGAACATTCTCCAGGATAGACCACATGCTAGGATACAAAACAAGTCTCCATAAATTTAAGAAGATTGAAATCATATCAAACATCTTTTTCAGCCTCACTGGTGTTAGACTAGAAGTTAACTACAAGAAGAAAACTGCAAAAAACACAAAGACCTGTAGACTAACCACTATGCTGCTAAACAACCAATGAGTCACTCAAAAAAATCAAAGAGAAAATTAAAAAATCTGGAGACAAATGAAAATGGAAGCATAACAATCCAAAATCTATGGGATGCAGCATAAACAGTTCTAAGAAGGAAGTTTATAGCAGTACAAGCCTACCTCAGAAAACACGAAAAATGTCAAACAATCTATCCTTATACCTAAAAGATCTAGAAAAAGAACAAACAAAGCCCAAAATTAACAGAAGGAAAGAAATCATAAAGACCAGAGTAGAAATAAATGAAATAGAGACTGAAAAAACAGTAGAAAAGATCAATGAAACTAAGTGCTGGTTCTTTGAAAATGTAAACATAATTGACAAACCTTTAGCCTGACTTATCAAGAAAAAAAGAGAGGGCCCAAATAAATAAAATCAGAGATGAAAGAGAATTTACACCTTACACCACAGAGCTACAAAGGATCCTAAGAGATTACTGTGAACAATTATACACCAATAGAATGGACAACTTAGAAGAAATGGATAAGTTCCTAGAAACATGCAGTGTTTCAAGACTGAATCAGGGAGAAATTGAAATATGAACAGACCAGTCACCAGTAATGAAATTGAATCAGTAATTTAAAAAAAACTCCCAGTAAATAAAAGTCCAGTACCAGATGGCTTCACAGGTGAATACTACCAAACATTTAAATAAGAGTTAAGGGCTTCCCTGGTGGCACAGTGGTTAAGAATCCGCCTGCCAATGCAGGGAACACGGGTTCGAGCCCTGGTCTGGGAAGATCCCACATGCTGTGGAGCAACTAAGCCCCCGCGCCACAACTACTGAGCCTGTGCTCTAGAGACCGTGAGCCACAACTACTAAGCCCTCATGCTACAACTACTGAAGCCCGCACGCCTAGAGCCTGTGATCTGCAACAAATGAATCCACCGCAAAGAGACGTCCATGCACAGCAACGAAGAATAGCCCCCGCTCGCCACAGCTAGAGAAAGCGCACGCACAGCAATGAAAACCCAAAGCGGCCAAAAAACAAACAAACAAACAAATAAATAAATAAAATTTAAAAAAAAAAAGAGTTAACATGGGTCCTCAAAGTATTCCAAAAAATTTCAAAGGAAGGAATGCTTCCAAACTCATTGTACAAGGGTAGCATCATCCTGATACAAAACCAGACAAGGACCCCACAAAAAGAATTAGAGGCCAATATCACTGATGAATATAGATGCAAAAATCATCAATAAAATATTAGCAAACCAAATTCAACAATACATTAAAAAGATCATATACCATGATCGAGAGGGATTTATCTCAGGGATGCAAGAATGGTTCAATATCAGCACATCAATTGATGTAACATACCACATTAACAGATTGAAGAATAAAAGTCATATAGTTATCTCGATAGATGCAGGAAAAGCTTTTGACAAAATTCAACCTCAGTTTATGATTAAAAAGAAAACTCTTCACAAAGTGGTTATGTAGGAAACATATCTCAACAAAATAAAGGCCATATATGACAAACCTACAGCCAACATCATACTCAATTGTGAAAAGCTAAAAACATTTCCTCTGAGATCAGGAACAAGACAAGGAAGCCCACTCTTGCTGCTTTATTCAACATAGTATTGGCAGTCCTTGCCACAGCAATTAGATAGGACAAAGAAATAAAAGGAATCCAGTTTGGAAAGGAAGAAGTAAAACTGTCACTATCTGCAGATGACATTATACTGTATATAGAAAATCCTAAAGATGTCATCAGAAATCTATTAGAACTAATAAATGAATTCAGTAAAGTTGCAAGATACAAAATTAACATACAGAAATCTGTTGCAGTTCTATACACTAACAATGAACTATTGGAAAGGGAAATTAAGAAAATAGAAAACAGTCTCACAGTTATATCAAAAGAGTAAAATAGGTATAGGCCTAACCACAGAAGTAAGACTTGTAGTTGGAAAACTATAAGACTTTGATGAAAGAAATTGAAGATGACACAAATAGATGAAAATATATACTGTGGGACTTCCCTGGTGGCACAGTGGTTAAGAATCCACCTGTCAATGCAGGGGACATGGATTTGATCCCTGGTCTGGGAAGATCCCACATGCTGCGGAGCAGCTAAGCCCGTGTGCCACCAGTACTGAGCCTGTGCTCTAGAGCCCATGAGCCACAACTACTGAGCCCTCGTGCCACAACTACTGAAGCCTGCGCACATAGAGCCCTTGCTCCGCAACAAAAGAAGCCACTGCAATGAGAAGCCCGTACACCACAATGAAGAATAGCCCCCACTCGCTGCAACTAGAGAAAGCCTGCATACAGCAATGAAGACCCAATGCAGCCAAAAATAAATAAATAAAATAAATTTATTAAAAAAAAGAAAATATATACTGTACTTATGTACTGAAAGAATTAATATGGTTAGAATGACCATACTCCCCGAGGCAATCTATAGATTTATCACAATCTCTATCAAAATACTAGTGGAATTTTTCATAGAACTAGAACAAATAATTCTAAAATGTGTATCAAAACACAAAAGACCCCAAATAACCAAAGCAGTCTTGAGAAGGAAGAACAAAGCTGGAGGTATCACATTCCATGGTTTCAAGCTATACTACAGAGGTACAGTAATCAAAACAATATGGTACTGGCACAAAAACAAACATATAGATCAATGGAACAGAACAGAAAGCCTAGAAGTGAACCCACACTTATATGGACAATTAATCTATGACAAAGAAAGCAGGAAAATATACAATGGGGAAAAGACAGCTTCTTCAATAAATAGTGTTTGTAAAACTGTACAGCTACATGTAAAAGAATCAAACTGGACTACTTTCTCACATCATATACAAAAATAAACTCAAAATGAATTAAAGACGTAAATTTAAGACCTGAAACCATAAAACTCTTAGAAGAAAACATAAACAGTGGGCCCTTTGACATCAGTCTTAGCTATATATTTTTTTGGATCTGTCTCCTCAGGCAGGGGAAACAAAAGCAAAATAAACAAATGGGACGACATCAAACTAAAAAGCTTTTGCACAGAAAAGAAACTGTCAAAAAAGTGAAAAGACAGCTTACTGAATTGGAGAAGATATTTGCAAACAATATATCCAATAAGGGGTTAATATCCAAGGTACACAAAAAAGTCATACAACCTAATGGCAAAAAAACAAAACATCCCGATTTAAAAATGGGAAGAGGACCTGAATAGACATTTTTCCAAAGAAGGCAAACTGATGGCCAACAGATACGTGAAAAGATGTGCTATATCACTAATCATCAGGAAAATGCAAATCAAAACCACAGTGAGAAACCACCTCATACTTGTCAGAATTGCTATCATCAAAAGGCAACAAATAACAAATGTTTGTGAGAACATGGAGAAAAGGGAACCCTCGTACACTTTTGGTGGGAATGTAAATTGATTCAGCCACTGTGGACAACAGTATGGGGGTTTCTCGAAAAATTAAATGTAGAACTGCCATATAATCCAGCAATTTCACTTCTGGGTTTACCTGAAGAAATCAAAAACACTAATTTGAAAAGATATATGCACTCCAGTGTTCATCGCATCATTATTTACAATAGCCAAGATGTAGAAGCAACCTAAGTGTTCATTGATAGATGAATGGATAAAGATGCAGTGTGTATATACACAGTAGAATACTGCTCAGCCATAAAAAAAAAAAAGAAGCCTTGCTATTTGTGACAAAATGGATGGATCTAGAGGGTATTATACTAAGAGCAATGAGTCAGACAGGGAAAGACAAATACCTGTGGAATCTAGAAACAGAACAAACTGATAAGACAAAATGAAGGCAGACTTGTAGATACAAAGGACAAATGGATGGTTGCCAGAAGGGAGGGGGCCAAATTGGCGAAGGGATTAAGAGGTACAGACCTCCAGTTACGTAATAAATAATCACTGGGATGTAATATACAGCACAAGGAATATGGTCAATAATATCATAGTAACCGTATGGGAAAAGATGGTTGTTAAACTTACTGTGGTGATCATTTCATAATGTATGCAAATGTCAAATCCTTATGTAGTACACTTGAAACTAACATAATATTGTATGCATACTATATTTCAATTAAAAAAATAAAACATAAAACCTTACTAAGGAAAATAAGAAAAAATTTTAAAAAGCTTTGGCTATTGTTATTTTAATTTTATATATCTTCTGCATTAGTTGTGAGAGTAATGATGTAGGTGAAAATCGCTTTTTGTTTTTTTTTTTAAATATTTATTTATTTATTTATTTTTGGCTGTGTCGGGTCTTCATTTCTGTGCGAGGGCTTTCTCTAGTTGTGGCAAGCAGGGGCCACTCTTCATCGCGGTGCGCGGGCCTCTCACTATCGCGGCCTCTCTTGCTGCGGAGCACAGGCTCCAGACGCTCAGGCTCAGTAGTTGTGGCGCACGGGCTTCGTTGCTCCGCGGCATGTGGGATCTTCCCAGACCAGGGCTCGAACCCGTGTCCCCCTGCATTGGCAGGCAGGCTCTCAACCACTGCGCCACCAGGGAAGCCCGAAAATTGCTTTTTAAAGTGAAAGAACTGTGGGATTTTAAACCAAAGTAAGTTTTTTTGATGAATTTATTAGATGCACTCCATATAAACTGTTATCTTTATTAAAATAATAATTTTGTCTTAAAGGTATTTTACAGTCCTGTAAGAAAAGAACCTTATATTAATTTAAAATGTACAAAAATTAAAAAATTGTTTTCCAAAGCAATTCATTTAATACTGAAATCCCTTTCTTTGTAATTGAGGCAAAAGTTAAAGAGGGAACTATGGGCTAATAAAATTGTTCCCATGTGAACAAAGCTAATAAAAGATGAGAACTGTGACTGTGTCCCACTGAGAAAGACAAGGCACCTTATTAAAACAAAACAAAATAAAACTGTGAATTATTTTTGCAGAAGTCAACGAAAGGTTCCGTTGTCCTTGAGCACGTATTCCGTCACATAAACCTTGTGGAGATAGATTATTTTGGGCTGCGTTACTGTGACAGAAACCATCAGACGGTGAGTACTATGACTTCATATTAAATTTTTCTTGTATAAACTTCACTGTATCTCTGGCTTTTCCTGATCTTTAGGTTTTTGTAACTGAAAATGACTGAAAAACTTAAACATGTTTTCCATTGCTAATTTCTTTTCATTTTTTCCACTTCTGCCAAAAGTTGTAGAGTTGTAGGATTCATAGCTTATGTGTGTGCAGATTTCTTTGTAGGTGGCTTACATAGTTTCTGTTTTTTCGCAGCCATATTATAGAGAGTACTTTCCCTTTGTGCTGTTAGGAGGACTGAATTCGCCATTTCATGTGTGTTAGGAGCCAAGTGGCTAGTCTCTTGAAGTGATAGGCATTATTGCTTTTTAAGAAAGTAAATGGTTAAAGAGTATTTAAAGAAATACAGTGTAAAAAGGTGCCGATCTAAGTTTTATAAGTTGGACGAGCAATTATAAAATACATAGGGGTTTTCATTCATGAGCTTCATGGAATAAGAGTAATAACGGCAACCAAGCTTTTGGTGTAGGATGTCATTTGTTCATGAGGATTTAACTGAAGAATTCCTGACTAGTTGGATGGTAGAGAGGTACTAAGAAACCTACCACATTGGTTAGTATAGATTCTATTCGGTAAGACTGAAATGCTGTCTCTTGGTGATGAACAGAGGAAAGACTTTGGAGGTGATGATTCTGAGGTACAAAAGTATATTCATTAATGTGACTTTTGGTTTAAAAGTCTAAGACAGATCTTAACCTCAGATAGACAGTCTTATTTATGCTTATAATGCTTATATGCTTACCTTAAAAATACCGTATTTGACATATCTTTTATTTTTTATACTGTTAAAATAGGTTTCCTCCTCTTTCTTCCTCAGTTGTCCCAGCCTCCACTGGGTCATCTGGGTCTGGGGTCTGTTCATTGAGATGCATGATTGTCTAAGTGGGCCTTTTCTGTCCTGTTCCCAAGAACGTTCTATGATGAGAAGAGGCAGACAAGTGGAATGCTATTGATGGCGGTAACTCGTGATTTTTCTTGAGCTTGTTCCATAACCTATTTTGTTTCACATGAGCATTTCACAAAGTAGGAATAAAAGATTGGGTGTGTTGGTTAGCTTTCCATAGGAAGGAATTGCTTTCTAAAGGCGAGTGGTCGTTAATGCGTAATGCAAAGAAAGGGAGCGGACGTACTCAGAAGTTCACTGACTTCTGTCTTGTACAGGCCATAAGTCAATATAGCAGAACTGTAAATCTGTACTGAGAGATTAAATTGAAGGCTATAGAAGATATCTTGCATTACATTCATATTTTTGAAATACCATTTTTCCTAGCAGAGGGAAATTCAGTTTCCTGATTTTATCTAGTATGTCAGACCTTGCCTGGAAAAATCGACTGTCTTGCTAAAATTATATAGACCTTATCTGTCTGTCCTTCTTTTTTTTTTTTTTTTTTTTTTACATTCCAAAGAAAAAGATGTGAAAAGCTAGAGAATTTTAAACAATGGCTCATATCATTGCAAAAGAATTAGCAGTTGGTATTGGTAGTTTATTTAAAGTTTTCTAGGGCTTATTCAGAACAGAGTTTCTTTTCTGTTACCTTTATTCCTAAGGGTTCGCGTCTGTGATACAGGTTTTAGGAGAAAATAAATTACACAAATAGAAGGAGAAAACTGTTAAGTCATGCTTTTTATGTGGTAAAAACATCAGATGTGTAAATCACATGAAAAACTACTTTTTGCCTCCTGAATTTATTTCTTTCTAGTAAACTCAGATAAAATAAAGGTGATTTGTAAACGTGACTTAGTCTTTGTACGTTCAAATGTATTCTCTTATTTTCCTTTTAATTGTAGGAAGCTATGAGAATAAGTTCATGAAAATTTACTCTTACTTTAGGTAACCATTTCTTCAAGGCCTGTCATTTCTGCAGGGCTGGGAGAGTGTGTCTGGGTAGGAACACATGATTCCATTCCTGATTTGCTCCTCTTGGGTTCTGAGGTAGAAGTTGGGATCTCCCTCAGGAAGAAGCACAGGCAGCCTTTTCACTCTGGAAGGGCAACCTCCCCAACTGTAAGTTTCTGAGGAGATTGTTGGTAAACCTAACTTCATATTTCCCTGTTCACTCTCTATATCCCATAGTTGCTTATGGTAAATAAGAATAACTCTATGTTAGAATAGCACAGGCCATGGGGAAAAGTCCTTGTCCTAAAAGTAGAGGAATGATTTCTGTGAATATGCCTGAATTACTGTCCATTAGATGGGATTTTGTTTATTGCTTTACTCTTTCTGCACCCGAAAGTTTATTTTAATGGGGAATGCCTGTGTAACAATCTTTAGTGTAATTAAGATCTACATAGAGAAGACTTCGAGGCCCTGATGGGCACCACTTAGATCAACTCTTGAAGCAAATAAAAAGAGATAGTGGGAAGAGGAGCTGGGGATAAAATGGAAGAAAGATGACAAGGAAAAAGAGATGACTACATCAGTGAAAAGCTCTGCCTCCTCCTCCCTCCATCAGCAGTGGATCATGCCTTGGGGCCATGCCTGAACTTTGGCTGGGGGTGGGGGAATAAACTGGGCAGCCTGCAGCACTGCTAGTCAGCCTGGTGTGGTCGAAGTATAAGCATGCAGATGTAAGTGAGTTAGACTGGCAGTGGCTGCAGAGCTGGCAGGGAAGGGTTAGGGAGGGCTTTATGCCCACCTCAGAGAATTAGTGTGTGTTGCATGGGAAGATGGGCAGCTACCCTAGAGAATTAGGGCGCAACATGCCTGATGAATCTGTCCCTGGGACATGTGGACCCCCACATGGCAGGGAGCTTGTTGTCTGTCCTGGAGAACGGGGGTAACCGAGAGGCCTCAGCCTGTGTCAGCCATCGCCATTGTTGTCATCAATGTATCAGGAACTGTTGAACATTTTCTTGTGTTCATTGCATGCTCAGGACAACTGTACAAGTTAAATATTATTATCTTACCATCACGGATGAAGAAACGGAATCTAAGAAGATAAAACAGTTTCTCCAAAGTCACATAACTAGCAAGTATTAAGATCAGAATTCAAACCCAGTCTTCATGTCTCCAAGACTGTTCAACCACTATAATATCCTGACTTGAATGTGTGTAAGATAAAGAGGTTTTGCATACTTTGGGCACTAAAGAACTCTCTTTTGGGCTTCCCTGGTGGCACACTGGTTAAGAATCCGCCTGCCAATGCAGGGGACATGGGTTCGAGCCTTGGTCCGGGAAGATCCCACATGCTGCGGAGTAACTAAGCCCGTGAGCCACAACTACTGAGCCTGCGCTCTAGAGCCCGCGAGCCACAACTACTGAAACCCGCGCGCCTAGAGCCCATGTTGTGCGACAAGAGAAGCCACTGCAGTGAGAAGCCCGCGCACCGCAATGAAGAGTGGCCCCCGCTCGCCGCAACTAGAGAAAGCCCACGCACAGCAATGAAGACCCAACAGAGACAAAAATAAATAAATAAAATAAATAAATTAAAAAAAAAGAACTCTCTATGCAATTTACATATTAATATTTGTTGAGAAGAGTTAAATGGTAATTTCCAATAAGCAAACTTCTCAGATTAACCTGTGGCAAGAGAGCTCATTTAGGCCTTTGTGTGTTGCCACATTCATGTGGTCGTTCAGCTGTTATTTAATGAATACCTAATATATGCAGGCCATGTTCTGGAGCTTTCTATGTTTTTCATGTAGTCTGAGGAATTCTGAGGAAAGTGAATTTACTGCCTGGAATATTAAATGAAAAAATACAGATTTTATGTACATTCCATGGAACCAAGTCCTGGGAAATTCATGTAGCAAACACATTGATTTAGGTGTTATGTATGTGTAAAGAGTAACAGCTGGACAGAAATAAATCTTGTTAAAGCTAACGTCTCTCTAAGGGTACAGCTGACTTGATTTGGAACACTCTGAGCATCATAATTTCTTAACTTCACTTCTCAGGATGGGTCTGTAAAAGAATCTCTGGAAAATAAAAACAGTTCTTTGTGAAGACACGGTTACTGAGACTGAATTAACACAGTGCCGCCTGCATTACCTCAAGCTTTTTTTTTTAGAAAGCACCCTCTTAAAGATGAACCATGGGGGAGACTTCCCTGGCGGTCCAGTGGTTAAGACTTTGCCTTCCAATGCAGGGGGTGTGGGTTCGATCCCTGGTTGGGGATCCCACATGCCTCGTGGCTGAAAAAGCAAAACATAAAACAGAAGTAATATTGTAACAAATTCAATAAAGACTTTAAAAAAATGGTCCACATCAAAAAAATCTTTAAAAAAAAACAGATGCACCGTGGGCTTCGTGTACTTGCAGTTTCTTTCCTTAAAGACAGCAATAGTGAGAGCACTTAGCCTGGGCCTAGAACCTCCGTTCTGTTCTGCTCTGGCCTGTGTCATCAGGTTCATTCTTAATCCAGACTGGTCTGTGCAGGGTATGTCTCTTTTATATCTGGGCCATGGTTCAACTTACAGAAAATCTCCAGCTGTGATGGAAGGTGTCTGTGAGGCCGTCTGTCATAGGGGTTACAAGAACACACCAGCTTTGTCGAATGACCCTGCCACTTTCTAGCTGTAAATATTTAAAATTCTCTTAAAGTACTGACCCTTAATCTAGAACAGCAGAAATGCCGGGAGAGTGGGCTGCATCCAGTGTGTTCTAGGCCTGCCTATCCCCAGTTGAGGGGCCGTTCATTGGGAGCACCTTCCTGTTCTCCTCATGGCAGGTGGCCAGCAGCTCAGCTTGGAGTGTCTTTACTTTGAATGGGTACCAGCTTCCTCTGCTCAGTGTCCTAATCCCCAGCATCTGTGAATATGTCACCTTATATGGCAACAGGGACTTTGCAGATGTGACTAAGTTAAGGATCTTGTGATGGGGAGATTATCCAGGTGTGACCAATATAATTACATGAGTTCTTATACATGAAAGAGGAGGCAGCAGAGTCAGAGGAGATGTGACAGTGGATGCAGAGGTCAAAGTCATGTATTTGCTGGAAGGAGGCCTTGATGGCAGGAAGGCAGGTAGCCTCTAGAAGTTGGAAAGGGCAAGGCAAGGGTTCTCCCCTGGTTCCTCCAGAAGGAGCACAGCTCTGCCTACGCTTAGGTTTTTAAGCCCAGTGTCTTAGTCAGTTTGGGCTGCTTTAACAAATTACCACAGACTGGGTGGTTTAAACAAGCAACATTGATTTCTCACAGTTCTAGAGGCTGAAAGTCTGAAAGCAGGGTGCCAGCGTGGTTGGGTTCTGGTGAGGGTCCTTTTCCAGGTTGTGGACAGCTGACTTATTGTAACTTCACATGCTAAAAGAGTTCTTACAAGAGCACTAATCCCATTCCTGATTGACCTAAGCACCTCCCAAAGGCCCTACCTCCAAATACCATCACATTGGGATTAGGGCTTTAACATGTAAACTCCTGGTGGACACAAACATTCAGTCTGTTATACCTACTGAGACCATTTTGGACTTTTGGCCTTCGGAATTGTAAGATAATAAATTTCTGTTGTTTTAAGCCACCAAGTTTATGGTCATTTGTTGCAGCAGCAGAAAGAAACCAATAGAGATGGTTACTGTGGGAAGCATTTTATCTTGCTTGCTCAGTGGAAACTTGAGGGCCTTCTTGTTTGGTTTCACCACATTAGGCAGAAACCTGAGCTGCTGTTACTTTCCTGGGTAATAATAGCATATATCCTTCTGCAGGTGCTCAGGATTTCTGTGATTAGGGCTGCATGTGTATCTGCAGATGTCTATGAGTAATATTAGTTGCTGCTTCACGATTATCTAGATTCCTTATTATGAGGGAGGGATGGTAAGATCTGTTAATGATAGGCAGAGAATTGAAATTATGATACAGGCCTATCCCCTTTAATAATTAGGTGAATTTGAAATTACTCTGAAGCTGGAAGGAACATGAGCTGCCTTTGGGTGTTCAGAAGTTATTATAAGTGGGGTGTGTGTGGTAGAACAGACAACTGCCTTTGGAGTCACAAGGTAGGTCTGAGTCCTATGTCTGCTTCTAAGAATGGTCAAGTCACTTCATTTTTCTGAATATTGAGAATAATGCCTTCCCTGACCCGACATTCAGGATTGCTGTAGGACCAAATTAGGGACCACACATATACTATAAGGTGTTAAACCTTTTGAAGGCCTTTCCTGTTGAAACTAGGATGGAGGAAAATATTGCTGGTGATACATATTTTTAAAAGGTGGAATAGAGGAAAGAAGGAAACAGTCTGGGGGAAAGAAGAGAGAAAATCAAATAAGGTTTGGACTCTGAAACAGCTTTGGAGATTTTTGAAGATGAGTTTTGTTGATATTGAAAGCAGTAATAAGAATGTGATATCTCAATACTACTTCTGGTTTTAAAATTAGTAGTTATAATCACATCCCGTTTTAACGTTAGCACTTGAGGTGTCTTTACAAATTACTCCTTCAAATGCAGATTCTATCCAGGTAGAGCTTTTCTCAGAATATGGCATTCAACCTGCTGAATCTGCTGTCCTATGACTTCAGAAGTCAAAGAAGGAGGGAGACAGGTAGCATACAGATTCAGTCAGCATGTGAATGTCCTCTTCCCCAGTGAACTCTTCTTTTCTTCACCAAGACAATAAAAGAAATCAGATGGAAGCCCCCTAACTCCTTAACCCTTCTCACACACTTAGTTGCTCCTTACCCATCCTTTCCTCTCCTCTCAGTGGAAGAGCCCCAGTGCCTCTCCCCTGGATTTTATCACCTCTCATTTCTTCTGCATCTTCAGCCCTCTCCCTCTCTGTTCCCTTTCTTCTGTCAAGGTTTGGGCATGTTTAAATCTCTCACATTTAAAACCACCCTTCCCCCACTCCCATGGGATCCTTTGTCTACTGCCATATTGACTCCCTCTGTGTCACACCTAAACTCCAGAAAGCTTTGCCTAAATTCATCACCTCCACTTCTCAAATCTAATTCATCCTTTTTTTAAAAAAAAAAAATTTATTTATTTATTTAGGCTGCTCCGGGGCTTAGTTGCAGCACGCGAACTCTTAGTTGCGTGCGGCACGCACGTGGGATCTAGCTCCCCGACCAGGGATTGAACCTGGGCCCCCTGCATTGGGAGTGCAGAGTCTTACCCTCTGGACCACCAGGGACGTCCCCATCAAATCTCATTCATTCTTAAACTTCTCACAGTTCAGCTTTGATGTCCATCATACACTGAAACGGTCCTCAGGGTCGTCACTAGTTGCTACATCCAAGTGACGCTTTCAGCCCTTATCTTCCTTTCTGTTGTTACATTGACCCTTGTTCTTAAAATCTTCTCATTTTGCTCTTCTGACAACACGTTCTCCTTTTTTTTCTCTTTTCAAGTTTTCTTCTGGTTATTCCTATTCAATCTTCTTTATGATCACTTTTCCTCTGCCTTTTCCTAAAAATGTTGATATGATTTTGTCCATGGTTTTCTTATGTTCTGACTGAATATGCACACACTTAATGCTACTTCTTCTGGCCCTATTTTTTTCTGAAGTAAGTTCCTTAAAAATAATAGAAACTAAACTGTGTATATATTTGTATCCTCCCCACCGCCCCCAAAAGCTCTGAGGATTATTGAGCAAAAATGATCCCATCCATTGAGCTCTAGCAGGCAGGCGCTGCCATGAGTAATGGTATTCTTCTTTGCATTACGATTTGTTGTATTTTGCGGTGTGAGTTTGAGGTTTCACTTTCTGTAACTTTAGCTTCTGGCAAATGCCTGTAATGACTGATAAAATGTGTGTAAGTGATCACACAAGTCCTATTGCAAAGAGAGAAATTAAATTTGTCATGTTGGATTATTACAAATTGAAACTTTTATAGCCAAGACATGGAAACAACCTAAGTGTCATCAGTGGATGAATGGGTAACGATGTGAGATATATGTATGTATAAATAAAGTAATGGAATGTTATTTAACCATAAAAAGAAGGAAATCCTGCCATTTTCAACAACACAGATGGATCTTGAGAGCATTAGGATAAGTGAAATAAGTGAGACAGAGATAGGCAAAGACTGTATGATCTCACTTATATGTGGAATCTATAAAAGCCACACTCATGGATGCAGATAACAGATTAGTGGTTGCCAGAGGTGGGAGGTGGGGGATATGGGTGAAGGTGGTCAAAAGGTAAAATCTTCCAGTTATGAGATGAGTTCTGGGAATGTAATGTACAGCATGGTGACTATAGTTAACAATACTCTTTGTGTATTTGAAAGTTTCTGAGAGACTAGATATTGAAAGTTCACATCACAAGGAAAGAAGACTGTGTGAGGTGATGGATGTTAACTAAACTTAATTTTGGTGATCATTTCACAGTATATACATATATCAAATCATTATGTTGTATGTCTTGGACTAAAACAGTGTTTTTATAAACAAATTTCAATGAAGTATAGTTGATTTACAGTGTTGTATTAATTTCTGCTGTACAGCAAATTAACTCAGTCGTAAGTGTATATATTCTTTTCCATTCTGGTTTAGCACTGAATATAGTTCCTTGTGCTACACAGTAGGACCTTGTTGTTTATTCATCCTATATATGCTAGTTTGTATCTGCTAATCCCAAACTCCCAATTCTTCCCTCCTCCACCCCACTCCCCCTTGGCAACCACAAGTCTGTTCTCTATGTCTGTGAGTCTGTTTCTGTTTTGTAGGTATGTTCATTTGTGTTGTATTTTAGATTCCACATATAAGTGATGTCATCTGGTATTTGTCTTTCTGACTTACTTTCACTTAGGATGATAATCTCTAGGTCCATCCATGTTGCTGCAAATGGCAGTTTCATTCTTTTTTATGGCTGAGTAATATTCCATTATATATATATATATATATATATATATATACACACACACACACACACCATATCTTCTTTATCCATTCATCTGTCGATAGGCATTTAGGTTGTTTTTATGTCGTGACTATTGTGAGTAGTGCTGCTGTGAACATAGGGGTGCATGTATCTTTTTGAATTACAGTTTTGTCTGGGTATATGCCCAGGAGTGGGACTGCTAGATCATATGGCAACTCTATTTTTAGTTTTTTGAGGAACCTCCATACTATTTTCCATAGTGGCTACGCCAATTTACAATCCCACCAACAGTGTAGGAGGGTTCCCTTTTCTCCACATCCTCTCCAGCATTTGTTATTTGTAGACTTTTTAATGATGGCCATTCTGACTGGTGTGAGGTGGTACCTCATTGTAGTTTTGATTTGCATTTCTCTAATAGTTAGCAATGATGAGCATCTTTTCATGTGCCTATTGGCCATCTGTATATCTTCTTTGGAGAAATGTCTATTTAGACCTTCTGCCCATGTTTCAATTGGGTTGTTTGTTTTTTTGTTATTGAGTTGTATGAGCTGTTTGTGTATTTTGGACATTAAGCTCTTGTCTGTCGCATCATTTGCAAATATTTTCTCCCAGTCTGTAGGTTGTCTTTTCATTTTGTTTATGGTTTCCTTTGCTGTAGAGAAGCTTGTAAGTTTGATTAGGTCCTCTTTGTTTATTTTTGCTTTTATTTCTATGGCCTTGGGAGACTGACCTAAGAAAACATTGGTATGATTTATGTCAGAGAATGTTTTGCCTATGTTCTCTTCTAGGAGTTTTATGGGGTCGTGTCTTATATTTAAGTCTTTAAGCCATTTTGAGTTTATTTTTGTGTATGGTGTGAGGGTGTGTTCTAACTTCATTGATTTACATGAGGCTCTCCAACTTTCCCAACACTACCTGCTGAAGAGATTGTCTTTTCTGCATTGTATATTCTTGCCTCCTTTGTTGAAGATTAACTATCCATAGGTGTCTGCGTTTATTTTTGGGCTCTCTATTCTGTTCCATTGATCCATGTGTCTGTTTTTGTGCCAATACCACACTGTTTAGGTTACTGTAGCTTTGTAGTATTGTCCATAATCTGGGAGGGTTATGCCTACTGCTTTGTTCTTTGTCCTAAGGATTGCTTTGGCAATTCTGGGTCTTTTATGATTCCATATAAAATTTAGGATTATTTTTTCTAGTTCCGTGAAAAATGTCTCAGGTAATTTGATAGGGATTGCATTATATCTGTAGATTGCTTTGGGTAGGGTGGCCATTTTAACAATATTAATTCTTCCAATTCAGGAGCATGGGATATCTTTCTGTTTCTTTGAATCACCTTCACTTTTCTTTATTAATGTTTTGTAGTTCTCAGCATGTAAGTCTTTCACCTCCTTGGTGAGGTTTATTACTAAGTATTTTATTTTGTTGTTGTAGTTTTAAAAAGGATTGTTTGTTTGCATTCCCTTTCTCATATTTCATTGCTAGTGTAAAGAAATGCAACCGATTTCTGTATGTTAATCTTGTATCTTGCTACTTTGCTTCTAGTAGTTTTTGTGTGGAGTCTTTAGGGTTTTCTATATTTAGTATCATGTCATCTGCATATAATGACAATTTTACCTCTTCCTTACCAATTTGAATACCTTTTATTTCTTTTTCTTGTCTGATTGCTGTAGCTAGAACTTCCAATACTATGTTGAAGAGAAGTGGTGAGAGTGGGCATCCTTGTCTTGTTCCAGATTTTAGCAGGAAGGCTTTCAGCTTTCCACTGTTGAGTATTATATTGGCTGTAGGTTTGTCATAAATAGCTTTTATTATGTTGAGATATGGTTCCTGTATACCCACTTTGGTAAGAGTTTTTATCATGAATGTATGTTGAATTTTATCGATTGCTTTTTCTTTTCCTTTCTTTTTTTTTTTTTTTTTTTGGTTGCGTCATGTGGCATGTGGGATCTTAGTTCCTCAACCAGGGATTGAACCTGTGCCCCCTGCATTGGAAGCGCAGAGTCTTAACCACTGGACCACCAGAGAAGTCCCTACATTTTCTGCATCTGTTGATATGATCATGTGGTTTCTGTCTTTTCTTTTATTGATGTGGTATGTAACATTGATTTGCATATGTTGAACTATCCTTGTGACCCTGGGATGAATCCAACTTGGTTGTGGTGTTATATGTCAGTTATATCTCAATAAAACTGGGGGGAAGAACCTTTACTATCTAAGCATCTTCAGGTATCTGGTGAAGGAATAGGGCAAAGATCAAGAAGCAGAAAGGTTTTCTTCAGTAGCCCTTTGACCATAATAAACAGTGCAGCAGCCTGGGAGTACTGATGACAAAACATCAAGGGTACCTGGAAAAAAAACCCACAAAAAACATGGCTGGAGGCTCTTCATGAGTCCAGAGGCCTGGAAGGGAATGCCAGAAGCATCTTCACAGTGACCCCCAGCAGTGAAGCTTCTCATTTTCCTGCTGTTGATTATGTCACTCTTCCTACATAATCTCATCTGCTCCATAGTTTAGATTACTATCTAAAGGCTCAGTTGACCCTCAAATTTGTATCACCAACCCAGACATCTCAAAACATTATACTGTGTACAGACTCTCTGGATTCATACAACTCTATACTTGGGAGAGGTGTGTGGCATTGGGTGAGTCTTCTCATGGGGATAATAATAGTACTAGCTTCAAAGGGTGGTAGTGAGGGGTAAAGGAGTCTATAAACACCCAGACTAGTGCTTTAAATGGTGTGGTCAGTGCAGTATAAGTGTTTGCTCTTATTCTATACTTGGATATTCCTAAGGTCCCTCCAACACAACATATTCAAAACTGAAGTCATCATCTCTCCCTCCAGATGTGCTCTTTTTTTTTTTTAATGTTCTTAAGAGTAGTGATTTTCCAGAATTAAAGAAAAGAAACTATGTACCTGTGTATAATTTTAGGTTGAGAATAAAAATTTTATCCTAAGTTTAAATAGATGCAAATTTTTGGTTTATCTTGAGTACCAACATTGTAAAATCTGTCACATTACTCTTAAATGCATCTCTATATCATAGCAATTTTGGTACTCATCGTCAATGTTTAAAAAGTAGACGTGAACAAGTTCTACATTAAAAGTCAGAATTGTCTTTGTTCCTTTTATCTTCTTCGTATTCTACTTTCTTCATAGAATTTTCTCATTATATTTTTATTAACAAAATATATTTATCCATAACAATATTTTTTATAGAAATTGAAAGTTAAAAAGTTTATTTCATGAGACCTTAAGGCTTTATTATTGAGCCATAAGAATAGTTATTATTACCAAGGTTTTCAATTAAAACAGCAAAATATTATGCATTTTAATAACTCTTAAACATAAAAAGTGAACATTTATTGGAAGTGCATCTCAATGAAGTAATGGGCTGCTTCTTCTCAGTTAGTTCATGTACCCCTGAATGATTATAATATATTCCTGGAGTGAGATAGGGCTCAGTATCAATTTTATTCCTATTTCTTGTCTTTATAAGGATGAGCACTGAGTAACCTTATCTACTAAAGGAGTTAGATTGAAAAGGAAGAAGTTTTGATAAAGGAAGATCACTTACTTCCTTGAACTCTCCTGAGTTACACGCCAAAAAAATCACATAGTGATCTGTCATCTAAAATTATTTTCAGTAATCTGTCAGGTATCTCCAAGGCACTGTAGTCATCACCAACCCCTCTCAATCTGCTCTGAGAGCAGAGATTTCTCAGACCACTCACTGGGTTCTCCTTCAGTTTAGTTTGAAAGCAATGAAATCAAAACCTCTTGAGTGGCGAACAATTTGTTAATCGTTATAGTAATTCAATTTCAGAATTTCTGGGAGATGTATTCAAAATGCTTTACCAAGATTTATCAAAACAGTATTAATTATGCTTTTTCTCTTTTACTTAGAAGCATCTGATGTAATCTACTTTGGTTTTAAAGGATTAGGAAAATTAAAAATGGTTAATTTTAACGAACATTTGCCAGTACATGATTTTTGGTAAAATGCTTTTATCTATACTTATGTACTTTATGTTTTTATCAGAATTGTGGAGCTGCAGATTTAGTTAATCCAGTTTATGGAAAATGTCCTACATATTACTTTGGCAAAACCAGTTACTGTCAAACCACTGAGCTAAACCAGTGTACATTCTGTCATTTGTCAATTTAAATAAAAATGTTAACATGTATTCTGGGACGAGTACTTCACTTTGGAATTTGATTTCTGAGATGGGTAGACAGATAAGGCACAGTGTTTTGTCACTTAGATGAGATAGGCTCACTAGGGCTTTGATTTGTTTTATTCTGTGGGACTCTTCCTCATGAGCTAGGCATATTTTTATATATTTTGATAGTAGCTGGACAATGGAAGTTGCAAGATCATTAAACAAACTCCCTTTGCTGCCTTGTTCTATAATATCCCTGAATTCCCAACAACCCAGCCAAGGACCAAAATACCATGTTTCTTTCATCTTGCCTAGTCCTCACCAGAAAGGCGTGTAAGGTAGGGAAAGACGGAAAGCCCTGTTTTTCTGGTTTAGGGTGTTTTATTTAAGGCAACTTTGCTGACACTGGTATTTTAAAATGTTTCTATCTTTCTGCTCAGGAATTTTCTACATCCTGGGGCAGTGCGCCCTAGAGTTTGAAAGGGTGAGAGGTGCCTTCCTGCTGTAAATGGGAAAAGAAGGTTGTGAAAGGGGAGGGCAGAGGGGAGAGCTGGCAGGACCTCTCATCAGGTCTGTGCTCACGTAGATCAGGTCTAGAAAAAGTATGTGTGTTAACAGGGTAAGTAAATCCTGAGAGTTCTCATCACAAGGAGAACCATTTGTTTCTTTTCTTTTCATTGTGTGTATATGAGAAGATGGATGTTAGCTGAACCTATTGTGGTGATCATTTCACAATATAGGTAAATTATACCATTGTGCTGAATGCCTTAAACTTACACAGAGATGCCAATTATTTCTCAAGAAAAGTGGGAAGAAAAATGTATTTTTCTTGAGAAAGAAAAAAGAAGTTGAGAATCTGGGAATTAAGTCCCTTAAAACTATCTGTTGTCTTTGTACCTTTTAGGAAGTCCTCATGGTTGCATCCCTGAGGTGCCTGCCCCTCTGTCTGAATACCTTAGTGAATGCCACCACTCACGCTAGGGTGTCATCCTTAACTCTACCGTCTCTCCTTCTCCTCAGAGCTAACCCGTCACCAGGTCCTGTCAGTTCTACTCCTTCATAACTAGCATGACTTGTGTAATTCATCATCCAACCCAGGGTACTTTTTTTTTTTTAATTTATTTATTTATTTTGGCAGAGTTGGGTCTTCGTTTCTGTGCAAGGGCTTTCTCCAGTTGCGGCGAGCGGGGGCCACTCTTCATCGCGGTGCGCGGGCCTCTCACTATCGCGGCCTCTCTTGTTGCGGAGCACAGGCTCCAGACCCGCAGGCTCAGTAGTTGTGGCTCACGGGCCTAGCCGCTCCGCGGCATGTGGGATCTTCCCGGACCGGGGCACGAACCCATGTCCCCTGCATTGGCAGGCGGATTCTTAACCACTGCGCCACCAGGGAAGCCCCCCCCCCCCCAGGGTACTTTTGAGAGTGAAAAGGGTCACTGTTCGTAACTAAGCTAGGACAGCAGTTGTCAGCAGGACTTACGGTTACCTCTTAACCTCCCAGCCCTGAATCCTGGTTGAGGTGCCAGCACGGGAGCCTGGATTTCTGCAAAAGCTTTCCGACTGGTCTTCCTGTCTTTGCTCTTGCTCCCTCCCATGTTTTGCCCCCTGCAATTGCAGTTTTCTTTCAGAAAGACTACTTTAAGGATGTCTCCTCTGTGGCTTCAGATTCTTTAATGGGTCCCAAAGGGAAAATGCAGGAATTCCTTAACAAGGATTACAAGGTCCTTCAAGAAATGTGACCCTTGGTTGCTCTAGAGCTTTTCTTGCATGGTAATTCTTCAGCCCCCCTCCAATCATCCTCCACCCAAACCCACACTCCAGGTACATGAAAGCTACACTCAACTACCTGCAGCTCCTTACCTGAACTGTAGTGTCTCCGTGATGTACCTGCGGCTTCCCCGGCCTGAATACCCTCCTCGTCTTCCGCGCCTCATATTTACCTGTTGATCCTGCTCTTCCTTGCCCCCTGATTGAGCAGTCTCTGATATTAGTCTCCTCCTGAAGCTTTCTCTCACCCCCGCAAGTGCCCTAGGCTAACCACTGTCGTCACACATTGTATTTTTCTCTTAAATAATATCCCCCACTTGACTGGAAACTCCTTGAGGGGAGGGATTATGTCTTGTTTCTCACTATGTTACCACCTCTGCCACTGCCAACTAAGTGATCTCTCACCTAGACAGATGGCAGGCCAGAGAGAGGTCAGGCCTTGACAAGAATGCTTCTGCCTTGCCTTTCTGTGTCTGCTTGCTGCCTCCTTTCCCTGCTGTTCTTTGAATTTATTGCTTTGGTTCTCTTAAGAAAGACCTCTACTGCTATTTATTTTAACCAGACTTCGGAGATATATATATCTATATATGTATGTGTGTATTTATTTTTTTTAAAGCTTTACTGAGATGTTAGGAAGTTACGTTGGAAGTATCTGGAATTGCAAGAAATTGCAGATACATGCTATCCTTAGTGTGCTGGCAGCTACTGGGTGCTGTTGAGAGTATTCCTGTCTAGTAAGAGGCAGCGTAGTGTGTGGTAGAAGGAGGTGTATGAGGATTTGAGTTCAGGTAATGACACCGGCGGCTGTATGGTTGTGGGCCCCATGGTTTTTAAAAATTTGTTCATAATAAACTCTTCTTAATAAGACAGGTTTTTCTCTTTCTCTATAGTTGTTGAACAGTTTCTATTAAGAAAGGAAGTGATGGTGCTTTTCTGGAGCCGGTTTCCATTCAGAGTGGGTCTGATCTCTTCTGAGCTCAGTCATGTGCTGCCTGGTGAGAATTCAGGAGCGGGCCTGCTGGAAAGAACCCCAGGAAGCGCTGAGAGAGGAACCTGTCCACCTGCCAACCGCTCCTGCTTTCCTCCCTGCTCTAGCCCTTAGGGAGAAGCAGAGCTTGCTCTGATTGTTTGTTGTGTGTGTTGATTTTGCCATGGTTTCAAAAATGCTTTTGAAGGACCTAGATGTGTCTAGAGTTGGCTCCATGGTGTATCTTGAACCTAACCCTCTTGTAGTTCTTTTTTTTCTCTTCCTTTTCCTTCAGATGGTTGATCATAATAGGCACAAATGTGTCTTCCATGGGTCATGTATAATGAAATATTTTATCCTGCGGCTTTCGTAAATTTGTCTTCCAGCTTTAGCAAGTTGAGACACTGAATTCTATTTTCATTAATGGCACCAGTGTCTTTTTTTTTTTTTTAAACCAAAAATAGATTAAAAGGAGAAACACTTGGACATGATAAAGGTGCAAAATACTTTAAAACAAAACTATCTGGAATGGTACAAACTTCACTGTATATACATATCCACATATATTTGCATATGTAACAAAGTATGCAGGTATGCTAAGTGTTCTTCTTGTCAATAAAACAGGTTTTCTGTGACCAGTTTCTGTGACCCACACCTGCTTAGCTGTATAAGTGCATGAGAAGAATAGTGCTGATTTCCTTATCATGAAGATTTTATTAGATTATCCTTCTACCTGGTTAACTCAGAATGAGCTATACAGGATGGAATTTCAGACAGCTGATTGGCTAATGGAAAAGCAGCGGTTTTAGAGTTAATGATTCTAGACATTTTCCTGATAATCATAGGAAACTAGGTATTTTTTTTTTTAATCTAGTGTTTTGATACAAACCTCTGATAAATTGACCTTGATTTAACCTTATGCTGAATCTTAAGCGGATTTTCTTCATGAATATAAAACAGATTTGATTGGGATGTGCCGGAAGCGTACTGATAAAATGCATTATTTTCTATATTATTTTGTCTTGAATTTCATAAAATGTCAAATATATTGCATGTGCTAAAAGCTAAGATGACTTGTTTGTCCATTTTTGTGTGACCTGTTCCAGTGGGAGAGATGCTCCAGGAATTGCTCAAAGTTGGGCAGGTACTTTTTGGGGTGACAGAGGCAAGACTTACCCACTTTCTCTTTTGGACTGTGAATTTTCAAAGTAGCTTTTTGAGTTAACGAAAGTAGGCCCTTTAAAAGCTGACGATATATAGGAGCTTAATTTTTCCTTGCCTGACGCTCACCACTTTTTTGCGGTTGCAGGATATTTTATAGAGAATATTCACTTAGGAAACTTCTTGTTTACAGTGTGATATCCTTACTCTCATCAGCGCCCCTGACCTGGGGCTGTGAAGAGATAAGAGCATTTGCTATTTCTCATCTCCGCTGAGTCATGGAGCAAATACTTACTGGGTAACCACTGTGTCTCAGCAACTAGGGTGCAGTGGTCGGCAAGAGACAAGGTCCCTGGCCTTAAGGAGTTTATATTCTAGGGAGAGACAGATCGTAAATATGTTTTCAAATATCATGTAGTGATGAGTGCTTTGAAAATAATATAAGATGTGCCAGAGTGGCTGGGAGACTCCTTCTGTCGAGTGGTCAGAAACAGCCTCTCTGAGGTGACATTTAAACTGAGACTTGAATGGCAAGAAGGGAGGGGCATGGCAGGCAGAAGGAACAGCTGTTCAGTGGTCTAAGGCAGGGGCAAATATGAAGTCTTCTAGAACTGAAAAGAAGACCAGTGGTGCTAATAGTAGTGAGAAGGAGGGTGACAAAGTGACTGGTAGGCAGGGTCTGTATTACAGAGTGCCCAGCAGCCTATGGTAGGCTGGGTGTATGGGAATCTATTGAAAGTTGAAGCTAAGAAGTGATGGGACCTGATCGAGGAGCTGGCTTTTGGGAGTGGGGAGTCAGGTGAAGCTTGAACAGGTGAAGCTTCATATGCCCAGTGGACATCCAGGTGGAGATGTTAGGCGAGTAGTTGGGCTCCTGAGAGGTTAGAGTCACATTTGGGAGTCCCTAGGTTTTTAGAGTCATGAGACGTTAAGGTTTTTAAAGGTCATTTAGGGAGAAATAGACTATAAATGCAGAGAAGAGGGGCAGGGCTGCCATGTACATCTTTGCTAACCGTGTAATTCGGGCCTCTGGAGTTAGGCACAACTGTGTGTAGTGGTGCTGAATAGGAACTCCAGGTCCTATTTACTGCATAACCCCTTGGGTTGGCTTGGCTTCTCTGTGACAAATTACATGGTTACTTAAAGCCATGCTTATATTCAGTTACTAGAACAGAGTTTAAAAACAAACTCTAGTTTAACCACCTATGTATTATTTCAGTTACTACAGTTTCAGAGCATGGCAGATTTAAGATTTTATTTCAAGATGAAAATGATTCCATAGTGTAACCCGTGATGCCTCACTTATCTAGATGTTAGAAATGTGTAGGTAGCAACTTCAGTTATCAAAAATGTAGACAAAACTTCCTGAAGAAGAACTAAAGTCTCTTGAGCAGTGCAAAATTGATATCTTAAAGTTCACTCACAGGATTCAGGACTTTTCTCATAGAATCTGTCATCCTTAAGACCTGTTTGTTTTTATTTTTAAGAAGAAATCCAGGGACTTCCCTAGGGGTGCGGTGGTTAAGACTCCGCGCTCCCAATGCAGGGGACCCGGGTTCGATCCCTGGTCAGGGAACTAGATCCCACATGCATGCCGCAACTGAGACCCGGTGCAACCAAATAAATAAAAAAGAAGAAGAAGAAGAAGAAGAAATCCAAACTCATTTGTGATTCGATACACTGGCCCCTAAGAGATTAGGACAGCCTGTTAGATGCAATTGTAGAGCAGCCTCACTGGAGATAGTCGTGGCTTGGCAGGAAGGCATGTCCAAGGGATGATCTGTGGGCTTCTAGGAGATAGAATAGTTGGTCCCTATAATCCAACATGGTTCTATTAACAACCAAAAAACCAACTCATGTCTGACCTCTTTATTTGTGATAAAACTAGTATATTTAGAATTCAGAAAGATATACAGAAAAGTTGATATATTTGTGGATTAAATGAAAAAATGATGGTTAGATTGAAAGATAGTTTAGTTGGTTAAGCCTTAAGCAGAGAGAACTGATTTTTGAATTATATCAACTTAGAAGGACGTCTCTAGGTACGTTCCAGGGCTTACAACATTGATATCAGTACCTGGCATGAAGCTATGGAGGGCTAGGGCATGCTCACCAGGTTCATAGATGATTTAAGCACAGGAGGAAAAGCAAGCATGTTGTATGCAAGAGTGAGGAATCAAAGAGATCTTGATGAATTGGCACATGTTCCTGGTAATCATGGCTGTATAACAAGCCACCTCAAAATTTAGTGACTTAAGACAACTCCGGGAATTCCCTGGCAGTCCAGTGGTTAGGACCCCACGCTTTCACTGCCAAGGGTGCGGGTTCAATCCCTGGTTGGGGAACTAAGAATCCCACAAGTCATGTAGTGCAGCCAAAAAAGAAGAAAAAAGGCAACTCTACTCGTAAACCTGTGGTGAGGACAGGGCTTGGCAGGGACAGCTTAGCTCTGCATCACTTAGTCTCAGCTGAAGAGGCTCAAAGGCTGGAGGCTGAAGTTATCTGAAATCTCAGCCATGTGTCTGGTGGTTGGTGTTGGCACTGGCTTGGGCTTGGCTGGTGGTAGAACACCTGCATCTGGACTTTACATGTTGTTGCTTGCCTTCCTCACAGGGTAGAGTTTGGGTTCCCAGGGCAGGCATCCAGAGGAAGATAGGGAGGGAGGGAGGGGCAAAAGCAGTATCACCTTTTATGACTAAGCTCAGAAGTCAGAGAGTATTACTTTTGCTGTATTCTACTGATTTGAAGTGAAGAGAAGGCCAGCCTGCATTTAAAGGGAAGAGAGATTAGATTATCCCGTTTGATGGGAGGAGCGTCAACTAAATTTGCACACATATTTTAAAACATGAGAGTCTATCTTCCAGACAAAAATTATTTCTCTTCCTCCTACATATAAAATGCACCTATCCCTCCCAAGGCCTTCACAAATCTCATTTATTATGACATTGGACTCAGACTTAAGGTCCAAGGGCCCACCAAGTCAGACTCTTTGGGTGTTGTTCTTCAAGTTCAATCTCTTGATCTGAAGACCTGTGAATTAAGAGGGTAAGAAATATATATCCACATACCCCCACCACCATTCAGCATATAGTGATGATGGGACACACATGGGATAGGATAATTGGTGTAAAGAGTTGCATTTAGAATGAGGGAAAACAGGAGGCACATAGCAATCGCTAGTCCATAACAGTTCTGAAATCTAGCTAGGCACAGGTAGCCGTTTCTTTGATTAGAGCTTGGTCTTACTTCTTGTGACAGTTGGCTCTGCCCTCTGGGCTTTTGGTTCTGTTCTCTGAATTTTCCTTCCCTTTCTATAAAAAGTAATGTATGTTTGCAGCTAAGTAGTATTTTCAGTCTGCTTTTTGCCTGATGAAGACTGGGGTCCAAAGACCTCTTTTCAGTGTGTAGGATCTCTGTCCTTTCAACTCTAGCTGATATAATTCCTTTTTAAAAAAAAAAATTATGTGTTTATTTATTATTTTTGGCTGCGTCAGGTCTTAGTTGCGTCACTCAGGATCTTCCGTTGCGGCACACAGGCTTCTCTCTAGTTGTGGCATGCGGGCTCAGTAGTTGCGGTGTGTGGGCTCTGTAATTGTGGCATGCAGGCTCAGTAGTTGCAGTGTGCGGGCTTAGTTGCCCCGCAGCATGTGGGATCTTAGTTCCCCGATGGAACCCACATCTCTGCAATGGAAGGCGGATTCTTAACCATTGGACCACCAGGGAAGTCCCCTGATAGAATTTTTTTAAAGAACTTTGTGGATTTCATATGAATCAATTTATAATCAGCTTTATTAGACAAGGGCAACATTGACAAATCACTTTGAAATAAGCTCTTCTATACCTTAGATTCCTTGTAAAACTTTTGGGAAACAATGCCCTTAAGATTCTTAGAGGACCTTTTCTTAGTTTATGAGGCATCATATTAGATCTTTTGAAAACTTAATAAAGTTTTACAGTTACATTCATAATTTCCTGAGAGCACTCTGGATTCAATCTTTGCCCAGGAGCCATTTCTTAATTGTAGCATCATTTGCCTTCTGATAAGTCTAGGGGTGAGAGAATTTTATTTCAAACCTAGTAAGTCCTGGATCCTTTATATTTCACAGTTTGTTTTCAGCTTATCTCTTTCCTTTTAGATTTCATTGTCAGGGGCAAAAGAAGTCAATCAGCACTTTCTCCAGTCTGCCTGGAAATCTTATCTGGATCATCTAGTTCATTAGGTGCATCTTTATTTTCCATGTTGCCCCAGGCAACAGCATTGCTGAACTTTCTGCCTGAAGAGTCAGGTCTTCTTTCTTCCTGCTTCCAACAGCTTTCTCTTCTCTTTCCTTTAGGCCCCCTTGAAGGCCCTGCGCCTTCCACTAACAGTCTCCTTAAGGTCCTACCTGCTGCCTCATTCTCAAAACACACAATGGAGAGTGAAGGGGAGTAGGGCCAGATCATATAGGGCCTTATAGACCATCGTAAGGACTTTGGATTTTAGTTGAGTAAGAAGGGAAACCACTGGAGGATGTTGAGAAGGAGAATAAACTGATCTGATCTATATTTTAAAGCATTCCTTTAAATGCAGAGAAGAAGGGATACCATTAATGGAGTTGTTTAAGAAATCCAGGTGAATGGTGATGACTGCTTGGACCTGGGAGTGGTAAGAATTTGACAGATCCTATTTATGTTTTTAACATAAGCCAACAGGATTTGCAGATTGATAGAAGAGATAGACGATAAAGAGGCATTGACTGGAGCCAGTGGAAAAGTTTTGTACCATTTACTGAGATGGGGAAGACTGCAGGAGAACAGGTTTTTCTGGGAGGGAGTAGAATCATCCTTTCCTCTTTGAACATAAAAACTTTAAGATTCTAATAGGCATCTTAGTGGAGATGTCAAGTAGGCAGTTGGCTTCAGGGGACAATTCTGGTCTGGCCATGCATTTGGGAGTTGTCATGTATAGATGTCATTTAAAGCCAGGAGCCTGGTTGTAAGATGTGAGCCCAGGGCAATCCAGCCTTTCCTGGTTAGGAGACAGTGAACAATCAGCAAAGGAGATTGTGAAGATGTGGCCAGAAAGGTAGGAGGAAAGGACAGAGGGAGTGGTGTCCTAGAGACCACATGACAAAGGTATTTCAAGACAGTGGGTGAAGACTCTGCACCTGTCATTAGATTTAACAACTATTGGAGGTCATTGTAGTAGGAACTAGAGTGGGTTCTAAAGTGGACTGAAGAGGGGTGAGAGGCCTTAGCCCTTGGATAAGAAATTATGATCAAATTTGGGAAAAATAAATATGAAGACTAGAAAACAGTTCACATAGCAGAGTTATTCCACTTGAGTGAAGGCATAGTGAGAGAGTGGAGATGGTATATATTTTGGATACAGGCATATTTGAGTTTGAATCTCTGCTTCCCAGTTGGCCCATTGTGGAACTTTGGGCCATCTTTCTATGTCCATCTATAAAATGGGGATAAAAGTACTTTTCTTAAAAGGTTGTCAAAAGGATGATATGAAAAAATAATATGCAAAACATCTAGTACAATGCCTGGCACAAAGTAGGTGTGCTAGACATGTAAAATACCATTGTTTTCATTTTTCTTTTTTTTAAACTACAAATTAGAGTTTTCCATGACCCTGATTTTCTTCTCTGGGTATTATTGGTGTGCTAGAGCAAATAATGATGTTAACCCATAACTGAGACTGTCTAGTCCACCCCACTGCACTTTTAGTCTTCCTTTTGGCTTGGTTGTATACTTGGCCAGTGGTATTAGGATTAGAGGAAAGGGTACTGACCCATTGTCAGGAGACTTGAGTGATTCCCTAACTCATTTGCAATATGACCTTGAACACATCACTAGGCCTTTCAGAGACTTAAATACCCCATCTGTAAATAGGGACTCATAATCTAAGCTCTGTACTCTATCTGTTTTTTTAAAGTCTTCTCTAACCTGAAACTACTCCCCAAATTAGCACCGTACATGAAATTCCCAACACTCCCCATATGGCATTTTATAATTTAGAAAATGATTTCACATTCATCGACTCATAACAAGCCCTATCAACTGATTTATCTGCCCAGTACTGTGATGTGAAGAAAAATCAAACTTCTGTTCTACTTGAACCTTTTCAACTGAACCAATTAAACGAGGTAACAAATCCAGAAATGGGCTTAGAATAGTTCCAGACATACAGTGAGGCCAATAAAGGCAAGCTACAGTTGTTAAATCTCAAATTCTAGGATTTTTGATTAATGGGGCCATGTCTTTTATCTTGCCATGTCTTTGCATCTGTGCACATTCCAAAGTAGATAGGACATTGCTGGGTATAGAAGGGATGCATCCAATAAATCAATACTGACCAAATGAAAAAAAAAAAAAAAAAAGAGGGGGTGAGAGGAAGTAGACTATAGAATTTTTTCCCCAGAGATTTGATTTAAAGTACAGAAGTAAAATGGGCAGATATAGGGATCAAAAAGTTGTGTGTGTGTTTTAATATGGGAGAAATAAAAGCATGTATTTAGCCAGGAATGATTCTATGGAAAGGGAAACTGATGGTGCAGGGAAGAGAGCAGAAAATTTGCTGGAACCGAGTTCTTGAATAGATGGGAAGGAATGGGCTTAAGTGGAGCGTGGCCATTCATCCACAGTAATAAGGCAGAGAGAAGACAGGACACCAGCACAGATGCAGGCAGGTTGGTAGATGCTGTGAGAATGCATACATGTTCTCTCCTCATGGCTTCAGTGTTCTCAGTGAAATAAGCAAGATCATCAGCTGAGAGCGAGAAAGGGGGAGGAGAAAGTGTGAAGGAGTTATCCAGGCAGGTGAAAGAATAAAATATGGTAGGACTCTGGGTGGTACCAAGGGTTCCCGATAATGACTTTAAAGTGAGCCCATCTATGATTGTACAATTTGAGTCTCCAGTCATGGTCAGCCTCTCAGGTTCTGGCGTGGAGAAGGCAGAGAGTTGGCGGGTGTTTTTTTCGGTGCATATCATGGAGGGAAGATCATTCAAGGGAACTGACGACAACTGCGAGTGAACGAAGATAATGGATGGCGAGCAAAGTGAGGACATGGGTTGGGACAGGGAGGAGAGACGATGAAAAGGTAGTAGGATCTCTGACATGCGTATCCTGGTGGAATCAGAATATTAGCAGGGGTGAGCTGGGAAAGGAGGAGTTGGTAGTGAGTTGAATGTACAAATCTTGAAATTGAGATTATGCATTCCTTTTAGGACAATATTCTTGAGAAGGGCTTGGTTTGAGTGTAAGATGGAAGGGGCTTCAGTTCCTTGGACCTGCTGTTCTGTATTTTGGGGCAAGTTGTTTAATCAGTGGTTCAGTTTCCTCATTTGTCAAGTGGTAATTATAGTAGTTCCTAATTCATCGAGTTTTTAAGAGGACGAAATGAGTGAATGAATGTAAAGTCTTCAACAGTGCCTGGCACATGGTAAGCATTTAATAAGCTTTAGCTGTTACTGTGGTTACTTTTCTAGGTCTTAGGTGGCGCCAGGGTCCATGGGAAAGAACTGAGGAATAGTCCCTGGGGCCAGTGACACTTCTTGAGGAGCCAGATGGTCCAACAGTAATTAATTGGAATCCACTTTTGTTGAAAAAATGGGGCCCAGTTACGACCCCCCCACACACACACTTCCCTCAGTGATGGCCTAACGGCAAGCCCTGGTTTCTGTCCCTGCTGTGAGTTAGCTCTGTTACGGTGGTTTTACCTGAGGTCCTACGGCTTCTGTGATTGATGCCGAGGAGCAAATTAAAACCACGTCCTGTGAATGTTGCTTAGAGGGCCTGAGATGTGTCTATACAGGGGCATTGGAAAATGGGTGTGGACAAAGCACAAATAGCTATCACCACAGTCCTGGATTTCTGGGAACCTATGTGCAAATTATGTCGTCCTAGAACTCCCCAGGAATGAGCCGTAGTATCCTTTTTTGAGATATTTTTGGCTCCATTGTCACTTACAGATTGTCAACTTTTCATAGTCCCTTAGATCAAGAAGTTATTTTGTTATATTGATGAAGACTGTGTGCTTTTAAAGTCTTTTTTCTTTTTTGATCTACAGGAAACATTATTAAATATCATTGTGGTATTCTTAAATTCTCCAAAGGTGAATCAGAATTATACTCCATGTTAAATAAGATGTAGCAAAGCTCTTTTTATTTGATGCTGTCCATGCTTTATGTAAGATGTTTTAGGGCTTAGTCTACTATTAGAGCTCTAGGAGACTCCAGAAGAACAGTTGACAAATGGAAGGTTGGACCCTGAATTTAATACATATCTTTTGAAGATTAGGATATTGGTTTACTGGACAGCGTTAGAGTTTTAAAATCTAATTTTGAGACTGTTACGTAGGAAATTGATGAAATCGAGACATGATCAGCCAAGGTGGATAAAAGACGCTCAGGGCATTTAGCCAGGACTGTCAGAGAGTAAGAAGGAACTTGTGCCCATCTGTCATTTCTCTTCGGGTTGCATAAATGCCATTATTAAGATTGACAGGACTGAAGAGGTAAGGCCACCTAACTACTGGACTCCTGCACCCTGGCAAAGAGTCATTGCCAAGGAGGGCTTGTCACCTTGACTCCTTAGCGACTGGGTATTGGCGTTACAGTTTGTTAACATTCTCCTGTGTTAGGAAGCCCACTGTAGAAATCAGGATGAGAGAGCAGGGTCTGTTTTGGTTAATTGTCACCTTATCTTCCTGCAAAATAGGATCTAATTCAGCTTGTGAGGATACACAGAACTATAGGATATAAGTTTGAAATAGGAGAGAGAGAGGAGATGGGGGACAGGAAGGGGGCAAGATGGAAAGATTTTCCTAGAGACTGAACAGCTTGAATGTTGAGAGATGATGAGAGAGAGGGGGCTGTCTCTCCTCGTGACTGTCTAGGTAGCAAGCGCAGTTCAGGAAAGCTGTTCTGTAGCCCAGCACCACAGTGACCACTGCTCAGCTCTCTGCTTCTCTCTTTCCCCCAACCCAGGACAGATGAGAAGACTGAATGGGACATTGCTTCTGGAAGTCCGTCAGGTCTTCTTTTTCTGGAAGTCCTTCAGGAACATTGATTTCTTAGCTGCATAGTTACTAGCTATCGGGTAGCACTGATTTCAGGAAGTCCTCAGCTATAAAGGACTTGGAGTATTATGTTCTGTGTTGTCACTTAAAAATGGATCCATTAGCTTTAAGAGCAGTGGAGCTGTTAGATATCATTCTTATAAAAACTTAGGGCTGTGTTCTCCATTTCTATTTTGGGAAAGTTTTTTTATTTGCGAGCATGCTGTTCAAAGGTTTTCTCTTCAATGATGCCTTCCTGTACTTACCCTGAAGAGCTCATTTTCTATTTACATCATCTTTTTATCTCATATGTATTCATCTTATACACATGATCATCTCACCACATTATATTTCAACTCTGTGTCTATGTGTCTGGTAAACTGTGGGTGCCCCACGGTTAGGGAAAAGTTTCAGTCATTTGTGTTTTGCTACACTCCCCAAGACAAGATCTGACATGACATATAAAGAATATATGTAGTGGGTATTCCACAAATGTTAAGTGAATGAATGGTGTCACAGTTTTAGAGCCTACATCCATTCTGTATATACGTGAATATTCTGAATGTAGACCCTAAAACTGAAACTGTGATACTGCGTTCATTGCCAAATTCTGTGCCCTTTTTTCTCACTGGTGATGGAGCAGCTGCCTGATGTGTTTCATGGTGATCACACATGTGCTGTGTTTGATTGCTTGTTGATAATGTGTGGTGACAAGTGCCATCATGGGATGGCTGCTTTGGTTCCAAGGTCATTTCTTTCCTCTGGTTGAGCGTAAGTGGGTTTTACATTTTAAGATGCTAGCTTATGGAACCTGGTGGCTCGTGTTTTATTATGTACGTTCTGGGGCATTTATCACTGTCTGACCTCTGTAACCCCTGGTTTCCATTTAGATCAAATGCAATGCGTGCGTGGCGAGCGCTGGATTGATATTTGGCGTATCTAATGTGCAGTGAGCAGCCTTTGGCTGAGTCTTGACTCTTCCTTTTTTTGCTGCAAAATTGTAATTTCTTACTCGTCTCAGAAACTTCATTATACTTTTTCACCTCACAAATCTGATTGCTCTCAAGGAAAGATTTATTTTAAAAGTGTACAGACTATCATTAGGTGAAAAATTTTAAGAGATTAACCAGTCTTTCCCGTTACATTTAGTTTAAAATTTCCTTCTTGTTTTCTTTACCCGGCTTTTTAATGACTGAAAATCATTCAGGAGGGGAAAACAAACAGACAACGATTTGGTTTGAGGAAAATGTTTGTAAAGTTTGTTTTGGGGGGGAGGATGATGTGAAAAGGAGACTCTTTTGCAATTTCTGTCTTCTACTAGTTTCGAGATGAGATTAGACAGAGGAGGAAGACCAGAGGCCTCTTCCCTCCCCTCCTTTCTTGCCCCAAGCACTTAGTGCAGTGTAAGGCCTAAAATTAAGGCCTAGTATTATGTGTGCCTTGACATCTGGAGAAAACTGGGAAGGCCTCTCATGGCCCAACTCCAAGTCTCCTCCCAAAAGTGCTCTTGTGGGTAGGGTCTCCTCCCCAAATAACCCTCCAGGACCCCAGCCAGCTGACATCTTGATTTTGGCCTTGTGAAAGAAACCTAGAGCAAAGAAACCAACTCATCTGCAGACCTTGGAGTTAATAAATGGGTGGTGTTGTAAGCCTCTACATTTGTGATAACTTGTTATGGCAGCAATAGAAACCTGATGCAAGTGTTTATGGTTGAGTGTGTTTTCCTTGGTTTTATCTTACTTGAAAAATCCAGGGATAGTCAAACCCTTTTGTTTAACATGAATTGCAAGAAACAGTCCACCCACCTGATGTTTCCATTTTGTGGGAAGCAGCCATAGCTTTATGTACCTAGAGGAAGGGGTCTGCTCTGTGTCCAACACACAGCTGAGCATTTGAATTGATTTTACTTGATTTGGATGAATCAGTGTTTCCCTGGGAGCCATTTATTTTAACACCAAAGCCACATCTTTAGCCATTGTGGGCTTCAAAAGCAGTTCACTGATTATGGCCTCTTCTTCAAATATATCTTTTTTTACTTTAAAAGTGAGTGTTTCTAGACCTTCAAAAATTGAGACACGATAAGGAGCGGAATAATGAACATTGTGTCATAAGTTGCTACCCATTTATATTGGTTACCTTTTGAAAAAGTTGGAAAATCTGAAACTGCTGTAGGAGTTGCAAATAGTGAAGATTATGTGTACCTGAATAGAGTTAAGTATTGTACTAAAATCTTACAATAAAATGATTATGACATTCATTTAGGGTGAATGATTTTTATATGTAATTAAGAATAAAAGGTAAGGGGATTATATAAAATATTATAATTACTATTTATAATTACTGCTACTGTTATATAGCAGAGCAAGCATTTCTGCCCTTAGTGGAGGGGCAGGGAAAGGGAAGCTGGGCAGGAAGGTTCTCTTAGACTCCTTTTGTGGCTTGTGATTCTTGACCCAGTGTGGTCAGGAGAGTGTGAATGATTTCACCAGGACAAACACAAGAGTGCGAGGAATGAAGTGGCTCAGGGTGGACCAGCTCCTACCTCCCTGCTATGAGAATTGCTCCTTCTTCATCCAGGAACATGAGAAGATGAAAACTGGTTAGCTCGGCCCTTGGAATCTCCAGCATTTGGCAAGAACATCAGGGTGAAGGTTCCACCTTGCCCACCACCCCCGACTGTCCAGGCAGTGGAATCCCTTCGACTGTGTGCTTCCATGGGAGCCCCGGGTGCCCCCTTTGTACTTGGTTTGCTTCTCCCCTCCTCTTCCTCCACATGAAGATGAGGCAGAGGGCTTGTTTCTTTTTCTTTCAGTGATTTTATTTCACAAAGGTGAGATTTAAAGGAAGGCCTCTCCACAGAGCCCCAAATTCTCCCATCACTGTCTAAAATTCTATTTGTCAAAAATTAATTTGAATTAATAAGCAAGTACCTTAGACTGGCTAATGGCACTTATTAAGAATGACCATCACACCTTAATAATAATCATCACTAGCATGTGTTGCATGCTTAGTGTGAGCCAGGGGCTATTCTGAAGACTTTGCATGACTTGATTTAATCCGCCTAGCAAGCCTATGAAGAAGGTTCAGAGAGAGAGGTCCAGTAACTGGTTCCAAGTTACATGGTGATGATGAGGGGAGAGGCAGGACAGCATCCAGACCGGTCTGCTCTGGGACTCGAACCCTCAGCCACTGTGCTGAGCCACCTCTCCTGGATACTTAATGAGGATTTGATTTGATTTGGTTGCTTTCTTCCTTACAATACCTGTAAGGGATGGGACTGGACATGAAAAGAGTAAAGACATTTTAGGGGTAGACATGTCTGTAGGGGAATTGTTATAGGGACTCTGGAAAGAGATTGGGGGGCATTCTCTGCAGCCGTTGTTTTCCCACCAGAGGCGGTAAGAAGCTCACTCACTAGCATCTTGATGTTACTGATCTTATAACCAGTACGAGAATTCAACTAAGAACCCAGCATGGGTTCTCTCCTGTTTCTCTTCTCTGCTTCTCTCCAAACACTGACATTTTTCTTTTCTTTTAATGTTCTAGCAGCAGAAAACTCTTATGTAAGTTTATGTGTATATATCATAAATGAAATGTTTTACTTATTATTTAAATGTTATTTAAAAACATAACACTTTCCAAATACTCTTGAAGCGAAGGCCAATGAAAAGCAACTAATTTCTGTAATTACCCTTTTCTTCCTCACACAGTATTGGCTGGATCCTGCGAAAACCCTAGCTGAACACAAAGAACTGATCAACAGTAGGTATTTGATTTTAACTTTGTTAAAGTTTGAAAACAGTATAATGTCCATGATTAGATGGGTGCAGAAATAGGCTTTAATACTATGTAGGTGAATATTAGCACTTGAGTGCCAGCATATGGAGATGGGTGTTTGTGCATTGCCAGGTCTCTGCAAACTCTGATTAGATTTGTGTAGGTAAAGACTCTGAGTGGATCTGAGTATTGAATTTGGCTTTTGTGTGCACCTGGCCTGGACTTTTGTCTGTGACTTTTCCATTGTCTTTAAAATTTCACCTTCAGACAGAAAAGGCAGAGAGGCACTGGTTTGAAAAAGAGGTGGACATTCAACCTTTTAAAGTGCTTGGGTTTCTTGGGTTAAGGAGTGGTATTGCCCTTCACATTATTCAGTTGGCTGAGTCGGTAATTAAGGAGTGCCCTCATAACCTGAAAGATTGCTATGGCTTCAGAAAGGACCCATCTGTTTTGGTTTTAATTTTATCAATATGAATCTTACTAGGTGACTCAGAGTCTAATTAAGGTTATATTCATTAACGTTAATTTCCATAACCCAAGTTTTTATTTATAAATGTGCATGTGCACACACACTTGCAGCCCTTAAGTACTCAGAAGAGTAGTTATTTTTAAATCGTCTTTATGAAAATTATGGTAAAATATCAGTATATAACATAAGGTGGACCACTTGGACCACTTGGGGGTGTACAATTCAGCAACGTTAACTACATCCACATTGTTATGCAACCTTTACCACTGTCCATCTCCAAAATGTTTTCCATCTTCCCAAACTGAAACTGTATCATTAACCCATTTTGCTTTAATGTACAAATTATTGCTAATAAGATCTAGTGGATTCTTCTGGCCTTTCTTACCCCCATTCTGAGTCTGTACTTTCCATGTGTATTGGCTCACTCCCCGTGGTAAAATGGGTCACATGGTGCTTTACGGACCCCAAGGGCAGGAACCGAGCTGTGCCTCAGAAGGGAATTGGGAACTAAGAACTGCAGCACGAACGGTCAGGAACTCAGTACTGTTTCTGTGAACATCAGCATCATTTTTGTTTCTGTCTGTGGCCTGGTTCTCTTTGCCCCTCCATCTCTGTGGTGGAAGCCTCCTCAGTTTCCAAGTTGCAGCTCTAGCCACAGGCAGAAGTGCACTGGCTGTCTCTGAATTGCAATTCCGAATTCTAGGGCGGGTGTTGGACCAGCCCAGTTTGAGTCAGTAGCTCATGTCAGTCCTGTCAGCTATGTCTAGGCTTTTTGCAAGGTTAGTGCAAACGTAGCTGCTAGGGGGCCAGCATTCTGGATGGGAGTGGGCAACAGGTTTCAAAGATGGGACTGGAGGCCTATGAGATGAGAAAGGACCCTCAAAATATATACCTTAGACATTATCAAGTTCTGCCTACTCAGCCTACACAGGAGTAAATCCTAATCAGAAACAGCGTATGACCTGCCATGGATGAGAAGCTGCTTGACAGCAGAGGAATGACTGAAGTCCTGACCTTCTGACTTCTAATACCACGTGCTTCTTGAGTGAGCAAACTGCCCGCTAAAGGCTGAGGGGAAGCAGGAAGTTCATGTGATTAGATGTAAATGCAGATAACTTCCAAGAGGTATCCTCGTGTGAATGGTAGACACTCCAATTTAACAAGTCTCATCCCTTGGGATCTAGAAATCTGCACTTTTCCATAAGATTCAGGTATTATAATAAATACAGTAAATATCTGTCTTGTCCATTTGAACCACTTACTTTAAAAATACCAGTTCAACTAGAAAAATGGTACAGATGAACCGGTTTGCAGGGCAGAAATAGAGACACAGATGTAGAGAACAAACGTATGGACACCAAGGGGGGAAAGTGGCGGCGGGGGTGGTGGTGGTGGTGGGATGAATTGGGAGATTGGGATTGACATATATACACTAATATGTATAAAATGGATGACTAATAAGAACCTGCTGTATAAAAAAATAAAAAAATAAAAATACCAGTTCAAAAATTTCAGGAATTGTTATTTTAAAACAAATGCAAAGGTTTTTTATAAGAAAAATGTTGAGATTTCTACCCAAATGATGAAGAAAAATAGAAATTATTTTATTTAAGGTATATTATTCAAGTGTTCCTAAGAGCATTTGAAGTATCTATTTCATTACATGGCATGAAATATTATGTTTAATATCTATAATCTGTAATGCAGTTACTTTCTCATCCTAAATAAATGTCATCCTATTAAAAATTTGATGTACAGGAAGAATAAAACACTGATATTAAAATTGAAAAGTTATGTAAGTGAATAATGCATAATTTTTTATCTCATAAGATAGTTTGATAATTAATGAGGGAGAATGGCTCTCACATCTCCAGCAGATAAGTCAGAAGGAATATCTGCAAAAATGACAGAATATTTGCTAGTCGCCAGGATTCTCATAGGTGCATTATGATTTAGTTATCCTGAGCTAATGGGAGACTATTATCATTAAAGGCCTTGAAATTAGTCTTCACAAAAGGTAGATTAGAGGAGTCCCAGTTTCTGGCTTCTGTCTATTTTGCTAGAGTAAAACAATATTAACTTACTTTACATAAGGATTTCTTAAAGGTAGACTCTGTGGAAAGACGTAGATCAAGATGATAATCTAGGAATTTACTTCACCAGCACCTGATATTTATAGTCAGTCTTAGGCTAGGAGGCCAAAAAATACTTGGGTAGACATATCCTTGCTCCAAAATCTCCATTTCTTTAGCCTTTAATTGATCTATAAAACAGTGATGTGTAAATGAAGTATTTGCTTGCTCTAAAGGTGTTATAATTTTTTCCCTGAAAGCCTGTATGGAATAGTGGCCAGCAGGCACTGAACTCTAAGTACTAGCAAACGTGGTTCTCATCATTGGGATCTTGGGCGAGTTGCTTTACCTCCTTGGAGCTTTTCCTGCCTTGCATATGTTACCAGATGCTTGTTGGGAATCAGATGTTTAGGAAACATTTTTGCACATTATCAAATACAGTCGAATAGTAATTTATATATTTGGGCACCAGACACTTTGTATGTAAGTGGGAAAGGGAGGGCTGATTTGGGCCAAAAGTCCTAAAAGAAAATTAGTCCAAACAATGTTTTTAATTATATATTTTTCAAATTTCTGCTTAACTGCTCATCACTCAATACATTTCAACTATCTAGGCTTGGTCAATAGGGTGTAATCTGTCATGTTCCAGAGAATAAAAGCAGCTCTGGAGTCCGGACAAGGCCTTCCTCCCTTTGTGCACCATCTCAGCAGCATCTGTGCTCCTCCTGCCCCCACATGCCAACCCTCGTGTCCTGCAGGTGCAGGTGGACCCATCTGCTCAGTAACCCAGAGCTTGATTGGCACAGATCAGCAGCGGGTGGACTTCCCAGCTCTTCTAAATATTTAATAGTCAGTGTCTCCTTGACATCTGTGTTCAGGGGTAGAGGTCTGTTTGTCACAAATGGAAACACAGGGATTAAGGAAACATAGAACTCAGACATATGGAATCCACTCTAACGATAAATTGTAACAAAGTTTCTTTTAAAATTTAGTTTCTAAAAAAGCTCCAACCTAAGGAGTGCCTTACACAGGAAGGCGTAACTTAGGGGAGCGGGGCGAGGCCCTAGTGTTGCTTGCCTTCTGTGTGCCAGGAACAGGGGTTTTATACACATAGCTTGTGTGTCATAATAATAATAAATAATAACATAGTTCATATATTATAAATTCATTATGGCTTTGTTATCTGTTGTTCTATGTAACTTCCTCTCCCCAGCTTCTAAATTGGTGACTTTATTTACTTAGTTAGAAATGAAAATAAACTGTATGTCTGTTATACAGTATCAGAGACTTGGGATAACAGTGTGTGGGTGGAAGTATTTTTACACAGGTGCCTGTTTCGTATCTTTTTTATTTGTGTGGGAGAGCTTTTGTTGGAGGAAAAAATTAGAAACTATGACCACCGATTGGTGCACCAGGTAACAGATCCATTTTAAAACAGATTTAATATAAGATCTAGTTACCACATTGCTCAGAAGTATGCAGTTTTGGAAACAGTGCAGGTTATATTTGTACCTTCTGAAATAGAAATATTTCTAGTGAAAATATAATGTGGTTGGCAAACGAAGGGGCTTGTGTCCTCTTGCACAGTATGAGTGTTTAATTATATTTTATATTTTCCCAGGTACAACTCCAGATTTTGTTTCATATATGTTTGGTATTTGTGCATGTAGTTCTTCTGTGTGGGGTAAATGACTGAGATGAGAAATGTGTTCTTAAATATGTAAGAACATATTTTTAGATTCAGAAAAGTTTAAGAATGAAACAAATATTGCTCCTAATCCTACCACATAGCCTCACTGATAATTTTGTTTTTAAATGGTAAGAGATATACATGGTAAGAAGTTTCTGACTTATCAGTTTTGCTAAAAGTAGAATTTAAATGTCCTCACCAAAAGGAAAAGTTAGTATGTGAGGGGATGGATGTGTTAATTAACTTGCTGGGGAGTAATGCTTTCACAATGTATACTTTTAAATATCTTATAATTTAACTTGTCAATTATACCTCAATAAAGCTGGGCAAAAAAAGTTTACAGCCCCTCTTCCCAAAATTTGCCACTCTTGGTAATTTCTTATGCATTCTTCTGTTGGGGTGTGGGCCCATATTTTAACAGATAACTTTCTTTTACACACAAAAGGAGCCATATTTCTGCAGTCAGAAATAGAGCTTGGTGATCTTTTCCCATCAGTACATGAAGTTCCCCTCTGCCCATTTAAACGGTTGAATGGTACCCTGTGTATGTCCTGTGGTTGACTTAAATGGCCCACCTGCTGCTGAGCATTTAAATTGTTTCCACCATTTTGCAGATTTTGGGGGTTACTTTTTGCAATAGTTAGTGGTAGGAGGATGGTTTTTAAAACTATTCATTTTGTTTATCAGTAATCTTTCTTCATTATGAAAAAATACATATGTTGTAGAAAATGTGAAAAATGGAAAATTTAGAAATAAGTAAAACTTGTGCTTATCTCACGAACCAGAGCTGAGAAGAACTGGCAATATTCTGATGTATTTGGTCCTGTCTTTTTTCTTGTGTTTATGAGCACATAGACCCATACTACATAGATAATGACATAGTTGAAGCCTTACTATTGCCCAATTCTGAACTCTTGTTTTTTCATTTTGCGTTTTCTGTCTTTAGAAATTCGTGGTGAGTGTAATGTTTTAAACAACTTTGTTGAGGCACCTTTGACATAAAAAATTTGTATATATTTAAGGTGTACAGCTTGATGTTTTGACAGATGTATACATTGTGAAAAGAGCACCGCATCAAGCTAAATAATTTATCTATCACCTCGGCATAGTTACCAGGGTGGGCGTGGGGTGAGAAGATTTAAATTAAGATCGATCCTCTTAGCCAATTTCAAGTATGTAATACAGTAGTATTATACAATAGTTAACTATTGTCCCCAAACTCTACATTAAATCCCCAGAACTCATTCATCTTGCATAACTGACACTTTTTACTGTTTGACCGACAGCTTCCCATGTCTCCCTCCTCCTGGCCCTGGGCGGCCACCATTCTGCTCTCTGCACTTAGGCATGCGACTGTTTTAGATTCCACGTATAAGTGAGATCAGGCAGTATTTGTTTTTTTGTGTCTGGCTTGTTGCACGTAGCTTAATGTTCTCCAGGTTCATCCATGTTGTCACAAATGGGAGGATTTCCTTCTTTTCATGGCTGAATAATATTACATTGTGTATGTATATCCCATTTCTTTGTGCGCATTCATCTACTGATAGGTTGTTTCCATGTCTTGGCTTTTGTAAATGATGTTGCGGTGAAAATGGGGGTGCATACATCTCTTGGAGATCCTGATTTCATTTCCTTTGGATAAATACCCAGTAGTGGGATTGTTGGCTCATATGGTAGCTCTGTTTTTAACTTTCTGAGGAACTTCCATACTGTTTTCCCTAATGGTTTGATTAATTTCCATCCCACCAACAGTGCACAAGGCTTCCCCTTTCTCCACATCCTCACCAACACTTTTGTCTTTTTGACAATAGCCCTTCTTGCAGGTGTGAGGTTGGCATCTCACTGTGGTTTTGATTTGTGGCATTTTTCTGATGATTAGCCATGTTGAATATCTTTTCATGTATCTTTTGGCCATTTGAATGTTTTCCTTGGAAAAATGTTTATTTAGGTTCCATTATTTTAATTGGGTGATTTGTTTTTTGCTATTGAGTTGTGTAAGTTCCTCATATATTTTTGGATATTAACCCCTTATCCAGTATATGGTTTGCAAATCTTTTTGGTGAGTGTAATTTTTAGTAGTTGTGTAATATTACACTACTACTTTGACTAATTTATAATGTGAAATTTAATTTCTATTTCTTATTTTTAGCTGGACCTCCGTATACTTTGTATTTTGGTATTAAATTCTATGCCGAAGATCCATGTAAGCTTAAAGAAGAAATAACCAGGTATAGTACTGACTTTGCTTTTGATCAGTACATGTATGACATATACAAAAGGCTTTATTTAAAACAAATTGGGGTCAAATATTTGGATGGGTGTCTGCAGGCATTTTGTAATGGGACTCCTGTGAGAGTTAAATTTAAACTAGCATTGCGTGAGGCAGTTCAGTGTCTGACGATAGATGTGTTTGAACAATGGCATGGACCTGGGTGACATGATAATAGATTCTGCATCTGCTGTGATGGGATATTTCTGTATTGTTACTGTGAAGGATGCATTCAGTCTTTGTAGTCCTGTAAACGTAGCCATCTGAACTGCGTAAGTGGAGGATATATATATTTTAAAATTTATTTTATAGAAGTACAGTTGATTTACAATGTTTTGTTAGTTTCTGCTGTACAGCAAAGTGATTCAGTTATACATATACATATATATTCTTTTTCATATTCTTTTCCCGTGGTTTGTTACAGATATTGAATATAGTTCCCTGTGCTATACAGTAGGACCTTGTTGTTTATCCATTCTATATATAATAGTTTGCATCTGCTAATTCCAAACTCCCAATCCCTCCCTCCCCCACCCCACCTCCCCCTTGGCAACCGCAAGTCTGTTCTCTATGTCTGTGAGTCTGTTTCTGTTTCATGGATAAGTTCACTCATGTAGGGACAATATTTTGATGCTGAGTTTGCATACGTAATTATAAACTTGAAGAGCCACTCACTTGTCTTTAATTGTTGTAGCTTAAATATCAGCTGTCCAGGGATTTCATTCATCTCTATGGAAAATGAAAAGATAATTGCTTTTAGTATTAAGGGAGAGAAAAAACCTAGTGTTTTTTAATGCATTACTTTACCTTTGTCATCAAATATCTTATTTTCAGTTAAAACAGAATTTCTGATTGGTATTGATTATATTGTTAAAGCAGCCCATGCCAGCATTTGAAAATGGCTTAGAAAGAGCAGACAATAGCATTATGTTTTCACTTATTCCACTAGTGACCTGCCTGCATGTGGTAGCAAAAACAGAAGCGTTTTCCCTAACTTAACTCTAAATGGTCAGTTTTCCTAGTGAACCCGTCATTGGCTTGAGTAAAGCCTAATGCATTGCTCAGAAAATTGGAAATCATCTCCTTGATAACTAAGACAGTCTATGGTCTTGTTTCTATTCTATCCTTTCATCTTTTTCCTTAGACTTTCTTTTGTCTTGATTCTGCACTGCACATAGATGAGTGAGAAGAGGGTCAGCTAATCAGACCTTTTCTCTTCCGCTCTGAAGTGCTGTAATTAGGCCTCATTTGTAGAACTGTGCTGACATCTGCTTTGCAGCGAGCACTTGCAAAGGCAGGGCTGCCTGTCCAGGGTTTCTCCGAGCACACCTCTATGGGAGAAGGGACACTGTGTTGGGGAGAGGTTGAGGCGAGGGGTCATGTTGACATTAGAATTTCATGAAGAGTCTTTGCATTCAAGAGGGATTTCTGAGTTGAGGGCTTATGGGGAAACTGAGTCCAAGTGGTATAAATGCACATTTATATCTGTAACTCATTAGGGAATTACAGGGCACAACATTTTATGAAAATACAAGGAAAGTTCTTCATTTTGATTTTATCAGTAACCTCTCTGTGCTCAATTTCCTCACCTGTAATATTGGAGATGTACCTGTCTCGTAAGGTTTTTGTAAGCATTAAATGGAATAATGTTTGTAAAGCTCTTATAAGTTGGTTGTTTCCGCTCATAGTTAAGTGCTTGATAAATGCTGGCACTTATTATTTCGTTCTGTCTTTGCTCTGGTGGTTCAGTGAGTTACGTCTTTTTTTTTTTTTTTTTGGCTGCATTGGTTCTTCGTTGCTGCGCGCGGGCTTTCTCTGGTTGCGGCGAGCGGGGGCTACTCTTCGTCGCAGTGCACGGGCTTCTCATTGTGGTGGCTTCTCTTGTTGCGGAACATGGGCTCTAGGTACGTGGGCTTCAGTAGTTGCAGCACTCGGGCTCAGTAGTTGTGACACGCGGGCCCTAGAGCGCAGGCTCAGTAGTTGTGGCGCAGGGGCTTAGTTGCTCTGCGGCATGTGGGATCTTCCCGGACCAGAGATCGAACCCGTGTCCCCTGCACTGGCAGGCAGATTCTTAACCACTGCACCACCAGGGAAGTCCCCCAGTGAGTTACATCTTAAATGAGAGTTAGATTCCAAAAGATACTTGATTTAGTATTAAGAAGGGGGGAAAAGGGCAGTGTTTTATAACGCATTACTTCACATCTGTTTACCAAATACTGATGATGAAGAGAAATTTCCCTTTAGAAACTACTAACAGCTCATTAGCAGAATATATGGATTTGTGTGTAATCTACAACCCCACAATATATTGAATACAACCTTGTTTTCCTCAAGTTTTAGACCATTTCATGTAAAGAACCAGATGATATTGTTGGCTTACAGTTAGTGGCCATGATCTATAATAATTTGTTTTTATTGTACAAAACATAGAGTCGAATTTAAGTAAGTTAAACGAGCATTTAATGTGATATTATTGTACACTGAGTCTTAGTATATCCTAGAGATAAAATCATTGATTTGCATGAATATGCTAACTTAAATGGTTAGGCATAATGGACTTTAAAAAGGGAAGGGAGTCAATTACATGAGATAATTTTGGCAAAAGCAAAAACTGAAACCAAAAGACAGAATCCCCCAAAATAAGCTACTAAAGGAAAAGCATACTTAGGCCAGCATTTTCAAGTCGAACATTTATCTTGCTTCAGTTCGTTGGAAAATTGTTCCAACCTACTCTGTACTGGCTCTTAGGTTGTTTGTAATTTTTTTCCTTCACTTTCTCTCTTCTTTTTCTTTTTTCTTTTTTCTGAAATTTAATTTAAAAAATTGAAGTATAGTTGATTTACAGTGTTTCAGGTGTAGAGCAAAGTGATTCATTATACATACACATATATATTCTTTTTTGGATTCTTTTCTGTCATAGGTTATTACAAGATATTGAATATAGTTCCCTGTGTTATACAGTAGGTTCTTATTCCATCTATTTTGTACATAGTTTGTAATTTTTTGATATGAAAAATAAAGCTACAGTAAACATGCTTTTTTTCCCTGAATTTTATTTTATTATTTTATTTATTTTTTCTTTATTGGAGTATAATTGCTTTACAATGTTATGTTCGTTTCTGCTGTACAACAGTGAATCAGCTATAAGTATACATATATCCCCATATCCCCTCCCTCTTGAGCCTCCCTCCCATCCTCCCTCCCATCCTCCCTATCCCACCCCTCTAGGTCATCACAAATAAACATGCTTTTTTTAAAAAAAAATAATTATTTTTATTGTGGTGATTCCATCTAAGAACAGTTAAACGACAAAATACAGTAGAGAGTCAAACACAGCTCCCTTTTTTTTTTTTTTTTGGCACGCGCATGTGGGATTTTAGTTCCCCAGCCAGGGATCAAACCTGCACCCCCTGCATTGGAAGCACAGAGTCTTAACCACTGAATTACCACCAGGGAAGCCCCTAAACATGGTTTTACTTATTCTTCCATGTACAGTTTTTTTTGAAAGTCACACAATTTCCTACATACGGTTAAAGACATCTTTCACTATCTAACCCATTTGTTTTACTCCTGCCCTTGTGGATGACAACCCAACTTGTTTCCTTTTTAAAATTATATGTGATACTGCATTGAATCTTCTCATGTAGATAAGTTATCATGCTAGATGACGTATTCCAGAAGGACATTGTATCTAGGGGGAAATTTTTTTAGATGAATGGGATGCATTAAAAAATAAGGCTCCAGACTATGAAAAATATAAGTTAATAGAATTGCTTCAACTTGGAGTACCTGCTATGTGCTCTAAAATGTTTCCTGAATAGATGAAGTTGGGGGACTCTGAGGTCATATATCCTACCCTCCATTTTTATAAAAAGTTCCTGAGATGTTAGCCAGCTTCTTTCTTCTTAAACATTTTGAAGAGAGGAAACCTTACTGCTTCACAAAGCAGTGGAAGTTCAATAAGAAAGAAAAGATCTCTGGAACTTCTGACATCAGCACTAGGTTTTCTTTCTAGGTTTATGCGAAATAAATCTAACCTCTTTTCTCTTTATCAGTTTTTTAAATAATTTGTGTCCTCATGACATCTGTTAAACTTATTTTCAATTCTGATTCAAAATATTATGACAGCCTTCCATGTATTATGTGTCATTCATAGCTATCTTCTGCAGATTCAATAAGCATAATGCACATATTCGTTAAGAAGGCAGACTTTGGAGGCAGACAGGCTGGGTTTTGCAGGCTTGCTCTGCCACTCACTGGTTGTGTTATCTTGAGAAGATTACATAACCTTTTAAAGTCTCAGTTTTCTCATCTGTAAAATGGCATTATAGTATTTCTTCAAAAAGATGATGGGGGACTTCCCAGGTGGTGCAGTGGTTAAGAATCTGCCTGCCAATGCAGGGGACACGGATTCGATCTCTGGTCCGGGAAGATCGCACATGCTGCGGAGCAACTAAGCCACAGCTGTGTGCCACAGCTACTGAGCCTGCGCTCTAGAGCCCGTGAGCCACAACTACTGAAGTCCGTGCACCTAGAGCCCGTGCTCTGCAACAAGAGAATCCACCGCAATTAGAAGCCCGCGCGCACCGCAACGAAGAGTAGCCCCTGCTCGCTGCAACTAGAGAAAGCCCGCGCGCAGCAACGAAGACCCAACGCAGCCAAAAATAAATAAATAAAAGATGATGGGAGGAATATATAAGATAATACATGTAAAGTACTTACCATAATGCAAAAATGATGTGTTCAGTAGATGGTGGGGGTAGCTAAAATAGAAATAATGATTATCTTATATTTTCAAATTACTGACTAAAAAATTAGGGAGGAAAAGACCAACTTGGAGCCCTGACGATAGGTCTTCCAGGTTAAAGTCAATCCATTAATCAGAATATCCTACTACTGCCCTCTAGCCTGCATTTCTTGAATTTGGACATAAAGACAGAATTCACTCACTCACTCATCCTCCGTTCAATAACTCTGTGGAGCATTGTTGTCCAGTGCACTGAGGACAAGGAGATTCTATAGTGACCAAAAGAGAGCTATGCTTTCAGTCCTCCAGAGAGAGAAGGCGGAGAGTGAGTGAGTCTGAGTGCGTGACTCTGCCTGTTGCTTTGCTGACAACCCTGTGTGTGATGACACTGAAATTTTAACTCTTTCTAAAAAGAGAATAATGTTAGTTCCAAGTGACTTGTTCATGATGAATACATTTTAGCTTCTGAAAACAGGTGTTTGTTTTAAAATATTTTATTGTACTTTGTTGGGGATTGACATTAAGCTCGTCAATTATTTATTATTATAACACTGGGTAATCCATATCCTTTGTTAAGGTTAGTGTGTTTTAGCTTCTTTATGAGCTGAGTGACCTTCAGTCACACAGTCTCTTCCGGTGTCCCTGTCTCCTTCTCTAAGTGAAGTTAATGGGTCTCAACACATCAGAGTTGAGCTGTGGGTCACATTTCAGTATGGATGCAAAAGACATTGTGACCTTTAAAGGACTATATAAATACAAGGTGATACTGCTACTCTTTGCTCCTGTATGTTTATCATCAGTTTTAAACTGCAAAAATGTTATTCCCAGTCTTTGTCATTTTCTCTTGAGAGTCAGTGGGTGCTTTCTCTCCTGCTTTTCTTTTTCTTAAGTCATACATGCTATTTCCCCCACAGTGTTCAGTACTATGTTATTATTTAAACCTTTCCTTCTGTCCTGCACATTAAGTTTCATCCAGAATGATTAGGCTCCTGTCACAGGCTGCATCCTTCTCTGTTGGATGCAGGAAACCGTCCTGCCTTTCCTGTAGGCAGGTGCTCTCCTCTCAGATGTCTCAGTGTCACATTTTGCTGGCACCAGAAATCAAACTTCTACTTGTCCTCATATCTTTCAGTTTCCTCACCAGGGTCTCAAGTCATTGGAAGGTGCACTTCAGCCTTCGTTGCTGTGAGCCTTCCTGGCTGTCTTGGGCCCCAGAAATCTCAGGAGAACCTCCTGTTTGGGCTCTGGAAAGAACAACATCTCTTCTTTAAGCAAATCTCCTTTGCCTGTTCTTCTCATCTCTGACACTTGCTAAATTGTCTATGGTCCTTAGCAGCTTGTACATCCTGGGTGTCAATTCAGCTCTATTCTATGAACATCACATAAACGCAAAATGGTGAGGCCAGTATTTCAGGCCCTTCTCTTGTGTTGTACTGGTTGTACTGTCGTGATGAGTGAGGATGGGGTGCAAGATGGAGGGCTTCTCCCCCAGGGCTCATAATCTAGTTTGGGCCACAGTGCATGTGCACCAGTTTGGTAATTTACATACAAAGATAACCAGTAATTGCTTTATGTGGCCTCTGCTTTGTACCAGAGTGTGTTCTGGAAAGCTTCCTTATTAAGAGGATCATGTTAAATCAACATTTTTTTTTTCCCCAATGTGGGTACAATGTAACTAGGGTTACAATATAATTTATTGTTCAAACCCTAATACTTGGGAGAATGATGAAGAGAGTTATTAATAATGGGGAATGTGTAACAGACTTAAGCTAGAACTGTCCTAGGCAAACTGGGATTTATTGGGTTAAAACCAGAGATAAACAAGGGCTCACACATGCAGTGATAGCCTTAATCAGAATGATGTAGAAGGAAAGACTCAGGAACTCTAAATCTGTAATTTAAATAAAAAATTGTAGTCTAGGTCCCATAAATGGACAAAATAAGTTATATATAGTTAAAAACAAGCCCTGAGATAAGATAAAATGTTCAGCATATAAAGATATGATTTTACCGTATCATAGATTTGTCTTATACACAATTAATATGATGCTTGCTGTGATAAAAACTAATAAAATTATTAGTTAAAAATAGTTTACTTGTCTTCTTTGATTTTAGTGGATTATTTTTTTTTAAGGAATGACTTAAAGATCTCTAGTATCTTTAAAAGGCAGGCTACCCAGGGAGGTTTGAACAGATGTCCTTTTTTTTCTTCATGAATTTCTCAGAGACAACAAAGAATGTTCATTTTTTTCCATTTTCATCTATCTGTCTATCTGTTCATTCATATATCTATCATCAAGTCAACAGCTATTTACTGAGCAGTTACTGTGTGCTAAACCCTAGGTACTGGGAATACAGTCACCAGTGGGGTCTGGTTCCTTTTTCTTTGTACCGGCTTGTCTTTCTCTGTTTCAGCTCTGTCTTTGTAAAAGCAAGGAGAAATCATCTCCTTGTTTCTCTTTACCTTTCTCTCTGAAGCAAAGTCTTATAGGATTAGGTCCCTCAGTTTCTTTATTTGGCAAAAAATTCTACTATTCAGTCAAATGTTATAAAAGTCTTAATGGGGCAAGACAAATATGCCTCTGTGATCCATTTACTCAAAAAACTACACTTTAGGAAAAGAGATTCCAAGTTAACAATAGAGGAAGGGAGTGAAGCTAAACACAAGTTTCCAGCGAGCAGTAGTAATTCTGGGGAAATGTCTCTATATTTTTGCATTTCAGTTCTGCTAATGTCACTTTACTTTTCTCCTCTTCAGGAGGAACCCAGATGATTATAACAAAGTGGATTTGATATCTAAGATGAGCATTCAGGGAACAGAAAGTAGTTAGTAGGGCTGGGAAAGTGAACGCAACTTAAGGAGTGGGGTTAGCCATTGGTAATGGCAAGAGATTTGGCTCAAGAAATAAGCAAGTCTTGTAAGCTATCTTAGGGATCTTGAACTTTGTCCTGAAGGCAAAAGGAAGTGTCTTAAGTTTTGTTTGTTTTTAAATCAAGGGAGTGACATTATCCTAGTTACCTCTTGGAAGTGTCATTTGCAAGGGAGATAAGTATGACTAGTGGCAAGGATAGTGAAGGTTTTAGAAACCCAGTGGTTAGTGACCTGGACTAGGAGAAGGAGGAAAGTGTATAGACTCCAAAAAACAGGTTTAGTGATTGAATGTGGGTGCCTAGGGTTACACATTGTCCTGGGTTTCCCTTGCTTATGTGTCTGGAGAACCGTGGTGACATTTACTAAATGAGTAGTGGAGAAACACAGGGTGTTAGGCAGATTTTCACTTAAGCCTGTGGGTACAAAGTTGATTATCAGTCTTCTAGAAATAATCAGAGTAGCATCTAAAATTCACTAAGAACTTTGGTTGTGAGCCTTGGGTGAAGAAAAACTTACCACGGTTGATTTTTATAATTAATTTCCTATGCTTTTTTCCTGCCATTCCCAATGACAGCAAGCGTCACCTTGCAAAGAAAGAGAAATCACAGAAGACAGCCTGGTGTGTGTGTGTGTGTGTGTGTGTGTGTGAGAGAGAGAGAGAGAGAGAGAGAGAGAGAGAATAAGTGATGGTGGCTGAGGATGGCATGGATGGTTCATTGTATTGGTTCATAAACCTCTGGCCTCTTTCACCCACTGGCAGAAAGGCTGAATGGGAGGGGTAGGGGGAAAGCTAGCTAAGGTTGCATAACATCCTGACTAAGAGAGTGCTAGGGTCACATTGCCTGCGTTCCAGTTCTAGCTATGCTACTTAACTAGTTGCGAGATCGTGGACAAATTTTTTCATCTCTTTGTGTCTGTTAGCTTCTTCATCTGCAAAATGGAGATAATAATAGTACTAATCTCATTTTAAAGTCTTAAATAAGTTATTGTCTGTAAAATACTTGGAATGAGTTACTATATTTACAATGTTTAGAACAGTGGGTAGCACTATTATTTATTTAGTTATTTATTCATTCGTTCATTCATTCATTCATGCATTTATTTATTTATGGCCGCTGTGTTGGGTCTCCGTTGCTGCGTGTGGGCTTTCTCTAGTAGTGGTGAGTGGAGGCTACTCTTTGTTGTGGTGCACGGGCTTCTCATCGTGGTGGCTTCTCTTGTTGCGGAGCACGGGCTCTAGGTGCACGGGCTTCAGTAGTTGTAGCACGCAGGCTTCAGTAGTTGTGGCACGCAGGCTCAGTAGTTGTGGCTCACGGGCTCAGTAGTTGTGGCTCACGGGCTCAGTAGTTGTGGCGCACAGGCTTATTTGCTCCACGGCATGTGGGATCTTCCCGGACCAGGGCTCGAACCCATGTCCCCTGCATTGGCAGGCAGATTCTTAACCACTGCGCCACCAGGGAAGCCTGGTAGCACTATTATTATACAAGGTTTTCTTTTAGCAGATGGAATGAGCAAAGCCGCAGATAATGGGCAACATCTTAATAAGTGGGAGGATTGATGGAATTACATTATAATGGCCTTTCTGTCCTGTATCCATGATTTTAGACCCTGATAACATAGCATATTGGCTGGGTCCTTGTAATTTGTTCATCCCAGTGAGAACATGTTGTAGTGTTAGTGGCAGTGGCAGTGATGAGAATGGTGAGACTAGCTTGTATGAAACCTCCACGTCAACCTGATGAGGTGTAGATACTTCATGATCTCACTTTTACCCTTGAAGAGCCTGGCTGTTATGTGAAGCAGCTGCCCAAGGCCAAGAGCTCGTGAGTCCTGGAGCTGGGATGCAGTCCAGCTGGTTTAACTTGAGAGCCTGCACTCTTTAGCCACTGCCCTGATTGCCTCTGCAGTGTGTGTAAATAGTCCCTGTTCACGCAACGGCCCCCTCACAAAAGAGCAGAAAGTGGCTTTATTTTCATTAAAGGTGTTGTGTTTCAGGGTCTGAAACTACAGGTCAGGGTAGTGGAAGATATCATTAATCTCTCTTTTCCATTTCTCTTTTAGATATCAGTTTTTCTTGCAGGTGAAGCAAGATGTCCTTCAGGGCCGGCTGCCCTGCCCCGTCAACACTGCTGCTCAGCTGGGAGCGTATGCCATCCAGTGTAGGTTCCACTTAAGCAAATTTGCTTCAGAGCTCTTGAGAAGAATGTTTGAATTTTTCTTTTTAAGCAAGTTTATAAAGTTCTTGTTAGCAAATGACATTTTGCTAAAAAGAAATTGAATTTAGTCAGAATTCAAGTTTTAATCAGTGTGCCTTCAGAAGGGGTAAAAGTGAAGCCGGTTACATATCCCTTGTAGTAAGTTGCATGGAGTTTTAGTCACAGGAATAGCACTGATTCTTGATTCAGTGGAAGGTCTGAAAATTTGTTCTAGTCTACATTCCACCGGAGTTGATTGATCCCTCTGAGCCGCTCTGCCTCAGAGATCCCACTGCTTCCAAGCGGCTGTTGTGATGACCCCACGTGGGCAGGTGCCATCGCCAGTTTAGAGCGTGGCCCACAGTCCGCAACCATTGTCCATCAGCTCTTGCCATCAATATGGCGGCCATGGGGGCAGCTCCAGGTTGCACTGTCGTTTTGGAGGCTGAAGCTGAGGCTGTTTCCACTTATATTTACTGAGCCCCTTCTAAGAATCAAGCAGGCTATGGAGGGGATAAGACAGCATGTTCCTTGCCTGTGTGATTCTTGCAGACCATAAATAGTTTAGAAAAAATATTCTAGGAAAAATGTTGCGTAAATGCACTGGGGAACTGGTTGGGTTTGGAAGGTGGATTAATATAGGGAGAATTTTTATAAGCATAACATAGTGAGCTCTCTGGTTTCATTTAGTTTCTTTGTGTAAACTGTAATGGGGTTATGTGCAGCATTGTATTATATTTCCATGACCATTATGTGGGGCAAATACGTTTTGAACCACATGATTTATCTCTTTGTGTCATTGCCTGAGAGAGGATATGGTTGTTTTTCACCTCAAGCATTTCCATTATATGTACTTTAAATTCTGTTTACAACATTTTACTTCATATAAACTGGTAAGAATAACTTAAATGAAAATGATAATCATAGTCTTGCCGAAAGCAAACATTTTATCTTTTTAAGGTAAGATTTTGTTTATACTATCCATATATTCTCATCAGAGTTGTTTTAAACTAAAATTAGTTATTATCTTATATAAATTTATTAATAAAGCATTTGAAGAAAATGTTTAAGCATGAGAAGAATACTTTTATTCCTGTATTTTTAGGAATATTTTCCTAAAATGGAAAAAAATTACAGTTTCTTTCTTTTTTAGCGGAACTTGGAGATTATGATCCGTATAAGCATACTGCGGGGTATGTGTCAGAGTACCGGTTTGTTCCTGATCAGAAGGAAGAACTTGAAGAAGCTATAGAAAGGATTCATAAAACTCTAATGTAAGAATCACATTTTATTAACAATAATCAACATGTTGTACATTAGGGCCCCAGAACTTCATCTTGAAACTAGAAGTTTGTATTCTTTGACCAACATCTCTCCATTTCCCGCACCGCACCGCCCCGCCCCATCCCTACCCCCACCAGGCCCTGGTAACCACCGTTCTAGTCTCTGTTTTTGTGAGGTTGGCTTTTTTAGATTCCACATACAGGTGGTGTTATACAAGAATTTGTCTTTATCTGTCTTACTTCACTTAGCATTATGCCCTCAAGGTCTATCCATACACTTGAAAGTTGCTAAGAGAGTAGCTCTCAAATGTTATCACAACAAAAAAGAAATGGTCATTATGTAACGAGATGGAGGTGTTAGCTATGCTATAGTGGTGATCATTTTGCAGTATATAAATGTATCAAATCAACATGTTGTACACCTTTAACTTATATACTGTTATATGTCAATTATATCTCAATAAAGCTGGAAGAAAAAGAATCCCACTTTACATCGCATCGCCCATCAACCATCATTTTATGCTATTGACAGGCTTAAGAAAAGTTTCTTAACAAATTCTTCATCTGTGCCTTGAACATTTTTTCTTTTTAAAGCTTTTTTTTTTTCTTTACTGCTTATAACACTAAAATGCACATAGGAAACCCAAACAGTTTAAAAAGTATAAAGGAAAAAAAAAGTGTAAAAGAGAGAGTAAATCCCAGTACCTAAAGTCAACATATTTTTAGTTAATGGCCTTTCAGACCTCTCTCTATGCATGATTTCCCATAGAGAAAATTTATTTTATATAGATTTATGTATGTATGATTTTACAATGAAATCATTCTGTGCATACTGTATTTTGCAATCTTCTATTTTTTTCAGTCACCAGTACCTTGTGAAATTTATTTTTTTTAAACTATAAATATATGTTATTACCACAAAAGCCTTAATGTATTCTGGATTTGCTCTGTCTTAAGTATGTAAGTTCTTCACAGTTACAAGCAAAACCCTATTCAGTCTCTAGCAATGAATCTGGAGATCATGATGCCAGTGTGGAGCCTCAAGGGGTATTATGTTAACACCACATGCGCTTCTGAGAAATAAACACACTCCACTAGTAGGATTTTCAATTAATGGCCTGCAGCATTGAAGTTATAATTTAATTATAGTTATTTTGGTTAAATCCTCTATACTGATTTTTGCTTTATTGCCTCTTATGTAACATTCCCCTTTGAATTTGCTTGGTTTCTTTCAGATGTATTATAGTTCAGGTGAAAAAAATGTAGAATTAATCTGGTCAACAAAAAATGTTTGCCTAAAGGATCTGTTTCAGTGAGTAGCACCAGAAGTCAGTTGCTGAATTGCAATCAGAGAAACCAGGCTCTCCACCTTGTATTAACATGCCCCAGAATGCTCTCCAGCCTGGTTCTAGAGTCCTTCGTTTTAAGGTTTCACTGAAGTGGGTGCTAAGAGAGTACCTGTTATAACATTATGAAGGGCACCGTGTTTGGCACATTCTGAGAATACTGATTCTGCTCGGAGTTTCCAAGTACACTTATGTTTTGAAATTATCAGGGAGCTTTGATAAAGGGCCTTATCTGTTTTATGGCATGGTGTTGACAGCGTGACTGCTATTTCTAAGAGACTAAAGCTTGATCAAGATTTGGTAGCTTTCTTGTGTCTAATTTGTGGTAAACATTCTTCTTTATAGATTTCAAAAGTGTTATATTGCTGGACTTTCCAGGGTACCATGGCTGAAACATGGGATTGCATCGAAGCAGGATTTCTTAATTTTTAAAAATTTGTGACTCCTTTCGTTAACCATTAAAAATCTCTCTCTCTCTCTCTCATACACACACACACACACACACACACACACACACACACACACACACACACACACACACACACACACACACACACACACACACACACACACACACAGAGTTCCAGTCATCCATGGGGATTCCTGGCAGATGCTTACCCTCTTTAGGGATGAATGCTGTTTTCTGTATATTGTCACCAATGAAGATTTTGGGAAGATTTTTATACTTTGTATTAAGAAAGTGACAAGGACTTTTACAGTTTCTAAAGAACTACACGTGTGCTCAGGAGATGCTGACGAGCCCCGGTTGGGTGGTGAGGGCCCATTCTCTCTTCTTCCCTCCAACACTGCTCTCCTTCGTTTGCCTCCCGGTGGAGAGCTTGCCGGTACACAGAGACGTTTAACTGTCTGTAAAGTATATGCTTTTTAATCTGAGTGCTTATATGCTCAGTAATCTCTTTGGGGGTTTCTGAAACTGAGACTTTTTAATATATGTGGGGCTACTGGGATCAGCTATAATGAGCAAAACTAGATTTGGTAAATGAAATTAACTTACAAGTATCACCTCGTAGTATTAATTCTGTCACCACGAAGGCAAGAGTCTTCTTGAAATACAAAGGCTTATGTTTGCATTAGCACAAAGGATTATTTATTTTTCCAGTGAATATAGTGAAAGTGGCTTCTCTTCCCTGTGAGCGCAGTAGCTATCAGTAAAGTAAGGCTCTTTGTTTGTTTTTATGCTGGGCGTAGGGGTCAGGCCCCTTCTGAAGCAGAGCTGAATTACTTGAGGACTGCTAAATCCCTGGAGATGTACGGTGTTGACCTCCATCCTGTCTATGTGAGTAACATTTAATTAACACAAAGTATTTTAAGCTGATGACATTTTCTTAAAAAGTCACTGGAACTCCCAAAGGAAAGCAGCAGTCCTGTTGTTTAACGAGCAGATGATACTTCTTCATCTGTGTTTTTGAACACAAAGAATCTCTTGCGTGGATTAAAGCCTAATGAGTTTTGCATAAAAGTCTGTGATTATATTTCCGTGTGTAGGAAACAATTAACGGGGCTTGAAAACACAACCTGGATAACAGCTCCAGAGGGCTTAGCTAAACATCAAAATAGTTTTAAATTGGTCTGTAATTGATTATATTGGACAGAAAACAGGAGGATTTTCCAAAAAAATAGATTTTATGGCTGAAAAACAGTCATAAAATCACCTGCCTGCTAAAGTAGACTTTAGGCAACAGTATATGTGTAACTGTTGGTGGTTCTATGTTGGATATGCAGGTTCTGTCAATATTAGGGTTACTGCCTACTGTAGTTGTTGCCACTGCATAAATAGGAGAATTTTTGCAGTTTTTCTTCAGTGGCTGATGAAAACTTGCGGAATATGATCAGTGGGCACTTACACTGAATCTGTACTGAGTGTTCAGGATCCAGGTCTTCAACTTTGAGCCACTTCTCTAAGGTTATCAATTGGTTATTCTACACCAGTGAGATTGTAATGTCATTGTCTTTGATTTTATGAGAGTTCACTTACCAATAGACAAATCTGATTATTTGAGAAAATGGACCAGGTGTCTTATTCTTTACATGAAGTGAATTGCTAAAGATTATACGTAGATTGAATGTTTGTCATTTGGATTATGGAGCTCAGTTGGGTTGTTTTGGAACTCAATTTTTAAGAAACCCTGATAAGACTTACTGTAATGCAAACAGCTCATTGACGTATTCATTTTGTAATATGTCTTTTGCTCATCAGAGTTTCCTAAAACAAATCATCTCATATTATTTGTAAAGAATTAGAAGCATCCCTGGTTATACTGTTAGTATGGCAGTAAAAGTTACATATTTGGGAGAAGTAGTAGTTCCCTGATAAATTACAGTCTGATCTCATTAAACCATTAAATGCTCCATACTACTGTCCTTTAAAAATACTTCTAAAACTTTGTGGAGTAATTTTTTTTTTTTTTCTTCTAGCCACATTAATCTTGTTAGGTTTTCAGTTTTTAAAAAAAATACATTTTATAGGAAATGTATAAAGAGAGTCTTCTGCAAAATGCCTCTGCAGTTGTATAATGTTTATTCTAATTCAAAAATATTTTTTTTGTTGGAGGTGGAAATTTATGGCAAATGAACTGAATTTGTTAGAATCTTCCATACATTCCTTTAAAATCGAATTTTTAGAACTGAAAGTGGGCAACAGCTGATATTTTTTGAAAATATATTAGTTATCTTATGTTCCTTGGGAATTTGACTTTGCAGGCTGTTATTTGACCTTAGGGTAGAAAAAAGATGGATACAAACACAATTCTCTGTGTGTTCTTGGTATCCACTCTGTTTGTGACCTTTTCATTTCAGAATCCCATTTTCTTAATTGGGATTTGTTATTGCCCGGAAATGAAGGGTTTCCAGTCTTTACCTACCAGAAGAGATCGTATTTTAAAATTTTTGAGCAGTCTTAAAGTCACAAATGGAAATAGGAAGCTGCATGCTGGAGACCTCAGAAAATCCATGTGTCTGTCTGCAGGTGGCTGCCTGAGGTTTCTGGGGAGGGTGGTGGTGAACCAGGACTCATGATTGTCCTGATCAGAGAGTAAGATCAAGACGAGTCCTTGGAAGGGGCCCTTGAGAGCAGCCAGTGGTTGTCAGTTCTTGGCTGCACAGGAGAATCACCTGGAGCATTTATGTGTTTTTGATACCTGGGCCCCTTCATTACAGATTCTCATTTAACCGGTTTTGATGGTACCCAGGCATCAGCATTTTAAGCTGCATGAGGGATTCCAGTTAATGTGCAACCAGGGTTGAGCACCACTGTAGAAGCAACGTGGGGTGAATCAGTCAGTGGCTGGATTGGTAGGTAGTCCAGGTTCTCTTAATGAACTGAGGTGACCAGTTAGAAAGCACTAAGAAAAATTTTCTTAAAAACTTTGAAAAAAATGAGCAGCACATTAGCTACCACGATAGCTCAGCTAGCTTTCTAAGCTGATGTCTTTCAAAAACCAGATCTAGTATTTATGCAACAGATTATGTGTGTATGACTAGTTACAGTTTGAGAAAGAGTTTTTACATGAACAAATTTATGGTTATAAACGTATGTTTGTTTTTGTAGGGAGAAAACAAATCTGAGTATTTCTTAGGATTAACTCCGGTTGGTGTTGTTGTCTACAAGAATAAAAAACAAGTGGGGAAGTATTTCTGGTAAGTTTAACTTGAGGGCAGAGTTGGTATTAAAGTTGTACACTGTATGTATTGGGCTTATGGGACTTTGTATGTCATTGAAAGCGTTGGGGAAAGGCAAACAGGTACATTTCCAGTGGTTGACAAGTAAATGAGTGAAATTGGGTATAAGTTTTCTTCCAATGCATATCAGTGTATCTTTTCTCTGTAAATTTCAGGTATTTTGATTCTGGACTCTCTTGTCCATGGAAGCTGTGTGTAGTAGGATTTCCTACCCATTCCAGGGTAGGCTGTGGGCCCAGGACTCCTCTGAGTTCTAACTCTAAATGGGGAGGGATCTGAGAGAGATAGGGGAGCCCATAGCACTCACTATGTCTGGGAAGGCAGCACCACCAGGGCCTGGGGACTCCAAGCTTGTCTGCATTTACTGGAGAAGCCCAGGAGAGTGAGAATGGAGTTTTGTTCAAGCAGGTGTCCAGAATAAAGGATGTACAGGGAACTCTCTACAATTACAGTAGCAGTCTATAAACCAGTCTTTTTCTACTGAATACTTCCCACTATCTGTTTTGCTTTTCAGGCCTCGGATTACAAAGGTTCACTTCAAGGAGACACAGTTTGAACTCAGAGTACTGGGAAAAGATGTAAGTTTGTGTTTAGTGCTTAGCTTCCTTGAGACAGGAAGTCTTGTCTACTCATTGATAACTTAGAAGACACGGTGAAGTAAAACCGCCATGTTTTCTTCAGCTGCAGCCACATGGAAGGAGGTTAATTGACTCATGTGAACAACTTGTCAAGGAAGGGAAGGGGAAATGAGTAGAAATGAATGAGTTGGTAATGGAGAAATGTCACTTCAGTTTTAGCAAAGGAAAAAAAATAACCTTTCTAGGGCACAGGAGAGAATAGGATGTGATTATCATTATTAGTGTAATTCGATCTTCAGTATGGTCTATGAAGGTAAGATTCATGTAATCAGAAGGGTGCAGCCTGCATGTAGGATAAAACGTGTCCTAATTTTGTCCCGAAGTCAATTGAACAACAACCTGTAGGGAGTCACACTTCTGTTCTTTCCCTAGTTGAGCGTGGTAGATAAACCAGATGGGAAATTCTGGATGCTTTCAAGGGACAGTGGAAGCCAAGGGTGCAGAAATGCTGACGGTCACTCTGCAGGTTGGCAGTGACCTCCAGGACTGTTTGGGTAGTGGGTACAGTGTTTGTCAGAGCCTCAGGGTGCTCTCGTGCATTGACAGGTAGCTTTTAGGAAACTGGGCAAAAGAAGACAGGATGTGAAAGCTTCCTTTTAATCTCCCTGTGACAATAATGCTCCCTTGAAGTGCTATTCCTATAATTCATGTTTATGGGATACGCGGGTGAAACTATGACGTAGGAGAATTCATCCTTCTGTCTCTTTGATGTTAACTTTATGCTGAAAAAAAACTTAAGTGAATAGTGTTGAATTGACTTTCTAATAAGATACTTGTAAAAAGAAGTAAACAAAATCTGCTGACGCAGCCACAAGCTGGGATACAGGAAGCAAAGTGGCTGCAACCACAGTTGGAACCTGGTATCTGGCTTAGTGTCCCACATGTAGCAGGTGCTCGGTAAATACCTGTGGCCTGATAAGTGAATTGATGGACTGGGATGGTGGGCTGCCAGATCAGAAAACCTGTTACTACTATTGGTTCTTCTTCTAGAAAAAATACAGTGATCCCTCCCAGAACTGTGTGATATGCTGCCAATTATTGATGAAACTAAAATTGGATTTTTGACTTGAGTTTTAACTTGTAAGGAGGGGAAATTCCTGGTTTTTAAAGGAACAAATAGTCTAAAAAGCTTATAGTAGTTCTCAACAGTCTAGTCTGAAGAAAGTCCAGTTTTCTTCAACCTTAAAAGATGTGCTGATAAAAGATTGAATTAAAATTATCCAAAAGTATTATAGAATAGCTCATTAGATAGTAGTGTTACACAGTTTTCTTCCTATCCTGCTGCTGGTTTCACGTGACTTGATAATGCAAGGAGTAAGGTCTGTTTAATACTTGGAAATAACATTTCAAGTTTTTAATAAGAATGTGATAATGGGAATTCCCTGGCAGTCTAGTGGTTAGGACTCCGCTCTCTCACTGCTGAGGGCCTGGGTTCAATCCCTGATCAGGGAACTAAGATTAAGATCCCACAAGCTGCACAGCCAAAAAAAAAAAGAAAGTGATAATAAAATGATAAGGCTTTTCATGAAAACAAAATAAACAAAGGGATTGCATCAATCTAAAAAGTTTTGGCACAGCAAGGGAAACTATCAGCAAAACAAAAAGGTATTCAGGAATTCTGAATAAGTCTAAAATTATTTTTAGACTAAAATTAGTTTAAGTCTAAAAATATTTAAGTCTAAAATTATTTTTAACTTAAAATTAAATCAATCAGTAGCCAAATTCCAACTCCTGTACTCCAAAAGAAAATAAAAATAATAATGTCATCATTGCCACGGTAAAACTTGTACATATTACATTAGATTCTCCTCTCAAAGAATTCATTATTTGTTGGGGGGGTTGGTAAAAATGGATAAAGGGGGTCAAAAGGTACAAACTTTCAGTGATAAAATAAATTGTATATATTTGAAAGTTGCTAAGAGAGCAGATCTTAAAAAGTTCTCATCACAAGAAAGAAAACTTTTCTGTAACTATGTAAGGTGACAGAGGTTGACTTACTGTGGTGACCATTTTGCATTGTATACAAATATCAAATCATTATGTTGTATACCTGAAACTAATATAAGATTATATGTCAGTTATACCTCAATAAAAATATAAAAAAGAAAAAGAATTTTCATGGAAGCATTACTATTATTCAAAGTCATTTTTCCATTTAGACCTAAGTTATTTTTGTGAATGAGGCCCTTTGGTGAACTCCTTGTACATTATTATTACAGTGCCTTAAAATGTCTTCTACTACCTTGGGATAAATATTTGGTAAAGTTGCAGCTAACTCGAACTTTCAGCTTCTTACATTTCTTCATTATTAAGCGAAAACAACAACAGAATTGATGTCAGCATGTGATTTTTTTAAAAAATGGCAGTCTCCACAGGGTGGCCTGGTTTCCTACACACACAGCTCAGTCCCTTTGCTGTAGCATCTCTGAGAAGGCATAGATGTTTGTTTGTGTGCAGCCTGAGGCACTGCGTGCTCCTGGGTCATTAAGCTTAGTGGCAGTGGTCTCTGGTAAGGTGCCAAAGCAGGTCACATATAACTCAGGCTTGAATCAAAGGAATTTTAAAATTTATTTTATTAAATAGCACATTAATTTAACCAAAGCACTCCATTTTCTGAGAATTCCGGCTTTGCAGACTCTTCTTTCTCCACCAGGGTATCTTTGTGAGGTGGTGATTTACATAATGGTAGAATGAAGTTGATTATTTTCGAGGCCTAACTGTAATCATAGATTAAATAAGAAAGGCCCCTGAAACCCATTACCTGGAACAATAATCACAGTCAGCTTGAAAAAGGATTGAAATCCTTATTCTACTGGTTTTCCAGTCGGCTGGTCCGGTCAGAGAGACTTAACTGTCTATGTTAGGAGCTGTTAGGGCCAAATTCAGAGATTCAGTTACCAAAAGAACAGCAATGTCCTACAGATAAAAGATTTTCCTGGTGCCACACTATGCCACTAACACTGTCCAATTCCACTTTTTAATATTTACCATGTCCAACAAAACTCATTGACATATCTTATTAGATAGTAATAATGTCTAACATCTGTTTATATATTGCTTTGCATCCACAAATAACAATCTCATCTTTTTTCTTTTCAATATCCTCACCAATATTTTCTTTTTTTTTCTTTCTTTTATAAATTTATTTATTTATATTTTTGGCTGCATTGGGTCTTCGTTGCCGCGTGCGGGCTTTCTCTAGGGGCGGTGAGCGGGGTCTACTCTTTGTTGCGGTGTGCGGGCTTCTCATTGTGGTGGCTTCTCTTGTTGCGGAGCATGGACTCTAGGCACGTGGGCTTCAGTAGTTGTGGCATGTGAGCTCAGTAGTTGTGGCACACGGGTTTAGTTGCTCCGCGGCATGTGGGATCTTCCCAGACCAGGGCTCAAACCCATGTCCCCTGCATTGGCAGGTGGATTCTCAACTACTGCACCACCAGGGAAGTCCCAGGAGCCCCATTTTTAACATGATGAGTCTGAGGTGTCTGTTAGACTTCTGAGTGGGGACATTTAATAAGTGGGCTCTGTGAGTCTGGAGTTCAGGACCAAAGTCTTTGCAGAATATTCAAATTTGAGAATCATTGACATATCCCTGGATTCAAAGCTATGACGCTGTATGAGGTCACTAGGAGAATGAGTGTAGATGAGAAGAGAAGAGGAAGAACCAGAAAAGGAGGCTGAGAAGGAACAATCAGGGAGGTAGAAGGAATCCTAAATTGTCCTCACCTTTGCCAAGTGAAATTCATGTATTAAGCAAGGTTCAAATGATGCTGACATGTCAAATTAGATAAGGACTGAGAATCAACCTTAGGAATGTAGGAGGTCTTTGATAAGACCAGTTTCAGTGGATTGAAGAGTGAGTTTTAGCAACTCCACTCTTAGCTGTTTGTACCCTAGAGAATCACAAGGGACATGGATATTCCTTGCAACACTTACGTGAAAGTAAAAAAGGAATAAATAAAAAACAGAGACGTTCATTCATAGGAGAATGGACACCTAAATTCATGCATGTTAAGAAAAACAAAAGAGGTAATAGGAGGAGTGGAATTGGAGATGGTGAGTGTGGACAGCTCTTCTGAGGAGTTTTGACACAAAGAGGAACAAATAGGGAGATACCTGGCGGGGGAAGTGGGGCAAGAGGAGGTGTGTGTTGTGTTGTTTTGTTTTGTAAGTTGGAAGAAATAATAGCACATTTATAGCCTGATGAGAATGATCCAATACATGGTGAAAACTTGATGTAGGAGAGAGAAATGCTGGAATGATATTTGCTGAGTAGAGGATAGGAGATGCCAGCTGTTGTACAAACGGAGGCATATACATGGTTTTCGAGAGCAGCCAGGGCAGTTCATCTCTGGTTTGCAGGCAGGAAGAAGGAGTGTGGGAATGTAGATGGGGGAAGGTGGTTGTTCTCTTATGACCATTCTGCTTTTTATTTTGAGGGAACTAGGTAGCACGGTCTGCAGTTGAGACTGAGGTTGGGGAGGATGTGTTGGGGTCTGAAAGAAGAGGAAGCTATTAAATAGTAATTTGGGAGAGAAAATGGACATGGGACATGTGGTTTGATGATGTCCTATGATAGTTTCGTGGTGTGAAGTGTCATAATTTAAAGTGAGCCCACTCATGGTGTGCTTTTCTCCAGCCACATTCAGTGGCACTGGGGCAGGCACGGAGCAGGTGGGGTGTTGGTTTTGTTAAGAAAGCAATACAAAGAAAGAGAAGGGCAAGGGAACCCAGTGGGGGCAGGGGAGTGATTATAGTGTTTTGCCGTGGAGTTGAAACTGGATAAGGAGGTGACTGAGGATAGTGAAAGAGTGGTTGAGTCTGTGGGTGGAGGTCCTGGTTTAGTTGAAAGATTGTTGGGGGTAGAGTATTGGAGGGAGTTAGCTGGAGAGGGAGGTGGTGATCAGAAAGTTGGGTGCTAGGCATTGAGATTAGGGAGGAGCTTCAGTTATTGTAAAGGGAAAGTCCTAGGGCAGTGGTTCTCCTGGGGGCAATGGCCTATCATCCCCTGCTCCCCAGCCCTGGGGATATTTGGCAACATCTAGAGATACTGTTGGTTGTCACAGCGCTGGGTTGGGCAGGGATGGTGCTGGCTTCTGGAGGGTAGAGTTTGGCTGTGCCGCTAAACTTTTCCCAGAGTGCTGGGTGTTGGTACAGGAAGGCCCTCCTCCCCCAACAGGTGTCAGTAGTGCTGAAGCTGAGAAACCCTGCTCTGGAGTTAGGAGCATGGCGGTGAAGGGTGGAGAGAGGGGGCAAGACAACCTTGTTGGAGAAGAGAAGTTCAGGGAACTGAGATGTCTGGGAGTGGGAGGGATCTTTTTTTTATATATTAAAATTTCCAGTAGTTAATTCAAGAGTAGTATTGGAGAGAGTGACGGAGACTGTAGTAGCATCAGCCTGTGAGGGAGATGACTTAAGGGCGACAGCCACCATAGAGGTCACAGGTGATATATATTATCTGATGAGATTCAAACCTGGGAGTTCTATGGGGAGGGAGAGAGAATGGTATGAAAGTGGCAATGGGGAGCAAGGAGGATCCTCCCCCGCTTGCAGGCCCAGTGATATGAGAAGAGTCGGGGCAGAAGGCACAACACCACATCAGCACCGTGGTGCACACTGTCCTCAGGGGAGAGCCTGGGTTGACTGGCTCAAGAGGGTGAAGGCAGCACCCTCTCTGTTTAAGAGAACAGATTGGAGCTGGGGGATTTTGCTGTTGGTAGGCTATGAATTCCAGAGGGCACCAAGGAAGTGTTTCAGGATGTGGGTAGCAGTGGAGGAGGGGGACAGACAAGGGGATATGCTGAGCATTATTTGGGGGTGACTGACATAAACAGATATAGGGGACATAGTGAGACGGGGTCCAGTGGGTTCAAGGCAGATGAAGGCGAAGAGGCTATGAAATTTGAAAGGGAGTGAGGGTTGGTTTTCCAGGTCTGCTGTCCACCCTAGTGATGAGGGTAGAAGGCCTGAGGGAAGTGAGATGGTCCCAGTGCACTAGTGCAATCCTCCCTTTCTTGGGAGAGGACTTCCCTGATCTGTGTGCGTGTGCTGGGTCTTGACGCTGACTGATGGACAGGAGGACTGCTGGGGGGACTGGGTGATGCATCAAGCCTAGGGCCTCACCCACTGTGATCACATTTACCTTTCAGAAAGAGTACTCTGGCTGCAGGGTGAACCTGGAGGTGAGAACAGAGACAGACAAGTTAGGAGACTGCAGATTGATCAAGGGGAGATGACGAGGGGGTAGTCACCACAAGGAAGGAGGCAAGTGGACAGATTTGAGGGGCACTTAGGAGGTAAAATTGCTTCTGATTGGTAGCAGATTGAATTTTTTTGTGCAAAATAGGGAGAAATTCAGGATCATACCTGAATTTCTTGGTTTCATTAACAGGGAAAAAATGCAGTCCCCAGAGTAGGCCCGGAAGTTGGCATGTACTAAGCACGTTTGTTGAATAAGTGGAAAAAAATAATGCTGTGATTACATTTACGTGAGATGCATCATGGAACTAACCTCAGCCAAACCTACCCAGCGTGACAGGATGTAGAACCAAAAGGTTTCTGGCAGCTCTGGCCACGAGTAATTAGATCCACTTGGCCGAACTCTCAGCCTGCATCGAGAAGAGGAAGTAATGGTGGCCAGGAGTTGTCACTGTTTGTCAACAAGCCCAAGAGGTTTTGCTTACGTAAGCTAGGGGTTCCTTTTATGTTTTTAATAGAACTACAGATTAAAAAAAAATTTTTTTTATTTGAAAATAATTCCAAATTTACCAAAAGTTGCAAAGATTAAAGTATTACAAACAACAAGTTTCCCTCATTTTACTCACATTCACTTGTTAACATTTTACTCCATTTCCTTTTTTACTTACCTCTCTACACACACACACACTTCCTTCTGAACAATTTAACAGTAAGTTTCACATGTCATGTGTCTCTAAATACTTCAGTGTGTGTTTCCTAAGAATAGAGATGTTCTCTAATGTGACCATAGACCACAGTACAGTTATCAACTTAATTTATGTTGGTAGAATACTCCTTTTTTTTTAATTTTTGAATTTTATTTTATTATTTTTTTATACAGCAGGTTCTCATTAGTTATCCATTTAATACATATTAGTGTATACATGTCAATCCCAATCTCCCAATTCATCACACCACCACCCCTCCCCCACCACTTTCCCCCCTTAGTGTCCATACGTTTGTTCTCTACATCTGTGTCTCTGTTTCTGCCCTGCAAACCGGTTCATCTGTACCATTTTTCTAGGTTTCACGTATATGTGCTAATATACGATATTTGTTTTTCTCTTTCTGACTTACTTCACTCTGTATGACAGTCTCTAGATCCACCCACGTCTCTACAAATGACCCAATTTTGTTCCTTTTTATGGCTGAGTAATATTCCATTGTATATATGTACCACAACTTCTTTATCCATTCGTCTGTTGATGGGCATTTAGGTTGCTTCCATGACCTGGCTATTGTAAATAGTGCTGCAATGAACATTGGGGTGCATGTGTCATTTTGAATTATGGTTTTCTCTGGGTATATGCCCAGTAGTGGGATTGCTGGGTCATATGGTAATTCTATTTTTAGTTCTTTAAGGAGCCTCCATACTGTTCTCCATAGGGGCTGTATCAATTTACATTCCCACTAACAGTGCAAGAGGGTTCCCTTTTCTCCACACCCTCTCCAGCATTTGTTGTTTGTAGATTTTCTGATGGTGCCCGTTCCAGCTGGTGTGAGGTGATACCTCATTGTAGTTTTGATTTGCATTTCTCTAATAATTAGTGATGTTGAGCAGCTTTTCATGTGCTTCTTGGCCATCTGTATATCTTCTTTGGAGAAATGTCTATTTAGGTCTTCTGCCCATTTTTGGATTGGGTTGTTTGCTTTTTTAATATTGAGCTGCATGAGCTGTTTATATATTTTGGAGATTAATCCTTTGTCCATTGATTCATTTGCAAATATTTTCTCCCATTGGGAGGGTTGTCTTTTTGTCTTGTTTATGGTTTCCTTTGCTGTGCAAAAGCTTTGAAGTTTCATTAGGTCCCATTTGTTTATTTTTGTTTTTATTTCCATTACTCTAAGAGGTGGATCAAAAAAGATCTTGCTGTGATTTATGTCATAGAGTGTTCTGCCTATGTTTTCCTCTAAGAGTTTTATAGTGTCCAGTCTTACATTTAGGTCTCTAATCCATTTTGAGTTTATATTTGTGTGTGGTGTTAGGGAGTGTTCTAATTTCATTCTTTTACATGTAGCTGTCCAGTTTTCCCAGCATCACTTATTGAAGAGACTGTCTTTTCTCCATTGTATATCCTAGCCTCCTTCGTCATAGATTAGTTGACCATAGGTGCGTGGGTTTATCTCTGGGCTTTCTATCCTGTTCCATTGATCTATGTTTCTGTTTTTGTGCTAGTACCATATTGTCTTGATGACTGTAGCTTTGTAGTATAGTCTGAAGTCAGGGAGTCTGATTCCTCCAGTTCCGTTTTTTTGCCTCAAGACTGCTTTGGCTATCAGGGTCTTTTCTGTCTCCATTAAAATTTTAAGATTTTTTGTTCTAGTTCCGTAAAAAATGGCATTGGTAGTTTGATAAGGATTGCATTGAATCTGTAGATTGCTTTGGGTAGTATAGTCATTTTCACAATATTGATTCTTCCAATCCAAGAACATGGTATATCTCTCCATCTGTTGGTATCATCTTTACTTTCTTTCATCAGTGTCTTATAGTTTTCTGCATACAGGTCTTTTGTCTCCCTAGGTAGGTTTATTCCTAGGTATTTTATTCTTTTTGTTGCAGTGGTAAATGGGAGTGTTTCCTTCATTTCTCTTTCAGATTTTTCATCATTAGTGTATAGGAGTGCAAGAGATTTCTGTGCATTAATTTTGTATCCTGCAACTTTACCAAATTCATTGATTAGCTCTAGTAGTTTTCTGGTGGCATCTTTAGGATACTGTATGTATAGTTTCATGTCATCTGCAAACACTGACAGTTTTACTTCTTCTTTTCCAATTTGTATTCCTTTTATTTCTTTTTCTTCCCTGATTGCCGTGGCTAGGACTTCCAAAACTATGTTGAATAATAGTGGCGAGAGTGGATATCCTTGTCTTGTTCCTGATCTTAGTGGAAATGCTTTCTGTTTTTCACCATTGAGAGTGATGTTTGCTGTGTGTTTCTCATATATGGCCTTTGTTATGTTGAGGTGGTTTCCCTCTATGCCCACTTTCTGGAGAGTTTTATCATAAATAGGTGTTGAATTTTGTCCAAAGCTTTTTCTGCATCTATTGAGGTGATCATATGGTTTTTATTCTTCAATTTGTTAAGATGGTGTATCACATTGATTTGTGTATCTTGAAGAATCCTTGCATCCCTGGGATAAATCCCACTTGATCATGGTGTATGATCCTTTTAATGTGTTGTTGGATTCTGTTTGCTAGTATTTTGTTGAGGATTTTTGCATCTATATTCATCAGTGATATTGGTCTGTAATTTTCTTTTTTTGTAGTATCTTTGTCTGGTTTTGGTATCAGGGTGATGGTGGCCTCATAGAATGAGTTTGGGAGTGTTCCTTCCTCTGCAGTTATTTGGAAGAGTTTGAGAAGGATGGGTGTTAGCTCTTCTCTAAATGTTTGATAGAATTCACCTGTGAAGCCATGTGGTCCTGGACTTTTGTATGTTGGACGATTTTTAATCACAGTTTCAATTTCATTACTTGTGATTGGTCTGTTCATATTTTCTATTTCTTCCTGGTTCAGTCTTGGAAGGTTATACCTTTCTAAAAATTTGCCCGTTTCTTCCAGGCGGTCCATTTTATTGGCATAGAGTTGCTTGTAGTAGTCTCTTAGGATGCTACGTATTTCTGCGGTGTCTGTTGTAACTTCTCCTTTTTCATTTCTAATTTTATTGATTTGAATCCTTTCCTTCTTTTTCTTGATGAGTCTGGCTAATGGTTTATCAATTTTGTTCATCTTCTCAAAGAACCAACTTTTAGTTTTATTGATCTTTGCTATTGTTTTCTTTGTTTCTATTTCATTTATTTTTGTTCTGATCTTTATGATTTCTTTCCTTCTGCTAACTTTGGGTTTTGTTTGTTCTTCTTTCCCTAGTTTCTTTAGGTGTAAGGTTAGATTGTTTATTTGAGATTTTTCTTGTTTCTTTAGGTAGGCTTGTATAGCTATAAACTTCCCTCTTAGAACTGCTTTTGCTGCATCGCATAGGTTTTGGTTCATCATGTTTTCATTGTCATTTGTCTCTAGGTATTTATTGATTTCCTCTTTGATTTCTTCAGTGATCTCTTGGTTATTTAGTAACGGTTCTTTAGCCTCCATGTGTTTGTGTTTTTTACGTTTTTTTCCCTGTAATTCATTTCTAATCTCCTAGCGTTGTGGTCTGAAAAGATGCTTGATATGATTTCAATTTTCTTAAATTTACTGAGGCTTGATTTGTGAACCAAGATGTGATGTATCCTGGAGAATGTTCCATGCACACTTGAGAAGAAAGTGTAATCTGCTGTTTTTGGATGGAATGTCCTGTAAATATCATTTAAATCTATCTGGTCTATTGTGTCATTTAAAGCTTCTATTTCCTTATTTATTTTCATTTTGGATGATCTGTCCATTGGTGTAAGTGAGGTATTAAATTCCCCCACTATTATTGTGTTACTGTTGATTTCCTCTTTTATAGCTTGTTAGCAGTTGCCTTATGTATTGTGGTGCTCCTATGTTGGGTGCATATATATTTATAACTGTTATATCTTCTTCTTGGATTGGTCCCTTGATCATTATGTAGTGTCCTTCCTTGTCTCTTGTCATATTCTTTATTTTAAAGTCTATTTTATCTGATATGAGTATTGCTACTCCAGCTTTCTTTTGATTTTAATTGGCATGGGATATGTTTTTCCATCCCCTCACTTTCAGTCTGTGTGTGTCCCTGGGTCTGAAGTGGGTCTCTTGTAGACAGCATATATATGGGTCTTGTATTTGTATCCATTCAGCAAGTTTGTGTCTTTTGGCTGGAGCATTTAATCCATTTACGTTTAAGGTAATTATCGATATGTATGTTCCTATGACCATTTTCTTAATTGTTTTGGGTTTGTTTTTGTAGGTCCTTTTCTTCTCTTGTATTTCCCAGTTAGAGAAGTTGCTTTAGCATTTGTTGTAGCGCTGGTTTGGTGGTGCTGAATTCTCTTAGCTTTTGCTTGTCTGTAAAACTTTTGATTTCTCCATTGAATCTGAATGAGATCCTTGCCGGGTAGAGTAATCTTGGTTGTAGGTTCTTCTCTTTTATCCCTTTATGTATATCATGCCACTCCCTTTGGCTTGTAGAGTTTCTGCTGAGAAATCAGCTGTTAACCTTATGGGAGTTCCATTGTATGTTATTTGTCATTTTTCCCTTGCTGCTTTCAATACTTTTTCTTTGTCTTTAATTTTTGCCACTTTGATTACTATGTGTCTTGGTGTGTTTCTCCTTGGGTTTATCGTGTATGGGACTCTCTGTGCTTCCTGGACTTGGTTGGCTATTTCCTTTCCCATGTTAGGGAAGTTTTCTACTATAATGTCTTCAAATATTTTATCTGGTCCTTCCTCTCTCTCTTCTCCTTCTGGGCGTCCTATAATGAGAATGTTGTTGTGTTTAATGTTGTCCCAGAGGTCTCTTAGGCTGTCTTCATTTCTTTTCATTCTTTTTTCTTTAGTCTGTTCTGCAGCAGTGAATTCCACCTTTCTGTCTTCCAGGTCACTTATCCGTTCTTCTGCCTCAGTTATTCTGCTATTGATTCCTTCTAGTGTAGTTTTCATTTCAGTTATTGTATTGGTCATCTCCGTTTGTTTGTTCTTTAATTCTTCTAGGTCTTTGTTAATCATTTCTTGCATCTTCTCAATCTTTGCCTCCATTCTTTTTCCGAGGTCCTGGATCATCTTCACTATCATTATTCTGAATTCTTTTTCTGGAAGGTTCCCTATCTCTACTTCAGTTAGTTGTTTTTTTGGAGTTTTATGTTGTTCCTTCATCTGATACATAGCCCTCTGCCTTTTCATCTTGTCTGTCTTTCTGTGAATGTGGCTTTTCTTCCATAAGCTGTGGGATTGTAGTTCTTCTTGCTTCTGCTGTCTGCCCTCTCAGTAGAATACTTCTATCATCTACTTTCTATATCGCAATTTTGTTGGCTGACCTAATAACTTTCTTTATAGTATTTTCCTGCTCCAATGTAGAATCAACTTATCTTCCTTTAATCTGGAACATTTCAGTAGCATTTTTGTTTTTTACGACATTGAGATTTTTGAAGGCTACAATTCTACCCAACTTTTTGAAAATACAGTTGACCCTAGAACAAGGAGTTTGAGCTGCATGGGTCCACCTGTAGGTGGATTTTTTTCACTGGATAGGAAGTACAGGTACTTCTTGATCTGTGGTTAGTTGAACATGCTGAGGCAGAACCTTGGATCCAGAGGGCTGACTGTAAAGTTATACCAGATTCTTGACCATGTGGGGATTGGCGCTCCTAAGCCCCTGTTGCTCAAGGATGAACTGTGGAAAGCTGCTCAGTTCATATTTGTCTGTTTCCCTGTGATTGAATGAGGTTCTGCGTTCTCCGCTGGAAAGCAGCACAGGTGAAGTTGTGTCTCTCCCAGGGTGTCACATCTGGAGGCGCATGGTAACTGCTGCCAGCCTCCCATTGGTTATGTTAAGTGTGATCACCCAGTCGTGGTTGTCCCAATTTTCCACTCGATAATTACTAGGTTTTTATTTTTCTCCTTTGCAAGTAATAAGCGATCTGTGGAGAGATAATGTAATTCAGTGCAAATGCCCTGCTCTTCAGTGTTTACCTTAGGTCTAGCATCCATTGAGGACTCTTGCCTGATTCGATTTTTTACTATGATGCTTGCAAAATGCTGATATTCTAGCTGTCCTGCTGCCTCCACATGTATCAGTCAGCCCTTGGCACTCCGCTGTAGGTGAGAGCCTCACCTTCTCCCCTTTTTATTTGTTATCGGTATGGACTGACTCCTATTTTTTCACTGGTTTGTAATACACTACTGTACCTAACTATTCTGGTATTGAAGTTGTTTGTCCTAGATTCGGCCAGTGGGAGCCCTTTGGGACTCCTGTGCCCTTTTGACCTGCCCTTACCATTGTTTTGGTCACTTTCTTCCTTTTTTGGTATAGCTTGGTATTTCAGGTGCATCTTATACCTACCCTGCATCCAGTCTGTTATCAGCCATTTCTCCAAAGAGCCCTGATTCCTTCTAGTAGGGAAGGGTCAAGATCTGGGTGTTAGGTGTGGTCATTGCTACGGGGGTGACTTTGCTTCTTGGCCTTTCTAATGGACAAAGCTAGGGAATACAAGCATGAATATACACATGTGTACAAATATAAATACATATGTTCACACACACGTGTGCATATGAACATGCTTCTGCACATTTTAGAAATCATAAGTTCATGCCATACCTCCAGTTTCCATCCATCCCCACGGGGCTTGCTCTTCCTTCCCTCATTTCATTTTTAAAAAAAATTATTATTGTATTTAATTGAACATTTCCACTTTTTTTTAATGATTGCTTTTATTTATTTATTATTTATTTACTTTTGGCTGTGCTGGGTCTTTGTTGATGTGCTCAGGCTTTCTCTAGTTGTGGCGAGCGGGGGCTACTCTTCGTTGTGGTGCACGGGCTTCTCATTGAGGTGGCTTCTCTTGTTGCGGAGCACGGGCTCTAGGAGCATGGGCTTCAGTAGTTGCAGCACATGGCTGCAGTAGTTGTGGCTCGCGGGCTCTAGAGCGCAGGCTCAGTAGTTGTGGTGCACGGGCTTAGCTGCTCCGCAGTATGTGGGATCTTCCCGGACCAGGGCTCAAACCCGTGTCCCCTGCATTGGCAGGCAGATTCTTAACCACTGCGCCACCAGGGAAGTCCCCCTCTCATTTCATTTTTGTACAGGCTTCCTTTGGCCTGGGAGAACCATGGCTCCCAATAACAGTAACACATTTACCTGTGTGCTCAGTCCTAAACTGCATCTCAAATATTTTCAGAATTGCTTTGGTCAAACCACTGAAATTGACAGTTTTTTTGTGTGATTCTTTCACTCATTGTATATCACCTTGCCAAGACAGTATAGAGTCTAATACCATGTTCAAAATTTACTTGGGTTGGCCCTTCCTTCCCTCCTTCCCTATTCCTGCGGCTTTGGGGTTCATTTGAGATCTAGTTAGGTTTACCTGTTTCAGTTTGCTTTCAGTTATAGCCCCCCCTCCTTCATATCCTCTTTTCTTTGATTTTAATTTTTGAAGATGTAGAAGATTAGCATGCTTCCAAAAGGCAAAAACTCTGCAAGAAGGCACACTCAGAAGTATTGCTAACTCCCATATTCCTTCAGTTCCGTTCCCTTACCCTTCTTTGTAGGTAACCAACTTCAGTGTTTTATGGTTTATCCTCCTCCTTGTGTTTCTATTTATAAAGATAAGCATGTTAAATTTTTTTTCTTTCTTACATAAAATATAACATACTCTGTGTGGTCTTTGCACTTTTTCTTTCATTTAGTGGTATGTCCTAGAAATACTCTATATCAGTTCATTGGGAGCTTTCTTGTTCTCTTGTACATCTGCATAGTACTCCATCGAGTGTCTGTAAAGTAGTTTATTCAACCAATCTCTTATGCTGGGACGTTCAGGTAGTTCTTGATAGTTTGCAATTAAAAATTTTCCTTCAGTCAATAACTTGGGGCATATGTATTTTTATATTGTTGGAGGGCTGTCTTCGGGGTAAATTCCCAGGAGTAGGAATGCTGGAAGGGTGAGTGTATGTGTAGATATGTTAGATATTGCCTTATTCCCCCATCCCAACCTTCACCCGCAGTTTCTGTGCCATTGTACATTTCACCTACAGTGTTTGAGTGTACCTGGAACTATAGGTGTTATATTTTCCCCTAAGTGTTCCCAAGTGTGACTCTGTTAGTAACATTTGGATCCTGATTCCATATGACAGTGTGGTTTGGAGTCTTTCAGATTCAGTGATGGATTACTAGACTAGTGGTCAGATAGCATGGTGTAAGTCCAGATCTCCCACTTCTCTAACTTTGGACAATTTCCTGAACGACATTTAGCCTACATTTCCTTATCTAAGAAGTGAGGATGATAAAATCTGTCTTACAAGGTTGTTGTGAGGTTGAATGAACCCAGTCCAAAGTTGGACTTGTAACAGGCACCTGGTACACGTCTCTGAGTCAGAAGTGTCTTGCCCTCATGCACTTAGAGCTCTTGAAGTTTTGCACAAGAAAGGGCTCAGGCAGCACCTTGTTCTTGACCAGTCTTGGCTGGTGAATAGCTCTTGCCAAGGCAACAAGGGGAGCTCAGGTCTTGCAGGGCCATGGAGTTTCCTTTGCTTCATTTGCTAGTATGTTTCTCCATAATTAAGTGAGCCATTTGTTTGGAAGGAATGTCTAAATTCTGGTATAAAATTTTTCTACATTAAGAGTGTCAATAGATCTTACCAGATATGCCTTCATTTTAACAAGCTTAAGTAACATTTGTTATTAAAATTTTTTAAACATTTGTAAGACTGGCAATAAAGATTAGTTACCATTAAAAAATGAAATCTGCAAATATAAGAGAGAAATGCTGACATTTTAGGAAATCCTACAGTTTCTTTAAAGAAAAGATGAGGAAAAGATAGAGTAAAAACAACAATAACAAAAGTAAGACATCTGGAATCCTGGGTTTGCATCTGTCCATTTTTTCTAGTAGGAAGCAGAATAAGCTCAATGAAATAGTTTTCAGAGTTTACTGAAACATGATATAAATATTCTCTAACGTTTTGGCTCCTATTTTCTCCTTTTGAATTCTTGGGAGGAAAGGGAGAAACGGGGGAAGCAGCACAATTTAACACATCCTTTCCAATTCTATAATTTATGTTTCTGTGAACTAGAAAGATTTATAAACAATTAGTCATCAAGCAATTAATTTATTCATCTGTAAAAGAGGTAAAAAGGTTTTTCATCTTTAGTGTATAGTTTGAAATATAACCCACATAGCTGACGAAAGAGTTCTGGAATATTTTTGCTGTTTTTGTTCTTTTATTGTAGAATACAACATATAGGTAGGAATAGAAATTAATGTTATTCTTCCAGTGCTCTGTTGAAATGCACAGTGATTTTTAATTCAAACCATATTATGTGCATTTCAAAAAGAATTTAAAAAATAACTGGTGTGTGTGTGGGGATGTTTATATTTCCTAAACCAGAGTAGTTGAAATAAAGTTTTTGCTCATATAGATCAGGGAAACACCAGCTACCTTACCAGCTCTTGGAGAGTCACAGCACGTATTAGTTCAGTAAAAGGTCTGAGTGTTTAACCCAGTGTTTCCAAAACTTTTTTGACCATAGAACTCTTTTTATGGCAATATCATAAGACATTAATGTTGTAAGAAACACTTTTTAGGGAGCACTCTGTAAAGAAAAAACTTGAAAGAACGAGATAATATTTTACTCAAGTGTTTTAAAATTCCCTTCTAACTTCCCTTTCCAAATAATAACAAGATTGATAATTTTTTGGTTGCAGGGGTTACTCTGAATTCTTTATCTGGCTTTGTACTCGGGATGAGAAAGCAGTGGAAAATATGGGGAAAGTGATTAAAACAAACATCGTGCCCACTGTCTCACATACACAAACGTAGTTAAATTTTTACAACTGCAATCATTCAGGCTTACCATTTATAAAGACAGAATTTCTCTAATACTTAAAATTTTGTGATATTTCTTTGGTATTTCTATTTAGTTCAAGAATAAATTTTTTTTCTGTTCCACCATTTGCCTTCCTTTGCTTTATCAGTAATTAAGTTCTTTCAGTCATTTGCTATTAGCCCCCTGATTTTTATTTCATCTAGTGTCTAAAGTAAGCTAACAATTGCCAAGTACATATAAATCTTATAGAGACTGAATATTTGAAAAAAGATCCCATAAAACTGTAGGCTTGTAATCTTTGCACTTCTTTTTAACCTCTCCTCTGCCTTTATGGATCATTGATAAGAAAACTCTCTGTTGTAGGCCTTTCCAACATTTATGTAATGATTGCATCTTACTGTTGTTAGAAGTACTACTCTCTCTACTCTTAAGTATTTGACCTTTGCAGTATACCTTAGGTTACTTCTATTGACCGTGGAGGTGGGATGAATATATAATGACAGGATTGAGAAAATGTTCGTCCTTGTAATTCTAGGGAAGCTGAGGAAGGCAGATTGTCCAGTTGTGGCTGCTTCCCAAGACGGAAGCAGAGGGACCAGCTAGAGTAGGGACTGTGTGTGGCAAGCCCATTGGGCGTGGGAGAGGCAGTGAAGCTGGAGCCCAGGGAGAGTTAGCTGCTGTGCATCTTGCAGTGTGAGCCCCTCTATGGCCCTGTCAGTAAACTCAAGACGCTTCAGAGAAGCCAGGCTAAAGTAGATTGATTTCTTCAAGGCTGCAAAGAGAAACATAGCCAGCAAAGATGGGAAAAGAGTGAGAAGAACAGAGGGAGTTAGGTTGGGAGTTCGTCCATATAATCTAGGTCCTGAATTCTCACAAATGATGGAATTGGGACTTTGAGCCCAGTTTACCTAGAGATCCACAGTGTGATGAAGCCCCATGTGATATCTGAGTTAGAGGTGACTTAAGCTTGATCTCTTTATAAAAGAAAAAGAAATAGATTCAGACCATAGCTTTGCTTCTGGCATAAAATGACCAAAACTATGAAGGTGTTTGAGGAATTTTGCCAAAAGCAAGCATTGGATGCTTGGATAAAGTATTTTAGCGATAGGTTGGAATGAACTTCTGAAGTTAAGCAGCTACTTGTCTTTGTGTGAACGAATGGAAAGGTGCTAATTGTCCATGTTCCTTGAGAAGAGGTTTAGTAGGTAGCAGAGTTTCAAAAAGAAAGACATTTGAATGCCGCATCAGTTACATTCATGCCAGCAGTTATTGTATGTGGCAAAAACACACAGAATTTATTCCGAATACCTGGCTCTTTTTAAAATTTATGTTAACTTGCCTTTTAGTATTTGGATCATTCTGCTAACAATGGGACAAAAACCAGGCAGCTGGTGTTCAAGCCCTGTATGAATGGGGGAATGAGTTTATACTTGTCATTTGCACAGGGCAGAAGTAATTAGGGAGCCTGTGGGAGGCTCTTTTTTTCCTTTAATATATTTATACCCACAGAAACTTGAGAAAACCCAATTCTGGTTGGATCTTAAATACCTTTTATCCTTTCATTAGGTGATGGTAGTTTTAAAAAATATATTAAAAGTTAGATTTCCTGTGACCAGGTCTCTATTTGAAAAGCAAAATAATACAGATGTTTATGCGACGAATAAAGTGAAAACCAGTCCTAGAAAAGTTTAAGGAGATTTACTTTGTTTTCAAGTTTGAACATTTTTTTGTTTCTCCTCCACTTTTGGAAATCTGGATGATAATATGTAATTAAATCACTTTGTGAAAATTCGATTTAGTATGTCAATTCCACCTTATTTGTGATGCTCTTGCTAAAATGTGAAGGTGTCTGTGTCACAGAATAGTCATTAGTAGCCACCATTTCTTGTCAGTGACAATGCCCAGTACGTTAGTCCTAACACACTTTGTGTTTCAGCTGTTGACAGGGAGATGGGTGCATATACTGAGGAAGGTGGTAGGTTGGGGAGCGGAAGAGCAGCCTGTCCTGTACTGGCTTCTTCTTCTTTTTTTTTTTTTTTTTTTTGGTGAGGCTTGCTGGATCTTAGTTCCCCTACCAGGGATCGAACCCACGTCCCCTGCAGTGGAAGCCTGGAGTCTTAACCACTGGATCGCCAGGGAAGTCCCATGTAGTGGCTTTATCTTATTTATCCTGATACACAACCAGAAGCAAAATTATCTTAAAATTAATGACCTGTGTATTATATATTCGGATAATCCAGTGACTTTAAAACACCGGCATGTTATATGACAAACTCTTAATAGTGGTTGCCTCTGAGGAGGGGAATTAGGGACAGTGGTAGGAGGGAGATTGAGTTAGAATTGTGTTATCCACTTTGGTAACTTTTGGTGTTTGTACCATGTGTATATATTTAAAAAGGAAAAGTAAAAGAAGAAAAATTCCCCTCTAAGCGTTCCCGTCTCCTGACAGGAGGCTTGGTTTCTCACTCTGCCTCCAAGGATGTTCTGTGATTTCCTCTGTGCCCCTTCCTTCTCACCTCCCCCCTAGTTTCTCTTGCTTTTGAGGAAAACACTCTCTGAATTGATCACCTTTTCTTCATCACCTCTAATTTTGTAATCCTTACCCCTTTCACGAAAGCCACTGAAGATTTCTCCCCATGAAATGCAGTGACCTCTTTTCAAGCCCTGCGACCTTTCTGGGTCACTTGAGACTTGCCCTCTCCTCCAGCCTTTCTGACACCATTGCCTTGAGGTCCCTTTTGACCTCTCTCACTTCACCTTCACAAGCATCTTCACTGTGATTCCACCATTATCCACTCTGTGCTCTCTCCCTGAGCAATCTGTTTTAGATTCTCAGGTGTAATTATCTGTGCCAGCAGATACGACCTCTCTCCTCAGCTCTACCCTTGCATGTTTACTGGCCCATTAGGCGTGTTGAGTTCCTAGTTCCATGGGCATCTCAGAATCAAAATAGCCTGAACTTAATGTCCGTTCCCCCACCATCCAATTCCCCAGTTTTTTTCCACTTGCTGTATTTTACTACTGAGCAGCACCCAACTTAGAAACCTGGGACTTGCCCTAAGTTCCTTCCTCCACCTCACAAGGTTTTGGAATTACAAAGCCTTGCTGTAACATGCATATATTGGCTCAGTTTCCATCACACCCTTTCATTTTGCAAATAAACTCCTAAATTGGGCAGCCTCATTCTAGATGGACTTGGGAGAAATTTCATGCATGTAAATGTTCTGTCCTTGTTAAAAGTGTGTGTATAGCGGGAGGAATCGTTTCAGTTATTCTTCTGCATTGACAACTTTCTGTTTATGAATTCATGGAAACCTTATTCCAGGGGCACTTCTGCATTTGTGACTTGAGTTTGGTTTTTATTTGAGACTAAATTAGCAATTATATAACTTCACAGAGCTTGTGGTTTATTATTGTTTTAGTATGGATACTGTATTTTGCTTGGTTTCCTATTCAGTCACTTAAAAAAAAAATAGTATCTTTTCCTGCACAGTTAAAATTACCTCTAATATTGCCTTTGTTTCTTATGTATTAAAATAGATAAGTAGCTGCGAGATTAAAATGATAGTTAAAATTAATTGTATACCTAATATATGGAACTTCACATCTGTCATGTCATTTAATTTATTTCCCCCAATAACTTGATGCAGAATGGAGAAACTCAGTCCTGAGACATTATTTAACTTTCCCAGATTACACTGCTGTGGTGGTCACACCTCCCAGCGACCCCTCTTGAGATTCTTTAGTTTAAGTGTGGCCTGTACATCCCTGAAAAAAATACAGTTAAAAGCTGGGTTTATGGGTGTCTTCTTTTTTTGGGGAGTTGATTTTCACACGGTCGGTATTTTTCCTGTTTTGGTGCTCATTGATGACAGAAGAGTTTGCAGTGCTTCAGTGCCATCACTCTGATTATCCGTGGTCATGGGGTGATGTAGAAGAAGGTAATAAAGGTGATGGCACTAAGATTTACATGGAACTTATATTTTGTATTTTTATCAAGAGATAATTATTTTTTTTAATGTGTTAACAGTAATTTCTCTGCTTACTTGAATTTTTGGTACCTAGAAGGGTGGCTGTCATCTGAAGAATGTTGTGGTCTGTAATTTATATTCTCTCTCTTTTTCTCTCTCAGTGCAATGAAACCTCTTTCTTTTTTGAAGCTCGAAGTAAAACTGCTTGCAAGCATCTTTGGAAGTGTAGTGTAGAACATCATACATTTTTTAGGTATGTTAATGTGAAACCTTTGTTCATTGTCCTAATAAATGAAAATTGCATTTGTTTTTGTTTTTGTTTTTAAATTTTTTTTGATGTGCATTTGTTTTTATAACAAGAATTCTATCCTGTCTACAAGAAGAAATTTACAAGTGTTTCTCTTTTATTAACATTTTTGCATGCACACATATATAGATATTTTCTTTGCTCATGCTACAAGAAAGGGTCAAGGACAATTGCTTTTGACATTTATGTAATAAAAGTGCAGCTTTGGTATTGGTGGAAATTAAGTGTTCTACTGTGGACATACTAAATTTGAAATGACTGTTAGCTTGGAGGTACGGAATGGGTGGCTGGGTATACAAGGCATGCAGGATAGACCAAAGTTGGTCATGTAAGTTTCATAGGTGTTAAGGCAGAGGGGATTGGATGAGGTCACCTGTGGAAAAAGTGAAGAGAGAGGAGCAGAAAGCCAGGGACTGAGCTGTGGGACCCTCCCAGCATTTAGAGGCCAGGAAGAGCCAGCTGGGAAGTATGAGAAGGAGTTAGCGGTAGGGTGTGGGAAAATGGAATATGAGGAAGAAAAATGTCTTAGTGAATAAGGAGCTAGCAGCTGCATTGCATGCTCCTGGGAGGTCACGTAAGATGAGGGTAGAGAATTGACCATTGGGTTGTGGGGATCCTGTTTGTGTCACATTGTGTCACATGGTGTAAAGATAAAACTCAATTTTATCAGATAATACTTGAAACTCTCTTTTTGGTTTTTAAATTTAAAACTAGATGAACTCTTCCCCTTATTCTTGTTTGATTTGCATGGAACAGTTTCCCCAAATAGCATGATGCTAGAGAAGGAGCCTTATAAAATGACCCATGTCTGTTGTGCAGTTTGTATTAAGAGAGGGATATAGCCCAAAAGATCTGAGGCATTGCCTCTCGTCTAGTGGGGCTGGGCCTAGGAACTGCACGTGGAGGTGTGTGTTGAAGGTACCCTGGAATGGAAAGTACAAAGAAGAGTGAGCCACCCCATCGGATACGATCAACTGCCCTGAGAACCTTGGCTTGGGTAAATCAACGTAGTGACAAAAGTTCCCAAGATAATTTAGTAGAGAAATTAAATTGATTCACAATAAAAGCTTCCTTGTGCGGGCAGTGATGTATCTGATAGTCTTCAGGAAGTATGAGTGTTTTGACATGATACAGATATAAAATACTAGAATGTCAAGTATTACCTTAAAAATAATCGATTCTTATTCCTGCCGATATGTAGAATGAATAAAATATTTTGACTGTGTTAAGCAGTGTTGCACTATTACATATTTCTACACAGCTTTTGCTCAAGTGTTGCATAAGTATATTTGTGAGTCTCTATCTAATTTTCTTTTAAAAATTCATTAGAATGCCAGAAAATGAATCAAATTCATTGTCAAGAAAACTCAGCAAGTTTGGATCCCTGAGTTATAAGCACCGGTATAGGTAAATGGCATTTTTTTTCCTCTGGGGTGTGTGTGGGGTGTGTATGAATAAATATTTAATGCAACTGTCCACATACATGCATGCACATTAAAGTTTGTGATCTAATTTTTTCCTTATTTTTCCACATGCCAATGAATTTGATAAGCAATAACAGTCTATTAAATTGTCTTGACAAAAATGATTTTCTAGGTTTAATTATTTAAATTCTACATTAGCTAGATTAAGCTTAGGGTTTTTAGAATGTAGTAGAGCTTATTATCTTCAGAAATTCATTTTGATCCAATTATCAATTATCTCTAATTATGTTGTGATTATGAAACAAAGTAGATATTCTGAATAGTAGTTTTTTGGTATTCTTGGGACATTCAGTTGATCCCCTATTGTAACACAGTGTATACTTTATATCAGCGGTCCCCAACCTTTTTGGCACCAAGGACCGGTTTCGTGGCAGACGGTTTTTCCATGGATGAGGAGGGGATGGGTGGGGGAATGGTTTTGGGATGATTCAAGCACATAATATTTATTGTGCACTTTATTTCTGTTATTATTACATTGTAATATATAATGAAATAATTATACAACTCACCATAATGCTGACAGGAGGTGGAGCTCAGGCAGTAATGCAAGCAATGGGGAGTGGCTGTAAATACAGATGAAGCTTTTTTCTCTCACCCACCGCTCACCTCCTGCTGTGTGGCCCGGTTCCTAACAGGCCACAGGGGTTGGGGACCCCTGCTGTATATTATGGATCAACTCAAATGTTTTCTGTAGCATAACGCCTACATATAGTAATGCTAGCAAGTATATCTTAACTTTACAGAGCAGTTACTGAGTGCCATGTATTGTGCTAAATGTATTCCATTTATTGCTTCATTTAATCATTGCAGTCTTATTAATGTTATCCTCATTAATATGTGAGGAAACTAAGGCTCAGAGACGACAAGTCACTTCTCAGGGAAACCCAGCTAGGAAGAAGTAAAGTGGGGTCCAATCCCTGGCAGTCGAACTCCAGAGCCCTCTCCTTTTAACCATTAGTCAGCCTGTTAGCATGTTACAGGAAAAGCCTAATTGTCAAGCAGGCAGGCAGGTGCCTGTGTCTTTTTGAAAATGGGAGCCTTCTGTGTTTTGAAAAAGAATTTGTTTTGTTTCAATTCGTTCTGTTAAGTGGAGAGCCTGTGATGTGGAAAGCAGGGTGTTAGGTACCCAGAGGTACAAAGAATTAGATCTCACCATCTCTGCCTTCAGAGAGCTACAGTATTATTCAGGCAGTGAGGCGGTCCCAGGCCCTGTAAAACCCAAGCAGGGTGCAGAAATGACCCTCGGGAGGTGGGACACTGTTCTTTCAGTTCCGCTGGAGACATCACCAAATGAAATGCTTACTTAGGAGACTTAAAAAAAAATCCAGGTCAAGTGTTTGCAAGATAATGATATGCCAGATTTTAATTCCTCTCTTTGGTGAACCACTTTTTTTGTCTTGCTTGAAGCCAGAGATAATCAGTAAAGGAGTGATTAATATTAAATGTTCAGTGCATTAATCTTCATATATTATTCACTTGGATATTTGCTCATTAGCTGACTTAAAATAACACTTAAGTATTATTGTGTTACAGATGTTCTTGATATTTGTGGGAAAGTATTCATTGAAATCTAAAAATTTAAACTTCAGGTTATCAAGGTTCTTCCCTAGATAGTGATATAATTACAGGAATTTAAGGAAAGAGTATTTACTTTTATATTGAGAAAAACAGCTCATAGTCAGTATTTGGGCTGTTCTTCCAGTTGGGGCATAACACATTTCAGGGGTTATAGAGTGAATGTGTAAATCTGTCTCTTTGTCACTGAAATGAAGCTGGTGAAAAAGCATCTGTCTTAATATCCTTACTGTTAAAAAATGTAATTATACTGTTTAATGTATGCTGTAGTTGGTTTCTACAAATTTACCCATACCTGATTTCTCAAATTTATTGAAATGCAAATGCTGTGGTTACTGGGAATTATTATTAGAAAGTTATTGGATTTTGCATATTGAATATCATTTCTTCCACAAAAGTAATAATGAAAGGTAACCTTTGCAAATTGGAAGCTCTGCTAAATCTGTTCAGTTTTGTGGCTGGTGTTAACTGCTTGGTAAGTCTTAATGAAATCCAAATCTCAGTGTCTGTATGTAGGAAGCACTAACATTACACCATCTCTGAAAGAAAGATGTTTTCATCCCACTGCCCAGAGCCAGGCTTACGCAGAGATGGGTCTCTGACTTCTGGGTGGTCGCCAGCACATGGACTGTTAATTGGCAAAAGATTAATAACAACCAAACTTTAATAAACATCATATGCCTGTTCCTTTATTTTGAGGCGTTCTGGAGATATCCTGGAATGAAGGAAGAGCTCTGGAAACATAGGTAGCTCCTTCCTTTACCCTGTAGGCTTTTAGAGCATGGGGCATAACGAACGGCATAACCAGTGGCTGCGGTGTGTGAGTGTGGGTGTCTGTGTGTATAATTGTATATGTGTTTATAGTGGGATGTATGTGATAGAGAAAGACAGAGTTCTAGTCTTTACTCTCTCTCTTGCATCTTAGGGCTTGCAGAATACCAAGGAGGATCCAACAGAAAAACTAGTCATTACTTAAGAGGGGCAAATTAGATAATTTTAGTGAAATGTGACAGGCAATCCTTTCAAAATTTAAAATTAAATTTTGGGGAAAAGGCTGAGCTTAAATCTGACAGTTGAATTCTTTTGTTGCTTTATTATCAGTCACCAATAATCTGAAGTAGAGATTGATTAAATCTTTGGTTAAATATTTCGTTACACTCTGCTCTCTCTTTCTCTGAGCCCCTTAAAAGCTAATCTTGCCTCTACCTTTTGTTAAGTTTGTAGGGGACCCCTGGTTTTGATGAATGAATGAGTTATGTAGAATTTATACTCTAGAAATGACACTTAGACCTAAGAACCACCCCTCAGGAACCCTGATGACCTTCTTGTAGAACTTAAATCACACGATCTTTCCACATTTCTTGAAGTATGGAAGAGAGACCAAGTTCTCCTGAGAACCTCCTTTGTGTCAGATACTTTCACCTGTGTTATTTTATTAAATCCATTCAGTGACCCATCAAAGGAGGTATCATATGCTCATTTGTATAGACGAGAAATGTGAGCCCCCCAAAAGTAAGGTAACTGAACTAAAGACCTTTAACCAGTTAAGTGGCAAAGTTGGGATTTGAACCCAGGTGTCTTTCCTCTTGTTCTCTTCCCTCTACCCCACTGATGGCCGATTGTATCCTCACTTTGAAGCTGAAGGGCTGCTGGCAGTGCCTCTCATCATAGGATGGGAGTATGTGTGCCACAGTGTGAGGGGCAGGGAAGTGGGCGATCCTGGGGACAATGCTCTGTCCTGTCATTATGGAGAGCCACCGGGTGTGTAGGAGCTCTTACACCGACACTGAAAATCTCTACAGTTGTCAAGCGCTTTTTGCTACAAGAAAATACTAAGAATACCGTACAGGAGTATTTCTGCTAGGAAATAGTCTGGACAAGTATAAATAAGGAAAATGAGGCTCTAGGAGATTTAAAAAATAATCTGCTGAAGACCACACACTTATAGCGGAGCTGCGTTTTAAACTGGGCTTGTAGCTTTAAACCAGATGGCTCTGCACTCTGTCCCTTTTCCCAGGCTGCCAGGCTCTGCCACACTGGCCAGCTGGAGGGCAGAAAGCTTGTTCCAGTCCCAGGCCCCGTACAGCCTGTGCCAGATCAGTTTATGTTTCCGGACTTCAGTTTTATGAATCTTGTGATATGATTTTCCCATTTCTCCTTTATTCCTGAGAGAGAAACCATGAGGAAAAATTGAATAATAAAGTAAAATCTCATTATAAAATGCCTCAGCGGTCCACATATTATTGGGTTATGTTTTTCGGGCAAATATTTTTTCCTCTATGCAGTGAAGTACATACTACCCAAGTCTTAGAGTAAGTTTGTTGTAAGTAGATGTTATCTTCATACTCCAAACCATTTCTAATAATGGAATTTTGTTCTCTATATAGAATTTTTTTAACATTTTCAGGGGGGGAGATGTTGCTATTTGTGTTACCTTATGTACTACCTTTAAAACAAATAGTTAAAACTGTAGAAATATTCTCAAATTGATTATTTTTAAAAAATTATTTACTTGTATTTAGTAAATAATGATATAATATTTTTATGTGCCTGGCATTGTTCTAGAAACTGTATAAATATTAATACTTAACATTAATAATAAACCTATGAAGTGGTCATTGGTATTATTCTTACTTTAGTAATGAAGAAATGGGGATACAGAGAGTTTGAGTAATGTTTCCCAAGGTCAAAGAGCTAGGATATGACATCGCTGGGATTTGAACCCAGTCTCCAGAACTTGTCTATTAACAATACATTAATATGTAAAAGAAAACAGCAAAATGAAAGCTGGTAAATGATAATTATCTTATCAAATAACATTATTAGATTTTTATATATTTTCATTATATATAAGGAAAAAAAAAAGTAGTTAAATTTCAAGTGAAAGAAAACCTCTCACAGTTTGCCCCCTACTCCCTCCCCTCCCCCTGGTTTCCATGAAGTCTTGACTATGAAGTACATACACTCATGGATGGAACCTGTCATTTTGATTCCTCGTATCAAGTCATGTCCTCACTTAGCCTGATGAGAAACTGCTTTTTATGAGTGTTTTGGGCCTCTCTTTATTTCTAATAAAGGTGGATGAGGTAGTAAGGAGGGGAAGCTTTCACCGAAGAATGTAGGAGGTGAATTTGGCTTTATAAGTCTTATTTAATCTCTTTTAGGGAGAGAGCCACCAATATGTATTCTGTAAATGTAGGATGAATGGGATTTGTGGCCAATAAAAGACTTTTTTTCTTCCCATTAGGTGGCTCTTACTGTGGTGAATCAAATTATTGATACATACTTAGAAATGCATTTTCTCTGTACCTAAATGATACTTTCTGTCATGAAAGCCAGAGCTGTTCATTGGCTCAAATTCAGCTGTGGAATAAACTTTTCGTAGGATGAATGTTGACTGAAATACAGCAAATTAAATTACATAGTTCCTTGAGTAGATTAGTTTGTCCCCAGGGAAAGCTCTCCCTGTTGCATCCTCACATACTCTTAAGGAAGCGGTACTGTGCATGGGGTTTTAGGCTGCTTTAAATCTTCCTGGGCACTTCCTGACTCAGGTGAAGTGGGTGTAATCAATGGTTGATTGTGTCACAGGGTTCAGAGTGAAATCACACTAAGTGGTCCAATTGGGGAGGCTCTATGACTTGCCTTATAAGTACAGCACGGGGACGTGTTGATTCACGTAGAATCATTGCCTTCTGTAGTTTAGCCCAACACAATTTCTTTACTATTTAGTTGTAGAGCTGGAAGACCATCAGCAGCCTCTATTTCTAGCCTATCGTTCTACTTAAATCAAAACCTAGCTCCTCCTTTAATAAATCCTTTCTTTCCTGGTTCTCCCTCTGAAAGATCTTCCTTGTGTCGGCTGAGGGAAAAAAGCGCAACGTGAGAGCTGTGAGTTGTTTTATCTGGGGCTTACTGAGGACTAGAGGCTGAGAGAGGGCCTCTCAGATAGCTCTGAGGAACTGCTCCTAAGGGAATGCGTGCAGTCCAGCCCACACCTCTGTAGAAGGTTGCTGCTCGTCATGAGGAGCAGATGTCTCCATTAATGCTTTTAGCGCTTTTCTAAGTATGAGAAGATGTAAGAAACTGGGTTCATACAATTTTCTCCTGAAGACACCTAATCATCTGAAGGCCTGTTTGGCCACTTTTTCCCAGCCTCATTCCTGATCTCTGTCCTGACCTCCTTTCAGAGTGTGTTGAAGGTCAGCGACTTTAGTGGCTAGTGACTTCATTCTTGTAGAACCAGATGGCGAGCGACATTCTTCAGTTGGCGCTTCTGTCTCACCTAAATCTTTCCTATTAGAGTTTATTACTTCCTTGGTTAACATTGCAGTGAGAATCAGTTGAAGGCCCTATATACTTATAACCTGTGTGAATCTGTGTTTTTTCTTCTGTCCATACATTGCAGATATTCTCCATGAGCTGTGGTGTAATTTTGTGACTGTGTGGTTTTACCTGTGTTACTCAAAATGTTGTTTTTTCAAGTGGCAGGACAGCGTTACAAATGAGTCGAGATCTTTCTATTCAACTTCCCCGGCCAGATCAGAATGTGGCAAGAAGTCGAAGCAAGACTTACCCTAAGAGAATAGCACCAACACAGCCAGCAGGTAAGTCACAGAGCCCCCCCACAACTCCTCATTGTAACCTTGTGTTTCCTTTTAGGCTCCTGGTGTAACATACACTTAAGTGGTGACTGTAGCCCTGGAGGTTTTTAATTGTTAACACTAGAATTTTTAATTTGACCCAGAAAATGTCCACGCAATCAGAAATTATTAACAAGCAGGCAGGTAAGCAAGTTGAATCACCATAGCCTGCTTAATGACTATACTTAATTCTTTTTTGAAGGGATTAAATAAAATCTCAACTGCGTAATTTCTTAATTTGGTGTAGCTGAGATTGGAATCGAAACAAAGTCTTTGGCAAAAGTCTTAAAAAAAAATACCGTTGACATAACAGTCTGTATTTAGTTTTTTGTTATCGTTGGTCTTTCTTTTATTGTGAACTATAATAAAGTGCATAAAGTATACATAGTATATACCTGTGCACATACACATAAGTGTATGTGTGTTTATATACATATATAAATTTTTACACGGGCGTGCACATGCACACACGCACAATTTAACATAGCCTGCAGCCCCTGAAGTCCCTGCTGTTTGCTTGGTCACATCCTCACCTTCTCCTCTCCCCCCAACCAGTGAAAACCTCTGACTGTGTGATAATTATTTCTTTACTTTTCACTATAATTTTACTACTTATGTAGCCTTCTCTGAACAAAGTAGTTTGTTTTGCCTATTTTTAGAACATTATATAATTGAATCAAGGGGTGTGTTCCTTTGTGTCTTGCTTCTATCAGTGTTATATGTAATATATACTAAAGTGCATTCATTTTTCTTGCAGTGAGTTTTCTATTGTATGACAGCTTCTTATCCATTCTACTCTTTTTTTTAAATTTAAATTTATTTATTTTTATTTATTTATTATTTTTGGCTGTGTTGGGTCTTCGTTTCTGTGTGAGGGCTTTCTCTAGTTGCGGCGAGCAGGGGCCACTCTTCATCGCAGTGCGCGGGCCTCTCTTGTTGCGGAGCACAGGCTCCAGACGCGCAGGCTCAGTAGTTGTGGCTCACGGGCTTAGTTGCTCTGTGGCACGTGGGATCTTCCCAGACCAGGGCTCGAACCAATGTCCCCTGCATTGGCAGGCAGATTCTCAACCACTGCGCCACCAGGGAAGCCCCATTCTACTCTTGATGGACATTTGGGTTATTCAGGTTTTTTGTTTTTAATGCACACCACTTCTTTAATAAACCACCTCATCAGTCAGTTTCAATCCATGTTCAGTGTTCAGAGCTCACGGAATTTTACTCTAAAGTGATCTTACCGACTTTGGTTTGTGGCTTGCTTACAGATCAGCCTTGTCTAACACTCTCCACGGGCTTTTCACATATATTATTTCACTTGAGCCTCACAGTAATCCTGTGAGGTAGGGCAAGGCAGACACTACGTTCCCATTTTACAGATGAGGAAGACATGGTCCCAGTAGCTAGAAAGGGGTGGGGCTGGGACGAGAGGCCAGATCTCCTGGCTCTTTCTGCCATATTGTATGAAGAGAATGGAATTTTTAATAACAATAATTAACATCTGGGGTGTGGTGGTAAGATGAATTGGGAGATTGGGATTGACATATATATACTAATATGTATAAAATAGATAACTAATTAAAAAAATAACATCTGAACATCGCATGACAGTTGGCAAAGCATTATGACAGCTGTTGTTTCATTTAACCCTCATGGCAAGCCTATGAGGAACGTGTTTTGAGTTTGCTCCACCGCTGCTGGCTGTGGGAATGTCACCTGACTTAGAGTTTCTAAAGTGAAATTAAATCTGATTGTAGGTCCCCTCCTCTCACTGGGCTGAGAGGAAATTAAATTCTTTCTGATGGTTCTACAGTGGCAAAAATAAGACATGATTTAATTTTGCAATGGGTTACCTGCCACATAAGTAATATCATTATCCCTATTTAGCTGATGAGGAAACTAAGATTATAAAGGTAATTTGGCCAAGATTACATAATAAGCAGGTGGCTTAGGACAGAAATTCTAGCTTTAATATTTAATATCTTTATCTTAATATTTTGTGATTATCTTTGAATATGATCAGTCTTAAATCCCATTTGGATCAAGTGCAATGTGGTATAGTTGATAAGCAAACTTTCAGATCCTTTGCTATTTCTTAAACACCAGGCCTCATGAAATTATTCTGAGACCAACCAAGAATTTCAAAAGCATTCCTCGCGTCCAATCAACATTTCATTCCACTTGAGATGCTGGAATCACACGTGCTTTTTACACAGACCTGCTCAGGTTGTTCCTTTTCCTCTCCTCCTGTGCTCTTAGAAAAATATCTGCCTCTGTAACATTGTGTCTGTCTGTCTGTCTGTCTGTCTCTCCTTGGAAGCCGAAATTCCAGAAGCTGATTTATTTAGGGACAAGGGGTTTTGTTTTTGTTTCTCTCCTGGCTTATGTAGATCCAGCCAAATGCAGTTTTCACAGAGTAGCCTGGAACTGTACCGAGCCCTCGCGTCCGTCTCCCCTCCCCACTAGTGTTGTATTAAAACACTCTCCCTCTAGGGTGGAGGCTGAGGAGGTGGGAGGTGGCTAAGGCACAGCCCGGAGTGCTCGAGGACAGCCTCTCAGCATCAGGCTGAGAATCTTTTAAAAAATGCGGCACATGTTATGCTTTTACTATTATAAACATACATCCTTGCTTTAGGAAATTGAGGAACCTCAGAACTCCCCCTCCCCTGCAAAAAGAATATCTTTCATATTCAGTTCCATTCTCTTAGTGCTAACACTATTTTATATAGCCTTCTGGTCGTTTGCATATCTTTTCTGCAAAAATGATATAGCAGTGTTTTTATTTACCTTTTTATTTAATAATATGTCATGAATATGTTCTAACAAATTTTAAGTGTTCTTATACAGCACCATTTGAATGTCCAAATAATTTTCTGCTGCATAGATGCATTGATGTGACATAATTTATTCAACCAGTGGTTAGTTTTTGGATATTTAAGCTGTTTCAAAATTTGAAAAATATAAATGTAACTAAAGTGAATATTTTTGTAGTGATATCTCTAAGTATTCATGCTGATTTATTGTATGTATTTTAAACAATGGTATATTTTTATAATTTTTACACAAAAAAGAGGATCATACAGTGCTGTGTTTAAAAACTGAGACTGGCTGTGTGTACATTTCACTTTGATTTTGAATTACTTTTCAAGCCTGTGTTCCACAAAACTGTGATGTGTTCTGGGGACCCAGAGATGACCCTGCCCTTGACAGCATGATTGTCCTGGGTGGGGAAGGACCATTTAGCAATGCCTATGGTGCAGAGTTATTTCAGTTGCTGTCATGCACATATGAAGAATGCTCTGGGGGCAGGGATAATGTTCTATGTTTATTTGAATGTTACATATTCTTTTTTTAATTTAATTTAATTAATTTATTTATTTTTGGTTGTGCTGGGTCTCAGTTGCGGCAGGAGGGCTCCTTAGTTGCAGCTCACGGGCTCCTTAGTTGTGGCATGCAAACTCTTAGTTGCAGCATGCATGTGGGATCTAGTTCCCCGACCAGGGATCAAACCCGTGCCCCCTGCATTGGGAGGTGGATTCTTAACCATTGTGCCACCAGAGAAGTCCCTGAATGTTACATATTCTTTTCCCTCTAATTCAAATGTACTCTCTGCTTTGAGCCTCAGTTGAACCCAGCTGGTAGAGAGACCCAGTCTCTAAGGTCATGGTGGGGTTCAGACTTGGAGTGGAACACTTGAAGAGGGCAATCAGTCACTCTGTGCTCCTTATCCCACCCAGCGGGTCCCATGAAGCAGGGCAATTCTGTGTGAATCTGGGCCACTGTGAGTATGAGAGGGGAGGGGTTATTGGTAAGCCCGGGAGCCTCCTGTGCTTAGGGTCAAGCCTGCACCTTTAAGGCTCTGCTGTGGCGGGTGGTGGAGGGGAGGATGATGTGAGGGAGTGGCCTGTAGGTCCCTAGGTTGCTGTAGCCCTCAAGCCTCCATCTCCTTCCCCACCAAGCCTTTTCTGCCACTCCAGGCAGCTCCTGCAGCCCTGTCACTTCTGATTCCCACACTCTCAGCTCCAGAGTAGCCTCCTTGCTCCAAAGCTCCCTGGTCCTGAGATTCGTTCATGCGTGGCTGGGCAGGAAAGGAACAATAGCTCAAAACAGGAGTTTTGTTTTTTTTTTCTAATTATTTTTTATTGACCAAAGAGAAGCAAAAGTATTACCTTACTAAATATTCCTGCCACAATTACTTAAATTTTTATTTGAAAATTTTGACAATTAAAATGGTAGAAAGCTTATTTTAAAACATAGGAAAAGTTTATTAGATTGTACTGCGTTTGGCAAAAATGGAGTTGTGGTTTAAAAAGAAGATAGATTAAAAAAAAAAAAAAACTCTAATGAGGCCAGCTATGAATTTTCATAAATTGAATTCTGGTAGGCTCTCTAAAATAAAACTTTAGAACTACAGTTCCAAGAGTCATTGGCATAAATTCTCACCTCTCATTGAACATTTATAGATACTAAAAAACAAGTTGTGATAGAAAGGAGACTTTAGCTTTTTGTTAGTTTATATCATTAATGTATACTACATGACCTGTAACTTTAGAAGACGTTATTTTATTTCTTCTGAAGTTAAAGTAATTCAGTCAAACTTGATGACCACTGCCCTTAACCTGCATCTCAGTTCTCTGCAGATTTAAAAAGCCTGTGTTTTCATTTCTCCGTCAGGAATAATAAATGCCCTGGTAGCTCAAAAGCCATTGTGTTCAGAATCCACCAAGATTAGACCTTGGCACCTCTATGAGGAAGTGCATTCCAGAGTCAGGAGCCCTGCTCCCAGCCTGCCTTCTGCCCCCCCGCCCCCCCCCCCCCCCCCCACCTCAGAGGAGTTCAGCGCCAGGGCAGGCAGCCAGAGCATTCCTGCAAATCTGCTCGGCAGAGGAGCTTGGAGCTTGCGGGTAAAGCAGGAGGCGAGATGGCAGGAAGGAAAAGTGCATGTTTTGTACAGCCCTTTCTCTGACAAGCTCTTGGCAGCTCATGTAGGTGGGTTCCTGTCAGAAAAGAGTTTTTGCTGTAAGAAGACAGCAGTAAAGACAGGAAAGACAGAATGTTTAGCTATAATCCATAATGAGCTGTAAGAAAAGTAATGGGTGAAACCATTTACAGTGGATAAACAATGCTGTGATTGTCTGATGCAGCATTTTGAGTTCTTAAGCATATCGTACTGATGAACAGAGAAATAAATAGTTGCAGTGTAGTCTTCAGACAACTGAAAAGCCGGTTCGGGTGACATTTTGGCATTCCCACTCTGCATCTGTGGAAGACGCTGCAGACACAATGCCCGAGGGATCCTGAAAATGAACTTGTGAGTGAGGATGGTTTGTGCCTGGTCTGGAAGCAGAGAGCTACCGCTCAGGCCAAGCCAGTGTTTCTGTGCAAGAGAGAGGACCCAGTGTTGTCAATCTTCCACTGTCTTAAGGGAAGCACGAAATTTAGATATTTATAGAAACTTTCCAGAATTTTAAGTTTTGGCAATTGATTTCAGTTTGAAGAAAGTCTCTGTGCTAAATCAAACATTCCTAAGGGCCCAGTATGGCTTGAGGGCTGCCTCTTGAGAGCCTCTGATTGACAGAGCTGGTATGAATGGCCGATCCACCTGTCCTGGGGTCTCTATGGGTTTCTGCAGCATCCCCTGTGGAGGTCACTGAATCAGGTTCTACACTCCATGACTCCCAGCAGGAACACTTGGTAGTTGGTAGGTCGGTTGGCCAACTCTAGGGGATGATGGTGCCACACAGGTCTGAACCCCCTAGCAAATGATTCACATGTGGGTACCTGACTGACATTTACTGGTGACCTGAGCTGGGTGTAGCCCAAAGCAGGAGAGACGGAGAAATGCTTTGATATAGCGAAGTACAGTTTCATCAATTTGATGTAGTGTAAAGCTCTGGGCTGCTGAGACATAGTAATGTCAAGAGAGTAATAATCACTTATTGAGCACTTGCTCTGGTTGGCACGTTGTGTCAGACATGAGGTCAGCAGAAACCCAGCTTGGCTTGTGGCGATCAAAAATAGATTAAAAAAAAATTTTTTTTTTTAACACAGACAGAAGGCAAGCTATGTGAGTAGAGACTGGCATATCAGACTGAGCTACATCTGATAAATCTGGGTTCAGCCTCAGTCATCCCTGTACTAACTGTGCAATGTGATGAAGTCACTTAACCAGGCTGAGCCTCAGTTTCTTTGTGGGTCCAGTGGGGGTATTACCTCCTGCCTCACGGGTTGTCATGCGGTTGGTGTCTGCACTGGGCACAGCATCGTGTCAAGAACGTGGAGGGGCTTGGCACACTTTAGTTTCTTTCTCCTAAATCAAAAGGAGTCTTTCTATACATAGTGTGGACCAGCCTGTGAGTCCACCTGACAGTCTTTGAATTATGTTTACCATATAGCATCAACTTCACATGCAAAGGATAATATAATTATATGAGGGAGGTGTGGCCTTTTGAGATTGATGGGTGGAGAGAGTCGTTCAAGTGCAGTGAATGGGCTTTGGAAAGACATCAGTTACCCCTGATTTATTCTAGAAGATTGGGTATAAACAAGTATGAGGGAAGTGGACAAGTCAAAGGGCCCCCTGTGTGTAGGTTTCTTCTTTCCTGCCTGCCTGAAGATCTCTGGGTACACGAGGGCAGCTGTTGTCAGGCAGTATTGGGAGCCCAGAGTTGGGGATCGTCCTACTTACCCTGTTCCTACTTCCCAGAGTAATCATTTTTCTTACCTTATTTTTACCCCCCACTCCGTGCTCACCACTCTCCAGGTGCTCCAGCACCACTGGGATAGTCTATGGCTATGAATTGGGAATAACAAACACGTTACAGTGAATCCATAATAATGATGACATTGTATGCTGGTTTTAAAGTTCACATAGTTGATCATTTCATCTTCTGTGTAAGGTGGTTTTCCCTATTTGAGGTAATCAGGTACTAGGCCTATCCAAGTCCACTTTTCATGTCAGGCAGGCAATGGAAACAGAAGACAAAGGGCTAAGCTGAAAGGGCTCGGGGAGGGAAGCAGAGTTGTTGAATGAGGAGTAAACAGAAGCTGGGGCTGTGGATCTGTGATTTCATAAGTCAAGTCCCAACCTCAATAAGCTGTTAGATCAGCAACCTCACTTCTGCAATATGAGCAGGGCTGTTGCTGTGTTTGTCATCACAGAGACTGGAAACTACCTAAATGTCCATTAGTAGGGAACTGGCCTAATAAAATAATAGATGTGTACCCCTAGGAAATACCGTGTGTCTCTTAGAAGAAATCTGAGGGCAGGATTTGACATTGTGTTGGTCCGATTCTATAGTCCCACCATGTCTGCCTTGAAAGGTCAGATCCCCTGAGGAGCTCCACAAGGCAGAGGAATGTTAATGACCAACAGTCATTGAGCCTCACTGCATGCCCGGTGCTGTACTAGGCACATGCAGATAGTATCTCCCTCATTTCTTTTAGAAAATGCTGTGACTCTCAGTGTAACAGGTGAGAAGACAGAGGCAAGGACTTGCCCAGGGCCCCAGAGCTGGAATATGATCCCAGGTCACTTAGAGTCTGCAATGTGGAGAGGAGGAACAAAAAAGAATGTGATAAATTTGTGTCGATATGGAATGATCTCCAAGAGATAGTATAAGCAAGAAAAAACAAAAAAAAGCCAGGGGTGGGGGCCAGCAGCATGTAATATGCTCCCATTACATAAAAATACAATCAAAAAAAGAAATCAGAAATCAGGAGTGGGAGAGAGATTTATTTTTACTCTGTATTCTTTAATAGCATTTGTGTTTTTACCATGTCGTACTTTAAAAAAGCCCTTCAGATACTTGTCATGAATGCCTTAAGTTCACAAGATGATTTCAAATGTCCATTCAAGTTTCCAGATGAGGACACTGATATTATGCTCGGAAGCGTGCATCATAATTTATGGAAAAAGTAATAGGACGATATGAGACAGATCATACAAATTCAAATGTTAGGATTTCTACTGTGCTGTTACAGATACAGCTCAAGTCTTCAAGGCGAAGGGCATAAGACATTTTCATATCTGTACATTTAAACGTAGGCCTTAAAGTGTAGGAGATTGCACTGTAGATCCTCAAGTCAGAGCATGCTTTGTTTCAAAGGAGGAAGACTCATGTAGGACCCACAGTCCTTGGATTAGAGGACAATCACTTTGTGTTGTAGGCAAGGAAACTGAAGCCCAGAGAAGTGAAATGATTTGCAAGTGTAGCAAGTTCTGGAACCTGGGGGGTATCTGGATGAGAATCACTAGGCACTGTGAGGAATGTCTGGAAAAAGACAGTGACGTAATAGCTCTCACACCTATTGGGCACTTGATGGGTATTGTGAAGTGTTTGCATGTTTGTCCTCTCTAGGTCAGCTGAAGACAGGAAGGGAAGAAATTAGTAAAAATTGTCATACAAGGGAATTGGAACAAGGTATTCTGACCAAGAGTTGTTATGTGGGGTAGTTTTGGAGAGGATTTCTAGAAAATTTAGGAGAGTGTTAACTTTGTTTTCGAAAGAGTGTGATTATGACTGTCCTCCTTCAAACCTGATAAGTCAGAATTAGGTAATCAACTGAGGTGTGGTCCAGATCTGTGACCTCACTTTCTCTTTACCCTAAGAACTCCAGCGACTGATTATGTAAGCCTTTGCATTGAGAAGGCATGTGGTACAGTGGCAGGAAAAAAACAAAACAAAACATGTACCTGATTTGAGTAGACTTGAATTCCTGGTCTAACTCGGCTGTGACTTGTAACACATCATTCAACATGCTGAGCTTTCATCTCATTGTCCATAAAGTGAAGCAATTCTTTTCGTAAACCTGTGGGAAGGTGGGTGGTATCCTCATCTTACACATGAGGAAACAGTAGCTCAGAAACATTGAATACTTATTCAAAGTTACACAGATAGTAAGAGCAGCAGCAGGGTTTGAACCCAGGTCTTTGGAATATTAAGGCACATCCTTGGAAAGTACATGGAAAACAAAAAAAGTGAAAGGTGATTTGAAAATAAGTATACATCCTCTGGTTTTCCCACTATTGTGTGATTCCTTTACTTCACTAGATCTGCTTGTTTCAGCAGATACTCTTGAAGAGAATGCATTTATAGAGGAGCAGCAAGTCAGTCTGATATTATATCAAGTCATTTTTTTAAGAAAATATTTAAGTTCTTTGGGACATTTTACCCATGAAAGAGGGGAAATGGCAGTAACCGTGTTAATTGCAAGGAGCATTAGGTTAGGTCACAGAGTCGGGTGTATGGTTTGTTCAAGGCTGTCTTCCTTTGTTGACACCCTTTTCTACTCTGCCTTGAAGCTGATGTTTATTTTCATTCTGTAAAAAATGTCTTAATATATGGCAAGCTGGTTAGATTTTCTCTAAAAAGTTAATGATTCCACTCTTTCTGGGAGTGTTTAGCATTCCATGCATAGCTATCAAAATTAAAAAAGCAAGCAAGGCTAAAGGCGTATTGTATATTCCAGTTAAATACCATAGCTTTAGTGAGTTACCATAAATGACACTTTTTATCCCCTTTACCTTCTCATTCAACAAGAATTTATTGAGTGCTTCTTTGGCATAAGACCTGTAATGTTGTAATTAATAATAAATAATCATTTGATGAAATTAGAACACTTCCTAACACCATACACAAAAATAAACTCCAAATGGATTAAAGACCTAAATGTAAGGCCAGATACTCTAAAACTCTTAGAGGAAAACATAGGCAGAACACTCTATGACATAAATCACAGCAAGATCCTTTTTGACCCACCCACCTCCTAGAGAAATGGGAATAAAAACAAAAATAAACAAGTGGGACCTAATGGAACCTAAAAGCTTTTGCACAGCAAAGGAAACCATAAACAAGACCAAAAGACAACCCTCAGAATGGGAGAAAATATTTGCAAATGAAACAACTGACAAAGGATTAATCTCCAAAATATACAAGCAGCTCATGCAGCTCAATATCAAAAAAACAAAACAACCCAATCCAAAAATGGGCAGAAGACCTAAGTAGACATCTCTCCAAGGAAGATATACAGATTGCCAACAAACACATGAAAGGATGCTCAACATCACTAATCATTAGAGAAATGCAAATCAAAACTGCAATGAGGTATCTCCTCATACCAGTCAGAATGGCCATCATCAAAAAATCTACAAACAATAAATGCTGGAGAGGGTGTGGAGAAAAGGGAACCCTCTTGCAGTGTTGGTGGGAATGTAAATTGATACAGCCACTATGGAGAACAGTATGGAGGTTCCTTAAAAAACTAAAAATAGAACTACCATATGACCCAGCAATCCCACTACTGGGCATATACCCTGAGAAAACCATAATTCAGAAAGTCATGTACCACAATGTTCATTGCAGCACTATTTACAATAGCCAGGACATGGAAACAACCTAAGTGTCCCTCAACAGATGAATGGATAAAGAAGATGTGGCACATATATACAATGGAATATTACTCAGCCATAAAAAGAAACGAAATTGAGTTATTTGGAGTGAGGTGGATGGACCTAGACTCTGTCGTACAGAGTGAAGTAAGTGAGAAAGAGAAAAACAAATACCATATGCTAACATATATATATGGAATCTAAAAAAAAAAGTGGGTTCTGAAGAACCTAGGGGCAGGACAGGAATAAAGACAGGGACATAGAGAATGGACTTGAGGACATGGGGAGGGGGAAAGGTAAGCTGGGACGAAGTGAGAGAGTGGCATGGACATATATACACTACCAAATGTAAAATAGATAGCTAGTGGGAAGCAGCTGCATAGCACAAAGCACAGGGAGATCAGCTCGGTGCTTTGTGACCACCTAGAGGGGTGGGATAGGGAGGGTGGGAGGGAGATGCAAGAGGGAGGGGATATGAGGATATATGTATATATATAGCTGATTCACTTTGTTATACAGCAGTAACTAACAACAATGTAAGGCAATTATCCTCCAATAAGGACATTAAAAAAATAATAATAAATAATCATTTGGCCTTCATCCCCATTTCTGGCACAGAGCTCCTAAAACACTTGGAATTTCCTAAGTGGTAAGAACCCTAAAGGTGAAAGGAGCATCTTTTGTTATTCATAACAAGCCCCTTTTAACCACACCTGAGTTTATGGTAATGGGATGACTTCTGGAAAGCCCCAAACAGGGAGGGGGCGCTTGTTGCCAGGGAAACTAAATGCGAATAGAGGGTTGGAAACTTCAGTTCCACTCCTTGATTTCTGGGGAGGGGAGAAGCACTGGAGGTTGAATCAATCACCAATGGCCAGTAATTTCATCAATCATGCCTATGTAATTGATTTCATCAATCATGCCTAGGTTTTTTTTTGTAATAAACACCTAGAAAGGATGGGGTTCTGAGGGGTTGGTGAACGCGTAGATCTAGATGTGGAAAGAGTGGCATGCTTACAGCATGGAAGTTCTATGCGCCTTTCCATGCACCTTGCTGTGCATCTCTTCGTCTGGCTGTTTCTGAGTTACATCCTTTTCTATATAATAAACCAGCAATCTAGTAAGTAACTGATTGTCTGAGTTCTGTTAGCTGATGTAACAAATGAATTGAATCTTAGGAGGGGGTCTTGGGAACCTCTGATCTATAGCCTGTTGGTCAGAAGCACAGGTGGCAACCTGGACTTGTAACAGGTATCTAAAGTGAGGGGGTCTTTGGAACCTCTGATCTATAGCCTGTTGGTCAGAAGCACAGGTGGCAACCTGGACTTGTAACAGGTATCTAAAGTGAGGGCGGTCTTGTGGGGCTGAGCCTTTAAGCTGTGGGATCTGACACTACCAGGTAGATAGTGTCAGGATAGAGCTGAATTGCAGGATACCCAGTCAGTGTCTGCTGAGAATTGAAGAATTACTTGATGGTGCTGGAAAAAACACCCAGTGCAGACCCTATTCCATGGAACATGGGAAATGAATAAAACTTGGCCCCTGATCTAGAGACACTTCATCATATAAAAAGAATACAGCAGTTATTTAGCACTTGCTAAATGCCAAGCACTGTGTAAACGCTTTCTAGAAATTACCTAATGTAATCCTCATATCCACCGTATAAGGAATTGGTGATACCTCCATTCTACAGATGAGAAAACTGAGACCCAAAGAGGTTTAATAACTTGTCCAAGATCACACAGTGGGTAAATTGGCAGAGCTGAGAAACATATTTGGGTTTGTATGACTTGTATGCTTAACCACTTTGTCAGACTGAAGAGGTAGAAACTGAAATACGGGCACACGTGTCAGGTGTCGTGGATTGGAGCACAGAAAGAGTTGTAAGTGTCCAGGAGGATAGTTTGCGTATGGCTAAATGTGTAATCCTTGATGCTGTTGTGAAGGAAGCGGATTTTGAAGGACAGGTGGATTAGGACAGAAGATTTCGAACTGAGTGTGCAGCCCCTGGTGGGGAGGAGATACAAGAGGGCTTCCAAAGGGTTATGTGGGCCCAGGCAGTTTTGATAGAATCAATTTCCAGATTCTCTTTCCTCAAAGCAGTCTGCCTGTGATAGTAGGCTTGCCCCTTCCCAATGGACGTTTTCCCATTTTCCAAAAGAAAGGCAGACGTTTTTCCCATTCAGAATCTGTTATACTGCTTTGTCTTTAAATGTTAAACCTCTTGGGTTGGTGTTGGGAAAGTAAAATGACCTGAATTGTCAAGTGACACATCCTTGCATGTCATTTTCTCATTTTGACTTTCAGCAAAATTGGTGGAGGACCCAACTGATTTGCCACCTGATAGAAAATTCAAAATAATTTTAGATGATATATCACTACTTGTAGAGTTATAGGTCTACATGTAACTCTTAGAAGTTCTTTGGGACACTGGTGATACCTTTATAGCAGAATACTTAACAGAATAATATATATCTCTACTTAATGTGAACAGGGTTTCTCAGCATTGAAAATCTTTCCAAATAAAAATAAGAGCAGAATTGTTGCTAAACTGTTTCATTTTAGCACAAAATAATATTCTTGAGTGGGTAGATCCATGTAATCATTGGGAAAACAAAACTACCCTGTTTATCTCACTAAGAATTACTTTTCAATAAAAACTTACTTTTTATATTTAATAATTATTTATCAGCATTCATATGGTGTGCTAATAATATGCTGTTAATAATTGTAATGATAACTTGGTTCAGAAAAAATTTTTACTATGTAGAGCTTTATGGTCATGGGAAATAAAACTTTTACTTTATTTCTATTTTTTTTGTCACAGAAGTAAGAGTGATGAATAAAAACTTTCAGGTATAAAACATATTACTTTGGGATGCATTTTTGCAGAGGAGATGGAATTGAATTGCAACTACAAGAGAAACATGCTATGAAATTTCCAAATGCTAAACTCATTTCATGTATTTTTAAAATGAATGACTGGGTATCAAATTTCTATGGTATTTTATTACACTGGTTATATTCAAGAAAGTCATGAAACGGTTACATTTCATTAATTGATTTTTTTTTCAGTTTTAATATTTTTATTGAACTATAGTTGATTTACAATGTTGTGTTAATTTCTGCTATACAGCAAGGTGATTCAGTCATACATATATATATATATAAATATATATTATTTTTTATATTCTTTTCCATTATGGTTTTTTATAGGATATTATATGTAGTTCTCTGTGCTGTACAGTAGGACCTTGCTGTTTATCCCTCCTATATATAAAGCTTACACCTGCTAACCAACCTCCCACTCCATCCCTCCCCCAGCTCCTTCCCCCTTGGCAACCACCAGACTGTTCTCTATGAACATAGAGATTGGAAACAGTTACCTTTTAAAATGTCAATATTTACTGTATGCTGCACATGGCATCCTTTGGTACTATTTAAACTTTTGATGCAAAATGTTAGATATCATCTTACAAACATGCACTGAGGTACATCATTTTCCAAATTCTTTTAGTGAGCACTTGTGTAAAAAGCTTAAAGAACACTGAGTTAAGGCCTCCTAGATATGAACTCAAATATGGAAGCAGAAAAAACCAAAAATTTTCTCAATTTTGCCTGAGTCAAATAAGCCTTTTTAAAGTGATCTTTACACACAATTATATGTATTTTACATTTGTATATACTTTATATATTACTGTAATTACATCAAATAAAACCTCTAGAGCAGTGGCCTAGCTCACTCCTCTGGAACAGAAGCAACTTTAGGTCAGCTGTGGAACTGTCCACCTGCCCTAGACCAAGTGAGCATAAATGGGGGGCTTGAGAAAAGATGGCTGGAGAAGGTTTGTGGTATGTTGCTCTAAACTGTGTTGCTTATGGGGGTTGTGGGTGGTAGGCTGGGGGGAGTGCAAGAGAGTACCAGGATAGGATGTGAGCATTTATTCCGTTTTCTTCCCTCAAACTGTGTCCTCCTATGACAGGAAGAAAAAACTTGATATCTAAGAGATTTGCCACGCTTCTTGCTTCCAGCCAACCATTCACAGAGAGGCGTTGGCATTGGGCCTAGGAGGGCTGAAAGGAAAGACGGGCTGCCCTCTGCTGTTAGTGCATCTGGCAGCCCCTCAAGCCTACGCAGGTGTAGATCACAAGTTCTTCAGTTGGTACAGCCCTTTCGTTCTACCCTGAGGGCCTGAGGGAGTAAACAGATGCTGAGAAGGGCCTTTCTTGGTTTTGAACCTGGCCTTCTGACCTTCAAGGAAGTGTGTTTGTGACCACCTCTCAGTGTGTGTGCCTCTGTAGCTCGGGCAGAGGATGAAGTGCCTTCATCTCATGCCCCCACGTTGACCGTTTTGGTCATGAGAAAAGCAGAGGGATCCAGGAGAGTGCTGCGTCAGAGAAGAAGAAATTGGAAGCAGACCAACCAGGGAAGGGATCTTTCGTGCATAGACATACTTTCCTAGCATCTTTCTCATCCTCACCCACTCTTTATAATCTACCCTACAGCTTTCTAGCAGAATGCCTTGTTTGATCTTGCAGTTGACATGTAGCAAAATCAGTGTCTTAAAAGTCTGTATGTTTATGGTAAAGAAGTAACTGTGTTTAAATATCACCCTTGGGACTTCCGAATACAGAAACAGAGAAGCAGGGGTCTGGCTGCCTCTTTGGGATGAATGGGCTGATGTCAGGCATTTGAACTTTAAAAAATTAGCCACTGGACACTGAAACACTTTCATTTTCCAAATCGTGTGTTTTGAAATTTAATTGTGTTTTACGTAATTTAATGAGTGTCAGTTCTGCCAAATATAAAACCTTTCATGATGATAGGAAAAAAAAATATATGATATGTGAGGTTTCCTTGGTCATTTTACTGTTTGACTGTAACTCATGGTGTTAGAAAGATATGTTTTATTTTTGCTAAGTTGCTCTACCATCTGCCATTTTTTTTTCATAGTAACCCAGTCTAAAGTTGGTGAAACCAAGGCAAAGTGATTTTGTACTATCAGTGTGAAAACTAGAGCTAAAATGTATTTCCAGTTATTAGCTCATTCTTAATTCACGAATATCACATTTCTTCTGATAAGTCATTCTGGGTCAGATAATATGAAATCAGATTGTCTTTACTGAAACCTAATAATCTGTTGTGTTGGGAATAGTTAAAATCTGTCCTGATTATTTGTCTCAAGCATCAGATACAGTTTTTTAAACATATAGATCAGAAAAGAAAATGCAAATAAGTGAGATGAAATTTAACCTAAAAGTTTACAAATGTATCATATTTGAGAGTTTTAAAAATGAAATCATGTGTATATTACAATGCAGCTTAACTTATTGGCTATTTGTTCTTCTCCCCATTTAACAGAAGAAGGCATTCTCTATTTTTTCTTTTAATGTCACATGTTCATCCTCCATGCCTACTCTGTAAATTCAAAGCAATGGCAACATTTAAATAACATCAATCATTTAACTAAGGTTGACAGGTGTAAAACTGAGCTATGAACTTTGTGAGACTCATAATACTATTTAAATGCAAAGTGTTTTTGTAACTGAACATCCATGTGGATTCAGCACCACATCTTGAAATCTTGACATCACCGGTTGACTTTTAAGAATTGCCCCCAGACCAAGTAGCTAAACAGATCCTGGGAAAGTTGATTCTGTTTCAGACAACCACTCTTCTTGAACCAAAGGCGAGGGTCACTTACGATGAGGGCGCTCAATCGTGAACAGACCCAAACCACACAATAGCCTGGTCGTGGTCCGGTCGGTGCACACAGGCTGGACTCATTTGCATATAGGGTGTTAAAAAATTAACAGACAAGACCATGGAGCTATGGACACTGGCACTGCACTGCTGCCTAACTGGTAGGGAATTGTGTGGGCCTGTATTAAGCTGTAGTGTCTAACAGTCCAGAGACAAAAATGATCACAGGTCATGAGCTAGATTTGGCTCCTTAATAAACTGTAGCAGTCTCCTGATAAACTTTTTCTTCCACATGTGACCAGTCTCATGAATAAAGCCCTTTGTCTCTTCCCCAGCCCGGGCCGTGCCGTGCAGCATGCAGGATCTTAGTTCCCCCACCAGGGATGTTCCCTTGCCCCCTGCAGTGAAAGCGCAGAGTCTTAACCACCGGACCGCCAGGGAAGTCCCATGTCCTTTGTCTTTTTAGTGTGAACAATATGGAAAGTGAACTGGATGCTTCTAATTCTAACTGGTCTTGCTAGTGTTGATATTTTATGTAAAATAAAATACAGATTAACCTAGGAGCCTTAGTAACCATATGTCAATAACTGACTTTTGTTGTAGGTAATCTGCGACTTTCATTTAAGAGAGTAGAAAAGAATTGCATGCTATGGTAGAAGGCTGCTTTTAAAGCTCTAAGAAGTAGCCCAGGCTTGTAGGCTGTGGTACATGTCATCTCTCGTCCCGAATTTCCCATACGGCCACATCCAGATGTGTTTTTTTTTGTCTTGGTATTGACACATTTTAAACATAATATCATTATCCTGAATTTTCCCTTCTAGTGGAAAAAAGAGTAGAAACAGAAATACATCCTCTGTAATAACAGACCTTCACTGAGTACTCACCATGTATACGACACTGTACTGGCAATCACCGGAGCACAGTGATATGTCCTTCATTTTATTAAGATTTTGAGGACTTATTCACATTTATTAATAATTTTAAATTTCAATAATTGTATTATGTATATTATAAATATTTTATGAAATATGTACATGATAATTTGTGTTTCTAGATATTTTAGATGGAAAACAACTGTTTGGCCTTATCTGAAAGGAAGAGTTACACCAAATGGAGTGATTGTGTAGCGTAGGAAAATTTCCCTTAATGTTTTATATCTTGACGTGGGTAGTAGTTAAGTAACTCTTCACTTTATAATAAATTTGTTAAACTGTTCATATATGTATGTTATATTCTTTTCTGGTGGTCCATTATAATTTACAATGAAAACGGAGTGGTGAAAAACGATTTCTTCAGCCTCAAAATTCCTCCTGGAGCAATGCCTGAAATTCCATTGTTATCAGTTAATTATTTTAGTTAATATTTGGCTTCTCCTTTTTCTCTTTAAAATGGAGCTATGGGACTTCCCTAGTGGCGCAGTGGTTAATAATCCGCCTGCTGATGCGGGTTCGATCCCTGGTCCGGGAAGATCCCACATGCCGCAGAGCAACTAAGCCCGTGCACCACAACTACTGAGCCTGCGCTCTAGAGCCCGCGTGCCACAACTACTGAGCCCGTGTGCTGCAACCACTGAAGCCCATGCGCCTTGAGCCCGTGCTCCGCAACAACAGAAGCCACCACAATGAGAAGCCCGCGCACCGCAATGAGAAGCCCACGCATCACAAAGAAGGGTGGCCCCCGCTTGCCGCAACTAGAGACTAGCCTGCGCACAGCAACGAAGACCCAACATAGCTGGAAAAAAAATAAAATAAAATTTAAAAAGTACAGTTATTACTTTTAAGTGCGCATTTAGTAACATAAAGCTAATAAGTATTGCCTAATTAGGGCTTTTTAAGAGCCCTACGTTCATGAATAGAAAAGAGTAATTTATAGTTAGGATATGAATATTATGTGAATGGATACTTCAGAAGTGCTCCCATTGAGTTAAGGCTTGTAAGTGGCTTTTCTCCGTATAGTCTGTTTTCCTAGTAAGGCTTTTACGCCATAGGCTTGTCCAGTTCACATAGCTATAGAGGAGGAAAATACATATAAACAGACTTTTTGTTTAGTAGTACACTGTTTTGAATATAAAAGAACCATAAATTAAATTGTATTACCCTATCTAGTTATGATGTGTATATGAGAGTTATATGACTGACATATATACCATTTTATGTTAGTAAAATAGTCTTGTCAGTCAAACAGTTTATTTATTTATTTATTTTTTTAAATTTATTTTTATTTATTTATTCATTTATTTATTTTTGGCTCTATTGGGTCTTCGTTTCTGTGCGAGGGCTTTCTCTAGTTGCGGCAAGCGGGGGCCACTCTTCATCGCGGTGCGCGGGCCTCTCACTATCACGGCCTCTCTTGTTGGGAGCACAGGCTCCAGACGCGCAGGCTCAGTAGTTGTGGCTCACGGGCCTAGTTGCTCCGCGGCATGTGGGATCCTCCCGGACCAGGGCTCGAACCCGTGTCCCCTGCATTGGCAGGCAGATTCTCAACCATTGCGCCACCAGGGAAGCCCCAAACAGTTTATTTTGAAGAAGCCTGGCTATGGTGTTTGTGAGTGTCTGAGAGAGAGCTTGTGTGTGATTTTTTTCCCTGAAATTCTTTGGGAAAACCATAGATCTAGTGTTTGATGTCAAGAATTATGGTTTAGATATTGTGAATAACCCAATGTTGGTTTCTTTAAGAAAAAACGTATGCATATATAGTTTGAAATTTTTCTATTTTAAGATAGTGCTCAGTTTTTTATCTGTTTTTTAAGTTTTTGGAAGCTTCGGAAGGAAACCAGGTGAAAGTGATCAGGCAGCCTCACTTTCCCCAAGGTTGTTAGACTAAGACTGCTCAACAATATTATGGTTACCAGGCGGGAGAGGGACGGACGGGTAAATTGGGAGACTGGGATTGACATAGACACACTACTATATATAAAATAGATAACTAATAAGGACCTACTCTGTAGCACAGGGAACTGTACTCAGTACTCTGTAATGAAAGAGTGGATATGTGTATATGTATAACTGATTCACTTTGCTGTACAGCAGAAAGTAACACAATATTGTAAATCAACTACACTCCAATTAAAAAATAAACAAGCAAAAAAACAGAAAAGACTGCTCAGTCTAAAGAGATGAGACTTGGAGCAAACCCAGGCCTATCCACAAGCTAGTTGTGCAGGGATTCAGTTAACAGTAATGCTCGTCTTCACTCAGTGCTTCTTCCACTGCTCTTATTGCCACTGGGCATTTGGGCTTTGGTCTCCCTGCTGTGCCCCCCGCCCCCTGCCATACCCCCCAGCCTGGGAAATAGCCTTGGGTACCTGAAGGTCCCTTGCAGTATAAATTAGTAATACCTGCTGAAAACAATACCCCATTTTAAAAACATGTATTCAAAACAATTAAAAATATTGATGTTGGGGTAATTCTGTCTGGGGAACAAATGAATTAATCCCTCCTGCCACTGTCCCAGGGCCGTGCCACATGGAATTCCACTTTTGAGAAGCAGCTCCATCTCCAATCTGCACCTGCAATTTTGGGAATCTGCCTAGGTGATTTTTATTAAGGGTTATGGCAAAATAGACAGTGACTGGCCACTCTGATGTCTGATAGCACATGGGGTTGTTCACGGGAGTTGGTTGTGTTCCACTTATTACACCTGGTGAAATTTTCCGTAGATCCCAATGTTATTGTCTTCTAATGCCTGGATTCTGAATGTTGCTCCCACATGAGCGTACCTTTAATGCCACATATCTTCAGGTTCGCCTTTTCATTTCAGGGTTCCAAAATAGGAACAAAATTCAGATATTGAATCCATGTCAAATTCCTTGTAATTAATAGTTGTTGGAGCTCTTATTTGAAACCACTGTTTTCTTTCTGTGTTCAAGGTGTATGCCTTAATGTTTATCATTCTTGATGAGTGGCCAAACCTGCCTCCAAGTGTTCTGGAGGGAATGGCCAACTTTGGGGTGCTCACTTGTTTCTCTTGTTGTCTTTCAGTGTTGGTTGCCCTTGAGAGAGAATTCTTCTCTTAGTTGGCTATTAAATATTCTGGACATTCTTTTTTTTTTTTTTTTTTAATATTTATCTTGGCTGCGCCGGGTCTTAGTTGCAGCGTGCATGCAGGATCTAGTTCCCCGACCAGGGATCGAACCCGGGCCCCCTGCATTGGGAACGTGGAGTCCTACCCACAGGACCACCAGGGAAGTCCCCTCATTGGACATTCTTTTCACTTATCTTCTAAAGAGTCTGTTTCTCCCAGCGGACCCTTAATTTAGACTGATTTTTGAGGATGAGGTGCAGGTGGTCATGGAAGGCTGTGTATTGTGGTGGCTTAGAGCTAAGACTCAGGAGCCGGACTGCTGGGTTTTAAAGCTGCTCCCCTCCTCCCCACTCATGTGCTGTGGGACCTTGACAAAGTCCTGTTTTTCTTATCTTTAAAAATGGGGATAATATTAGTATCTACCTTAGAGGATTATTTTGAGGATTATATGAGTAAATAGACCCGGAAGTACTTGGGACAGCACCCAACACATGGTTAAGTGCTCAGTAAATATTAGCTCTTATTAGTATTACAAACTCACCTCACGACTCGAAAACCGTTAGGGGTGATTACTCTTTGGATTGAAGGACCTGATCCGTGGACATACAAGATGCCTTTCTGAGGAAGACACACCTGCTTGCCACATGGTTAATTTAACAAGGGCTTTGGACATCCCCTCCCTGGTTTCCCCTGTACCTCCCAGAGTGAGGGGCACGCCACTAGAGAAAAGAAGACTCCTCATCAGTGCTGCACATCTCACCCCTGCAGGCTTATCTGCCTCCCTCCCAAGAATGGGATCCAGACTTCCTGGATGGGCCCATCTGCTGCACTTTATTTGGATCATGATTTCCAACATTGTGTCTGCTGGGGGCTCCCTCTGCTGGTTCATCTAGCGTGTATGCAAATCTGCGGAATAACAGCTTTTTAAAAAGTCAGTTTTAGACTTTAAGGGATATTTACATTAAAAAACACATTTGAAAACTTTTTTTTATGTGAGTGATACAATTCACGTCTATATTACTCTGGTTTTGCCATTTGCATTATGAGTTGGAATATTTTCAGGTTCGAAATATTTTGGGTAGGTTTGATTGAGAATGAGGGTTGTCATGGCATGCCAAGAAACAGTAACTTTTTCACAACGTAGTTTCCAAGGACCAATTGGAATGGCTTACATTCCAATATAATAGTACTAAATATCTTAGATTCTTATTTTAACAGTTGATGTGGGGACTTTTTTAACTCTTAAAGTCTCAAAAGGTACCATTTTAAAGTGGTGCCATAACCTAGACCCCTTTGGACATTGTTATGTTGAGGGCTTAGTACATTTCAGACAATAGTAACTCAGATTTATTGGGCAATTCATTGTGTATATGGAATTAAAATTTATCAATACAATGTGCCATGACGTCCCTAAAGTTACATTTTAAAATATTTTTTTGCTTCTTTGTGTTTTTCTGACCACTATCTCCTTTCTTTTCTTCTCCACTATCTCTTTCTTTCCCCTCTTTGCTACTAGGATCAGACAGCATAAATCGGGTAACTGCAAACACGGAAAATGGAGAAAATGAAGGAACAACTAAAATTATCGCACCTTCACCAATAAAAAGGTCAGTCAGTTAACTGAAACGACACACCACTATATGCTGTCACAGAAATGCTTTTTTTCTGTTGGCAAGGTTAAGAATCTTTTCACTCTGATAATTAACTAGTACTTTTGATGAAAAAACTGTGGGCCAAAGAATACTTTAAAATGCCAGTGAAATATAAAACATCAGGATATGTCCCTCTCATTTGAAGGAAATGCTCCTGCTGTCATAGCACGATGAAGTCAGAGATAGTGTGTGGTCTGCCTTCTCTGAGCAAAGTGAAAATTCCATGGGATTTTTTAAATGGCATGATATAATGGACTAACTCAGAGGGACCTGGGAAGTAAAGTAGATCATATTCACATTCATTGTACTGCGTTCATTACAGCGGTGCATTGAACTGTGGCCCTAGAAAGAGGGTTTATAGCATTTAGAGGCGCAGGGTTTCAGAAGGCAGTGATTGCATATGTATAAAGAGTTGTCATGGTCCTCTGCACCAATTTTCCCAGCAGCCTCCCCCAGCGGAAAGACCTTCTCTTAATATATCACGTGGACTGTTTCCCTGAAAGATCAGCCTTGTTCTCTGTTAAGGCGCTGTTTCAGCATCACTTTTTCCTATCTCGAATTATGTTCATGGAACAGGATGTTACACATACAATGAGTAGCTTTCATCAGCTCACTTCCTAAATAGAGATTGCTCCACATGCATCATGGAGAAGTCCAAGCAGTCAGAAATACGTGACCTTGAGAGACTTCTTAGATCATCTACTCCATCTTTCATTAGTAAATACTGGTGTTTTCATTCAACTGGGTTGTTGTTACTTGGAGGGATATAGTTTATGATTTCTCAGCAAAATAATTCTAAGTTATGAAAGTTCTCAGAGTTGCAGTGTGTCCCCAGGGTTTTGCCATCATTTTGTTTTGTTTAGTTATAGGGAGCTCCCTGTACAGGGTTTCTTTTTGGAATGACAAGTTCTTTGCTTTTGCGTACACTTTCGTTTACTGTGCTTCCCTTAGTCAGCCTCACGGCTGTGGCTAGTGAGTCATCTTAATCTGTATGTACAGGATATGCTTATGGTAAGTCCAACATAAGAACAGTAATCTTGCATGAAATTCAGATCCCAAGCCTTTTTAGAATGTACAGAAGGAGTTCAATCCCCTCGGTAACTGCATTCTTGCCAATAGGACTGATACCTGAAGGGCCGCCAGATTTTCCCACTCAAGCTCCAGATGAGAAATAGCTCAGGCAGTGAACGCAATTAATTTGCCCCCCAGGTTTTCATTATTCTTTCACTGCTCTCTCAATTTCCCTTTCATCTCCCTGCTGCATTTCTCAATCTCCCTTTTCTCTTTTCTTTCTGATTTATTAAACACAAACTCTCTACTGTTGTATTAAATCTACCATATTTATTACTTTTCCTCATTTCAAAAGTAAGGTTTTACTTTAGAAATTTGATCTTCCAAATATTTTTTAACCTTTATAAGAAGAATATATTGCTCATATATAAGTAAAACATACCTACTATCTACTAATGCTCTGTTACGTGCCTTTGTCAAATATCTAATTTTTTAGGCTTATGTTGTATTAATTCCTTTATGAATATAGTATGCTAGAGTACAAGTTTATTTTCATTTTTTGAAATGACCTTGTTATTTTCTCTCTCCTCTTTCTTGACTGTTACAAAGAACTCTGCTATGACCATATTCCAGGACTATTAAATAGAGGATTCCTCAAAAAGCCAGGGTTAAAAGTGGATTAAGAGTTAAGTAGATCTATCTTTTTCTGAAGTGGAGTCTCCCGGGGAAGTGAGAGGTGACACACCTCCCCTCCTCCCCTGGTGACAGAAGAGTTCTGATGAATCCTTTCCTTGTGTCTCCCATGTGTTTCTAAAACAATTTGTTGGGATTGAATAACAACTCAGTTATATTTACATTCTTAGGGCAGAAAGATAATACTAGGTCAGGAAATAGCGTTTGAAAGTCATTCTGATTTGGAAGGATGAAGCCAAGATATGACAGAAGCTGGGGGCAGAGAAAGTCAGTTCGGGTAGCCTGAACCTGGCCAGAGCTGACCGGCCTGCATAGATTCAGACCCAAGGCCAAAGCCAGTGGTCTCTGACCACTGCTGAAAAGAGGGAGCCAGCTTCATGAGCCCAGATACCCAACTTTCTTTTCTAATCAGCCTTCTTTTCTTGGCTTGCTGGTGCCCTTTTTTCCTATCCTGCAGGTGGACTCTTTAGAAAGGTTCTTAACAATTGATGACTTGGCATTTGGTTGACATAAAGAAATAAAACTAGAAAGAAAGAAGGGGAAAAGAGACCCCCAAAGTACTGCTGGAAACAAGTATTTTTTTAAATTAAGGTAGCCACTTTATATTCTTTCTGGAATGAGTCACAGGTATAAATAAAAACACATTTTAAAACATTTGTTAAATAATTTTACTGAAGAAATAAGTCTGTGAGTTAATTTCCTTTTATTTTCTAGCTAATTTACTTTCTACACTCTTTTTATTTTTTAATTAAAGCTTTAAGAAAGCAAAGAATGAAAACAGCCCTGTTACCCAAAGAAGCAAATCTCATGCGCCGTGGGAAGAAAATGGCCCCCAGAGGTAAAGAGAATCATTGTTTTTACAAAGGAGAACAGTATAAAAGGGGTTAGCAATTGCAGCTTGTTAAATAATGGAATCCAACTGCTTTGTGGCTGGTGATGACTAACTGTGGACAAGTCAGTCAGATTCCTAAATCTGTGTGACCGAGAACTTCTGAAGTAGAAGTCAACAGGATGTGTCCTAATGTGAAACTTTCTCCTGGAAAGACAGAAAGGAAAATTTGTATATACTAAGAAACTGCCTGAAAGGGCATTAGGATGGCTTGGTGGTCATTAGAATATGCGAAATGACATATTAATGGTAATTTTCCCAATTTCATAGTTCTTGTAAAAACTTGAGTTGAAAACTATAGCTCATGAATAGTGCTCCTAGTAGACCTTTATTCCTAGAAATATAGAAATATTTAGTTTCTTTTGTTCACAACTACCATACCAGGAACAGACCTGCATCATAACTTACTGGCCATATAGTTACGGTGGTTCCAGGTCTGACCATGCAGTGGTTCAGATTCTAGCTCTGCCTCTTTCCTAGCTACTTTACTTGGCTGCTTAATTAAACACATTCTGTATTTCTGTTTTTTCTTTTCTGTTAAATGGGCCTAATAATTGTACTTCGGTGATTAGGGTTGATCTGGAGAAAAGCTGAGATAACGAATATAAAGCCCTCAGCTCAGGCAGCACCCGGCATGTGGTAGGTTCATCATAAGTGCAGATTGTTGTTGTTATTGCCACCATTTGTGTGTGTTGATTTCTTACTGTTGAAGGCCAGTGAGACAAACCCGTTCCTGCAAAATGAAGATTTTTATGATTTGTTTACTTCTCCTTTCTTTCAAGAAGTCTTGTCAGCAAAGAGAACCATGTGCCCATGACCCAGTATTCCCCTGCAAGTAACAAATGTGCAGTCATGAACGCTTCCCTAGATCCAGGTTAGGGTGTTGCTCCTCCAGGCCCTCTGCGGACGTCCTTGACCTTTCCTCTTCCACTCCAGCGGACTCTACAACTCCCCGAACGACCGCACGAAATCCCCCAAGTTCCCCTACGCGCGCCGCCGAAACCCCTCGTGTGGGAGCGACCATGACTCTGTACAGCCCACCAGGAGGAGGTAAGCTGAACGACCCTTGGTTTTAAATTCCCAACAGAAGCTCTGGATCCCAGCCGCATTTTAATCACAGGTTACTCTCATAGTATCATGATTGTCTCCCCGTGGTAACAGAGAGCTTGTTTTGGGTTTTTTTTTTTTTTTTTTAAACATCCTTATTAGAGTATAATTGCTTCACAATAAGGATATGTGTTTATGTTTTGTTTTTAATTGAGATAAAATAAGCTAGGGGTCCTGAAGCATTTCTCTTAAACAGCCAGAGTTTCAGAGAATAATTTCATAAAATATTGATGGGAACTCACTTTCTGTATTGTAGTTAAGACTAAATTTACAAAAATGTATATAATGTATTTTGAGAATAGATATTATATAGTATATATAATATGTGGTGTATATAATATATATTGTATTAATGGTACATATTAATATATAAAAGATTTAAATGTTTTGATCTGAGAAGATAGGATTATGTTTAGAGAGAAATCTCTTAGTTGAGACTGAGTGCTTTGCTCTCAGGACTGATATTGTTGCTTAAACTTGAGTAAAACCCCTTTCAAAGAACAGAGAAAATGAATCCTGTTACACTTTACCCAGCAGGTCACATTGTTTGTGTGATTATATTTGCGTGTGTGTACTTAACTAAAAAAAATTCATATCTAGCAGTTTTGGACTGTCTCTGCAAAGCAGCCTGGGCAATATGACAGGTCCAAGAGAGGAAGACCTAGAAATCACTTACCAGAGAAACTCATTTCATTTCTCCCTGATGGGGACTGTGCTTTACTTTGGGTACCTACATAAATGGTATTTTATAAGTGACTTATAATTATGAGAAGTTCAGGTCAGGTTTTCAGATAACTGTCAAGGTTCTTTTTGTGTACACTGTAGATTTAGAAAGCAGAAGCCCTTCTCTTTTCTCTGCCCTTGTTCGTACTCACTTGCTGGTCCATCCCTGTTTGATGTCTTCTACTTTTGCTAGTTTCCCAGAGTCTTCATCCCCAGCTTCCTCAAACCAGGTCCAACTTCACTGAAATCCTTTGGTGATTAAGAAGGGAAAGGTCATCACCTTCACCTAGTAGGACCGAGAAGGGGGAGCTAGATCGTGAGCAACACGATTAGATAGAATAATGGAAAAATAGCTGGCATTTACCATGTTCCAAGTACTGAGCAGATTACTTGCTATGTGTTATCTCATTTGATCCTTATGATACCCCTATGGAAATTGGCATATGTATCATTCAGTCACTAGGCCTTTCCAACAGAGAGGGATTAATGCAGGGATTGGTACACAAATGTGAGCAGGACTGAAGGAACAAAAGGCAGAGAGTGGTGCACGTCTGCGACCTGGACACTGTGCGGCCAGGAGTAAGAGGAGAGACGGGGGTGTCACCCAGAGAGTCAAGGCTGCTTCCGCCTTTCAGCTGGCCCTCAGGTGCCTGTACTTGCTGCTGGCACTGCTGGGGGCTCCGCCACTGTAGGAGTGACTCTTGCTGCCACTGCTGGAGGTACCACTGCCATAGCTAACACTGTGGAACCCCCAGTTGTAAGGAGTGCAACAGTGGGTGCCACAGGTGCTGCCAGAAGCAAAATCACTTGCCCTTTCCTCCTGCCTTCAAATCTCTCCTGAGTGCCTAAGTGGCAAAGGAATCCAGGAAGATGTGATATTAAGGCCTCCAGTCTTGGCAATACAGGGGAGATTAACGGTGGGTCCAGATGGGACTGAGAACCGATGGAAAATCCCTGGCCCAGCATTGTTATCTCACTTTTACAGATGAGAAAACAGGCTTGGGGAGAAAATGGTAGCTGTTCCTTGTGGGTAACTGTTCCAGTCTAGAAGTGGATCCAGGTCTGTACATCTGAAAAAGGCAGGGATAATGAGTCATCACTTAAGGCAGGGGAATAGATTTTCTGCCCTCCTTCCCTACCAACAATTGGTTCATCTTGGACAACACTTAAAACCAAGGCAACATCACTGGGAAACACTTTAAAGTGTATTTGTGTGTATATATGTGTTGAGGGGATGTGGGTAGTGGGAATTGCTAAATGTATTAAGAATTTGGCACTGTTTGATTGTTAAATAGATGGGTTTTTATAGTTTTTCATCCTAAATTATTAGCGTACTTTTTCAGCATTCCCTAAATAAAATAATTACACACATTGAGCAGATGGTCATTTTTATTTTAATATGCTTGAAAATGAATTTATCAAGTTTCTACATTCTTTATCAAAATTTACATTTTTTCCCCTGAACTAATTGCTTGAAATAGTCGGGAGCACACATATTCCCAAATCCAGACTTAATGACTTTTATACTGAGATACGTTTTCTGCTGGCTTCCTGTGAAATACAGAGAAGTAATTGTGGTGCGTGGACACAGGATCCTTTCATTGGCACCATCCAGAGGAAAGGCTTTTGATTTTATAGAGAGTCTTTTTGTCTGAGCATCAGAGCCTCTGTCTGGTTCTGTGTGGTACTTGAAAGGTCTCTTATTGGGCATGTGTGTTTTGAGGAGACTAGACATTGCTGCATGTTGGTATAAAGAGCTAGAGCTCATTCTTTGTTTCTTTCCACTCTAAATGCCCTATCATTGCCCTGTCCTTCTCAGTCTTGTTTTATCTTCACACATATTTACCTTGCCCTTGGGCACAAATCCCTGCATAGCTGGATAAACTCTGACATTTAAAACCTAGATTTGTCATCAGCATGGAGGAATCTCAAGGACTTAAATTTAATAATAGAAAATTCTATTTTGCAGTGCATGGCCAAGATAACATGTTTTGCAAAACATATCAAAATTTCTTATTTTGCCAGTTGTTTGTCATTAAATGGATAAGTCTGTCAAATTCTGGCTGAGTCTAGAACACTGATCCTTAATCTTTTTGGGTGATAAAACTCTCTGAGAATCTGATGAAATGTTGGATTCATTCCGGAGGAGGAAAAAGTACTTAATTAAATACACGTACAAATTTTCATAGAATTTTTCAAGGTTCATGGAGACCCAGAAGCCTGCTTGTTTAAGCAGTCCTGTTCTAGAAGAAGAAAGCTAGCATACTTCCTGGCCAGTACAAGTTATTTTCACCCCTATCCATTTTCACACTCAGAAATGTTAATTAGTGCCTACTTTATGCCAGGCACTGTGTTAAACAGCACTAGAGAAAGTCCCTGCCCTTTGGGAGCTTACAATTTGGGGAAGAAATACACGAATCACACAAATGCCTATGCAGTTATAACTTTTCTATGTCCTTGAGTGGGGAGTTAATAGGGTGCTTAGAGGGATTTATAAGAACTTGTTATTGTAACCTAACATGTCTCCAGAAAAGTACACATATCACAGGTATAACAGCTTGATAAATTTTAACAAACCAAACACTTGTGTAGCCAGCACCAATAGGGGAAGTTTTGCTGAGTCCTTGAGTCAAGGAGGTCAGGGAAGTGTTCCCTGAGGTTGGATTCTTGAGCTGGGTGCTGAGACCAGAGCAGGCAAGGAGAGGAAAGATCATTCCAGGAACGGGGGCAACATATTCAGGGGCCTTGGGATGGAACAGAGTGGGGAGCATTCGTGAAAAGGTTGAAAGACCAGTGTTGCTCAAGCACTGAGTGAACAGAAACGTGTTGGAAATGAGCCCAGAGAGAAAGATGAGGCCAGATCTCAAAGGACACCTGGACTTTGTTGAGGATTTTGGTCATTAGACCAGTGGTTTTTCTAAGGGGGTGATACCACAGTTGCAATTGTATTGGGTAAAGATGATCCTTACTGTTTTGTGGAGAAAAGGTGGAAGAAGGTAGTAGGGGAAATAGACCAGGCAGCATATGAGTCCTGGCGAGAGAGAATGGGAGCTTGCGCCAAGGTGGTGATGTGGAGATATAAGGAAGTGAATGGTTTTGAGACCCTGTAGGAGGTAAAAGCAATGGGACTAGAAGGACCAAAATGAGGGGTGAAGGAGTGACAGATGTCAAGAATGAGTCCGGGCTTGTGCAGTTTCATGGATTGAGGTGTGATGCACTGAAATAAGAACCACCTGGACATTACAGGCTCAAAAAGGATAGCTCTGAGTTTGGTTGTTGATAAGTTGAATTTGTGGTACCTTTGAGAAGTCCACGTGCGGGATTTACATGGATTGTTGGATATAAGTCAGGAGCTAGATTAGCCATCTGGACTGAAATATAGATTTCTCGTAGGTGTTAGTTGAAATATGAAATAGAGCTGAGGCTGTCTAGATAGACAGTATGGATAGAATGCAAAGACAAAGCCAGTGACAGAGCTGTGAGAAACTTTAGCATTTATTTGCTTTAGTTGAAGAGGATTAGTTTGTAAAAGAGTTAGAGAAATTGTGTCCATGTGAAAAATCAAGAGAGTGGAAAAGCTGGTTACTAAATAGCTTCCGTCTCTCTTCATTCCCAGACTGCTAGAAGCCAGGCTTATATCTCCTAGGCATGAAATTAGAAAATCTCACTGTAAGATATGGTACTAGGGAAAAGGCCTACAGATAGCAGCTTTCAAAGGATTCTCCAATGAAATGGTTGAGACTACCCACTTTACTTAGCTCCACATTGCAGTGAGGCCATCAGTTAACATGCACTGCACCATCCAGAGGGTTCCAGTCTTTTTAGTGCCTAATGCTTAAATACGAAGAGAGCCATAATCACCTGGCACTTGAGGATAGCATCTCGTTGGAAAGACAGAGACTGAACCAACAATTAGGAGTGCATGTGTGGGAACTCACAGGAAATAGAGACAATATAAGAAACAAAGAAAAATTTCTAAAAAAGTTTATTATCTTTAGAAAAGTGAAAACTGTGGTATTGAAAGGAAAGAGTGCGTAAGAGTTTTCAGATTTTAAACTCGTGGGGTAGAATTTTACGTAATTAATAGAAGGTTGGGAAGATAAAGTTAAGGAAATCTTTCCCAAAGTAGAACCAAAACAAAACAAAACAAATCCATGGAAATAAGGATTAAAAATGATCAAACCTGGATATCAGTCATTTGACTAATAAAATTTCTAAGGGAAAAAAGACAAAAATTGCGGGAGAGGAAACTATTAAAGAAATAGTAAACACACACACACACACACAAAAAGAAATAGTACAAGAAAATATCCCAGAACGGAATGATTTAACTCTATAGATAGAGAGAGCCCGCTGAGTATTTGTCATACTAGATTGAAAAATTAGATCCATACCAAGATCATTAAATTTCAAAACATTATAGATTAAGAAAGAATTTTTAAAACTTGGTGTCGGGGAGGAAAATGGGAGAGAAAAGAAAGTCCATGCACAAATGGTGACAAATCAGAATCGTGGCATTGGGCTGCTTAACAGCAAACGCAGGGAAAGAAGATAATGAGGCATTGCCTTCAAAATACTGAAGGAAGATTATTTTCAATTTAGGATTCTGTGCCCAGATAAACCATAATTATATGTGTAGAATAAAGACATTGTCAGAAATTTCAGCTCTCAAAACAAAAAAAAATAATGTACCTGCCACGCAGTTTTCTCTGTCAACAACTGGAAGTTCCACCAAAACCAAGACAAGAGGCCATGAGACCTGGAAATATGGGAACCATCAAACAGAAGCAAAAGGAATTCCCTGGTTCATGGTGAAGAGAGTTAACCAAAGTGACATTTGTGCAGCAATACTAGACAGCAGGCTGTTCAGATATGAGCAGGAGGGCAGAGGGCTCCAGGAGGGATGTAAATAGAACTTGCAGATTATCTGAGTATTCGTGCATCTCAGGAGGAGCTTTGCAGTTTTCTCAGAGTTGGGATGCAGAGTCAGTGAGAAGCACAAGGAAGGCTAAGCAGCTGATAGGTACGTAGAAAACTAGGCAGTTATCATCGCTAAGAAAATCTTAAACCCATATAAGAATGGAATTGTGTTCCTGAAACACTGTTTAGATCATCTGTGAACAATAGTTATATAATTGTGTTTACATATCAATGTTATGTTATTTGATATAATTATGTTAGGAAAATGGGAGAATGAAAGTCGTGAATGCGGCATTAAAGAGCCATGTCTGCCCTGACTGGAGTGCAAAGGCACGTATAACAAAGGGTAAGGAAATGGAGACCAAAGGGCATAGATACCTCTCTCAAGAAGTGTGGCTTTGAGGGAGAGAGGACAGACTGGGCAGGAAATCATGGGTGATGTGGAGTCAAAGTAGGTGTGTGTATGTTTAAATAGGAGAGACTTGAGAATGTTGAAAAGCTGGTGAAAGAATTTGCTATGAGGACAAGTTGAATATATGTGAGCGATAGGAGGGTAGTTAGTGACAGTCACTGAGTAGATAAGAGGTGATGGGACCCACACAGCACAGGTGAAGGGACTGACCTTAATTATAAGGACAGTTCCGTAAATAAGAGAGGGAGATGTTGGTCAGTTTTATTTTTGGTAACAGGAAGAGGAAAGAGTTCCCATCTGATGGCTGGCTACTTTTTGCTTTGGAAGGAGAACACAAAGTCATCTGCTGAAGCAGTAGTACTGTGGGTCAGAGGGTTGCGAGGTGAAAAGAGTTTGAAACTGCTTTACAGAAACTGAGAGTACTTAGATCAGAGAAAGGTGGTAGGATTGCTGGGTCATGTTGTAGATCTACTTGAGGTTATGCAAATGGATTTGTAGTGTAGCTAATATGCCCTTTTATATAACTTCATCCAGCACTGCTCAGCCAGCTTTTGCCGGCTGGCTCAGAGAACCTGGAGAGTTGGATTCACCCATACTTGGGGTTTTGCCAAAAAGACTGAACAAAAAACAGAGTTGGAGGAAGTTCCGAATACTGGAATACATGTTATTGAGATGATGGAAATCTGAGCTGAGTCAGGGAGGGAACGAAAAAAGGTGAGGAGCTGATGGAAAGTTGCAAGGTCTGTAGACAGATGGTACTACTGAGGTCAAAGAAAGATAGAACGGAAGTCACTGAATAAGCAATAATAGTAATACTAATAATAGCCAGCATTTATTGAGTGCTTACAGTGGGCCGGGTCCTACTCTGTGCATTTTAAATATATTAATTCATTTTATCCTCATAACAACCCTGTGTGGGAAGTACTATTAAAACTGAGGCTCAGTAGAGAAGTAATTTGTTTAAATCACACAACTTAACAATGGATGGGATGGGATTCACATTCAGGACTACAGAGCCCGCATATTTAACTAGAGTGCCCCATCGAAGCTGTTTGAAGGTAAATAGGAAGTGGTATTCAGGAAGGAGAGGAGATTTCAGTCAGAGAGCAGTGTTTGCGGGTGGTTACAGATGATAGAGTCCAAAGTGTGACCATGATGGGGTTGCTGAGTTGTAGTGAAGAGGTCATTAGAGAAGATGACAAGGGACGTGGAGCCCAGGGTGTTGGAAAGGGCATTTGGGTGAGAGCTGATGTCAGATTATGGCAGAACTTGGCTTGGTTGATTGTGTTACTGAATTGGGTTTGTTTGCCCAACTTTGCAGCAAGCCAAATGCTGAGATGCCAAGGTTTGCTTCAGAGAAACGGTTTATTCACGAGACAGCCAAGCAAGGTGAAGGGAGAACAAATCTCAAATCTGCCTCCCTGAAGACAGGGCTTAGGGCTATTCATGGGATAAAGAGGCAGGGTGGTCTGAGGCGTGGGGAGAGGTGACTAGAGGTAAGAAGAGGGGGGTAATTGGTGGTCTGTGCAAATGTAGTCGAGCTTCGTGGCTCTTCATAGGACACATGTTCAAAAGATGGTGGAGTTAACATGTTCTGAGGGTGGAGGTTTTGGCCCTCTGACATCAAAAGGTCATCCATCGGACAGTCACGCAGGCCCAGTTGAATGGTGAGTGGTTTCAGCTGGTCTGAACTGGGCAAGAACTAATTCCAAGTTCCTGAAAAACAACTTAAGCAACCATTACCATTGTGATCCATATGTCAGAGGTGTCATGTATAAGGAAGCTGTGGGCATCTAGTTTAAGATCAATTGAAAGCACGCGAGGCAGGACTTCCCTGGTGGCACAGTGGCTAAGGATCCGCCTGCCAATGCAGGGGACACGGGTTTGATCCCTGGTCCGGGAAGATCCCACATGCCGCGGAGCAGCTAAGCCCATGTGCAACGACTACTGAGCCTGCGCTCTAGAGCCCGTGAGCCACAACTGCTGAGCCCATGTGCCACAACTACTGAAACCCGCGCGCCTAGAGCCCGTGCTCCACAACAAGAGAAGCCACTGCACTGCAACGAAGAGTAGCCCCCGCTTGCTGCAAGTAGAGAAAGTCCGCACGCAGCAACGAAGATCCAACACAGCCCACTCCCCCCACCTCCCCCCCCCAAAAAAAAAAGCATGCGAGGCAGGTTAGGTTTGGTGGGCCTAATTAGGTTAGCACTCGGTTTCAACTGCAGACCTAGGAACTACAGATGAACCCCTTCATTGGATGAATGGAACTTACCAGACATGTTGTGCATAGTTATTTATGATCTGTTTGTAGCCCCTGCTAGATTGCTGGCTTCTTGAGGCCAGTTGGTATTATGTTTCTGGGAGCAATTGTAGGGCTGAGCATATATGTGTGACTGACGTGTTTGGTGAATGGATGACTATGTAAGGGATGTACGTTAACTGAAGTGAAACTCATTTTGGTATGCTTTCCTTAGCCAATTGATAATTTTCTATTCTCCTTAATGTCTTCGTTTGTTTGTTTTCCATAGGAAAGCCCATAACAGTGGTGAGGACTCAGATCTAAAGCAGAGGAGGAGGTAAAGAAAACAAATTGGAAGGAGGGTCAAGGGAGAGGGAGGGGGCTTAGCAGATTAGCACAGCCCAGACCTGAGGCAGGAGTGGGGAAACTGTTTTGTTTTATTAATGGCTGCTTTAAGAGTATTGTAATTTTTTTTTAACTTTGAAATATCAATTTTGGCTTCAACTGGTTCTCAGTCTTCCTTTCTTAACATCCTTAGGAGTTTCTCTTTTATTCTTTTTTCTGCCTTTTGTCTTAAAGGAGCTGTCTCAGTTATCTCTTTTTTTTTTTCTTTCTTTCTTTCTTTTTTTTTTTTTTTTTGCCGCACCATGTGGTGGCATGCAGGATCTTAGTTCCCTGACCAGGGATCAAACCCGTGCCCCCTGCAGTGGAAGCGTGGAGTCTTGACCACTGGACCGCCAGGGAATTCCCTTGGTTATCTCTTGCTACGTTAAAACCACCAAAAGCTTGGTGGTTGAACATAACAACAACCATATATATCTTGTGTGATTCTGTTGATTGAACAGACAGTTTGTTAGCTAGTCTAGCTAGTCCCTGGCAGAATGGCTGGCAGCCTGGGACCTCTCTCTGCCTGTGGTCTCTGCACCTGGCTAACTTAGGTGGCTGGAAGGAAGCAGAAGCTACCAGCCCTGTTAAGAGACTGTCCTAGAACTGGCAGAGTACCCCTTACACCTTCTTCTGTTGGTAAAAATCAGTCACAGGACCAGCACAAATTCAAGGGGAGGGGAAATAAACTCTCCCTTTCTCCATGAAGGTAGGGGTTTGACAGGACTTTTGTGTCCATATTTAGTCCACCCCAGGGGCTTTTAGCTTTTCCACGTCAGAGTTCTGTTGGAAGTATTTGTTTCTGTGGTCCCTTCTGGGAGCATGGTGACATTTGCTTTAATCTGCTCTCATTTCTGTAGACATTCAGATGCCTGGCTGAACTGAGAAACTCTGACTGGGAGAGGGCTACGACAGCTACTTATGTTTGGATTAGTAATTTTACTGCAAAATTAATTCTAAAGAACCAACATGAACCTTTCTGAAATTTTTCATCTGTCATACATGTGGGTTTTTTTGTTTTTTTTTCCTTTTGCTCTTATTTTGTTTTCAGGTCGCGCTCACGCTGTAACACAAGCAGTGGTAGTGAATCAGAAAATTCTAATAGAGAACACCGGAAAAAGAGAAACAGGTAATATTGGAAGGTCGTGGTTAACGGGAACTCTGAAATCAGAGGCTACCACTGGTCGTAGAAGCTGTGTGTCCTATGAATTTCTATGCCTGATTTTTCTCATCTGTGTTTAAGAAGGAATCTGGCATGATTTTAAAGCACTGTTTTAGGAAACCTCAGCTCTTTGGACTGAGTTTCTTATCTTTATAATAAGATGATTAAACAATTTGACAGTGAGGTTCCTTCTTGTTAATATAAAAAATGATGACCTATATTTAGGTACAACATGTGGTGAATTTGTTTAAGGGTGGTAAGAAATTCTACCATTTGTAGAGCGATTTCTCCCTGAAGTGTCTTTTAACATGACATCACTATCCTTTGCCCAGCCAAGAAACGAGACACTCATAGTTGCATAGTTTCGGCCTTATGTATGTGTACATGCAAATACGTGTTTATACTCGTGCCAGGCGCACACAGTTAGATGGGTAAATGCAATTAGTTCATATCTTTAAGACTTATTCTTAAGAGCTTGTGAATGACATGATTTGACATGTAATCAATGTCAGTGATGGCTTAATGCACTAATCAGTTCTTCCTAGTTCCGAAATACTTATTTGAAAACAAGTAATCATGTAATGAAAGAGCACCAGTTTGGCGAGGTGAGGGATTTGGTTACCAGTTATGCCAGTTGCCAACCCAGTGGTTCTCAAATGGGGACAGTTTTGTCTTTCCCTGTGTTCCCTGAGGACATTTGGCAATGTTTTGGGATACTTTTGGATGTCACAATTGTGTGGGGGGGATTGCTGCTGGCTAGGAAGGCTGCTAAACATCTTCCAATGCACAGGACAGCCCTCTACAACAAAGAGATATCTGGCCTCAAGAGTGTCCGTAGGGCCACTGTTGGGAAACCGGTTCTCACCTGACGTGGAGTCTGGCTTGGTTGCTTTATTTTTCTGGGCCGTCTTTTTCTCCTCTGTAAAATGAGGAAGTTGGATAAGATAATCTCCAAGGTCCTTCTTTCGTGCTCAGAGCTCTTGTGCTGGTCATGCATTGAACTGGCCTCCCTCTTTAACTACAAAGGCTGTGTAATAACAGCCCAGATAGCATTGTAAGAGTGGGCCATTTTCTTAGGAAGCTTTCCATGTGGAGCCTTCTTAGGGGCTGGCACCACACTAGATAGAGGTGAGATCTCAGTGTGTAAGGACACCTTTCTCAAGGAAATGATTTCAGTTTCTTAAGATCTATAAAAAGCCAAGTGTGGAGGGTAGCTCTCCCTCAGGTACCCTCTTCCTGCTCTAAAATTCAGTATTTCTGCACAGACAACACAAAACAAAGCAAAACAAACAAACAAAACAGCCTCCCTCCCCCATTTGTACTTACTGATCAAGCCAGTATCTTAATAAATATATTTCTGTTTTGCTTGGTGTATTCTAAGTTGAGCTCATAGGTGCTCTATTGTCAACTTCTCAGAAGGTAACCTATTTAAAAACAGTGTCTTTTCAGGCCAAAAGTGCTCACGGTGACATTTGCTATTAAAATGAAACACTATTTAAAGGTTGCCAACAAGTTCCTAAATAGCTCATTACTGATCTAGGGGCACTGGCTTCAATTTTCCTTCTAGGTGTTTTCTCCCTCTACCCCAATTTCTCCTCCCACCCCAATTTCATGAACAATTTTTTAGACTGGCTTTCTTTGCACTGTATTTTAGAATGATGGTGGTTCTGAATGTTTAAATGCAAATGTACTTTGTAAGGCTATTAGTGAGAAATTGCTTTCAAAACACACTGACACAAAGGTTTTCAAAATCATTTCTTTTACCTGCAGAGATATTGCCCTAGGGTTATATAAGCTGCCTGTGTCTGTAGAAGATGAGGTCTGGACTCTAGCTCTCAGGGGCATAGCAAAAAGTGGGCAGAGGAAGAAACATGTCTTGCAGTTCCAATATCCACTCCTGAAAATCCTGGTGTAGGTACAGTGTGCAGGGAAAGATGGTGCAACACATTACACTGCCCTTGGGTGCCACGTACCCATTACACAATGCTGCCGCTAACCCCTCCGTCCCATTATTAGCCTTTAAAATTTTGCCAGAACCCAGTCATTCCGCCTCGGGATACATGGGTCTGAGTATTTATACTGCGGCCCTGCTGATGGTCCCATTACAGACACAGTATGTCTTGTGTCTGTAATGAAGGGTTGTCAAATGATGTCTGACTTTCTGCTTTGGGGGAGAGAATGAATCTCTTCAACCTCAGTTGTCCTTCCTTATTTTGGTCGGAAGCGTGACCCAGCCAAGCTCTCACCAGTGTCTTTTGTGCTTTTATTAAAGGACTCTGGTAACCCTAGAATGGGGCAAAGTGAATCTTGAACATGCTGATGTTCTGCTTCCTGCCAGCAAGGTCTCTAAATTCAGCCCTGGATGCTTCCTCACTTTGGAAACCAGAGCCTGCACCCGACACACCCCTCTTTCCTGTCTCCCCAGGGGAACTGTAGCCTGAGGCAGAGGGACAAAGACTGCACATTTACTTTTCAAGCACTGTTTTGAAGCCCATGATGTATCCAGTGGAGCTCTGGACAGAGTTCCAGAGAGACTTTCTGGAGACTGTGTGTGGTCTTTGGGATGTTCTTCCCTATGCTACTCTTTCTTGCTGTTTTTTTGTTTTTGTTTTTGTTTGTTTGTTTGTTTAACATAAGGAAGGTCTCTCCTATTAGGTTTGAGACAATTCTGTGTAAGTACTGTTTTTTTCACAGTGTCTACCCATTGGATTTTAAGCTGTCTTGCTGTTCCCATGGATGACAATTTCAATATCTCAGATTTTGTGTTCGGAGAAACACAGGTTAACCAGACAATGTTCACAGATCAACTTTATCCAAAGCTGTAGTTGTGGCTTTTAACAACCATGAAAAAAAAAATCATATATCCACATCGACTCTGGAAGGCTAGTATCAGAAACAAGGATTGTTGTTTAGATTCAGTTTTAGAAAAATATGACTGTAGGTAAGCACCCCCTCTGTCAGTTTTGGGTCTAGAGCTAATGAGGCCAGATGGGTGAGGGCTGTACAGTAACTGCAGGGTTTCATTCCACAGAAGTTTCCGACAACACCAGAGGCTTCGAGCCTCCTTTGTTTGGGGAATTGTTTATGTCTTTCTTAATCCCCTTTCACTTCAGTTGTTGTTTCCTTACTGTTTTCATAATCTGCATGGGTACCTACAGTTCTCTAGATTTTAAGATTTGAGAAAATAGATTTTTCCTCCCTTTGTATAATACCTGGAAGTTGGAGCACAGTTTCTTGTGATAACATCTCAGATGACAGAAAGTCCTTATTTTCCCCTCAGTGTCTCTACTTACACCCTCATCTTCATTTCTCTTCTCTTGCCTCCCTTTTTACTATATCACATTATTTTTCCTCACCCAGTTCCCTTTTTTTTTCTTTTCTTAGCTTCTTTCTCACTCTTTCTTTCCTGTCTTCTCTGACTTCTGTCTCTGTTTAGGAGCCAGTGATGTGTCAAAAAACCCCCAAGGTTGTGGGTCAGGGTTTTGGTTCTGCCATGTCCTGCTGTTTGACCTTGGGCAGCTCATTTAACAGATTTAAACTTAGCTTTCTCATCCCTAAAATGGAGTGCATACTACCTGATCTGCTTTCTTGAATGAGTTACTGCAAAGACCAAATGAAATCTGAGAGGTGATAGCACTTTGGTGGAGGGAGCCGGACAGTTTACTATCTAATTTTGGAGTCACTCCTTTTTCTTTGGCTGTCCCCACCTCTCCTATACCCTCTTTCCAGCCTTTTCCACTTTTCTTTTAACCTTGTCTTCCATTTCCCCATCTTCCCTAACTTTACACATTTGTATTTTCAGACCAGGCATTCTTACCCTCTGATTGATGGGTAGGTTTTAGGGGTCTCATAACCCCAAGAAATTGTATGTAACATTCTTTGTGTTTCTAAGTATACAATTTTCTGGCGATAGTCTGTAGATTTAATCAGATTCTTAAGGGGGTGTCTGACCTCCAAAAAGTTATGAAGTGGTCATTATGATCTAAATAGTGAGAGATAGATTGATATTGGGAAATGGAATTGGTAGGATTCAATTCACTGGTAGGATTGAAAACTAAAAGGCTACAAATTTCTTTTCAGATTACTTACTTTGTTATACCGATTTGTGAAAAAATCTGTTGAATTAAATTCATCAAATTGGAAACCTACCAAGTACAAAGCAGCATGAAGTTAATGTGAATATTAGATTGCATTATGTTTTACTAGTTAGAATTTTGAATCTTGTACCTAAGATGAGTCGTCTTTATGGGTCTGAGCCCCTGGGCCATGCTCAGGACTTGCCCACAGTGTATGTTGAAGGAGGACCTAAGAGGTAGACATATCAGAGTGAAGCCTTTCATAAACCAGCTTTCCCTGAAAATACCTTGAGCTTAATAAAATATCCTTCACGTTCAAAGAAACCGGTCTGCAAAATATCCTTTGTGCTGTTGATGAAAATCAGCACTCCTTTGGGCATTCACTGGGGAGGATCTGTGGATTACTCAGTCATTAGCTTTGATGTGTTGCTAGGCTTTTAGGATTTGAAGTGGGAGATTTGGAGGAGGTGGGCAGTGAGGCAGAGAACTAGTCTGGTGTTTTTTGCATAAGCATAAAAGTGGAAGTAACTCTGGAGCCTGGTGAGGATTAAAAGGGTAAGAGAAATGAGAGAAGCTGGGGGTAAAAGCTGGACTAGAATAAATTGGCAACAGGGGACCATTTGGACCTTTCCCAAATTTCATTCTGGGATGTTTGCATCATAATCACATGAGTTATGTACATGAGGTGATGTGTGTGCACACGTGTGTGCGTGTGTGGGTGAAATAGAGCTCAGAACAAAGAACGGGGGACGGTGCGTTATGAAGTTTGAAGATGCTTTGAAGATCTCTGTGCCTAGGAGCTGGTTCCTTTACCCTCTGAGTTTTAATTTTCACACATGCAAAGTGGGATAATACCTGTCCCGCCTACCTCACGGGGTTTATAAAGATCTGAGATCATGGATGCGCTTTGAAAAGCACAAAGGGCCCTGCATGGGCAAGTCCTATTCGATTGGCGAGAATGTTCAGCGCTGCTCAGTGTTACCTGAAGTCCTGTTGGATCTGCAAAGTGGGGCCCAGCTCCCTTTAACAATAAAGAAGTCAGTATTTCTAACAGGAATTTGTTCTGCCACAAACGTTGTTAGAGTTTCCTCCTGCTTTTTAGACGTCTTTTAGAATCTGTATCTGAATAATGGATTAAGATGGTTTGAAGTATTTTAAATGTGTTCCACAGGTCTTTTATATTATTTTTCTGAAAAAAGAAAGAAACCATCCTCTGTGGCACTGCAGCTAACAGGGACAATACATTTGAGCCGGGGAGATCTAGATCACGGCTTTGGCAGGGTTTTGTTGTTGTTAGAGTGATAACACAAAGCAAAGCATTCCTGTCCCTCTGCCCTAGGGAAAAAATGTGGTTTTGATGATGGCAAACTTAAACCAAGGGACGTTTCTTCCACATGGCCTGAAAACAGGTAACTGTTTCCTTGCAAGCATTCCCTCCTGCCTGGTCCCTGTCCCTGATTGAAGAGTCGGGGCTGGCTGCAAACCAGGTAAAAATTGCGGGTAGGGAGAGGGCAGTTCGTGCAGAGCAAATGGAAATGATGTTCACCGTGGTACAGATGGCACAGGGTTCTGATTTCCACTTTAATAAGTTGTATTAAGATTTAGACATTTGATGTGGATTATTTAGGGATTCCAGAGCATAATCCAAGTTGACAGAGATGACTGTGGAAGTGCGGAGCTGCAGCAAATGAGGAATGCTGTCAGATGACTAAAAGCAGAGCAGGTTGAACGATCCTGAAAACAGAAGGAGAGTTTGGGGAGGGAGATGGCACCAAACGCAGCCCGTTTTAGCAGGGAGAGCATAAGGAGTAAGTGGAAGAGATAGAAGCACCTTTAAGAGCAAATGAGAATAATTTATTGATGGTGGGGGAAGGTGGGAAAATGAATGAATTTTTTGCTTGCTGGTCTTCAGGGAGTATGTCGACAGATGCCTGGAACCAACATAAATTTCCCAAGGGAAGAAAAACTACTGAAAAAAAAAAGAAGACTGGTTTATAGCATGTGATCCAAAAATGAGAGCAGTGGTTGAGAAACACAAGTCCACAGTTCCCAACTGGGAACTGCAGATTTAATATTAGCAATGGAGTGGTTGTATGAAGCAATTGTCTGGGAAGTTGTGCTATTGCTGAAGAGTGGAGAGTTTTGTTTTTTTTTTTTACCGTATCTGACTGGCTTATAAATAAAGCACAAATAGAGAACCATAATTTTAAAGCTGGAAAGGATCTTTACAATAATTCAGTAGATGAAGAAACAGACCTGCCAAAGAAGGGTAAGCGTTTTGCCCAGGGTCTCTGAGTCAGATAATGACAGAGCTGGAACGAGGCTGAACTCAGGAGCGATGGGTATTGCTCTTATTGCCTGGAAGTGTCATTATACACTTGCTCTGTAAGATTTCTCAAGTTCAGTATTACACATGGTCTTTATCTCAGTGAATGAGAAATGAATTAAGAACTGGTATAAAGGAAGGTCCTATTAGGAACAAAACTGCCCGGGTAAAGGTAGAGGATGAAGTAAAACCCGTGGGGATTTGTATAGGAATCCATTTGGTACTGTGAAGAATTTTGCAGAAGAGGCAGAACTATAATTGGGAAGATAGGGAAGAAGAGACTAGGAACAGTCATTATCTTAATTATTGTTGTCAAACGATTATATGACGTTTCGCCTTCCAAACCTTTTGCAAACTTTAAGTGTCAAATGCAGTTAAAATCTAAATTGCACGGATAGCCTGAAAAAGTAGGGTGTTGAAGTTTGGTGAGACATGGAGGAAATGTATCAGAATTCTCTTATTCTGAAACATTATTGGAGAATGCTCTATTCTAGAGCGATGCTGTCCCTCGTACCTTGATTAAAAAGCAAAAACCTTCTTACGGTAAGGCTTCTTAGCCCAGTTGCTAACTCTCCTTGGTTGTACATGAGGAAATAGACAAAATGTGATGCATGTAGAGTTATTGCCTTAATGGATACAGGAAAGAAACAGCATTTTTTGAGGTTCAACTTTAAATATGACATTTGAAAATGAATACATTCCCAGTGAAAATTTCAACGGACTCCTTTCCCCCCTTAAGACTTTCATGACTATCTGTCATATAAGACATTTTGACTTTCTAAAAGGTACTATATTGATATAATGCTTACAGTGTTTTTATTCTTCATAATGTAAATACCCTCATTAAAATTAAAATGTAGCAGGAAAGGAGCAAAAACCAACACTTTGTGTGTGCTACACCTAAAGAGAAATGAGACTTATAAGGTAGAATCATGATAGGATATGTCTTTTGCGTTTAAAGATTTCTTTAGTTACTCATGCATAAACAAAATAGTTAACTCTTGCCTCATAAGGACTCAGTGTTACAATATTCTTGCCTGTAGGGCTAGGGTTTTTCCTTTCCATGTAGCATCTGTATTTTCTGGAGCAGTTCAGTGATGGAAGAAATGACACTTTCATTCTTGTAATGAGGTACCATTAACCAGAGGCCTTTTGTAAGGGTGTAATTTCAAACTTCATTACAGACTAAGGCAGCCACACCACCCGTTACTCAGGAGAATGTGCTTCTGTTGTGACTCTCCAATGAGCCTTACATTTTTAATGTACCTTGTTAGAATATTTATGAAAGAGTATCCCCAGTAGAGGGCAACTGTCTTTGGAACATGTGGGTCCCAAGGATATTAACTGACATGGTTTCACTGCCCTCACTTTCGACTTTTTGATTAGGAAAATAAAAGTTAAAGGTACATGCCATCGTCTGAAATTCTTTCTGATTTAGTTCTTATTATTAGTAAGGTACAAGAAATATATGTGTTCTTGTCTCAGGAGTTTTAATTTTTGTTATCAGAGTAAAGCCTCAGTATGAAAGTAGCCAGCTAAATTCCACAAAAGAAGAATGAGCATATACTGCTTGTGCTTCCTTTGAACTGTCTAAGGAATGTTTCTCTAGGAAAAGTATGTTTGCCTCAGTCAGGTTTCACCCTTGCTGGTAGGCTTGACCTCTCAAAAATATTTAAGGATGCTGATTTACTGATTTAAAAAAAAAAATAGTGAAATTTTGTCCTGTCCACAAACTGTGCAGCGATTTAGCTCACAATGGAAGCTGTAGTCTAAAAGACTCCAGGCTTAGGAGTTGCCAGGACCTGGTGTTATGTCTACCCCGGGCAATGCAAAGTGTGGGTTCCTGTGGGAGGGAAGACAGCTCCTTGCCAGCCTGACGCCTTCCCACTGTCTCTTCCTAACTTTGGATCCCTCAGTCCTGGGAGAGTCCAGGACAGTTCCCCCCGAGCAGGTCTGGTGGGTCACTCCCTGACTGTCACATGATACATGGAATGGCTCGGAGGTGTAGGTTCTGGCTATGAAAATACATATACATACACATGTGTGTGTATGCGCACATGGAATTTTCAAATGAGAGTGTTTGATTCAAAGACTGATTAATAATTATGACCTCGTCGTATACCTTCTCATATTTTTCTTCAGATGTTTCTAATATTCAGATTCATTCAGTTTTCATTTCCTCTGCACATGTCATTAGAAGAGGGAACTATGTTCTTGAATTTCTGAAAAATACCATGACTGTATCCTGTTAATATTCAAATAATAGCCTATTAGGAATGAAAGCTTTAGTGAGGAAATATATACAGTTCAAAGACTTGAAGTGTGTTACAGATAATTTTTTACTTAACACAATTCCTCTTTAATCTAGAGAGATTTAAATAGCTTCTTCCTCATAAGCTACTTTTTTTTAAAAATTGGAATTTGCTTTCCATTGTCTCGTTTAAGTATAAGTGAGATGAATGTATGTCACTCGTCTACTGGTTTGCATTATAAGCAAATCCAGATATCCACCCCACAGTCTGTACTAAGTGCTGTAACAGAGCAGCGGAAAGACATCTGTTCAGTGAGAGAAATGACTCCAGACTTGTCTATTCTTTTCATTTCTGTTTCGAAGCAGTTATGCTCGTGCAGTCACAGTACTGGGATGATAACCGTGCAATTCCATGCTGCTCTCCCACGCCCCGGGAGCAGCAGTCCGAAAGAAACACCCTGGAGCAGCTTCCTCAAGAACGTACATCAATTCAAAGTTAAAGATTCAAATAACAGGTGTTTGATTTTTGCAAGAAATACTCATGGCTTCACAGCATCATTGCAGTGCATTCCAGACATTATTTACACATTAATTAAGCACTTGCTTTAGTTAAGTACTTGGTTCCCTCTCTCCCCTGTAACACCTCACCCTCATTTTTAGAAAGACTTGATGCATCAAAAGTCCGAAACTTCTGCAGGCTGAGTGTGGTCCATGGATGGGTTTTGCCATGTCCATACAGTATTTCACATTCATAATTGGTTGCCATTACTTAAAAAATAGAAGAGTTTATTTTAAAAAAAATCCAGATTTGTGGATTATCTTTTAAAAACTGAGAGGATGAAGTAACATTGTCCCGTGCTCTTACATGGCAAGTGCCTGTGCCCCCCAGTACCCCCTCCCACCTGTTTCCCTGTCCCTCATTTTGCATTCCCTGCAGGGCCCCTGGCCACGCTGAGTGCTGAGTGCTCAGCCCTCATTCCCTCTTAAACATGCGAGCAGCAAAACCAGAATGCTCTGTGCCTACTCAGTTGCTCAGGCATTATGCCACCATATTTAAATTTTTTTATTTGTAGCTTCGTGTCTTAAAAAAATGGAAATTGTATCTGGCACTTATTGTGCATGAAAACTTGGACAATTTGTGAATTTTTAAGAGCATTTCAAAGGAAAACTATTCATTGCTGTTTTACTTAGTATATTTATATAAAATGATTTTGTTTCATGATTTAAGATTGTGTAGCAGACACCACTGTATCTTTAGTCGAAACCTAAATATGTTTTATTTTTTAATTTATTTATTTATTTTTGGCTGCGTTGGATCTTTGTTGCTGCGCGCGGGCTTTCTCTAGTTGCTGCGAGCGGGGGCTACTCTTCATTGCGGTGCGCGGGCTTCTCATTGCGATGGCTTCTCTTGTTGCGGAGCATGGGCTCTAGGCGCGCGGGCGTCAGTAGATGCCGCATGTGTGCTCAGTAGTTGTGGCTCGCGGGCTCTAGAGCGCAGGCTCAGTAGCTATGGCGCACGGGCTAAGTTGCTCCACGGCATGTGGGATCTTCCCGGACCAGGGCTCGAACCCGTGTCCCCTGCATTGGCAGGCGGATTCTTAACCACTGCGCCACCAGGGAAGCCCCTAAATATGTTTCAAATGAGTTTTGGTTTTGACACATGTCTTTTTACTAGAAAATTTTAAGCCGGGGATGAAGTCTGAAAATAACCAATATATGTTTACGTATTTATATATAAATATTATATACTTATCTACTTATGGATATATTAATACGGTTAATACATTCCTAGCTTTGAGTGATTATGGTAATATTGTGAAATAACTTTTAAAAACATGTTTAGGATGAACTGATAAAGCACCACATATGTGGATGTTAATTTTAGATGAATGGTCTTTCTTTCAGAATACGGCAGGAGAATGATATGGTTGATTCGGCGCCTCAGTGGGAAGCTGTACTAAGGAGACAAAAGGAAAAAAACCAGGCGGACCCCAACAACAGACGATCCAGACACAGATCTCGCTCGTATGTGCTCTCTCTTTATGCCTTGATTCAAAAACTCCGAGCTTTCGGTAGCATGCAGAGTCTAGGGCACATTGGGCTGTCTCTTTGAGGTCTTCTAAAGTGATTTAGTTCAACCATGATTATCCCACTGTTTATTTGTCATATATACCTTCTTATATTTGTTATGCTCATCAACTATATCTGAAGCAGTAGAAGTTGGAGCACAGCCAAAGCAAAATGTCATAAAAAACAAGGCTATCAAAATCATGTTTTGTTTTGTTTTTAAACAAAAGTATATATTCAACTGAATAAGTAGGAATAGTCTCCTTTGTTCTGGAGCCTGGCTGTTGGTGAAATACCTGCTGCTTATCTCAATTTGAGTCTGCAGAATCCTCTGAAGTCTTGTTCCAGATTAAACCAGATGTGAATAACTTCCCATCAAATCACCATTTGTGAGCAGTAGTCAGTGAGTGATTCATTACACCCCAGTGTTGAGATTGGCCTGCTCCTTCTGTTGCTAGGTAATGCCATGTGTGAGCATAATTACCCCATGATGAGGAGGTTGCCAGTTCACCAAATTAATTTTCTTTTGCACTGATAAAGTTTATACTTAAACAAAAATGTTTGCATCATCCAGATTTAGACTCTCCACACCCACCTCTTGTCCCAAAGCATACCTTTTTTTGTTGTTGTTGTGCAAGAAGTAGATTTACTAATACAGGATGCACAAGCGGTCAGGCAAGGGGGCTCTGCCCTGAGAGCTAAGTGAGAAAGCAGCTTTGGTTAGGGAGATTCACACTCCGTAGTCAGAGTGTGGGCCACCTTAGAAGGTGAGAGGCCCTGGGAGATACACCTTCCATAGACAGAATGTGGTCCAACTCAAAAGGTGAGAGCGGCCCCAAAGCATACCTTTTTAAAGTGAGCTGGACCTAACTACCTATCCTTTTATGATCCTGGGTGGTTAGATGTCTGGTGTTGCCTACTTGTGGAAGGAGGGATGGTGTCTCAGCAGGGCGGTGGGAGGATGCCTGGGATTGGATGGGAGGCAGAATCTAGAGGTAGGTGGGGAGCTCTGAGGGAGCCGGGCAGAAGGGTGCCAGTTCAGTTTCACAGAGGCCAGGAGCGGGCTCCAGAGGGAGCACCCCATAACCCTAGGGGACTCTGCTCAGCCTTAGAGGCTTGCTTTCGAATGAGAAGTTAACGCATAATGTGTGTGTGTTTTTATCAGTGGTGCATCATAACGAATGATGTCTGTTTCTTCTCTAATAGAAAATTTGCAGGTAGTCACTAAGCACTGTACACTCTATAGATTTATTCTTTACTCCATTTGTTTTTGTTCTGGAACCTAACTGAAATGTTCAATTTAAAGCAGAAGTTAATAAAAGTTTCCTTTGTCTTGCATACCACCTCTCCCTAATTCCATTAAAAAAAGAGAGGTTTAGAACAGGAAGAATCAAGCCCTAATTGTGGACAGTTTAACCAAAAGGCACAGAACCCCAAGATAGGATCCCAGCATGGTCCTGGGCATATCTTTTGCAACTATGCTTTTACCCTTCCATGTGGAATCTTTTTCTATGAGGGACTTATTATACACAAGTTTTGGTAACTTGGTATTAAATCTTAAAAACAGCATTCAGTTTTTCTAATTATTTCTAAAGCACTCTAAATTCAACTAAATGCCAATAATAACTTTCATTTATTAAATAAAGGGGAAAGTAAAATGAAATTAGGAAAAATCCTATATATAAACTTTGAAGAAGCCAAAATACATTTCTGGGGACAATAGTAAATAGTGAATAATCATTTATAGATAAAATTGATAAAGAGAATAATCCAAAGTTGTTGAGTATTACTGTTACTCTAATTCAGTTACATTATGGGGCAAATATTGTAGATGGCACTGTGGATTTAATCATTTTTAATTGAGTGATCTGAGATTCATTTAACACCCTAAGGAATAAACCTTTTTACAATTGAGGTAATTTGAGGTGAAATTTACATCTAGTGAAATTGCTCTCACCTTATGGGTAGAAGTCTATACATTTTGACAAGTGTATACATAGTGTATCCATCATGCCAGTCAAGATACAGAATTTAGAAAGTTCCCTCATACTCCTTCTGTTCAGTCCCCATCCCCCATAGGCAGCCACTGTTCTGATTTCTATCACCGTAGATTAGTTTTTTTCTCTTACTGAATGTCACATAAATGTAATTATACAATATATGCTCTCTTAAAATGTGGCTTAGTCCATTGTATGATTATACCACAATTTGTTTATCCATTCTCCTCTTGATGGATGTTTGGATTGTTTGCAGTTTTTGCTGTTTTGTGAAAAAGCTCAAGATACTCCACACAAGTGTACCTGTGGAGTACATTATCTTTTGCCTTGGGGTAAATACATGAGTGGAATTGCTCGGTTAGAGGATATGTCTAACCACATTTAATTTTATAAGAAGCTACTAAAATGATTTCCAGAGAGGCTGTATCATTTTATACTCCCACTAGTAATGTATGAGATTCAGTTCTGCTCTATTCTTGCCAATATTTGGTTTTGTCTGCCTTGTTAATTTTAGCTCGTCTAGTTGGCTTGAAGTAGTACCCTGCTGATGACTGACAAAGTTAACCACATTTTCCTGTGCTTACTGGTTATCCATATATGTTCATTTGAAAAGTGTTCAAGTTTTGCCCATTTTTAATTGTTGTTTTCTATTATTTATTTGTAGGGCTTTTTATATGTTCTGGATATAAGTTCTTTTTCAGATAGGTGTATTGTGAATATACATATCTGAAAAAGAATTCTCGGCTGTGGTTTGCTTTTTCATGTTCTTAACATTGTTTTTTGGTGAGCAGACATTAAATTTTGATGAAGACCAGTATACCTTTTTTTTTTTCATTTATAGTTAAGGCTTTTTTTGCATCTTAAGGAATATTTGCCTACCCCAAGGTCACAAAGATATTCTCATATCTTCTTGTAGCAACTATATAGACTTTGCTTTTATATTTAGATCTGTGATCCATTTAGAGTTAATTGTTCATTGTATGAGGTAGAGGTAGATATTGAGAAGTGTTTTTTTTCCAGGTGTTTTTCCAGTACCATTTGTTGAAAAGACTGTCTTCATTGAAATGCCTTGGGGCCTTTGTTGAAAATCAACGGACTGCTTAGATGTGGGCCAATTTTGTTTCATTGATCTGTTGTTTGTCTAGTCTTAAGCCACCATGTTGTCTCAGTTACTGTAGCTCTACAGTAAGATTTGAATCATGCAGTGTAAATTGTCCAACTTTGTCCTTCTTTTTGTCAAGGTTGTTTTAGCTATTTTAGATCCTTTGCAGTTCTATGTAAATTTTTGAATCAGCTTGTTAGTTTTTGCACAAAAAAAAGAAAAAAACCTGTAGACTTTAGATTAGGATTATGTTGAGTATCTATCGATCAATTTTGAGAAAATTAGTGTCCTACTCATCCATGTATTTAAGTCTTTAACTTCTTTCAGCAATGTTTCTAGGTTTCCAGTATAGTTATTGCATTTATTTTGTTAATTTAATCCTAAATATTTAATATTTTCAATGGTATTGAACTACATTTTGTAAAATATTATTTTCAAATTGTTAGTATATAGAAACACAAATTATTTTTTTAATATTGATATTTTATCTTGCCATCCTGTAACCTTGTTAAATTGACTTATTAGCTTTGGAAGCCTTTAAAACATTTTTTTTCTTAGGATTTTCTACCTTTGCAGTCATTTTGTCTGTGAACAGAGACAGCTTTCCTTTATTACTAATCTTTTGCCTTTTACTTCTATTTCTTTCCTAAATGTACCGGCTAGATTTTCCAGAATAGTGTGGAATTACATTGTTGAGTCGAAGTGTTAAGAAAGCAGACATCCTTGGCTTGTTCTCTTTCTTGGGGAGAAAGCATTCAATATGTCACATTAAATATGATGCTAGCTATAAGATTGAAGAAGACCCCTTCTATTCCTAGTTTAAGAGTTTTTTTTGTTTTATCATGAATGAGTTTTGAAGTTTGTTATTAGCTTTTTCTGCATCTGAGATGATTGTATATGGGTTTTCTTTATTCTGTCAGTGGAGGAATTACATTGATTCAGTTTTGAATGATACATCCTTGCATTCCTGGGATAAGACCTTAGTGATTCTGATCTATTATCCTTTCCGTATATTGCTGGATTCTATTTGATATTATTTTGTTAATATTTTCTTTTCCTATGTTCATGAGAAATTCTGGTTTATAATTTTCTTGTAGTATCTTTGTCAGGTTTTTTTTTTTTTTAAACATGGTTATGCCGGTCATTTAAAATAGTTTAGGAAGTTTTCCTTTTTTTCTCTATTTTCTGAGAGTTAATGTAAAATTAGCAGTACTCCTTCCATAAATATTTGATCTAATTTACCTGGGAAACCAACCCTGCCACAGATTTGCTTTGTGAAAAGTTTTAAATTACAAACTGAGGAATTCCCTGGTGGTCCAGTGGTTAGGACTCTGGGCTTCCACTGCAGGGGGCACGGGTTCAATCCCTGGTTGGGGAACTGAGATCCCGCATGCCACTGTGCGGTGCGGCCTAAAATAAAATAAAAAATAAACTAGTATCTCTTAAAAATAAATGAATAAATAAATTACAGACTGAAATTCTTTAGCAGATACTGGGCTGTTCAGATTGTGTCTACTTGTTATGTGTAGGTTTAGGTAGTAGGTGTTTTTAAAAGAATTTGTTCATTTTATCTAAGCTGTCAAATCTTTTAATAAAAAATTTGTTTGTAATAATTCTTTAGTATCCTTTGAACATCTGTTGTGATGTTACCTTCTTCATTCCTGATGTTGATAAGTTGTGTCTTCTTGTATTTTTCTCCTTAATTGTGTTTTCTAGTCTTTCAGAGAACTAACTTTGGGTTTAGTTGATTTTCTTTATCTGTTATCTATTTCATTGATTTCTACTCTTTATTACTTCCTTCTATCTATTTTGTCTTTTATTTGCTCTTTTTTTTCATCTTCTTAAGGTGACACTGATTTTAAACCTTTCTTCTTCTTTAATATAAGTATAAAGTTCTAAATTTCCCCTAAGTCTTGCTTTAACTATATTTCATATATTTTGATGTGTTGTTTTCATTATCATGCAGTTCAAAATTTTTAATTTCACCCGTGATTTCTTTGACCTTGGTTTTTTTTAGTAGTGTGTTATTTAATTTCCAAGTATTTGGAGATTTTTCTACATATCTCATTACTATTAATTTCTAATTTACTTATGTTTTGGTTAAAAAAAATCTGTAAGATTTCAGTCATTTCAAATTTGTTGAGATCTGTCTTAAGAGCTATCATATAGTCTTTAACGATGAACGAGCTGGTGGACTTGAAAAGAATCATTCTCAGTTGTTGGGTGTAGTTTACAAATGTCAAGTAGATCTAGTTTGCTGATAGTGTTGTTCAGATGGTCTATGTCTTTACTGATTTCTTTGTTTACCTTTCAATCAGTCATTGAGAGAGATATGTTAAAATTTCCAATAATGATTATGGATTTGTCTGTTTTACCCTTTAGTTCTGTCAGTTTTTGCTTCAAGTTATTTTGAAGCTCTGGTATTAGGTACACACATATTTGTGAATTTTTTGGAGGGGGGTCTTCCTGATAAATTGACCTTTTTATCATTATGAAATGTCCTCTTTATTCTGGTGATACTCTTTACTCTATGTCCATTATAACCACACACTCGTGTGTGTGTGTGTGTATGTGTGTGTGTGTGTATTTATATAACCATTACACCATTTTCATGCTCACTTTTTGCATGGTATATGTTTTAATACTTTACTTTAGACCTAAGTATATCTTTATGTTTAAAGCTCATCTCTTGATCTCTTGTAGACAGCAGTATTTGGTCTTTTTTTTTTTTTTTTAATCTAGTCTGACCATCTCTAACTTTTAAATTGAATGTTTAGGATACTTATGGGTCATGTAATTATTAATATTTTGGGGTTTAAGTCTGCCATCTTACTCTTTCTTCCTGTTTACTGAATCTATTTTTTGTTAGTTTGTTCCTCCTTTCCTATTGTATTTTGTGTTAACTGAATATTTTTTGGTATTCTATTTTACTTTTTATATTGACATCTTAAGCTATACTACTTTTTATTATTTTTTTATTTAGTGGTTTCTTTATGACTTACAGTATGGTTCCTAATTTATCACAGTCTGTTTAGGGTTAATATCATAAAATTTTATTAAAACTTAGAAATCTTAGAAAAATATAGTTCCAATTATCCCCTCTTTGTTCTTTGTGCTTTTGTCCTGTATTTGATTTTTGCATGTTAGTAACCCCACATTTCAATGTTACCATCTTTGCTTCAACAGTACATTGTTTTCAAAAGAAATCAGAAAAAGAGGAACAAAATTTTATAGTTAATGTGGTAGGCAGAAAATGTCCCCTAGATATGTCGATGTCTTGATCTCCATAACTTGTGAATATTTTGTTAGATGGCAAAGGGGAATTAAGGTTGCAGATGGAATTAAGATTGTTAATCAGTTGACCTTCTGCCAAGGAGATTATCCTGAATTATCCAAGTGGACCCAAGTAACCACAAGGGTTCTTAAAAGTGGAACAAGGGACAGAAGAGGAAGTCAGAGTAATTCAATTTGAGAACAGCTTAACCTGCTGTTGCTGGATTTGAAGATGGAGGAAGGGGTCATCAACCAAGAATGTGGGCAGCCTCTGAAAGCTGGAAGAGGCAAGGAAATGGATGTTCTCCTAAAGCCCCCTGGAAGGAATGCAGCCCTGTCAACGTCTTGATTTTAGTCCAGGGACACCAGTGTCAGATCTGACCTACAGAAGTGTAAGATAATACATTTGTATTGTTTTAAGCCACTAAATTTATGGTAATTTGTTACAGTGGCAATAGGAAATGAATACAGTTGCCCAGTTTACTGTTACTTGTGTGTTCTGTTCCTTTCTCTAGATCCAATGTTCCATTTTCCTTCCTTTAGCATTTTTTGTAATACAGGTCTGTAGTTGATAAATTGTCTGTTTTACTTTATATGAACATGTTGTTATTCTACTCTTATTTGTAACAGATACTTTCACTATCTATCAAGTTTGGGGTTGATGGTTTTTCCTTTCACACTTTAAAGAGATTGTCTGTTGTCTTCTGATCTCTGTCATTTGTGGTAAGTTAGCCTTCATTCTGTAAACACTGTATGGAATTTGTCTTTTTTTCACTAGCTACTTTTATGACTTTTTTTCTTTATCTTTAGCTTTTTAGCTCTTTGATTATGGTGTGGCTAAGTGTGGTTTTCTTTATACAGTTGAACCTTGAACAACACAGGGGTTAGGGGCACCAGCCCTCCCATGCCCTCGAAAATTCATGTATAACTTACAGTTGGCCCTCGGTATACGTAGTTCCCCTTTATCCACGATTCCACATCTACGGATTCAACCACCTTTGGACTGTATAGGTACTGTAGTATTTACTATTGAAAAAAATCCATGTATAAGTGGACCCGAGCAGTTCAAACCCGTGTTGCTCAAGGGTCAACTGTATCTATCATCTTCTTCTGTAATTTGGTATTTTTTACCAAATTGGGGACATTTTTGGCCATTATTTTTCAAATTCTTTTTTCTGACTCATTCTCTTTTTCCTTTTGGGCATCCAGTTGTATATATGTTAGACCATTTGATATTGTCCCACAAGCAACTGAGGTTCTGTTCATGTTTCAAATTTTTCTCCCTTTTTCAATCATGGTAATTTCTATTAACCTGTTTTCAACTTCATCAACCCTTCCTCCTACCCTCATAGTCCAGTCTGCTATTAAACTCATTCAGTGAACTTTGTACTTCCCTGTTTTAGAATTTCAGTTTTGTTATTTTTATACTCTCCATTTCTCTGCTGAGATTTCCCATCTATTCATTGATTATGTTCCTATTTTCCTTTAAGGTGCTGTATATATTTATACAAGATGTTTTAGGGGAATTCCCTGGCAGTCCAGTGATTAGGACTCTGAGCTCTCACTGCCAAGGGCCTGCGTTCGATCCCTGGTCAAGGAACTAAAATCCCACAAGCCTCACAGTGCCCCCCGCCGAAAAAAAAAAGATGTTTTAAAGCCCTTGGTAAATTCCCATATCTGGGTCTTTCAAAATCTATTTTATTGACTACTTACATTTTATTTTTCTTTCCTAGATTATGACTATATTTTTCTGCCTCTCTGCCTGTATAATAATTTTTTATTGCATGCTGGAAATTTTAGAGGATATGTTGTAGGAGGTCTGGATTATGTTGTCTCTGGATTATGTTGTCTTCCTTTAAAGAGTATCAAATTTTGTTCTGGAAGGCAACTGAATTACTGTTGGATCCTCTTGATCTTATTTTTTATGCTTTGATAGGGTGGGACTTTTTAGATTTTGTCCTTAGCCTAGGGTATGTTCTTTACTTTAGGCTTGGTCCTTATTCTTAAGGCCTGGCCTTTCTGGAGTCTTAGTTGAATGCACAGAGTGCTCAGCATGACTTCTCCACTGTGACTGCAGCAGAGCCTTGTCTGCTACCACTTCACACAGCTCTCAGCCTTGCAGTGGCTGTTTTCTGTTAGGCCTCAGAGTCCCACCCAGCTTATGTATAGATTAAATGTAGTGAATGTTCTCAGCCAACCTCTTAAGGAAAACCCCATGCAGACTTCTGGAGTCCCACTTTTTTCTTTTATCCTGCACTGTAAATTTCAGCCTCAAATTTTGATTTCTACCTCCTCAGCCCTGTGAATCTGTTGCTTCTTGAGTTTCACCTCCCTGTACCACATTGGGAAAGTGCCCCCAGGCAGAAAACTTGAGCAAATTGGTGGGGGGGCGGAGGGGGGCGGTTAACCTTGTGTTTCCCTTCTCTCAAAGATCACAGGCTTATGGTATCTGTTGCCCAATGTCTGACAAACAGTTGCTTTGTGTATTTTGTTTTATTTTATAGTTTTTGAGGATGGGAAGGGAGGGTTTGTCTGATATCAGTTACTCCATTGGACCAGAAGTGGAAGTTCAAGAATATTCTTTTGAGGTAGAGTAATATCTTTGAATTGGGTATTGCTTCTATTGGATCAACTGAAATCAGAAAAGAGCCTTATGGTACTTTGAATTTAAAATCTTATTTAAACTTTCTTTTAAATCTTACCTTCATGATAAAGATATCAGATCAGACAGAGGGTTATTTCAGAACAATGCAATTGTATGAGAGAACCCCATTAAGAGTTTGATGTGTACCTTCCTGGAATTTAGTTTTAAAGCAAACCATAAAAAGACTTAGTAAATGTTTGTGGGATGACGTTGTAACTGAACTTGATTGTTTAACTATATAGCTGATATGGCCAAAGTACAGTTAACAAAAAAATCTGTTTGAAGAGTAGTTCATTCAGAAGTTGCTCTGGCTGCTGAGTGAAAAGCAGATTGAGAAAGAAAAGGAAGCAGGAAGAGCAATTTAAAAATATTTTGGTGGTCCAGGTGTGAGGTGGTTTTAGCTCAGAAAAGATAGTGGTGGTGGAGATGAAGAGAAGTGGATGAATACACATTTTGGAAGGAGAGCCAACAGGTTCATAGTGTGAGAGATATCGTGGATGGATTTTGAGTTGATGGATTAAGTGGGTAGACATGCCTTTTTACCCACTCCATCCATGAGATGGAGTGAGGTGGTCTGGGGATGTGTGGGAAGTGACAAGATTTCTGTTCCATTAGGTTTGAAAAACCAAGTGGGTGGTCAAATGGAAATGTCAGGTAGGCAACTGGATAAAAGGGTTCAAATTCTACAAGATGATGGATTACTTTATTTAGGACAAACTGGGCTCTGCCTTTTATTTGAGCTATGACATTAAAAACCTGAGGTTTGTTGACAATTAAGAAAATATCTGCTGGGTGCTATCGTCAGACCAGATCTCTGTCTGCCTTCTGCGTCTCCGAGTGTTAGCTTATTACCTAATCTCCACAAACTTCTAGTGTCATGTCTACAACACAGATGATACCATCCTCATGAGATTTTGCTGAACATTATTAAGTCAGATCACATATGTCAAGTGACAGCGTAAATACTCAATTGCAGTTACTGTAATTAGTAAGTTCTCCAGGTCTCAGTTTATCTGTATAAACAAGGTACTTGATTTTTTTTCCCTTGAAATGAGGAAGAGCTGAGAAGTGAAGAGAGTTGGGTGGGGCCCAACTCACATTAAAATTAGAATTTGAGAATTTAGGAATCACTACAGCTTTTTTTTTTTTTAAGTTAAAACATGGTTAGAGCACCATCTGAAGAAAATAATTAAAATTGTTCTTCAGATATATGTATGAGTATATGTAGCATTTCAGATATATAGTAAACCACATATCTCTCAGTTACTCCCATATTCTTGAATTCCTACTACAGTGTCTGTAAATTGCCCATGTAGAGGTATCCACTGAGGATGAATGTTACATCATTCATACATGATTCACTCATTGTTTTTTAAATCTCCAATGATAAACTAGAAACTTGTGTTTATTATTATATGCCAGAGACATACAGTAGTATAAAATACAAAATCTCTCCTAAAACACATTAAACTGAAATATGATTGGATATCATCTAGAAAAATGTGAGAAGTAAGGTTTTATCCAGTTTATTTTTCAGCTGCATTGCCATGACATTCACGTTTGCTTATCATTAGGAAACTTAGATGAAACTTCTTTTCTACGTGGATGAGTTTTTACTAACTGGGATATTTGGAGGAGGCATCAAAGCTGAAACAATTAAGTTCTCATAGGTTCAACCTGTGTGTGCGTGAAGGCTCAGGCTCCCCCTGGTGGCAATAATGTCTTACTACTTCTATTGAAAAATGCTACCGTGGAAGATGAGGTTGTCAGGGTAGAATGATGTACCCAGTTAGACACAAAACAGAAGTCTGGTGCCTTAGATAAAGATTTAGCGTGAAGTCCCTGGAATTGACTCCTGAGCGATCTTCAGCAGCTAGGTTTCTGGGCTCTGTGGCTTTCTAATCTTTCTTTAATTCTGAGAGGGGGAGAGGGAAGGAGGGGAAGATTAAGACATCTCCTAATCCTATCTATTCTGACCACTCAGGAATATGATGAGGAATTACTGAGATATATGTTAAGTGCTTTGAATTCTTTAAATAAAGATGTTTTGTAAACTTAGTTTTCTTAGTAACACATTTTCAGCTCTAAATTTCCTTCTATGGCAGTGGTCAGTATAAGATCACAAAAATAATAAGTCAAATGCTGTCATCCTTATTATTTTATTTTCAGTATAATATAATACACAAAACATAGTATATTATCTACTATACTATAATATATAGCATATATGCTATACTATATAACATATGGCGTATATAATATATAAACTATAATATATGCCATATATTATAGTATAACATTTTCTAGGTAATATAATTAGAGTATTTGGAGGATGCAGAAGAAGACTATAAGGAAGAAGAAAAATTATTTCTAAATGATGTCTCATCGAAGAAATTTCTCTGAAAGGTGAATATTAATTTGAGTTATTGGTATAAGGTGTGTATGAGGGATACTTTTGAAAGATACTGGACTAATACTGGACTGAATGTATATTTTATATATACATTGTACCTATGGACAACTCATGGTTCTATTTCCTTAGGAAATTATTTGGAGAGTTCAAGTAAAACACCTACATAATTAAGTCTTTTAATTAAGAAAAATGGCTGTTAAAATTCCACAGCTTTCTGAATCCGCAAAATGATGTTGAGCTGCACCTAATGAAATCATCCTAAATTATTGATGAAATTTGTGCAGATGTCAGCATAAAAATGATATAGTTCTCATTAGCATGTAGCCTGTGTTTACATTTATTAAATCACAGGTTGTCTAGCAGTTGGAGATTAGCATTTTTTTTTTTTTTTAGCCTTGGGACTTTTCCTTGTCTTAACGCTGTTTGAAACTGCTGGCATTTCAGAACTCAGTTTGGTTAAATATATGACTATTACGGTACTGTAGAATTTAAACATATAGACTAAATTCCTGGATTTTTTTTTTTTTTTTTAATTAATTAATTAATTAATTTATGGTTGTGTTGGGTCTTCGTTTCTGTGCGAGGGCTTCCTCCAGCTGCGGCAAGTGGGGTCCACTCTTCATCGCGGTGCGCGGGCCTCTCACCATCGTGGCCTCTCCTGTTGGGGAGCACAGGCTCCAGACGCGCAGGCTCAGCAACCGTGGCTCACGGGCCCAGTCGCTCCACGGCACGTGGGATCTTCCCAGACCAGGGCCCGAACCCACGTGCCCCGCACTGGCAGGCAGATTCTCAACCACTGCGCCACCAGGGAAGCCCTCCTGGATTTTTTAAGACCAATATTTATGGCTAGAAGGACTGATGTTCTTTTAAGGTAACATTTCTGCTAATTTTTCTGAGATGGGAATGAAAGGCATTTCTTGTGGAATTGCAGCATTAATAACTTTTTTAAAAAAATTGATGTATAGTTGATTTACAGTGTTGTGTTAGTTTCAGGTGTACAGCAAAGTGATTCAGTTGTACATATGCTTTTACAGATTCTTTTCTGTTATAGGTTATTACAAGATGTTGAATATAGTTTCCTGTGCTTGTTGTTTATCTTTTTTACATATAGTAGTATGTATATGTTAATCTCAAACTCTTAATTTATCCCTCCCCCCCATAGTAGCTTTTTAAAACATGAAAATACCTTTTTTTTTTCTGTTCTGATAATTAACATAAGAAATTCTCTTGGCTAAAAGAAAAAAATCAGACAAGATAGGAAAGTATAAATAAGAAAATAAAAAATTAGTTGCAATTCCAACACTCAGAAATATCTGTTGTTATCAATTTTTTGTATGTTGCTCATATTCATCATCTTTCACCACCACTAGGCCTGGTGTGGTGGCCTTGGGGGGCATGTCCTCCTTGCCCCTCATTGCTTTTTCTCATTCTCCTCCCCTCCTCCCTCAAAGCACTTAGCTTTGAGTCTCATGCCATCAGATTATTCCTTCGTTCTTTTAAGATTTAGTTCCTGCCTCAGTGTCATTCTCTCCAACACTATTCAATAGCCACATAATGGATCTTTACAATAACTTGGCCTCTTTGTTCCTTCACGAAACCTTAGCTGTTTTACTTCCTCATCATACCTTTGACCAGTGGTTTCTAATCTGGGGCAGTTTTTCCCCCCAGGGAACATTTGGCAATGTCCAGAGTCATTTTTGGTTGTCCCACAGGGAAGGTGTTACTGCGTCTGTGGGTGCTACTAATCATCCTACAGTGCACAGGACAGCCCCTGGCAACTAAGAATTATCTGACCCAAAATGTCAGTAGTGCTGAGGTTGAGACACCCTGCTCTAACTTGAAGATAGCCTCACTACTGCACCTTCCTGAAATAAGAATGATTCCTAGCAGAGTAGCTTCCTAACCTTGATATTATATAATACTATGGATTACTGGGTGACTTCCTGTGAGAATCAGATGCTGGTGTATAATTACAATGGAACCATCTCTCTCTGGGAACAGAATAATAGCTTAGTGCTTTTAGTATTAGCACCTTCTCTGGCAGTATCATTGAATGCGTTAGCGTATTGTCTAGTGAATCAGACCAGCCAAATGTAGGAAAGGCAGATCCCATATAGAAAATCCTTCCAAAGAAGCATTTAAGTTTTTTTAAGCATACAATTTTATTCTTTATAACAAACTCTACCTTTAACAATACCATATTTTATATGTCTGAGACCAAGGCTTCATCTCCTCCCCTTTATCTTCTTTTTAAAAGAATTTTTTTAAATTAATTAATTTATATTTGGCTGTGTTGGGTCTTCATTGCTGCATACGGGCTTTCTCTAGTTGTGGCGAGCGGGGGCTACTCTTCGTTGCGGTGTGCAGGCGTCTCACTGCAGTGGCTTCTCTTGTTGCGGAGCACGGGCTCTCAGTGCACAGGCTTCAGTAGTTGTGGCACTCGGGCTCAGTGGTTGTGGCTCGCGGGCTCTAGAGCGCAGGCTCAGTAGTTGTGGCGCACGGGCTTAGTTGCTCCGCGGCATGTGGGATCTTCCCAGACCAAACCCGTGTACCTCACATTGGCAGGCGGATTCTTAACCACTGCGCCACCAGGGAAGTCCTCCTTCCCCTTATCTTCTGTGTTTGACTCCTTTTGAGTTGATTAAAAGGTCTTTACAGACAGATTTTTTTTTCTCCACAAAGGAAAAAACCACTTAGTCAATTCAATTGCTAGAAAGTAGTTTATTGTATTCTGTGGGCTCAGAAAGCCCTACCAGAATGCCTCAGCGATGCCCTTATTAACTGAGAAAAATGAAAGCAATGATAATATCATACGCTGAAAGTAATATTGAGCCCAGAAATGCTGATACAGATTATGGGTGTAAAATTCCACAGGACAGTATCAGTGGCTTTGTTTAGCTCCAGACATTTTAATTGTTAGGGTTTGGGTCGTTTCTTTGGGCCTTTATTAGACCTTGGTTCTCTTGAAAGGACTGATGAAAGCTTATTTTCTCACTACGAAAAATAAATCATTCCATGGCAACAATTGCTGTGATCATAGATTTCCAGTTCTCATTGCTGTTATGGGGAGTGTGAACACCTGAATGCTGGCTTTGAATTTCTTATTCTAGGAAATTAAAAGTAGTGGTACAGTTTCTGTTCAAGTAGTTCTTGGAGCAGAAGAGATTTGTGGGCTCTGTATATAGGATGGAGAAGGGCACGTGGGGGGTGGCAGCACAGACCACAGATAGGTTCCAGCTTTGTGGGCCCACACCGTGGCCCAGAAATGCAACGTCAGATGCAACAAGAAAGGACAGTGGGTCAGTGGCGCACAGTCTGCCAATCTGGCTGTCCCACCATTTTCTTTGCCCTTGCGGTGCTGCTTCCACTAGGTAATCACAGATCACGTTGGGAGTCGTTCATATTAATAGAATCAGGATGAATTCTTTTGCCTTTTCTTATAAGTAATTAGCAGGACCAGAAACAGAAGCCTCAAATCATTCTTCATTGTAAAACCACCACTGGGGGGTGTGTAGATTTGCCCCTGTAGTTCTAAGCTCTTTCATTAAATGAAGCCCTGGTTATGGCTGATTTTTATGTGATTTTTTTTTTTTTAGTGGGCTAGCAGATAAATTGTCTGGTATCTTTGTACTAACCATCCCACATTAGCCTTCCCTGTCCAGTCTTTCCTTGTCTGGTGTCAGCTGGCAAATAAGAACTTCACAGTCTGGAAACTGTTAATGTTGTAGCTCTTCTAAAGTTAGAGATTAGATTGTTAGATGAAGCGTGTTTGCAGAGATGAGTGTTGTTTTTTCTATTTATAGGAGAAGTCCCGATATTCAAGCAAAAGAAGAGTTATGGAAGCATATTCAGTGAGTACTGTTTTTAAAACCCATGTGGTTTGAAGGCATTTACAAGGAAGACCACTGACACCAAGAGGCAGCCTCGGGCTGAAGCCTGTCAGGTGGCCTTCACGGCCGTCATTCTGTGGAGCCTGGCACTCAGTGGTGGTGCCTTACCACACCAGCAGACCTCTGCCGGCAGCCCTGACATCTCCTCTCCTGAGGCCAGCTAGCCTCGCCTGTAAATGAGCCTCAGACAGGCCAATATCGTATAAATAAATATCAAGGAAAAGAAATTTTAAGAAAGAAAGACACCTGCTACAGGGGAGAGAAGCAGATCTTTTGTAGGGAAATGGGGGTGTCTGGAGAGTCATCTACATTCCGGTTATAGAAAAACTGGAAGAAGGTAGAAGAGCTACAGAAAAGGTTTTCCTCCCATTTTTTTCCTGAAATACATCCTAGTTTTAAAATCTTCGTTCCTGGCTTATATCTCTATTATTTTTATTAACACCATGTTTTGCAACAAGATTAGAAAGGGGGAAACTCACCTGCCAATTGTGGAAGGTGTTAGTATTTATATCAGTATCAAAACTTTAATTCTCATGCTCATTCCCTTCTAGAAAGGAACTTGTGGATCCATCTGGACTGTCAGAAGAACAATTAAAAGAGATTCCATACACTAAAATAGAGTGAGTATGTCTTTGAAAATCTTTTTAAAAAAGTTTTATTAATATTTGTAAATGAGTAATCCATTCTTACTCTTCAGTGGTGTTCCATTCAGTGCTTTGTCTTTACATTTTAACTAAAATTAAAAATAACTATAGAGGAAGAAGTAGAAAAGGAGGTATTAAAGCTAATTATTCATTCTGTACTGCAATCACTCTCTTATTAACTGCCTGTTTGTAGGTGGTCCACTTATGCTGGGATTTTTTACACTAAATAAGTACAACAGTACTATAGGATCCTGGTTGGCTGAATCCATGGAGGGATTCAGTCATGGAGGGCAGACTGTAAAGTTATATGGGGATTTTCGACTTCGATCAGGGTTGGTATCCCTAACCCAGTATTGATCAAGGGTCAACCGTACTATAAAGTTTTATTTTCATGTATGATGGAGGCAGTTTTCTTTTGTTAACTTGTGAGATTTAAGCCACTTAGGCTTTCCAAGCTTAGAGGAATCAAGTTCTTTTTAAAACTCTCAAAGTTATTATTCCTTTGCAGCTTCAATATTAAGGAAAATCTCCAAATTATCCTGTTCTGACTTCTGCTGTGTTTGTCTCCACGGTTTTTGGTGTCTTGTTTAGGACTCAAGGTGACCCAGTCCGCATCCGGCATTCTCATTCACCTCGAAGTTACCGCCAGTATCGCAGGTCCCAGTGTTCAGATGGAGAGCGATCTGTTCTCTCAGAAGTGAAGTAAGTAGGCAAGTGTGAGTACATCATCACCCTCATGGCTCCAGAACAGCACAGTACAATAGAACTTTCTGCAGTGATGGAAGTATTCTATATCTGTGGCTATGGGGTATTTGAAATGTGGCTCATGTGACCTAGAAACTAAAAATCTAATATTATTAATTTTAATTAATTTAAACTTAAGCAGCCATGTGTGGCTAGTGGCTGCCGTACTGGATAGCACAGACCTAGACTATACTTAGGCTGAATTATGGCCCTTCCAAGCTATGCACTGAAGCTTTTAGAAGAAAGAGAAAATGCATGAGCTATTCTATTCTGAATAATAAATGCATCCATATTTGAGAGAAGTTGGCATAAGTTTTTTTTTGAACTGATGGCATTTTGTCTTCTTTTACTACAGCAAATGTTATATATTACAGTAGTTTCTTTGTGTTATTTAGTTTCTCTTTTGAGGAAAGTGGCCATATCTCAGCTTGACATGATAGGTACTATATGTTAAATGAATGTATTAATGAAATAATTATGCATCCATTTGTAAAAGTACTATAGTCATGGAAATTCATGTACTTGGTATTGCTGGGTAGGAATGTCAGCCGTTAAACACTGAATTAAGGCTTAAAACTTTGATAAACATTAACAAATTGGGAGATAGGCTAGCCCATTGGAGAGAGATATAGGCTGGGTTTTTTTTGTTTTGTTTTGCTTGTAAAATGTAGGCCATTGCTGTCTATAGCTCCATAGGTTTATAAAAAAAGAATAAATGGTCAGTAAGTGTTTCTCTAGAAACAAATCAAAAATCCATTTATACAACATATCACAGTAAGAAAAGCACATGGGAACCATACCTATGTTATATTCTTGGTTCTTCTAGTTATTTGCTGTGATTTTGGGCAAGTTACTTAACCCGTTGAACTTAATTCAAAAACATTTATTAAATGCCTATCTGTGTAAAGCACTGTGGTAGGCACTGTTAAGGAATACAAAGATATGTAAAACATGCTTACTTTGCTATAGCCCTTTTCCAACTCAGATTGTGATTCTAGGTACTGTCTCAGTCATTAATTCTAAAACTGACTCTCTGCAGCTCAAAAACGGATCTTGTACCTCCACTTCCTGTGACCCGATCTTCAGATGCTCAGGGTTCTGGTGGCTCCACAGTTCATCAAGTAGGTAATAAGTTTTAAGAAGGTGTTGTACTGATGACAAGTTTCTGTGTTTAAAAAACACATGTACAAAACATGGAAGGAGAAGGAAGGAAGGGTGTGTGATCAAGACAAGGCACAACCTGGGAAGAGTTATATTAGGGGTGAGAGCTAGAGGTAGTGTAAGGTCTAAAATGATCTGAGGCTTGGGGCAAAGCCAATGATAACAAAGATTGTAGGACTGTTTGGAGCCAGAATAAAGAAACAATGGGCTTCACTAATTTTAAAAAGTATGTCTAGATTATTTTTTGAGCCAGAGAAACAGGGATAAAGTGGTAGACTCAGAGGGGGCCCATGTTCAATCGTTAACTGATGGCAGACGGAGAATTACTCAAGTTCTGTTTTATTTCTGTCTTCTTCATGAAAGAGAATTACTTTTCTTCTGGAAATGTTTAAAAAATGTGGTCAAACGGAATTCAAGGACATGGCAAAGCATCTAGCTGCCTTAACAAAATCAGTGTAACACTCAGCTGAATTAGATAGCTGTTATCAGGGGAGCACTGTAGCAGACATATTTCAGCAAGGTGTTTGACATCATCTCTCATTGTATTTTTTTTTAATGCGATAGAAAAACATGGAGACTGTGTAAGGTTGTTGGATGGATTTATATCGTTTAAATCATTACTCTAGAAACAAACTTGATGTTTATAATGGATCAGTATCAGCCTGTTGTTTGCAGTGGATTGTTTGAATTGTGGATCCCTTTGAAAGGCAATTATAACTACTGTCTTTTTCCCATAAAAATGCACGTAAGCACATATTTAATGCACATAAGCATATAATTCAGGAAGTTCATGGACAACCTAAGAACCCTGACTCCAGCGTATCCGTCATGTACTGCCCTGTGCTTATCTTGACTCATTTTTGTCAGTGACTTGAGCAAGGACAGAAAAAGCCTGTGCTAATTTAGGTTAGGTTCCCTAGGAAGAGATTCTGCAATGTAGGTTTGCATGGAGGAGGTATATTGGAAAGTGCTCTTAGGATCAACACTTGTTTGGGGAGTAATAGATAGGCAAGAGTTGAACTGAGTAGTATAGTCCCAATAAAGGCATCAGATGATCCCATGGGGAGCTCTGGAGCCGAGATGGCCCTTCTGATTCATCCCACTTGGAGACAAGGGGGCTGGGCCTTAAACACTCACCATGTAGCAAGTGACTGGGTAAAGGGTGCCCCTGGAAGGGGGCATGACCTTGAACAAGGTGGCTCTCTTCAGCACAGGGCTGTTCCTGGGGAGGGGCTCAGTTTTGGTTTTTTTAATATTTATTTTATTTATTTATTTTTGGCTGCATTGGGTCTTTGTTGCTGTGCGGGAGCTTTCTCTAGTTGCGGTAAGCAGGGGCTACTTTTCGTTGCGGTGCGCAGGCTTCTCATTGTGGTGGTTTCTCTTGTTGTGGAGCATGGGCTCTAGGCATGCGGGCTTCAGTAGTTGTGGCTCGTGGGCTCAGTAGCTGTGGCACGCAGGCTCAGTAGTTGTGGCTCGTGGGCTCTAGAGTGCAGGCTCAGAGGTTGTGGCGCATGGGCTTAGTTGCTCCGTGGCATGTGGCATCTTCCCGGACCAGGGCTCGAACCCGTGTCCCCTGCATTGGCAGGCGGATTCTTAACCACTGCGCCACCAGGGAAGTCCCAGGGCCTCAGTTTTGAGCTGTATGGCAGCCAACACTCCGAGCTGCTGGGGAATGAATGCCTCAGTCTGGAATGGAGATCTGTGTGGTTAACCACAACTTCCACTAAAATCTGTGTAATTTTTGATTAGATAAATCTGGGAGAGCTAATAGTTCATCCAAACAGAAAATTTGTTTCAAGTCAATAACACGTTAAAAAAATTACATTCATGATTAGTTGAGGCTTCACGTTCAGACAGGACCTGCATTGGTGTCTCCTTGTCTCCACACACCACTTGTGTGACCCTGAACATTGTTTAACTTCTAAGACTAAATTTCTTTGCAATGTAGATAATAACCTACCTCTTAAAGTCGCTGGGAAGATTAATAAGCACTGTTACTTTTCAAAGCTCTTTTTTTTTTTGTCTTAAATTTAAGTTGGCTTCAATACAAGTGGGAATTTCATGTATTTTTGCTTTTCCGACTACTCTAAGACTGTCTAATCACCATAATTTAGGAATCTCAGAAAACTTAAATTTTACACATGAAATGTTGAAAGAATAGCCGTCACTGTGCTGCACACAAGAACAACTCACATGCATCTTTTACTCAGTGGCACTGATCCTAAGCCTGTCTCTGGGACACCTTGGACGTTGAATTCAATAGCTATCTAATGAGCACATCTAAGGAGTGACAAGGCACTCGCTGGGACAGTCAGCAAACTACAGCCCAAGGGCTAGATTTAGTCTGCGGCCTGTTTCTGTACAGTCCAGGAGCTAATAATTGTTTTCATGTTTTTAAAGGGTTGCTTGTGGGGAGGGAAAAAGAATGTGCAATAGAGACAGGAGGTCGTCTATAATCTGGCCCTTTACAGAAAATGTTTGCTGACTCCTGGCCTTGACACATAAAAGTAAACAGGTAAAACAATGAAAAAAAAAAAAATTAGGTAAGCATTATGAAGTAACAAAGGTCTGTGTTAGAAAACGAACATGACCTCACTTTAGAAAGATAGGGCGAAGGCCATTCAGAAAGTGACCTGTAAAGCTGAAACTCAAAGGTAGAGAAGGAGCCAACCATGTGAGTATTCGTGAAAGCCTGATGGAAGCAGAAGAAATAGCGTGGGAAAAAATGCTGAGGCTGGAAAGGGCCGGGGTGTTTGAGGTCTGAGCAGAGTAAAGGGGAAGGAGGGTGGATAATGCAGGGCCTCAGATGCCATGGGAAAAGAGTTTGTTTGGATTTTATTCTGAGTGCCAAAAGCAAACAACTGATCTGGTTGCCATGTGGAGAAAGGATGCAAATGATATGGGGAAGTGGAAAAGCTGCATTTCCTAAGTTCCACAATGATGCCAGAGTTCTGCTAGTGGCCTGGCCTGCCTATACCTCACCTTACTTTTTCATGAAGAAGGCTGGTAAAAGTGGGGTGGATTAGGGACTTTGATTCATTTTCCTTATTCCTTTAAGGTGTGCAAGCAGAAGAGATAGGTTCAACCCTCAAAAAACTTAAAAGTTAGTGATTCTTCTGATATATTCTCTATTCCCCTGCCCTGACTCACTCATGCTCTGGTGTCCTCCTCCCTCTCCCATTACCTAGGAACCTGTCCCAAACAGATAATGTCTGACGATCCAAAATTAGCTTGATTTGTACTCCTCATGCTTAGCAGAATTGTTGTTCCATTGGTGCCTCTTTGCATATGAGTAAATCAAATCAAGCCAGTCGTAGGAACAGATGAAAGACAGCCTCTTAGAGGGTAGTTTATTTTTAGCCCAAATGAATCTCAAAGTAATAGAATTCTGGTGTGTAGCTCATTATGTATGGGCAGGTACTTGTGCGTTAGGAAATACGCTTGTTAGCCAGATCTACTGACAGGTTGGGCCATCTCTAAAAGGAGCTAAGAGCAGGTCTGTTCAGCAGAAGAGGGAGCTGTGGAGGCACTTTAGTGTCATCCTCAGGGCCTCCACGTGTGGCTGTGGGAGGACATGACCCACTTCCAGAAGCCCTGGGTGTGGTGCTCAGGCTCTGGTAGCTCCGCTCCCATTTCTCCAGGATGGGGCCACCGCAGCTCACGGGGAGCTGTAGCCCCAAGTGATGCGGGTCCCCAGGGCATTGTGTTGTACGGGTTTCTTTCAGTGACTACTGAAAATATAATCAGGGAAGAGTAAAAATTACCCCCAGCCCCCCATGCTCTTCATCTCTCTGCCCCTCCTTGGAAAAGTGGGAGGCCTGAGAGCCTGGGTTAGCAGCAACTACCATGGAAATGACACTTCACTGGGGGAATGGGTTGAGATTTATGCCTGATTTTCATGAGTAAGATTTGTTATGCATGTAACTGTCAGAGTAACTTTTTTAAGATTTAAACACAATCATGTTGTTTATCATAATTAACTATTTAAATAAAGGGAATATTTGAACAGCTTTTGACATTACATACCTTTCCTAAATATAACTTGATGTCTTAAATCTTAGTATTTGTGTTAATAAAATTGATTTGGCTGTAGTTTCTTCTCTGAATCTTACTTTCTGTATTTTTCAAATGCATTCTTTTCTAGAGAAGAAACGGGTCTAAAGATAGCCTGATTGAAGAAAAATCTCAGACATCTACAAGCAATCTGGCTGGAAAACACACAGCAAAAACAATAAAAACTACCCAAGCTTCACGCCTCAAGATAGAGACTTAATCCTAGTGAAGGGCTAGGGATGGGGGGGTGGGAAGGGTGTGTGTGCCACCTTTACTTTGAAACTGTGAATTATAATTATTCAAGTATCTTGGACCTGCAGAAGTGTTTCTTCAGAAGAAAATAATGGAGTCTGTTGCATCTTTTAAAGGTTTAACTACAGTATATTTGTGCCTAAGGGCCTTTTAATTTGGTAACTGGAAAGACAGTATTTTAAAACTTATTCACTTGATGCCGTGTTTTCCTTCCTGCAAACTCCCAAGTTATCTTGTGTCTGCCACAACCAACACCAGATGCTTCGGTTCAAAGTTCTGGAATCCTGGACTGCAGCCGGCTAGCTGTGCAGTAGTACACCAAGTGGGATGAAAAGGTTCTTCCCAACTCTGGGTGGATCTCTGCCTGCGCACAAATGCATGACTGAAGCATCACTTTCACACTGCAGATGTTTTTATTCACATAAATGTTCTTTGTAATACTGTACTTTGTGGCATTAAGTTCCACTGATTATTTGCAAATGTTAAAAAAAAGTTTGTTAAGTGCTGCTTTTAATTTCTCGTGTCCTTGTCTTGTGCTTTCAGAAAAAAAAGGCTATGTGTGGGTTTCAGTTGACCTCAGCTTATAAATTCATGACCCTCAACCTGAAATGGTCCCTCCAGTCTGCCTGGCTAATTCTCCCCAAATACTATTTCAGACATTTCCTCTCTGCAGATGACTGCAGTCTACAGGAAAAATAGAAATACTCATGCAGGACATCTTCCATCTTCCCCTTACCCAAGAGACAAGCCTCGCCATGGCTGCCATCAACCCTAGTCCTTCCCTTTCTCCTGTCCCCTCTACCTGTCCTCTCGAGCCCATCTCCTTCAGCCTTCTCATCCCTGCTCTCTCCAGTATTAATATATTCAGCCACTTCCTCTCAGCTAGAAAAAAGCTACCATCTAAAAAAAGTAAGCCAACCAAATTTCACAACCACAAATTCTTCTCCAGCTACCACTTTTTTCTCCCAAAGTTTCTCAAAAGGATTATCTGTAGCCAGTGTCCTCAACTACCTCAAACCATCTCTAATATGGATTCTCCCCCACTGTTCCACTAAAGTGGACCTCAAAAATCACCTTCATTAAAAAAAAAAAAAAAAAAATCACCTTCATGTCACCAAATCCAAGTTAACTTTTAGGCTACCTTACAATATTTTGTTTCTTTAATGCATTTCCCATTGTTTCTACCATTCTGACTGTCCTTTGCAGCTCACGCTGTTCCACCTCTCCAGTTAATTAAGAGTATCTCAAATCTAGGCCCTCTTCCGCTACCCCAGTGGATCTCATTTATTCCCACGGTTTATTTCTATAGCTTAGACTAAAAACCAGTGTAGTACCAAGGGGTCACTTAGATTTCTAAGGCAATTCAAATAGAGCTAGCTGAAAATGCTGCTCCCCAGCTGGATCTGCAAATGTACAAGACTACACACCTAGCAGTCATTATGGACACATCCTTTATTACTAACTCCTGTCTGCTATAGTTTTAACTATCTCTCTTCCTTAACTTTACCACCACCCTGGTCCAAGGTGGTCATCTCTCACATAGACAGTAGTAGTAGCCTCCAACTGGCCCATCAGCACCCCTTTTCTTGCAAATGTGCATTTCCATCATGGATTTCCCCTTGATTTATACAGAGCCTTAAGTAGTCTGGCCTCTTACCTGTTCAGCCTCATTGTGTAACACCCAGAGCTCCCATAATGGCCACCTTCCAGCCTCATTAAGCACTCAACTCTTACCTAAATGAGGACACAACAGTCAGAAATCTGGACTTATGGTCATACCCATTTTTTTAGCTCAAGGCCTCTGTACATGGCACGGGGTCAGCTTTGCCTTGCATAAATGCTTACCTACCCTTAGTCCTAACTGCTTTCTCAGGTTTCCCTGACTCAGTCAAATCCTATCATACATGGAACTTGTCTCACGAAGTTTTAAATTGTGATGACATTTCCTCCATTCAAAGGTAAGCTTCCAAAGGGAGGAACTGTGTTTGTGCACCATTGTGTTCCCAGCTCCTAGTTCAGTGCTTTCAATAAATATTTTGAATGCCCGAATACACTATTCGTTCTTTCCTGCAAAGTGAAGGCAGATTTGCTTTTAGCTTAAAAAAAAAAAAAATGCAGTAACATAGAGCACACCTGTGACCTAGAAACCAACTAGTCTAGTTCACTTCATCATGCAAGAGGCACTAGAAGAAAGCACGTGTTTCTCCTTGGAGCCTAGCATAAGCCTATATTTCATGAGGCTATCAGTGATCAATATCACTGAATGTTAATCTTAACAGCTGAGATTTAACATAATTTTGAAGTTGCTGGGAGAGGGAGGTACCCTATGATCCTTCAGTAAAAGAATGCTATTTTCTGGCAGTTAATCACTTAGCACACAAACCTCCAAGAAGCACATTAAATTATTTTATTTATAGACCCACTGTTTTAGATGTACATTTATGGACTACCCAAAAGCAATACTTTTTTTTTAGCAATCCTGGAAATTTTAAATACTCTAAGCAACACCCGAAGATCAAGTTGTCAAGTTCCTCATCGAGGACATCCTAAAAGGAAAAATAAGGCACTCAATTTGACAGGCAAACATTTACATGCACCACATCTTAAAAACTTTCAGTACATGCTTCTTCGCTGGATAAGTTATGCACTTCTGGACTTTAAATGTCAACATAAAACATGCCTGAGATCTGGCAAGTGGTTTTTTTACAATTCACATAAAATCATGTAAAGATTTCATGACAAGCTGGGAAGAAGCTATCCCATTTGCAGTTAACAATTTGTTTACAGATGCAGCAGTACTAATACCAGTGAACCCTTAATAACTAATTTAAACTAATACCCACTAGAGAAGGCCCCCCAATCTAGAAAGATAAAATTCACATCACAAATAACTGCTGTATGACAACTTCTAATTCAAAACTATAACCCTACCTTAGGTCATCTTTGTGCTCCCAGATAGTAAGTAGTCAGCTAGCATCAGTCTATGCTTCAAGCGTCCATCTTTCACCTGAACGAAAATTAAAACCTGTTAAGAGAAACATACACTTAACGTTGGCAGAATCAAAACCACATGTGTACATAATAAAGCAGTATAACTGTTACTTGTGCAGCTCCTACACCAAAGATGTCAAATACTAGGGCAGGAAAAGGCTACACAAGTGTTTGGTTTTCGCCTTTTTTGACACCTCATCCACTAGTTTCCAAAAGTGAACGGGCAACACAAAGGCGGCAAGAAAACCGCGTTAAGGAATGCTGTGTGGCACAAAGCTGCGGACCCCAAAACAGCTGGCTGAGATGAACTGTTGCGTTGATGAGATGGGAGAGGAACTAAGCCCAGCTCTACAGTTTCCTTTACGACTCAACATCCGACTAGGTAACGAACACCGAATTAAAGTCTTTCAAATGGCTGAAACCTTAAAATGTCCAGGCAACTGGTCTTTTCTGCAGGAACACGAAAACTCGCCTGCAGAGCTGGTGATGGTCATTCGATTTCCGCCAAGTTCTGCACCAGGACATAGTTATCAAGATCTAAATCTGAAATGGCACTTCTGCGTTGACCTGATTTCCCACCGTGACAAGGTAGGCATACGTGCCGTTATACAGTGAGGCCTTTCCCTGTCACACGCAAGAAAGCCCCGCTTCTATTAAAAATTCCCTGACATACAGTCGATGACCAATCGACCCCAAAGCCCTCACCCCCCCTCGCCGCATCTCCTGGCGTGGGAACACAGACCCGGGGCCGCTTCTGGGCTTTCTGAGGTCTCACCGACAACGTGGCGGAGGCCAGACCAGGCCGCTGCCCTCCACGCGTTCAAGGACCGGGAGCCTCGGACCCGGCCCGGCCGCGGCGCCAGCCTCACTAGACTAAGGGCGGCCGCGCGCTCCTGCCCTGCGCCCCAGCCGTCGGCCAGGCGGCCACAGGCCCGGGACCGTCCAAACCCTCGCCGCCATACACTCCAAAAGCAAGGAGAGGTTAGAAAGAGCGCGCAGCCTTCCCACAATGCTTTTCTATGACTGGAAGGACCCACTGCTCGAGGGGCGCGGGGAGGACGGACTGTACCATCGGCCACCGCGCCCCGGCGAGACGCCGCCGTGCGGCCGGAGGGCGAAGTGCCCATTGATGGGCCGAGGGGCGGGGCTGCCCGGGGAAAAGAGTTCTGAGGAGCGCGAGTTCGCTGAGCGCCGGGCCGTCGGGCGGGAAAATTTTTCCGCGCAGGAGGAGGGTTTATCCTGTGTGGATACCCAACCGCCCTTCCACCCGGTGTCAAGAGTACATGGTCAGCGCTGAGCTGCGGGTGTAGCCCAAAGGACTTGAGACCTCGTGTTCTGGGAGAGGACAGACAGAGCTCACCGTCTCCAGCTGAGGAAGAGTAAGGTCATTAATTCCAGAAATATTTATTGAGTACTTACTGTGCTTCACGCTGTTCTAAATGCCTGGGAATCCGCTGTGAATGAGGCAGAGTTCCTGTCTTACGTTCTAGTTGGGTGAGACAGACACTAAACAGATAACGTGGACACTGTTAAGTCCAGATAGTGTAAGTGCCAAGGAAACAAAGGAGGGGGAAAATGTGATAGAGTCGTGCTGTCCGGTAGGAATCTAGTGTGAGCCACGAATGTCATTTTAAAATTTTAGAAATGCCACATTAAAAAGGAACAAGTTAAATTAAGAGAAACTCAACATGTGCTAAGTATAACCGTTTCAACATTTGGTCACTATAAAATTATCAGGAATATACCTTGCATTCTTTTATTCCTACTAGGTCTTCAAAATCCAGTGTGTATTTTATACTTTCAGTACCTTTCAGTTCAGACTAGTCACCTTTCAGGTGCTCAGAAGCTAGACCTCGGCCAGCGTGGCTGGAGCCGCGTGTGGAGTGTAAGATGGCGTCAGAGGCTGCGGAAGAGACAGGCAGGAGCGAATCATGTAGGGCTTTGTACCTGTGGTAAGGAGTTGGGATTTTATGCTGGAAGTTTAGAATTGATTATTACCACCGAAAGAAAGCAGAGGTAGTTAATTACTTTCTTGCTGATACCCATAACTCCTTGAAGGGATAAAGACTGCGGTGATTCGGGCTGTGTGGTAGCACCTGGGTCACCTTGCACCTGTGAGTCCTATAGAGACTCACCCAGAGACCACATCCCAGCACCTTTCTTTGTTTCTTTGAAGCTTATTGCAGAAAGAAAGAGAGGGAGGGAGGGGAAGAAAGAGAGGGAGGAAGGAAGGAAGGGAAAGAAAAAGAAAGAGGGAGGGAGGAAAGAGAGAGAGAGGGAGGGAGGAAAGAAAGAAAAAAAAGAGAGAGAAAGAGGAAAGAAAGAAAGGAAAGGAAGGAAGGAAGAAGAAAAGAAAAAGAAAATTCAAGCCCATAGCCCAGTGGTCATCACACAAGGACTGGCCTGAATGATAACATCACTGTTGGGACAGTAGGGACAGTGACCTTACAGAAGTAAATGTGTGTGATAATAAGGAGGGAAATAACTCTAAGTCCTTCATTAGGAATTCTCTGTAACATCTGGGGAGAGAAAGGTTGGGGAAGGAGAATGACACCTCAAAGAGTGTTATTTAAATACACTTGAAGGGTACCGTTTGAGGATTATAACAAACTTCAATCTTGCCTTCTTGCTAGGTAAAGTCAGGGAGAGGAAATTTCCTTGGGCTTGAGCAGCCAGCAGACCTAGGTTTCGATCCAGCTCTTTGACGCTTGTGCTTTTGGGTATATGACCACCTCTCTAAGCCCAGGGTTCCTATTTTACACGGTAATACCTTTACCTATGTACCACATAGGTTAGTTTAAAGAATTAAGGAAGGTTTGTTGAATTATCTCACACTGTATTGTACACAGTGACACCCAATTAATGACTCTCATGAGCTAGACTCTCCTTGTTGACTGCCACCCCAGGTATGGAAACTTCTTGGGTTGAGTTCTTAAGGAAGGGGAAACTATGCTGCTGTTTTTCTTTTAATGGCTTGAAATTTTGTTCCCACCCCATTCTTTCCTATCTGCCCCTTGTAACTCGTCCCTAAACTCTGGATGATTCAAGAACAGATAGAGGGGAGGCATTTGTTTCAATTATTGGATAATGTTGGTGTTAGGAAATTAATTCTAAATTCTTCATCTTCCTGTCTGCTTCGACCTCACGTAGCCTGGGAAGGAAAATTCAGTAATTCAGCCAACACAAGCAGAAAGGACGTGAGAAAAGGGGGATATTTTCTACCCTGTTGGAGCAGAGACATTATGGAAAGATGTACAAACAACATACAGTGTTAGTGCAAGCGTGGAACAGACCCAGTTTCCTTGTTCTGTATGGTAGGCAGACTAATGGTCCCTCAAAGGTGTCCACACCCTAATCCCCAGAACCTGTGAATGTGTTCCATTGCATAGTAAAAAAGGGGCTTTGCAGATATGATTAACGTGAGGGACCATGAGATGAGGAGATAAAAAACAAAGAGGAAAAGTGGGGAGTCAGAGATGTGGCAGAAGAGAAGGCAGGAAAGGGACTCAACCTTCCATTGTTAGCTGTGAAGATGGAGGGGGAACATCTTTGAAGCCAAAGAATACAGACAGCCTCTAGAAGCTGGGAATGGCCCTCAGTTGACAGCCAGCAAGGAAACAGGAACTTCATTTCTGCAGCTGCATGGAACTGAATTCTGCCAACCACCTGAATGTACGTGGAAGCAGATTCTCCCCTGGAGTCTCCAGAAAAGAAGTCTCCAGCCCTACTGATGCCTTGATTTTAGCCCAGTGAGACTCGTGACAGAATTCCAACCTACAGAGCTGTGATAATAAATTTGTGTTGTTTTAAGCTGCTAAATTTGTGTTAATTTGTTATGGCAGCAAGAGAAAACTAATGCACCCTGTAAGGGGTGGAGAGTGAGAAGTGAGCTGTTTTTCTTACCCCACTCCTTGTGCCATTCCAGTTTTCTCATCAGAAGCATAAGTAAGATTTTGCATATAAGCGGTGCACATTTCATTTTAAAGTGCTTAATCCATAGGGGGTTGACATTTTGTTTATGTTGGGTGTTAGGGATCTGATTTAATATACAATAGATATTAAATAATTTGAATACTTTTTATAATTTAGAAGCATTTGTAGATTTTCTTTGGATTTTCCCTTTAAACAGTCATATCATCTGTGGAAGCTTTCTTCCTTTCTCCTTATACTGTGTGTGCATGCACACATGTGTGTGTGTGTGAATGCTGAGACTAGGACATCTAGGGCAATGTTGAATAGAGTGATAATAGACACCCTTGTCTTGTTCACGGCTTTAAAGGAATGCTCTTAAAGTTTCAGCATGTATGTATGACGTGTATGACATTTTAATGCATTTCTTGTTGTTTATTGGGTTAGGGACGTGCCCTATTTTTAGTTTGCTAGTAGTTTTTTTTTTTTAAATCATGAGTGAATGTTGGATTTTATTAAATGTTTTTTTCCTGCCTCTATTGAGATGAACATACGGTTTTTTCTTGTAATGTGTTAATGAAGTGAATTGCATTAATACATTTTCTAATGTTGAACCAATCTTACATTTCTGGAAGAAACCAAACTTGTCATTTCAAAAAATATTCTGTTTAGAATTACTGCATTTATGTTTACGGACAAGAGGGGACTGTGGTTATCTTTCTCATACTGTCTTTGATAGTTTTGATGTTAGAATTATACAGATATCTACTTAATATTAGTAATTTGTTTCTGAAAATCAGATGTTCTATGCAAAAATATTAATTGGGAGCCTATTGCCCTCCGTTTTAAATGGTAAAATTATAATGAGTTACTTGTTAACCCAAACCAACTTCCTAAAATGTAACTAAAATATAGTAAACAAACCTCAATTAAATAACAAACTATAGCATTAGGCTGTAAATGTCTATAACTTTGCTTCCTGATCACCAAACAATATAGTTGTTAACAAATAGTTGCTTTGTCAGCAGTAACATATTCTCTTTCATTGTTACTGCTTTTCTGTTTAGTTTGCTTCTTTTTCATTAATCTTTAACATTTCCTCAGCTTTTTTGGTTCTCATAATACAAAACTAGGGGAAAAAAGGGTAATATGAAATATGAAAGGCACTATGGAAATGTGGCAGAGAATGATTCACACTGAGGGTGATACTTTAGTGCTTCTTTTATCACTACTGGCATCTATGTGAATATCCCCTTCATTGATATTCAGTGTGTTTTTTGATTTCCTGACACATGGTGCTGAGAACATATTGTCAGTTGTGTTTGTAATGTAACTCAGGGCATTTCCCACACCTTTGTTGTTGTTGTTGTTTTTGTTGTTGTTATTGGTAAAAATGTATTGAGTTTTGGGTCCTAAATATATTATTTCCTATATACATAGTTGAAATGTTGTTTTGAATGATATATATGTTATATGATGTTGGAGTATTAAATACAAGAGTTAATTTATTGGAAAAACATTAATCAGGGAAATGTTCTGTGGAGTATGCCTATACTAGCTTTATAAAATTAGTTGGAGAACTTTTTCCTCTTCTCTGAAAAATTTAATGTCAGAATTAAAAAATAAACCTTGCTTTTAGAAGTATCTCGATCTAGTATTTTCTTTGTAGGAAGATTTTAAACTACTGAATTAATTTCTTTAATGGTTTTAGAAGCATTCAGGTTTTTTCTTTAGTCAGTTTTGGTAAGTTATCCTTCCGAGGAATGTATCCATTGTGCCCTGTTTTGAAATTTGTTGGTCCAGGAAGCAGATAGAGTTCCAAACAAGATCAGCCTAAAGAGGATCACACCAAGAAACATTTTAATTAAAATGGCAAAAAAGTAAAGTTAAAGAGAGGATATTAAAAGTAGCAATGGAAAAGCAACAAGTTTCCTACAAGGAAACTCACCAAAGGCTACTAGCTGACTTTTCAGCAGAAACTCTGCAGGCTAGAAGGGAGTGGCAGGATATATTTAAAGTGATGAAAGGGAAAAGCCTACAACTAAGAGTACTCTACACAGCAGAGCTTACATTCAGATTTGATGGGAACATGAAAAGTTTTATGGACAAGCAAAAGCTAAAAGAGTTCAGCACCACCAAACCAGCTTTATAAGAAATGATGAAGGGACTTCTCTAAGGGAAAAACAAAAGGCCACAACTAGAAATGTGAAAATTACAATAGGAAAAAGCTCACTGGTAAAGGCAAATATACAGTAAACATAGTTAATCAACTCTGTACAAAGCGGTAGGAAGGTTAAAGTACAAGTAGTAAAATCATCTATATCTACAATGGTTAGTTAAGGGATATACAGAACAAAAAGTTGTAAGATACGATGTCAAAAACATTAATTGTAAGGGGAAGGGAGCAAAAAATGCAGTCGGCCCCTTGATATGTGTTAGATTAGAAGCCTACCCCTCAGGTCATAGCTATCAGAGTATGAAAATAGGCCTCTTTTCTGGAAAGACTGGGCAGGTTTCAGTCTGCTGGTTCTGTGCTGGGCCTGGGGGGTTAGCCATTGTGAGTCTGTGGGAGCCCTTTAGGAACTATCTTTTAGATCCCTATGGCCTTGTAGGTCTTACGGATGCAAGCCCCGCTGGTCTTTAGGGCACCTGTGTCTCAGGTGGAGGTCTTAAAAGTTGGGGCACCAGATTGGGGGGTGTCTGAATCCCTCACTCCTTAGGAAGAAGCTGGGAGTAGTGAGTTCCCTCCCAGTTGGGTGTTGCTGCACCAGGGGTGGGGCTTATGGCGAGATTGTTTCTCAGCTTCTCCTACTTAGCTTGATGCGGTTTTTTTCTCATTTGCCCAATGAGTAAGAGTCAGGTAGTTTCTGGATTTCCTTCAGAGGGAATTGTTTCGTATGTAGCTGTTGATTCCGTGTGTCTGTGGCAGTATGAGCTTAGGAGCCTCTTACATTGCTATCTTGAGCCGGATCCTTTACTGAGTTTCTAATGTCAATTATTAGAAATTATTTTTCTAGCATTTCTCTTTGGTTCTTTTTCAAAGATGTAGGTTACTTGTGATATCTTTTGTTTCTTTCTTATGTACCCCCTTTTATTTCTCAAAAAGTGTATTTGAGACTTATATTTAAATATAAACACACTCATTTAGATATTCTCAAGGTCAAGAATGGGCATTGTCTTAACTGTTTCCACTCACTGTCACATGTTGTTTTCTTATAGGTTTATGTTTTGTTTTTAAACTGTAAGCATATGTTCCTTGGAAACTAAGTTGTGGTAATCATTTGGGTGTGTTCCTCTAGAAAAGATTTATGTCTGGTGTTGCTAGGCATTTGGGGCACTTGCTACCCTGGGAGCACTGTCAGAACATCTCATCCATTCCACATAGAATAGGCTGTGCTCTCTCCTGCATGAGGGAAGGCTGGTGTTAGTCACTTTCAAGGGAAACGTTTCCCCCGTTTTGTCCTTCTTAATAATAAGTGGGTTAATTATCTCCACTATTTCTCTCTGTAGGGTGATTCACTACCCCCCCCCCACCATACCTAATTCACTTACTGAGGGTGTTACCTTTCAGGGGTCACAACTTTATGTACGGGTCATTAGTTCTACTTCCCACTTGTTCAGGCCTCATGTCCTAACTCCCAACTGGCCCTATGAAGCCTAAGCCGCAAGCCATCAGGGATAGGTACGTAGATGTCCCAGGCAAATGCCAGCTCCAGAACTTACTTTGGGTTCATGCTATCTCTTATGTGTGACCTCTGAGGACTTCCCTTATTTTTCAACCAACTCAGCCGTGCATTTAGAAAGTTATTTTTAAATATTTTATCCAGCATTTTAAATTATTCTGAATTAGGGAATTTCTCTGCATGCCTTCTGCCACATGGCAGGCACAAAACCCAGTTTGAGTTTCTTCATCAGTTTGTTCCTTGAAAAGCGGTCCAGCTTAAGAGCGTTGGAAGGCTTATCACTAAGCCTGCTTTTTCTACTAACAACCTATCTGTAAAGGTAATAATTCTTACCCAAATAATTTATAATTTAGAGCAATTCTCACAGAGTCTCTTTATTAAAGTAACTGGTTAAATTGTTTGGGAACTTCACAAAATTACTCTGAAGTTCATTTGGAATAAGAAACTGATGAGGATAGCCAGAAAAATTTAGAAAAAGTAGAGTAATGGTGGAGGACTAACTCCTTACTTAACACTAAATGTTAAACAAATATTCTAAACTTAAATATTAAAACATTCTCAACTTTATAAGGTAATTAACTCAGCGTGGTATTGGCGCAGGCACTCACTGTCAATGGAATGGAAGATATAACTGATAACAGTTCCTGCTGTATGTTACATCTAAATGTGTCTTAAAGCAAGCATCACAAATCAGCAGAGAAGGAAGGACTTTGACCCATACCTGTCACTGGCAAGAGGGATTTGTCATTTTGGAAAAAATAAGAGTATTACTTGATATAAATCAAAATAAGGCCTGTGTAGTTTAAGGAATTAAATGGAACAAAAAATCAAATAATAGAAAGGCTAAGTGAAAACATTTGTTTGATTGTAGAAAGGACTTCCTAAACTTAACAATCAGCGACTGTTTCTGGAAGAAACTGGTTACAAGGAATGGTGATGTAGTAGAAAGACTCCTTGTTTTGGCCATGAGAAAGTATTACCTTTCAAATTAATAAATTATCTTTATTTAAAAAAATAAATAAATGGAAGGAGTAAAACACTAATTGATAATCTTGATTTGGCAAAATTTAAAACTTCTTTATCTTCAGTAATTAAAGGGAAATTCCATGTATCTACAGGCCAAAGTCTTATAATAGATATAATTTAACAAATATAATGTTTAATAATAAAATATTCATGTTAATCATTTGAATGCTGAGAACACCGTGGGACCTAAACCAAAAAGAGAAATTTCACAAAAGAGAAACATGAGTTCTGAAATATATCAAGAAGTATTAATACCTTAAGGGATTCTATGAAAACTATTTTTGTAACACTACTCATTTGCATAAATACAAGCCCCTAAATTTCCAGTTTGGTTTTCTGATATTCATATATATATATTTTTTAAATAAATTTATTTATTTATTTATTTTGGGCTGCGTTGGGTCTTTGTTGCTGCCCGCGGGTTTTCTCTGGTTGCATCGAGTGGGGTCTACTCTTTGTTGCGGTGCGCGGGCTTCTCATTGCGGTGGCTTCTTTTGTTGCGGAGCACAGGCTCTAGGCGCGTGGGCTTAAGTAGTTGCAGCACGTGGGCTCAGTAGTTGTGGCTCCTGGGCTCTAGAGCACAGGCCCAGTAGTTGTGGAGCACGGGCTTAGTTGCTCTGCGGCATGTGGGATCTTCCAGGACCAGGGCTCGAACCCTTAGTCCCCTGCACTGGCAGGCGGATTCTTAACCACTGTGCCACCAGGGAAGTCCTATTTATTTACTTATTTATTTTTTACTAAAAGCTCGGCAGGCCTATGTTTAAAGAGACTTTGTCTCTTTCTTTCATTTTGTTCTTCTTTTGTGGTGTGATTGGGCTTAAATTTTTTTCTTGCAGACTTATTATTATTAATTTACTAATCATTATGCTTATTGTATTTATATATAAATGATGTGTTTGAATAAGATGGGGTTCGTCTTAACTTAGTTACCAGAGACTTTATGTGCAATCTCTTCTGCACCACCATTTTAGAGATCTTACAGAAGTACTGACTTGTCAATGACAGTGATACTGCAAAGAGACTGCTAAGTGAATGCTAATTCAGGAAATTCCTTACACGTCTGATATTAGTACAAGCAGGAAACCACCAGGTGGCAGTACAAGCCAAGCACAAAACCTGCACTATACTTTATAGATGCATATTCTCAGTTACACTTTAATTGGAATGAAATTAGCAATCGAATATCCACATTTGAGTAGAATCACCCACTTCCCTAGGTGTTTTTTAAACCTGGTTTTATACTAGTTTTTCAGAGGTGATGCTTTGATTTCTTTTTTTTTTTTTTTTTAAATATCTGGTCAAGTTGCATAGGAAAGACCTGTATGCTACTTTGAGTAATCCAAAAGAACATCTTATGATATGTATTCCAGTCCAGACAAAAATGAGACATCTTTCAGTGGTAAGATTCCTGTGCTGCAGAACTGTATGTCCTAAGCCGATCAGGAAAATAAAGCTGGTGCGTTTAGTCAGGAGCCAGCCTGCCAGGAAATATACATAGCAATTGGAGTTGAATTATTAATAGATACTTCTTTTGTGGGTTAGACAGCTCAATCTGTCTCAGTTTTTTTTTAAGTCAGGTATGACTTGATTGCAGCACTTAGTCACTTTCTGGAAATAAATAGTTGCTAGATAAAAATAAGATTTTTTATTTTTATAACTAAATATATGTGGCATGTGTTTCATATCCATACATTTCCAGGAGTATTCTTAGGAACATCTGTTTCCATATTAGTAACTTTTCTATTTGGTGGTGCTAGAGTCTTTCTTTGGGGGAGCAGACAGCATTGGAAGATCTTCTGTGAGACTGGTGCTCCTGTGAGGCACAGCATAGCTCCAACAGCACAAACCCCCAAACCTGGGTTTCTAATGAGTGGCTTTAGTTGTGTCCTTTTTTTTGAATTTTATTTTATTTATTTATTATTATTATTAACATCTTTATTGGATTATAATTGCTTTATAATGGAGTGTTATATTTATTAATTTTTATACAGCAGGTTCTTATTAGTTATCTATGTTTTACATATTAGTGTATACACGTCAGTCCCAATCTCCCAATTCATCCCCCCACCCCACCCCGCTTTCCCCCCTTGGGGTCCATATGCTTGTTCTCTACATCTGTGTCTCTCTTTCTGCCTTGCAAACTGGTTCATCTGTACCATTTTTATAGATTCCACATAAAGTTAATATACGATATTTGTTTTTCTCTTTCTGACTTACTTCACTCTGTATGACAGTCTCTAGGTACATCCACATCTCTACAAATGACCCAATTTCGTTCCTTTTTATGGCTGAGTAATATTCCATTGTATATATGTACCACATCTTATTTATCCATTGATCTCTCAGTGGGCATTTAGGTTGCTTCCATGACCTGGCTATTGTAAATAGTGCTGCAATGAACATTGGGGTGCATGTGTATTTCTTTTTTTAAAAAATAAATTTATTTATTTATTTATTTCTGGCTGTGTTGGGTCTTTGTTGCTGGGAGCGGCCTTTTCTCTAGTTGTGATCAGCAGACGCTACTCATTGTTGTGGTGCATGGGCTTCTCATTGCAGTGGCTTCTCTTGTTGCAGAGCATGGGCTCTAGGCACGCAGCCTCCAGTAGTTGTGGCACACAGGCTTAGTTGCTCCGCAGCATGTGGGATCTTCCAGGACCAGGACTCGAACCCGTGTCCCCTGCATTGACAGGTGGATTCTTAACCATTGCGCCACCAGGGAAGTCCTGCATGTATCTTTTTGAATTATGGTTTTCTCTGGGTATATGCCCAGTAGTGGGATTGCAGGGTCATATGGTAATTTTATCTTTAGTTTTTTAAGGAGCCTCCATACTGTTCTCCATAGTAGCTTTATCAATTTACATTCCCAACAACAGTGCAAGAGGGTTTCCTTTTCTCCACACCGTCTCCAGCATTTGTTGTTTGTAGACATTCTGATGATGCCCATTCTAACTGGTGTGAGGTGATACCTCATGGTAGTTTTGATTTGCATTTCTCTGATAATTAGTGATGTTGAGGAGCTTTTCATGTGCCTCTTGGCCATCTGTATGTTTTCTTTGGAGAAATGTCTATTTAGGTCTTCTGCCCATTTTTGGATTGTGTTGTTTGTTTTTTTACTATAGAGATGCATGAGCTGTTTATATATTTTGGAGATTAGTCCTTTGTCCGTTGATTCGTTTGCAAATATTTTCTCCCATTCTGAGGGTTGTCTTTTCGTCTTGTCTGTGGTTTCCTATACTGTGCAAAAGCTTTGAAGTTTCATTAGGTCCCATTTGTTTATTTTTGTTTTTATTTCCATTACTCTAGGAGGTGGATCAAAAGAGATCTTGCTGTGATTTATGTCAAAGAGTGTTCTTCCTGTGTTTTCCTGTAAGAGTTATATAGTGTCCGGCCTTACATTTAGGTCTCTAATCCATTTTGAGTTTATTTTTGTGTATGGTGTTAGGGAGTGTTCTAATTTCATTCTTTTACATGTGTAGCTGTCCAGTTTTTTCAGCACCACTTATTGAAGAGGCTGTCTTTTCTCCATTGTATATTCTTGCCTCCTTTATCAAAAATAGGGTGACCATATGTGTGTGGGTTTATCTCTGGGTTTTCTATCCTGTTCCATTGATCTATATTTCTGTATTTGTGCCAGGACCATATTGTCTTGATTACTGTAGCTTTGTAGTATAGTCCTAAGTCAGGGAGTCTGAGTCTTCCAGCTCCGGTTTTTTTCCCTAAAGATTGCTTTGGCTATTTGGGGTCTTTTGTGTCTCCATACAAATTATAAGATTTTTTGTTCTAGTTCTGTAAAAAATGCCATTGGTAGTTTGATAGGGATTGCATTGAATCTGTATATTGCTTTGGGTAGTATAGTCATTTTCACAATATTGATTCTTCCAATCCAAGAACATGATATATCTCTCCATCTGTTTGTGTCATCTTTGATTTCTCTCGTCAGTGTCTTATAGTTTTCTGAGTAGAGGTCTTTTACCTCCTTAGGTATTTTATTCCTAGGTATTTTATTCTTTTTGTTGCAATGATGAATGGGATTGTTTCCTTAATTCCTCTTTCTGATCTTTCATTGTTAGTGTGTAGGAATGCAAGAGATTTCTGTGCATTAATTTTGTATCCTGCAACTTTACCAAATTCATTGATCAGCTCTAGTAGTTTTCTGGTGGCATCTTTAGGGTTATCTATATATATAGTATCATGTCATCTACAGACAGTGACAGTTTTACTTCTTCTTTTCCAATTTGTATTCCTTTTATTTCTTTTTCTTCTCTGATTGCTGTGGCTAGGACTTCCAAAACTATGTTGAATAATAGTGGCGAGAGTGGACATCCTTGTCTCATTCCTGATCTTAGAGGAAATGCTTTCAGTTTTTCACCATTGAGAATCATGTTTGCTGTGGGTTTGTCATATATGGCCTTCATTATGTTGCAGTAGGCTCCCTCTATGACCACACTCTGGAGAGTTTTTATCATAAATAAGTGTTGAATTTTGTCAAAAGCTTTTTCTGCATCTGTTGAGATGATCATATGGTTTTTATTCTTCAGTTCGTTAATATGGTGTATCACATTGATTGATTTGCATATATTGAAGAATCCTTGCATCCCTGGGATAAATCCCACTTCATCATGGTGTATGATCCTTTTAATGTGCTGTTGAATTCTGTTTGCTAGTATACTGTTGAGGACTTTTGCATCTATGTTCATCAGTGATATTGGTCTGTAATTTTCTTTTTTTGCCATCTTTGTCTGGTTTTGGTATCAGGGTGTTTGTGGTCTCATAGAATGAGTTTGGGAGTGTTCCTTCCTCTGCAGTTATTTGGAAGAGTTTGAGAAGGATGGGTGTTAGCTCTTCTGTAAACGTTTGATAGAATTCACTTGTGAAGCCATCTGGTCCTGGACTTTTGTTTGCTGGAAGACTTTTAATCACAGTTTCAATTTCATTACTTGTGATTGGTCTCTCCATATTTTCTATTTCTTCATGGTTCAGTCTTGGAAGGTTATACCTTTCTAAGAATTTCTCCATTTCTTCCAGGTTGTCCATTTTATTGGTATAGAGTTGCTTGTAGTAGTCTCTTATGATGCTTTGTATTTCTGTGGTGTCTGTTGTAACTTCTCCTTTTTCATTTCTAATATTATTGATTTGAATCCTCTCCCTCTTTTTCTTGATGAGTCTGGCTAATTTATTAATTTTGTTTATCTTCTCAAAGAACCAGCTTTTAGTTTTATTGATCTTTGCCATCGTTTTCTTTGTTTCTATTTCATTTATTTCTGCTCTGATCTTTATGGTTTCTTTCCTTCTACTAACTTTAGGTTTTGTTTGTTTTTCTTTCTCTAGTTCCTTTAGGTGTAAGTTTATATTGTTTATTTGAGATTTTTCTTGTTTCTTGAGGTAGACTTGTATAGCTATAAACTTCCCTCTTAGAACTGCTTTTGCTGTATCCCATAGGTTTTGGATCATCGTGTTTTTGTTGTCATTTGTCTCTAGGTGTTTTTTGATTTCCTCTTTGATTTCTTCAGTGATCTCTTGGCTGTTTAGTAACGTATTGTTTAGCCTCCATGTGTTTGCGTTTTTTACACTTTTTTCCCTGTAATTGATATCTAATCTCATAGTGTTGTGGTCTGAAAAGATGCTTGATATGATTTCAGTTTTCTTAAATTTAGCAAGGCTTGATTTGTCACCTAAGATGTGATCTATCTTGGAGAATGTTCCATGTGCATTTGAGAAGGAAGTGTAATCTGCTGTTTTGGGATGGAATGTCCTATAAATATCCAATTAAATCTATCTGGTCTATTGTGTTATTTAAAGCTTGTGTTTCCTTAATACTTTTCTGTCTGGATGATCTGTCCATTGGTGTAAGTCCCCCACTATTATTGTGTTACCGTTGATTTCCTCTTTTAGAGCTGTTAGCGTTTGCGTTATGTATTGAGGTGCTCCTGTGTTGGGTGCATATATATTTATAATTGTTATAGCTTCCTCTTGGATTGATCCCTTGATCATTATGTAGTGTCCTTCCTTGTCTCTTGTAACATTCTTTATTTTAAAGTCTATTTTATCTGATATGAGTATTGCTACTCCAGCTTTCTTTTGATTTCCATTTGCCTGTAATACCTTTTTCCATCCCCTCACCTTCAGTGTGTATGTGTCCCTAGGTCTGATGTGGGTCTCTTGTAGACAGCATATACATGGGTCTTGTTTTTGTATCCATTCAACGAGCCTGTGCCTTTTGGTTTGAGCATTTTAATCCATTCACGTTTAAGGTAATTATCAATATGTATGTTCCTATTACCATTTTCTTAATTGTTATGGGTTTGTTTTTGTAGGTCCTTTTGTTCTCTTGTGTTTCCCACTTAGAGAAGTTCCTTTAGCATTTGTTGTAGAGCTGGTTTGGTGGTGCTGAATTCTCTTAGCTTTTGCCTGTCTGTAAAGCTTTTCATTTCTCCATCAAATCTTAATGAGATCCTTGCCAGGTAGAGTAATCTTGGTTATAGGTTCTTGCCTTTCATCACTTTAAATATATTGTGCCACTCCCTTCTGGCTTGTAGAGTTTCTGCTGAGATATCAGCTGTTAACCTTATGGGAGTTCCCTTGTACGTTATTTGTCGTTTTTCCCTTGTTGCTTTTAATAATTTTTTTGTCTTTAATATTTGTAAATTTGATTACTACGTGTCTCGGTGTGTTTCTCCTTGGGTTTATCCTGCCTGGGACTCTCATCGCTTCCTGGGCTTGGGTGGCTATTTCCTTTCCCATGTTAGGGAAGTTTTCAACTATAATCTCTTCAAATATTTTCTCGGGTCCTTTCCCTCTCTTCTCCTTCTGGAACCCCTATAATGCAAATGTTGGTGCATTTAATGTTGTCCCAGAGGTCTCTTAGGCTGTCTTCATTTCTTTTCATTCTTTTTTCTTTATTCTGTTCCACAGCAGTGAATTCCACCATTCTGTCTTCCAGGTCACTTATCCGTTCTTCTGCCTCAGTTATTCTGCTATTGATTGCTTCTAGTGTATTTTTCATTTCAGTTATTGTATTGTTCATCTGTTTGTTTGTTCTTTAGTTTTTCTAGGTGTTTGTTCTTTAATTCTTCTAGGTCTTTGTTAAACATTTCTTGCATCTTTTCGATGTTTGTGTCCATTCTTTTTCCGAGGTCCTGGATCATCTTCCCTATCATTATTCTGAATTCTTTTTCTGGAAAGTTGCCTGTCTCCACTTCATTTAGTTGTTTTTCTGGGTTTTTATTTTGTTCCTTTATCTGGTACATAGTTCTCTGCCTTTTCCTTTTGTTTATCTTTCTGTGAATGTGGTGTTTGTTCCACAGGCTGCAGGATTGTAGTTCTTCTTGATTCTGCTGTCTGCCCTCTGGTAGATGAGGCTATCTAAGAGGCTCGTGCAGGCTTCCTGATGGGAGGGAGTGGTGGTGGGTAGAGCCGGGTGTTGTTCTGTTGGGCAGAGCTCAGTAATACTTTAATCCGCTTGTCTGCTGATGGGTGGGGCTGAGTTCCCTCCCTGTTGGTTGTTTGGCCTGTGACCCAGCACTGGAGCCTACAGGCTCTTTGGTGGGGTTAATGGTGCACTCTGGGAGGGGTCACACCAAGAAGTACTTCCCAGAACTTCTGCTGTTAGTGTCCTTGTCCCTGAGGTGAGCCACAGCTGCCCCCTGCCTCTGCAGGAGACCCTCCAACACTAGCAGGTAGGTCTGGTTCAGTCTCTTATGGTGTCACTGCACCTTTCCCCTGGGTCCTGATGCACACACTACTTTGTGTGTGCCCTCCAAGAGTGGAGTCTTGGTTACCCTCAGTCCTGTCGAAGTCCTGCAATCAAATCCCACCAGCCTTCAAAGTCTGATTCTCTGGGAATTCTTCCTCCCGTTGCCGGAACCCCCAGATTGGGAAGCCTGATGTGGGGCTCAGAGCCTTCACTCCAGTGGGTGGACTTCTGTGGTATAATTGTCCTCCAGTTTGTGAGTCACCCACCCAGCGGTTATGGGATTTGATTTTACTGTGATGGCGCCCCTCCTATCGTCTCATTGTGGCTTCTCCTTTGTCTTTGGATGTACAGTATATTTTCGGTGAGTTCCAGTGTCTTCCTGTCAATGATTGTTCAACATTTAGTTGTGATTCCAGTGCTCTCGCAAGAGGGAGTGAGTGCACATCCTTGTACTCCACCATCTTCTCAGGAAATTTTTAGAAGACGTCCACTTTACAACATAGAATAGTAGCTATGTTTCTCGCCTCCTCCCCACCGCCATGCCATGGGGAGAGGGTAGGTGGGTGGACTGGCGACACTGCGCTGGCAGCTCGTGGCTCCCTTGCCCCAAGCTCGGCTGGCTGCCCTGCCCCGCTCTGCTCTGCCCTACCGCCGTCGCCACCACTGCCGCAGTTGCTTTAGCTGTATTAATGTTAATATTTGTTTTAGTCACTGAAAGAGAATTCCAAGTTGCTCGATTAGAGATCTGAAGTCTCTCAGCTGAATAAATTAAATCCCTGAGTACTGAGGCAACTTGAAATTGACCACACAGAACCTCTGTCAGGAATCTGTGAGACAACATGGCGAGCCCAAGAAGGGCTGAAAGATGGGAGAAGTTTGAGGATTCTGATCCCTTAAACTTTTAAAAAGAGGAAGAAGTAATTTCAATAAACTCTGGTCTATAACGACGAACGTGGTCTCAATTCTGTAATGTACTAACAAATAAGTGATTGGTGAGTCCTTAAAAGCAGCATCACTTATTCATGAGAAGCCAGAATGGGTTTAACACCCATCACAGCAAGGTTTCTTTTTTTATAAATGCTTTTTTAAAAAAAATTTATTTATTTATTTATTTATTTATTTTGGTTGCACCCAGTCTTAGGTGCGGCATGTGGGATCTTCACTGCAACATGTTTAGTTGTGGCATGAGGGATCTTTAATTGTGGCATGCAGGCTGTTAGTTGTGGCATGTGGGCTTAGTTGTGGCATGCAGGCTTAGTTGCGGCACGTGGGCTCTTAGTTGCGGCATGTGGACTTTTTAGTTGAGCCATGCGAACTCTTAGTTGAGGCATGCATGTGTGATCTAGTTTCCCGACCAAGGATCAAACCCGGACCTCCTGCATTGGGAGCATGGAGTCTTACCCATTGGACCATAAGAGAAGGTCCCCCAAATTTCTTTTTTAACAAGGCATCCAGACCTCCAGAGCTGGGAAGGGTGGAGAACCTAGAAATCTGAATTTGAACAAGACATGACAAAGTCTCTTATCGTACACCTCTGGCTGAAATGAAACGTGTCATTGTGTATATTGATAATTAATTGAATAGGTACCGGGAGTGTTGTTTATAGGTTGATGTCAAATGGAGGGATGGTTCTAGGGATGTCTTTGACCTTTTCCTTTAATCCTTTTTATTGGTGATCTGGATAAAGGTGTTGAAGACACTCTTAACAGTTTGGGATGATATGAAGTTAAAGAAGATAAATTAAATGGTCAAACAGGATCCTAAAATCTTAGGCTTGTTGAACTTGATGAGTGTTAAAAGAATGATTTTAAAGAGCACATATGTAAAGACCACTACTTGTGTCCTAAAATCAACAGCATGTGTACAGGATAAGTCATATCTTAGCTGTAGCACACCTGGGAAAGACTTAAGGGAATGTTGTTGGCAGTGAATATAGTATAAATCAGCATGTACCATGGCAGTCAGCAGCGTAAATGTTAACTTAGGTTTTATTAATCAAAAAGTGTGCCATGCTGAAGGAGAGAGATGTTTCCTCTTCTCTTGCCTGGACCATCCTGTCTTCATTTCTAGGCGTTATACCTCAGGTGGGCCATAGACAGACTAGGGACTATTCAGGAAAAAGACAAGCAAGATAACAATAGAAGCTCTGTTATAAAGGAAGTGGCTGAAGGAACTGGGTATTAGAAAGTACATTATAGAAGATGGAGTGACTCTGGCTTCACATGTTTGGAAGTCTGTCCTGTGAGAGGGGGATTAGACTTGTTCTGTATGATGTCAAGGGATCAAATTAAGATCAAGGGGTGGAAACCTTAAAGAGGCAATTTTGACTTTCGTATGATGACTGATGGTTGGAAGCAGTCCCAGATGGGCACAAACTGTTGAAGAGTTGGTGAGTTTCTCATCATTAGGGTGTTCAAGCATGGACCGGTAAGAGCTTAGAAATATCTTAGCAACTGATACATAATTGAATGAGTTTAAAAATCCCTTCCAATTCTGAGAGTTTATGGTTATTTTCTTAATGCATTATTTAGCTAACAGAACTCCTTAAGAACAGGCATCTTTAAAGATTTCTCAGTATTAATTTATCCAAATAATCCTGATATATGTTGTTTTTTCTTTTCAATGTCTTTAGTCAGCACAGGCAGTATCAGGATTTTAAATGTGACCTTTATTCTTGTTGCCTCAGAGATATGGTCAAAGCCCCAATACCAAGATAAACACCCTAGTTACCAAGTACTTCCAAATCCTGAAGAGATTACCTAAGCAGGTTGTGTTATATGACTGGGCAACCATTTCTGCCTATATTAGCCCATTGCTCACCACTGGGTTGGAGCCTAAGAATTGGCAATGAAGATTGTTAGATAGAGTCATTGGCATGCTGCAAGATCTCCGTCCGTCCCCCTGGGGGGAACTGCTGGGAGAACTTGATAGATATGGAAGTTTGGGAGACTCAAGGACAGTGACGCTCACTAAGAGAGACTGTGGCTGGAGCCACCCATGCCTGCAGTGGCTCAGAAGAGAGAGAGAGCTTTGATGGGAACAGTCTCCAACACCAGGAAGGGGGTGGCAAAGGTGCATGTTTCCCCTAGACCACAAGTGAGGTTATTTTAAAAGGTTGCCTGGAGGGGTGGACTGCCAGCAAGAGGGCCTGATGGAGGAGACTAAAAGGAGGTCAGTGAGAAGAGATTAACTGACAAGAGCCAGACCATCTAGGTTCAAATCCTGGCTCTGCTGCTTATTTGCTTTGTGATCGTGGACAGAGGTGGAGCAAGAAAGGTAGAAGAACCTAACCCCATGCTCCTGCCGAAATCTTAAGAAGATGGAGCCAATTTAAATTAGACAAGATTTTTGAATTTGGACAGTAAATAAAAGGGGCTTTTAAAATACCCAAGTAAGACTTTTCTTGCAACTTAAAGGGATAAAGAGAACTATGGGACCTTCCCAAGTTTCCAATCAAAGGTAGAAAATGAGCCCAGAAAGCAGGTTTGAAGAGGCAGTGGAAAAAAGGATAAAGCTGCTTTCTGTGTACAGCCTGTGCAGACCAGCTCAATAAATAGATGAACTGGTTACAGCAGTGAGTGGAAACGCCAGAGCCATGGATAGATTCTAGGTGTGGTTTTGTCACCAAATAGCCATGTCAATAGCAAGTCACCCTACCTCTTTGGGTCCTAAATTTCTTCACCTGTAGAAGATCTCCTGGTTCCTTTTAGCTTTGTAATTCTGTTTCCATTTTACTTCACAACCAAGATTTGGTATCTATCTATCATCTATCTATCTATCTAATTTAGTATTTATAAATATTTACTTATACAGAATTTTTTCCAGAAGAGATTTAATTAACTGAACTTCTGTGTTTTCTTCCTATTGGCATGCTGATTGTGTTTTGTGCCTAAATGTAGTGTTAAGATTATCTTCTGTGTTTCTCATTTCTCCAGTAGTTTTCCTCTCTGCTAAACTTAATATAGATAAGCTTTAGTAAGATACGGCATTGTGAACACATGCATTTTAAGCGTCTTACCCGTATTAACTCTGCTGATTCAGTCTACGTGTGTTTTTTACATTTTATAGATGAAAAGGCACAGGCAAACTAAATTCAAGGAGGTAAAAGCAATGGTCAATTAAATACAATTAAATATTAAAGAATTTCTCAGACTTCTTGGAATTCATGAGATAGTTCTGCATTTTCTTACTCAAGTGTGCAGCAAAAAATAGGCTTAGTTTGTCCTTGAATTTTAAGTCTCTTCGTAACACAACTGCTGTCTAAGGTAATATAATTATCTGTAAATTCCTGTCAGAGTCTCTGACATGGCCAGGAAAGGGTTGGCACAAGCAAATCATTTCTTTAACTAGTTTAGCTATTTAAAATTATACAGTAAGGTGTACATTTCAGTTCAAACGAAAATGAGACACTGATTAGAGCATCATAAAGTAGGCAAAATGAGTAGGCAACATACATTTTAATCTGCTCACTTCTTTGCTGGAATTCTTAATTTCTGGATTGGTCTCTTCAACAGTAGCAAGTTTGTTATAAGTTATACTAGTTTGTATAACTAGTTTGTAAACTAATATATATATTAGTTTTAAATTTTATAAGACATTCAGTCTTTGTAATGATACTGAATAAAGTATTTCCAAAGTTTAACACTATACCTGGATTACACATTTATACATACAGCATCTGTGTTACACATTGAACAAGAACAGCAGTAGCAACAATTGCCCCATCCATGGCCCCAAAGCCTGTAACTTGAGATATCTTTTCTGTTTTCAGCCTATTTATTTATTAACATCTTTATTGGAGTATAATTGCTTTACAATGGTGTGTTAGTTTCTGCTTTATAACAAAGCGAATCAGCTATACATATACATATATCCCCGTATCTTCTCCCTCTGCGTCTCCCTCCCACCCTCTCTATCCCACCCCTCTAGGTGGTCACAAAGCACTGAGCTGATCTCCCTGTGCTATGTGGCTGCTTCCCGCTAGCTATCTATTTTACATTTGGTAGTGTATATAAGTCCATGCCACTCTCTCACTTCGTCCCAGCTTACCTTTCCCCCTCCCCGTGTCCTCAAGTCCATTCTCTATGTCTGCATCTTTATTCCTGTCCTGCCCATAAGTTCTTCAGAACCTTTTTTTTTTTTTAAGATTCCATATATATGTGTTAGCATACAGTATTTATTTTTCTCTTTCTGACTTACTTCACTCTGTATGACAGTCTCTAGGTCCATCCACCTCACTACAGATAACTCAATTTCGTTTCTGTTTATGACTGAGTAATATTCCATTGTATATATGTGCCACATCTTCTTTATCCATTCATCTGTCAATGGGCATTTAGGTTGTTTCTGTGACTTGGCTATTGTAAATAGTGCTGCAAAGAACACTGGGGTGCATGTTTCTTTTTGAATTATGGTCTTCTCTGGGTATATGCCCAGTAGTGGGATTGCTGGGTCATACGGTAATTCTATTTTTGGTTTTTTAAGAAACCTCCATACTGTTCTCTATAGGGGCTGTATCAATTTACATTCCCACCAACAGTGCAAGAGGGTTCCCTTTTCTCCACACCCTCTCCAGCATTTGCTGTTTGTAGATTTTCTGATGATACCCATTCTAACTGGTGTGAGGTGATACCTCATTGTAGTTTTGATTTGCATTCCTCTAATAATTAGTGATGTTGAGCAGCTTTTCATGTGCTTCTTGGCCATCTGTATGTCTTCTTTGGAGAAATGTCTATTTAAATCTTCTGCCCATTTTTGCATTGTGTTGTTTGTTTTTTTAATATTGAGCTGCATGAGCTTTTTATATATTTAGGAGATTAATCCTTTGTCCACTGATTCATTTGCACATATTTTCTCCCATTCTGAGGGTTGTCTTTTCGCCTTATTTATGGTTTCCTTTGCTGTGCAAAAGCTTTTAAGTTCATTAGGTCCCATTTGTTTATTTTTGTTATTATTTCCATTACTCTAGGAGGTGGATCAAAAAAGATCTTGCTGTGATTTATGTCAAAGAGTGTTCTTCCTGTGTCTTCCTCTAAGAGTTTTATAGTGTCTGGTCTTACATTTAGGTCTCTAATCCATTTTGAGTTTATTTTTGTGTATGGTGTTAGGGAGTGTTCTAATTTCATTCTTTTACATGTACCTGTCCAGTTTTCCCAGCACCACTTATTGAAGAGGCTGTCTTTTCTCCATTGTATATCCTAGCCTCCTTTGTCGTATATTAGTTGACCATAGGTGCGTGGGTTTATCTCTGGGCTTTCTATCCTGTTCCATTGATCTATGTTTCTGTTTTTGTGCCAGGACCATATTGTTTTGATTACTGTAGCTTTGTAGTATAGTCTGAAGTGAGGGAGTCTGATTCCTCCAGCTCCGTTTTTTTCCCTCAAGACTGCTTTGGCTATTCAGGGTCTTTTGTGTCCCCATACAAATTTTAATACTTTTTGTTCTAGCTCTGTAAAAAATGCCATTGGTAATTTGATAGGGATTGCATTGAATCTGTAGATTGCTTTGGGTAGTATAGTCATTTTCACAATATTGATTCTTCCAATCCAAGAACATGGTATATCTCTCCATCTGTTGGTATCATCTTTAATTTCTTTCATCAGTGTCTTATAGTTTTCTGCATACAGGTCTTTTGTCTCCCTAGGTAGGTTTATTCCTAGGTATTTTATTCTTTTTGTTGCAATGGTAAATGGGAGTGTTTCCTTAATTTCTCTTTCAGATTTTTCATCATTAGTGTATAAGAATGCAAGAGATTTCTGTGCATTAGTTTTGTATCCTGCAGCTTTACCAAATTCATTGATTAGCTCTAGTAGTTTTCTGGTGGCATCTTTAGGATTCTCTATGTATAGTATCATGTCATCTGCAAACAGTGACAGCTTTACTTCTTCTTTTCCGATTTGGATTCCTTTTATTTCTTTTTCTTCTCTGATTGCTGTGGCTAACACTTCCAAAACTATGTTGAATAATAGTGGTGAGAGTGAACATCCTTGTCTTGTTCCTGATCTTAGAGGAAATGCCTTCAGTTTTTCACCATTGAGAACGATGTTTGCTGTGGGTTTGTTGTATATGGCCTTTATTATGTTGAAGTAGGTTCTCTCTGTGCCCACTTTCTGGAGAGTTTTTATCATAAATGGGTGTTGAATTTTGTCCAAAGCTTTTTCTGCGTCTATTGAGATGATCATATGGTTTTTATTCAATTTGTTAATATGGTGTATCACATTGATTGACTTGCATATATTGAAGAATCCTTGCATCTCTGGGATAAATCCCACTTCATCATGGTGTATGATCCTTTTAATGTGTTGTTGAATTCTGTTTGCTAGTATTTTGTTGAGGATTTTTTCATCTATATTCATTAGTGATATTGGTGTATAATTTTCTCTTTTTGTAGTATCTTTGTCTGGTTTTGGTATCAGGGTGATGGTGGCCTCATAGAATGAGTTTGGGAGTTTTCCTTCCTCCGCAATTTTTTGGAAGAGTTTGAGAAGGATGGGTGTTAGCTCTTCTCTAAATGTTTGATAGAATTTACCTGTGAAGCCATCTGGTCCTGGACTTTTGTTTGTTGAAGATTTTTAATCACAGTTTCAATTTCATTACTTGTGATTGGTCTGTTCATATTTTCTGTTTCTTCCTGGTTCAGTCTTGGAAGGTTATACCTTTCTAAGAATTTGTCCATTTCTTCCAGGCTGTCCATTTTATTGGCATAGAGTTGCTTGTAGTAGTCTCTTAGGATGCCTTGTATTTCTACAGTGTCTGTTGTAACTTCTTCTTTTTCATTTCTAAATTTATTGATTTGAGTCCTCTCCCTCTTTTTCTTGATGAGTCTGGCTAATGGTTTATCCATTTTGTTTATCTTCTCAAGGAACCAGCCTTTAGTTACATTGATCTTTGCTGTTGTTTTCTTTGTTTCTATTTCATTTATTTCTGCTATGATCATTATGATTTCTTTCCTTCTGCTAACTTTGGGTTTTGTTTGTTCTTCTTTCTCTAGTTCCTTTAGGTGTAAGGTTTGATTGTTTATTTGAGAGTTTTCTTGTTTCTTGAGGTAGACTTGTATAGCTATAAACTTCCCTCTTAGAACTGCTTTTGCTGCATCCCATAGGTTTTGGATCGTCGTGTTTTCATTGTCATTTGCCTCTAGGTATTTTTTGATTTCCTCTTTGATTTCTTCAGTGATCTCTTGGTTATTTAGTAACATATTATTTAGCCTCCATGTGTTTGTTTTCTTTACCTTTTTTTCCCTGTAATTGATTTCTAATCTCATACCACTGTGGTCAGAAGAGATGCTTGATATGATTTCAGTTTTCTTAAATTTACTGAGGCTTGATTTGTGACCCAAAATGTGATCTATCCTGGGGAATGTTCCGTGCGCACTTGAGAAGAAAGTGTAATCTGCTGTTTTCGGATGGAATGTCCTATAAATATCAATTAACTCTATCTGGTCTATTGTGTCGTTTAAAGCTTGTGTTTCTTTATTAATTTTCTGTTTTGATGATCTTTCCATTGGTGTAAGTGAGGTGTTAAGGTCCCCCACTATTATTGTGTTACTGTGGATTTCCACTTTTATAGCTGTTAGCAGTTTCCGTATATATTGAGGTGCTCCTATGTTGGATGCATATATATTTACAATTGTTATATCTTCTTCTTGGATTGATGCCTTGATCATTATGTAGTGTCGTTCTTTGTCTCTTGTAATAATTTTTATTTTAAAGTCTATTGTGTCTGATATGAGAATGGCTACTCCAGCTTTGTTTTGATTTCCATTTGCATGGAATATCTTTTTTCATCCCATCATTTTCAGTCTGTATGTGTCCCTAAGTCTGAAGTGGGTCTCTTGTAGGCAGCATATATACGGGTCTTGTTTTTGTATCCATTCAGCCAGTTTGTGTCTTTTGGTGGGAGCATTTAATCCATTTACATTTAAGATAATTATTGATATGTATGTTCCTATTCCCATTTTCTTAATTGTTTTGGGTTTGTTATTGTAGGTCTTTTCCTTCTCTTGTGTTTCCAGCCTAGAGAAGTTCCTGCAGCATTTGTTGTAAAGGTGGTTTGGTGGTGCTGAATTCTTTGAGGTTTTGCTTGTCTCTAAAGGTTTTAATTTCTCCATTGAATCTGAATGATATCCTTGCCAGGTAGAGTAATCTTGCTTGTAGGTTTTTCCCTTTCATCTCTTTAAATATGTCTTGCCACTCCCTTCTGGCTTGCAGAGTTTCTGCTGAAAGATCAGCTGTTAACCTTATGGGGGTTCCCTTGTATGTTACTTGTTGTATTTTCCTTGTTGCTTTTAATATTTTTTCTTTGTGTTTAATTTTGTGTGTGTGTGTGTGTGTTTAATTTTTGATGGTTTGATTAATATGTATCTTGGTGTGTTTCTCCTTGGATTTATCCTGTATGGGACTCTCTACGCTTCCTGGACTTTGACTATTTCCTTTCCCGTATTAGGGAAGTTTTCAACTATAGTCTTTTCAAATATTTTCTCAGTCCCTTTCTTTTTCTCTTCTTCTTCTGGGACCCCTATAATTCGAATGTTGGTGTGTTTAATGTTGTCCCAGAGGTCTCTGAGACTGTCCTCAATTTTTTTCATTCTTTTTTCTTTATTCTGCTCTGTGGTAGTTATTTCCACTATTTTATCTTCTAGGTCACTTATCTGTTCTTCTGCCTCAGTTATTCTGCTATTGATTCCTTCTAGAGAATTTTTAATCTTATTTATTGCACTGTTCATCATTGTTTGTTTGCTCTTTAGTTCTTCTAGGTCCTTGTTAAACGTTTTTTGTATTTTCTCCATTCTGTTTCCAATATTTTGGATCATCTTTACTATCATTACTCTGAATTCCTTTTCAGGTAGACTGCCTATTTCCTCTTCATTTGTTTGTTATGGTGGGTTTTTACCTTGCTCCTTCATCTTCTGTGTGTTTCTCTGTCTTCTCATTTTGCTTAACTTACTGTGTTTGTGGTCTCCTTTTTACAGGCTGCACGTTCGTAGTTCCTGTTATTTTTGGTGTTTGCCCCCAGTGGCTAAGGCTGGTTCAGTGGGTTGTGTAGGCTTCCTGGTGGAGGGGACTAGTGCCTGTGTTCTGGTGGATGAGGCTGGATCTTGTCTTTCTGGTGGGCAGGACCACCTCTGGTGGTGTGTTTTGGGGTGTCTGTGAACTGATTATGGTTTTAGGCAGCCTCTCTGCTAATGGGTGGGTTTGTGTTCCTATCTTGCTAGTTGTTTGGCATAGGGTGTCCAGCACTGTAGCTTGCTGGTTGTTGAGTGGAGCTGGGTCTTAGCGTTGAGATGGAGATCTCTGGGAGAGCTTTCGCCATTTGATATTACATGGAGCCAGGAGGTCTCTGGTGGACCAGTGTCCTGAACTCGGCTCTCCCACCTCAGAGGCACAGGTCTGACATCTGGTCGGACCACCAAGACCCTGTCAGCCGCATGGCTCAGAGGAGAAGGGAGAAAAAAGGAAAGAAAGGAAGGAAGGGAGGGAGGGCGGCAGGGATTGAGATAATAAAAAGAAATAAAGTTATTAAAATAAAAAAATGTAAAAATATCCAAAATTTTTAAAAAGTAATAAAAAAAAAGAAAAAAGAAAGAAGGAAGAGAGCAACCAAAGCAAAAACCAAATCCACCAGTGATAACAAGCATTAAAAACTATACTTAAAAAACCCCCAAAAAACAGACACACAGAACCCTAGGACAAATGGTAAAAGCAAACCTATACAGACAAAATCACACAAAGATGCATACACTTACACACTCACAAAAAAGGGAAAAAGGGGATAAAAAATCTAAATATATTAAAAAAAGAAGAGAGCAACCAAATCAATAAACAGGTCTACCAGTGATAAGAAACTCTAAATACTAAACTAAGATAAACCTAAAACCAGAGACCATTCAGCTGCATATAGCAAACCCCAAGTGTACAGTTGCTTCCAAAGTCCACCGCCTCAGTTTTGGGATGATTCGTTGTCTATTCAGTTATTCCACGGATGCAGGGTACATCAGGTTGATTGTGGAGATTTAATCTGCTGCTCCTAAGGCTGCTGGGAGAAATTTCCCTTTCTCTTCTTTGTTTGCACAGCTCCGGGGGTTCAGCTTTGGATTGGACCCACCTCTCCGTGTAGGTCCCCTCAGGGTGTCTGTTCTTTGCTCAGACAGGACTGGGTTAAAGGAGCAGATGATTAGGGGGCTCTGGCTCACCCAGGCTGGGGGAGGGAGGGGTACTGAATGCAGGGCGAGCCTGCGGCCGGCAGAGGCCGGCGTGACGTTGCACCAGCCTGAGGCGCCCCGTGTGTTCTCCCGGGGAAGTTGTCCCTGGGTCACGGGACCCTGGCAGTGGCGGGCTGCACAGGCTCCCAGGAGGGGCGGTGTGGAGAGTGACCTGTGCTCGCACACAGGCTTCTTGGTGGCGGCAGCAGCACCCTTAGCGTCTCATGCCCGTCTCTGGGGTCCGTGCTAATAGCCGCGGCTCACAGCCGTCTCTGGAGCTCGTTTAGGCGGCGCTCTGAATCCCCTCTCCTCACGCACCCCGAAACAGCGGTCTCTTGCCTCTTAGGCAGGTCCAGACTTTTTCCTGGACTCCATCCCGGCTAGCTGTGGCACACTAGCCCCCTTCGGGCTGTGTTCACGCCACCAACCCCAGTCCTCTCCCTGGGATCCAACCTCTGAAGCTGGAGCCTCAGAGCCCAGGCCCCACCCATCCCGGTGTGTTAGCAGACAAGCCTCTCGGGCTGGTGAGTGCTGGTCGGCACCGATCCTCTGTGCGGGAATGTCTCCGCTTTGCCCTCCGCATCCCTGTTGCTGCGCTCTCCTCCGTGGCTCCGAAGCTTCCCCCACCCCCCGCCACCCGCAGTCTCCGCCCGCGAAGGGGCTTCCTAGTGTGTGGAGACTCTTCCTCCTTCACAGCTCCCTCCCCGAGGTGCAGGTTCCGTCCCTATTCTTTTGTCTCTGTTTTTTCTTTTTTCTTTTGCCCTACCCAGGTACGTGGGGAGTTTCTTGCCTTTTGGGAAGTCTGAGGTCTTCTGCCAGCGTTCAGTAGGTGTTCTGTAGGAGTTGTTCCACACGTAGATGTATTTCTGATGCATTTGTGGGGAGGAAGGTCATCTCCACGTGTTACTCGTCCGCCGTCTTGAAGGTCTCCCTTCACCCAATTTAGATTTAAGTGATCGCTAAGTTTTTTTCTGTCTCTGCAATCCTATGATTCAGTTCACAAGAGACATCATCTTTAAAGTCCGGCTATAAATTCAGCCATGGTATCTTAAACCTCTAAAATCTCAGTATCCAGAACACCAAAAACCCTGTTAGAATGCAATGAGAATATTTGTATGTTGGTGACAGAATGGATAGTTAAGTATAATAAAGTGCTTTTCCTTAAAAGTACATATATGTTCGTTTAATTTCCTTTATGTTCCCAGAATTGCTCCATATCGTGGTGGTTAAGAGGATTATAAAGAGTGATTATAGAGAAAGAAGTAAGCAAAAAGCCCAAAATTCTATTTCTGAGGGCAGATTATCTTCTTTCTGCCTTACTGGACTATAGACTACAAGTCCAAAGATGTAGTCCAGTAATAATGAAGGACAATTGCATATGTAATAAATTGGAGGGTAGCAATAACGTATTATTCCAGGCTTCTGGCACTATTATTTTTGCAACTCAGCACATTTCCTGTCCTTTTCTACTCCTTTAGTGCAGACTGCTTCCTCTCTTCACACAGGGATCAGCATAAGAACTAACAGGGGACTTCCCTGGTGGTGCAGAGATTAAGAATCCACCTGCCAATGCAGGGGACACAGGTTCAATCCCTGGTCCGGGAAAATCCCACATGCCATGGAGCAGCTAATCCCATGTGCCACAACTACTGAACCTGCACTCTAGAGCCTGTGAGCCACAACTACTGAGCCCATGTGCCACAACTACTGAAGCCTGCGCACCCTAGGGCCCACATGCTGCAACTACTGAACCCGTGTGCTGCAACTACTGAAGCCTGCACACCTAGAGCCCATGCTCTGCAACAAGAGAAGCCACCACAATGTGAAGCCTGTGCACCGCAACGAAGAGTAGCCCCTGCTCGCCACAACTAGAGAAAGCCCGCACACAGCAACGAAGACCCAGTGGAGTCAAAAAAAAAAAGAACTCATAGGGTCTAAGAGCTCCGTTCACCTGGCTATTGTGGTTGGTTCAGATATGACACATGACCCAAGCAAGGCCAGTGAGAGCCCTTGTCTAGGACTTTCCTATAGTGGAGTCAGTAGGGAAAACTGCTTTTGCTTCTGTGTTTCTGGAACTGGAAGGATATCTGTGTCTCCAGCAGGATAGCGCAGGCTCGCTCACATGGATGTTGTAGGTTTCCAAGAGAGTGAGTGGCACATGAAGTCCTCTCAAGGCCCAGACTAGGCACTGGTACTTCACTACTTCTGCTGCATCCTACTGGCCAAAGTACAAGGCCAGCCCTGACTCAGAGAATGAGGAAATAGTCTCTAGTTTTAATGGGAGGAGTTGGAAGCCAAAGGGAATGAGTATAGGCAGGCATGGAAAAATGGGAGCATAACTAATTTACTAAAAAAGTTATTATGTACATGTACTTCAAAAGTTAAGAAATTTCCTCAAGGTCACATGGCTAATAAGCGTTAGAGACAGGATTTGAGCCTTAATCTTCTGACTGAAAATCTCACTCTTTCAGCATTTCTCTCTAGTCTTGTTGATTGATCTATGTAGTCCAGATGTCACAACTTAATTAGTTTCTAAAGTCCTGTTCTTAGATCACTTTTGAATGACTTGTAAGTTATTATGATGAGTTCTTTATTATAGTAAAGGTATTAACTGTCCATGAATTGGTTTTTCTTGAGCCATACTTATAAGCATTTTTATTCATATTCATATCCACAACAAAAGGAAGTTCATATTTTTATCTTGCATCACAGCTATGATTTGAAATACCAGATGTTATTTTAGGAGAATAGATAAAATAACTTGTAGTATGTAGTAAATTCTTAAATGATACTTAGATGTAGTGAGGAAACAATGAGTTCAGGCAAGTGGGAAGGTGGAAGATGCTGAGAGCTATAAAAAGAGAAGAAGCCTGTCAACAAACAGAAGAAAGAGAGAGTGGACCTCAATCCTGTGGGATGCTGAGGAGAGTAGTGGTGGTAGTGGCTATCATTTAAGCTGAGGAATCTTATAGCCTAGGGTGAAAGGCTCCATGCATATTCCAGGGAAAGCTCTCTCCAAGGATCCTCAAAAGGATAGGTTATGGGGAGCAGAGACAGGCACACAGAGCCTGGTATTGCACTCTAAGACTCAGATGCCCCATTTTGTGCCTCTACCAAAATAATTTGGCTCAAACCCTCTGTGAATGCCTAGCTTAAAAGTCTGGGTGTTATAATTCTTCCTTTAGAACAGTCCTAAGGGTGTTGGGGGAAAGGGATGGCCACATAGGCAACTTTATCTCATGAAATTCAGTGATTAAAATGCACGATTGCTGTGAAGAAAGGAAGATTAGCAAGGTGTAGAAACAAACAGATTGTGGAAAATGGAAGGAGACAACTGTCAGAAACTTTCTGCAATTGAAGTAAGGGCTTCTCTCAGAAGGTAGCACTAGTGATTAGAACTGAACACTTGTGAACATTTCAGAGATCATCTGGTTTGAGGTAGGATGACTGTAACTCACACCTGGGATATAGGCATGAGAAAGGGAGTGTTCAAATGGTTCAAATGAGACAGGAGTAGGTGCAGGAGGACAAGTAAGACGACATCTCTGGATTGGTGAGAAAAGCAGATGGTTTTATGCCTTAGAAACTGGCTAGTAGGGGAAAAGGTCATATATATAGTTTTTAAACATCATAGTAGCCTATATCTTCACCTTCTTTTCATTACATTGGTAAACATGCCAATTTAATACAAGAATAGGTTCTGATTTTAGAATCTGGTGGTCAGGAAATGATGGGGTATCAAAAGAACTGTAGCATCTTCTCCTCGGAGGGAACAAGACAGGGATTACACTCTCCCTGATGAGCTTTCTAAGTGATTTATTTTAAGGAGGTTTGTGCATTCTGTGTTTAGAAGCACAGAGAACCTTGGAATGGAGAATCAGTTTTCCCTCTTGTCTGTTAGTCTGCATTCTGGCACTGGATGACTCTGCCTAAGTCAGAGAAATTTGGCCTGCAGTCAAGGCTGGATCCCAGGGCTGTGGGACCTGACGTTTCTGTACCCCAGGTCTGAGATTTTGTCTGTATCAGATTGTCATCTGATTGCAGACTCTTTCCCCTACACTAAAAGGTGCAGGGTTCTAACTACGAGAGTGAGAATTCTGTATAAGCCTGAAATCACTTCTCAACATGAACCATTTGAGATAATAGATCACATTTTACGATATTAAGGAAAATAACCCAAGGAAATTAAAAGAAAACAGATCCATGGCCATTAGATAGGACTGTCTCAGAAAGAAGACCAAAAAACAAAAAAGCACGTTCAAGTAGGGCAACTTCATATAATCATTTTAAGCTTTTAAATCACAGGTTTGAGCTGTAGGAATGTCTTTGTTGATAAATACAGAGGAAGGATCAGCCATTGGAACCATTTATCTTGCATTTGTTCAAAGCACTGAATAAATTACAGCAAAATTTTTAGAGTTTGGAATTTTACTGTGATGTGACAAGTACTCAAAATCAAAGAGTTGTTGAATTTGCAAATAATATATATATATATTTACAGTGATTGACCCTTCTTCTAAATCTGTAATTTAAAAGAGGAGGGGGGCTTCCCTGGTGGCGCAGTGGTTAAGAATCCACCTGCCAATGCAGGGGACACGGGTTCAAGCCCTGGTCCGGGAAGATCCCACATGCCGCGGAGCAGCTAATCCCGTGCGCCCCAACTACTGAGCCTGCGCTCTAGAGCCCACGAGCCACAACTACTGAGCCCACGCACCACAACTACTGAAGCCCATGCACCTAGAGCCCGTGCTCTGCAACAAGAGAAGCCACCGCAATGAGAAGCCCACGCACTGCAACGAAGAGTAGCCCCCGCTCGCCGCAACTAGAGAAAGCCCGCGTGCAGCAATGAAGACCCAACGCAGCCAAAAATAATAAATAAAATTTAAAAAAGAAAAATAAAGAAAATAAAAGGGGAGGAAAAGTAACCAAACAAAGCAATTTCACATTCTTCTACTTCCAAGTTCTGGTTGAAGGTATTTGAAAGATCAGGATGGTTTTCCATCTCTGGTGATTTAGACATGCTTTCAAAAACCAAAAGTAATCCAAGAGTATTGTTATTAATATACGTGTTATTCTTCACAAATTTATAGATAACAGCTGCCACCAATTTTGCTGGCTACATAGGGATATCTGTCTGTGGACGCTTCTTTTTATGGTTTCAGTCTCTGAATATTTATGTCATAAGCCAACTTTGCTTAACTATTTTATTAAGTACACTTCTTATTTTGGAATAATTTTATGTGTATAGAAAATTTACAAAGAGTGTGTAGCAAGTTCTCATATACACTTCACCCATCTTCCCCTAATGTTTAACATCTGTAAGTGGGTGGAATCTTGGCCTGCAAAATATATGTCCACATCCCAACCCCCGGAATCTGTGAATGTGACCTTATTTGGAGAAAGAGTCTTTGCTGATGTAATTAAATTAAGGATTTTAAGATGAGATTGTTCTAGATTATCTGAGTGGGCCTTAAATCCAATGACAGAGATCCTTATGAAAGACACAAAGAGGAGAAACATATAGACAGAAGAGAACAGGGCTCGTTTTTTCACCAGTATTCCTTTTTGGACCTAGGATCCAATCCAGAGTACCACATTGCATTAGTTGTCATGTCTCTCTGGTCTCCTCTGGTCTGTGACAGTTTCATAGTCTTTCTTTGTTTTTCATGATCTTGATAGTCTTGAGCAGCGCTGGTCAGATATTTTGTAGAATATCCCCCACTATGGGTTTGTCTGCTATTTTTTTCATGATTAGACTGGGTTATGAGTTCTGGGCAAGAATACCACAGGGTTGTAGTGCCCCTTTCATTACATCATAAGGGATATATATATATCCACATGACTTGCCCCTGCTGATGTTCATCTTGATCACTTAGGTATGGTAGAGTTTTCCAGGTTTCTCCATTGTGAAGTCACTATTTCCCCTTTCCATATTCTATTCTTTGTAATAAGTCTTTAAGTCCAGCCCACACTCAAGTAGGTGGGAGATTAAGCTATACCTCCTTGGAGTGTGGGGAGGATGGTATGTATTCAAATTTTTCTGTAAGAAATATGCCTTCCTTCCTCCCTTTCCTCAATCATTTATTTATATCAGTATCAATATATGTATATTTATTTTATAATCCAATTCTACATTATGATCTAATACAACATTATTTTTTGGCCCAAATTATTCTAGCTTTTCTGGGTCTTATTTTTATTATCATTTTTATTACATTGTATGGTATTAATTTAAGCTTTTTTTTTGTTCCTTGGTCCATTAGCTATCTGTTGCCACATAACAAATTACCCCTAAGCTTAGTTGCTTAAAACAACAAACATTATTATCTTAGGGTTTCTATGGGTCAGCAATCTGGGTGTAACTTAACTGAGTGCCTCTGGTCCCTCACAAGTCTGCAGTCAAGGTGTGAGTTGGATCTGTAATCTTCTGAAGCCTCGACTGGGGAGGATCTGCTTCCCCATGCTGACACACATGTTGTTGGTAGCCCTCAGGTCCTTGCTAACTGTTGTATGTAGCCATAAGCTCCTTGCCATATAAGCAAGAACCAGTCATAGACAGCTCACAACATGGCAGCTGGCTTCCCTCAAAGGAAGAGAGTGAGAGAGGGTGCCCAAGATAGAAACTGTAGTCTTTTTGTAACCTCATCTTGCAAGTGACAGTCTGTCACTTTTGCCCACATTCAAGGGGAGGGGATAATAGAATGGCATGAATATGAGGAGGTGGAATCCCTGGGGGCCATTTTAGAGGCTGCCCACCGCACCCAGTGTTGCACTCTTGTAGTCACTCACTTTACATCACTAGAACGGACAGAAGGAGAAGAGAAGGGGGAAGCTTTGAAAAGCAAAACCCCAGTGGATTAAATGTTTTGCTTGCAATAATTTTCAACAGCGTGTCACATACTACATGGTATCTACCTCTTATTATTGGTCATTTGCGCATTTATTTATTCATTCATTTAGGAGTATATGACATGTAACTTCAAATCCAGTGTGACATTTCTGACCCCAGGATGTGATCTGTCTGAAGTCTTTGGAAAACCTGTTTTTCTTAATTAGACAGCACCTGTGTGCTTATAGGTCATTTAAGCCCAAACACCGCAGTCCCGTTTCCACCAGGTGTCATGTGAGCAGAAGTGGAACAGTTATTAATTGTAATTGAAGCTAAATGTAATTACTTTTATAACCTTGAGTTGTTCACATTGAATTCATAAACATTTCATAATGAAACTAGGGAATTACGAAGAATTACTGACAATAACACCAGTAATTCTTCCATTTGAAGTCAGTTCATCTTTAGATCCATAACCTTTAAATAAAATCATTTATTTGTGTCTTCTAGTTAAAAAAATAATTCATGCCCCCTGCAGAACACTCGAAAATGAAGAAAAGCCCAAAGGAAAACAACAAAACCAGTCCAAATTTTATACCATAGTGTTAACATTTTTTTTTTAATTAATTAATTTATTTATTTATGGCTGTGTTGGGTCTTCATTGCTGCGTGCGGGCTTTCTCTAGTTGTGGTGAGCGGGGGCTACACTTCGTTGTGGTGCACGGGCTTCTCATTGCAGTGGCCTCTCTTGCTGCGGAGCACGGGCTCTAGGCATGCGGGCTTCAGTAGTTGTGGCTCGCGGGTTCTAGAGCGCAGGCTCAGTAGTCATGGCGCATGGGCTTAGTTGCTCCGCGGCATGTGGGATCTTCCCGGACCAGGGCTCAAACCTGTGTCGCCTGCATTGGCAGGTGGATTCTTAACCACTGCGCCACCAGGGAAGTCCAGTGTTAATATTTTGATGCATAGAATTTCCACATTATTTTATACATATTTATGTATACATATATTTAACACCATTGGTATCAAATTTGTAGAATATTTAGAAATGTATTCTGAATATTTTCCTAACTAAATCATTATTTTAGCAAGGATCCACTTGGCACACCATTATTGTCACTGAAATTCCTATGCATGTGAGTTTCTGCTCTGTGGACACCTCTGCACTCATCCAGTAAACATATATTAACTGCTTACTATTGGCCAGGCAGTGTGTTGATGGCACATCATAGAGAGCCTAGCACAGTGGAGACCACCTGCCAGGGATTTGGAAAACTCAATATTTCTTCCAGTTCTGCTACTAATTGTCTCATGTCATTGGACAGATAAAAACCAATAGCTAACATATATTGCTAGCTACTGTTCAAAACCGTTCATTTACACTCTTCACTTATTAAGTTTAATCGCAGCACCTCAACAATGTAGATACTATTATAACCATACTCATTTTGTAGAGGAAAAGATTGAGGCCAGAGAGGTTAAGGAATGTGCTCAAAGGCACATAGCTAGTAGGTAGTGAAGCCAGGATTTAACCCTGGTAGCTGATTCCAGAGGTTATGTTCTTAATCACTACTGTATACTTTTGAAGTGACTATGAACCCTCTGGGCCTTAGTTTCCTCATTAGCAAAATATACGAGTTGTCCTAAAATAGATGGTCCCCTATGTCCTCTGCTTGTTTGTATGTATAATAACATTTTATCATATGCATAATTAACCTACTCAACTTCAAAATTTCCTCAAATGAAGAGAGCAGGAGATTGGTTCAAGATGGTGGAGTAGAAGGACCTGCTCTCACTCCCTCTTGCGAGAGCACCGGAATCACAACTAACTGCTGAACAATCATTGACAGGAAGACACTGGAACTCACCAAAAAAGATACCCCACATCCAAAGACAAAGGAGAAGCCACAATGAGATGGTAGAAGGAGCGTGATCACAATAAAATCAAATCCCATAACTGCTGGGTGGTGACTCACAAACTGGAGAACAATTATACCACAGAAGTCCACCACTGGAGTGAAGGTTCTGAGCCCCACATCAGGCTTCTCAACCTGGGGATTCCGGCAACAGGAGGAGGAATTCCTAGAGAATCAGACTTTGAAGGCTAGTGGGATTTGATTGCAGGGCTTCGACAGGACTGGGGGGAACGGAGACTCCACTCTTGGAGGGCACACACAAAGTAGTGTGTGCATCAAGACCCAGGGGAAGGAGCAGTGACCCCATAGGAGACTGAACCAGACATACCTGCTAGTGTTGGAGAGTCTCCTGCAGAGACGGGGTGTGACTGTGGCTCACCGTGAGGACAAGGGCACTGGCAGCAGAAGTTCTGGGAAGCACTTCTTGGCATGAGCCCTCCTGGAGTCCACCATTAGCCCCACCAAAGGGACTGTAGGCACCAGTGCTGGGTCACCTCAAGCCAAACAACCAAGAGGGAGGGAACCCAGCCCCACCCATCAGCAGACAAGCGGATTAAAGTTTTACTGAGCTCTGCCACCAAAGCAACAGCCAGCTCTACCCACCACCAGTCCCTCCCATCAGGAAACTTGCACAAGCCTCTTAGATAGCCTCATCTACCAGAGAACAGACAGCAGAAGCAAGAAGAACTATGATCCTGCAGCCTGTGGAACAAACACCACATTCACAGAAAGATAGACAAGATGAAAAGGCAGAGGGCTATGTACCAGATGAAGGAACAAGATAAAACCCAGAAAAACAACTAAATGAAGTGGAGATAGGCAACCTTCCAGAAAAAGAATTCAGAATACTGATAGTGAAGATGATCCACGACCTTGGAAAAAGAATGGAGGCAAAGCTCGAGAAGATGCAAGAAATGTTTAGCAAAGACCTAGTAGAATTAAAGAACAAACACCTAGAAAAATTAAAGAACAAACAAACAGATGAACAATACAATAACTGAAATGAAAAATACACTAGAAGGAATCAATAGCAGAATAACTGAGGCAGAAGAACGGATAAGTGACCTGGAAGACAGAATGGTGGAATTCACTGTTGCGGAACAGACTAAAGAGAAAAGAATGAAAAGAAATGAAGACAGCCTAAGAGACCTCTGGGACAACATTATATGCAACAACATTCACGTTATAGGGGTCCCAGAAGGAGATGAGAGAGAGAAAGAACCCAAGAAAATATTTGAAGAGATTATAGTAAAAAACTTCCCTAACATGGGAAAGGAAATAGCCACCCAAGTCCAGGAAGTGCAGAGAGTCCCAGGCAGGATAAACCCAAGGGGAAACACACCGAGACATGTAGTAATCAAATTGACAAAAATTAAAGACAAAAAAAATTATTAAAAACAACAAGGGAAAAATGACAAATAATGTACAAGAGAACTCCCACAAGGTTAACAGCTGATTTCTCAGCAGAAACTCTACAAGCCAGAAGGGAGTGGCATGACATATTTAAAGTGAGGAAAGGGAAGAACCTACAACCAAGATTACTCTACCCAGCAAGGATCTTATTGAGATTCGATGGAAAAATCAAAAGCGTTACAGACAAGCAAAAGCTAAGAGAATTCAGCACCACCAAACCAGCTCTACAACAAATGCTAAAGTAACTTCTCTAAGTGGGAAAGCAAGAGAAGAAAAGGACCTACAAAAACAAACGCATTATAGTAAAGGAAGTGGTAATAGGAAATACATATTGGTAATTACCTTAAATGTGAATGGATTAAATGCTCCCACCAAAAGACACAGGCTCGTTGAATGGATACAAAAACAAGACCTATATATATGCTGTGTACAAGAGACCCACTTCAGACCTAGGGACACATACAGACTGAAGGTGAGGGGATGGAAAAAGGTATTCCATGCAAATGGAAATCAAAAGAAAGCTGGAGTAGCAATTCTCATATCAAACTAAATAGACTTTAAAATAAAGACTATCACAAGAGACAAAGAAGGACACTACGTAATGATGAAGGGATCAATCCAAGAAGGAGATATAACAATTATAAATATATATGCACCCAACATAGGAGCACCTCCATACATAAGGCAACTGAAAACAGCTCTAAAAGAGGAAATCAGCAGTAACAAATTAATAGTGGGGGACTTTAACACCTCACTTACACCAATAGACAGGTCATCCAGACAGAAAATTATTAAGGAACCACAAGCTTTAAATGACACAATAGACCAGATAGATTTAATTGATTTTTATAGGACATTCTATCCAAAAACAGCAGATTACAGTGTCTTCTCAAGTGCTCATGGAACATTTTCCAGGATAGATCACATCTTGGGTCACAAATCAAGCCTCAGTAAATATAGGAAAATTGAAATCATATCAAGCATCTTTTCTGACCACAACATTATTAGATTAGAAATCAATTACAGGGGAAAACATGTAAAAAACACAAACACATGGAGGCTAAACAATACGTTACTAAACAGCCAAGAGATCACTGAAGAAATCAAAAAATACCTAGAGACAAATGACAACAAAAACATGATGATCCAAAACCTATGGGATACAGCAAAAGCAGTTCTAAGAGGGAAGTTCATAGCAATACAATCCTACCTCAAGAAACAAGAAAAATCTCAAATAAACAATATAAACTTACACCTAAAGGAACTAGAGAAAGAAGAACAAACAAAACCCAAAGTTAGTAGAAGGAAAGAAACCATAAAGATCAGAGCAGAAATAAATGAAATAGAAACAAAGAAAACAATGGCAAAGATCAATAAAACTAAAAGCTGGTTCTTTGAGAAGATAAACAAAATTGATTAACCGTTAGCCAGACTCATCAAGAAAAAGACGGAGAGGACTGAAATCAATAAAATTAGAAACTAAAAAGGAGAAGTTACAATGGACACCGCAGAAATACAAATACAGTCTCCTAAGAGACTGCTACAAGCAACTCTATGACAATAAAATGGACAACCTGGAAGAAATGGAGAAATTCGTAGAAAGGTATAACCTTCCAAGAATGAACCAGGAAGAAATAGAAAATATGAACAGACCAATCACAAGTAATTATATTGAAACTGTGATTAAAAATCTTCCAGCAAACAAAAGTCCAGGACCAGATGGCTTCACATTTGAATTCTATCAGACATTTAGAGAAGAGCTAACACCCATCCTTCTCAAACTCTTCCAAATAACTGCAGAGGAAGGAACACTCCCAAACTCATTCTTGGAGGCCACCATCACCCTGACACCAAAACCAGACAAAGATACTACAAAAAAATAAAATTACAGACCAATATCACTGATGAATATAGATGCAAAAATTCTCAACAAAATACTAGCAGACAGAATCCAACAACACATTAAAAAGATCATACACCATGATCAAGTGGGATTTATCCCAGGGATGCAAGGATTCTTCAATATTTGCAAATCAATGTGATACACCATATTAACAAATTGAAGAATAAAAACCATATGATCATCTCAAATCATCTCAATTCAACACCCATTTATGATAAAAACTCTCTAGAATGTGGTCATAGAGGGAACCTACCTCAACATAACAAAGGCCATATATGCAAACCCACAGCAAACATCATTCTCAATGGTGAAAAACTGAAAGCATTTCCTGTAAGATCAGGAATAAGCCAAGGATGTCCACTCTCACCACTATAATTCAACATAGTTTTGGAAGTCCTACCCACGGCAATCAGAGAAGAAAAAGAAATAAAAGGAATCCAAATTGGAAAAGAAGAAGTAAAACTGTCACTGTTTGCAGATGACATGATACTATACATAGAGAATCCTAAAGATGCCACCAGAAAACTACTAGAGCTAAACAATGAATTTGGTAAAGTTGCAGGATACAAAACTAATGTACAGAAATCTCTTGCATTCCTATACACTAATGATGTAAAATCTGAAAGAGAAATTAAGGAAACACTCCCATTTACCGTTGCAACAAAAAGAATGAAATACCTAGGAATAAACCTACCTAGAGAGACAAAAGACCTGTAAAAAACTGTAAGACACTGATGAAAGAAAGTAAAGACGATACAAACAGATGGAGAGATATACCATGTTCTTGGATTGGAAGAATCAATATTGTGAAAATGACTATACTACCCAAAGTAATCTAGATTCAATGCAATCCCTATCAAATTACCAATGGCATTTTTTACAGAACTAGAACAAAAAATCTTAAAATTTGTATGGAGCCACAAAAGACCCCGAATAACCAAAGCAGTCTCGAGGGAAAAAAATGGAGCTGGAGGAATCAGGCTCCCTGACTTCAGACTATACTACAAAGCTACAGTAATCAAGACAGTATTGTCCTGGCAAAAACAGAAATATAGATCAATGAAACAGGATAGAAAGCCCAGTGATAAACCCATGCACCTATGTTCAACTAATCTATGACAATGGAGGCAAGGATATACAATGGAGAAAACACAGTCTCTTCAATAAGTGATGCTGGGAAAACTGGACAGGTACATGTAAAAGAATGAAATTAGAACACTCCCTAACACCATACACAAAAATAAACTCAAAATGGATTCGAGACCTAAATGTAAGACCGGACAGTATAAAACTCTTAGAGGAAAACATAGGAAGAACACTCTTTGCCATAAATCACAGCAAGATCTTTTTTGATCCACCTCCTAGAGTAATGGAAATAAAAACAAAAACAAATGGGACCTAATGAAACTTAAAAGCTTTTGCAAAGCAAAGGAAAGTACAAACAAGATGAAATGACAACCCTTAGAATGGGAGAAAATATTTGCAAATGAACCAACAGACAAGGGATTAATCTCCAAAATATATAAACAGCTCCTGCAGCTCAATATTAAAAAAACAAACAACCCAATCAAAAAATGGTCAGAAGACCTAAATATACATTTCTCCAAAGAAGACATACAGATGGCCAAGAAGCACATGAAAAGCTGTTCAACATCACAAATTATTAGAGAAATGCAAATCAAAACTACAATGAGGTATCACCTCACACCAGTTAGAATGGACATCATCAGAAAATCTACAAACAACAAATGCTGGAGAGGGTGTAGAGAAAAGGGAACCCTCTTGCACTGTTGTTGGGGATGTAAATTGATATAGCCACTATTGAGAACAGTATGGAGGTTCCTTAACTAAAAACAGAATTACCATATGACCCTGCAATCCCACTACTGGGCATATACCCTGAGAAAACCATAATTCTAAAAGAGTCATGTCCCGCAATGTTCATGGCAGCTCTGTTTACAATAGCCAGGTCATGGAAGCAACCTAAATGCCCATTGACAGACAAATGGATAAAGAAGATGTGTTACATATATACAATGGAATATTACTCAGCCATAAAAAGGAACGAATCTGGGTCATTTGTAGAGACGTGGATGGATCTAGAGACTGTCATACAGAATGAAGTAAGTCAGAAAGAGAAAAACAAATATCGTATATTAACGCATATATGTGGAACCAGAAAAATGGTACAGATGAACCGGTTTGCAGGGCAGAATGTAGAGAACAAATGTATGGACACCAAGGGGGGAAATTGGTGTGAGGGTGTGTGTGATGAATTGGGAGATTGGGATTGACATGTATACACTGATGTGTATAAAATGGATGACTAATAAGAACCTGCTGTATAAAAAAATAAATAAAATAAAATTCCAAACAAAGAAAAAGAGAGCAAGAGAGAAAGAGAGTAGGAGATTGAGAGAGAGAGTTTAAATAATGCAGGGGATTTAAATAGTCAGTAGTCAGTGCAGATTGGTCAAAACCTATGGAAATAATGTATAAATGATTTCATTTAAAAAGTTATTCTTATCATTGACAATGGAAAGAAATGTATTATTTAGGTGACCAGGTAAATTAGTGGAGATAGGTTCACCTACACTCTTGAAGAAAGAGTTGAAGAATTAATTGGTGAAACATTTACAAGGGATTAATTAGGTAGCCAATAAAATCATCTTACAGAGCTGTAAAAAAAATGCATTCTATATTTTTTAAGCAATGTAAGATATTTTAAGGATACATAACACTGTGTGTGAATTTTTTCCACTTAACTGACTTTAAAATCAAACCTACAAGTAAGATGTGAATCTATTTTAATGGATACCTCTTCAAATTAAAATTTATTGGAAAGATACAAGTTTATATCACAGAATTTGAAAGTAGAGGTTCATTCTGGCCTTACAAGGGACTGTACTATGACCAAAAAACCATTAGGATCCAAGTAACAGTTTTCTGGATTTTTTTCTTTATTTCTCTGCTTCTGTATGGGGACTTGCCTAACTCTTTTCTCTTTTCACCCAAGCTTTCTTTGCTTCTCCATGCATGGGTGGAAAATGGTCATGCTACGTAATTTTTGAGACCAAGCACTCAGTGGAGAATGACTAGTGTTTCTGAGACTTAATTCCAAATATTCTGGAGGATGTGCAGTCTTAGACAGGTTTGTGGGCCCCAAGCGAGTATGACTGTATGTCCCACTTTCCAGGAGAAACCACGGGGAAGGAATCAGATCCAGAATGGGAACTGCTACGTGGTGTGTTTCAGCAGCCAGCCACCGATGGCCTCACAGAGGTTCCTGGATCCCTCAAGCAGGGCTCAGAAGCAGAGGGGAGAGTCACTGAACTCGCCAGGGCCCTGTGGACAGAAGTGAGGGAGGTCTTAATGGTGGTGAGAGAGTACCAGACAGGACATCAGATGACTTAGTAGGTGACCAACAGCATGGCACTGTGGAATCCTTGGAGACTTAGATGCAACCCAGGAAAGTGAAAGTGTGAAAGGAAGAATGCTAAACCAACAGATTAAATTTTAACCCCTCCAGTGAAATGGAGCTTGAAATAAAAGCTAGACTGAATCACAGAGAAGTAATATTATGTTAGTAGCACACCTGCTTTGAGGGTTGAGACTTGTATCTAATACCCATGGAGACCTGTCTGGAATTTCTGTGATTCCTCATGCAGCGTATTTCTGGACTAGAGATTGCAGACACACTCCAGAATTAGGGTCAAGTCACTTTGGGGGCAATACTCATGATCCCATGCAGAGATAAGGTTAGTACTCAGAAGACACCAGGGATCCGAAAACTGTGGACTGCAGTGAGATCAAGGTGGCAAGAGTTCTGCAAAAATGCTTTAAAGGTTTTGGGCAACCTGAGGGTGGTGGGCAGAAGGAAGAGAGGACAAATGTAACCTTAATAAAATTAATGGATGGATTTGAGTTCTGTAAGTGTCAGGAAAGTAATTATAAGGTTAGGTGCATGGGATGTTCTTCTCAAGGCATCTTTCTCAGACTTTGGATGTAAAGAGTGGACGCTGAGGAGAAAGGAGTGATTCCAGGCAACACCAGCTCAGACCCTGCCAGATGGCATAGATGGCATACTTAGCCCAGCAGCTCTTTTGGGATGCCCTTACCTAGGCTGTTTGTAAGGTAGCTTCCAAGGCAGAAGGATTCTGTTGCTCTGCTGAATGGGTGTCCCCTTACTGTGTTACGGATTAATGCAATGGCCAGGGCCACAGTCAGACACTGCCTTGGGGAAGGAGACAGGACTCTGAAGCCTCTAGAGGGCACTGCTCTGCATTGGAGGACCTTTCTAAGACTGGTGCAGCACAAGCACGCCACTATTTTGTTTTGTTTGCAGGAAAAAAGGAACATTTTGATGGTGACTTTGCCTTAATGGAAACCCTCAGCCACTAACACTGGAGCTAAGGCCTGCTTGGTGAGGGTAGGATGAAAGGGTCTCAGAAAAGTTAGAGGACCAAAGAATAGAGCCACTTTGTACCTAAGAAAGCGTCTGGGCGCAGGAAACTCTTACATCTCTTTTTTTCTCCAGACCTCTGAAGCCCAGAGATACTGTAACAGATGTCGGGGATGAAGTAATGGTGGAAATTCAGGTTGGGGGGCCTGCTCACACACCTGCTGCCTTATTTAAGTCAATAACAGTTTTTCACTTGGGTAAAGTGGGCTCCTTAAGTCAGTGGAAATGATGGGTTGGTTTGGGAAGCAGGTGGCGAAGGGATTATTGATGGGAGATGGGAGAATTTCCTGGGTGACCTCAGATAAGGAGAATTATAAGGGCAAAAATCACCCAGGGTCTATTCTTATATAAATCACCTTTGGGAGCCCAGAGAAAATATCACTCCTGCGGTCAGGGGCTGCCTTGTACACAGCAGTTCTCATCCTTCTGAGATTTGGACCCAGGTCTGAACTGTGGTGTGTGTGTATCTGAAGGGGGCATTTGGTGAGGGTGAGGAGTGACGCCTGCATGTAGAGTAAATTTTCTTTGCAGGGATGGAAATATTTAATTCAGGAGGAGAATATGGTGGAATAATATCTTTGAAATTTATTATTTTATTTCTTTTGGCACATCTTTCCTCTCTCCATTGGAGCAGATGGTCAGCTGTGAGCTCATCACCTCGGGAAGGGAAGTGACAGTGTAGAAAGAGCCTCTCTAGAGTTGTGTTCCAAAACCCTAAATCCTTAGGAAACTAAGAGTATTTTGGGTATGGACAAAATATTTAGAAGCTGTAGGGGGAAGAAAACAGGCTTCCCCCAAGATTAGAGAAAGATCCCCTGGGCTGGAGGGTGAGAAGGGGAACAAGCTGGGCCTCAGAGAGGGGCTCCATGCCCTGGTGCCTGAGTGCAGTTCTGGAGGAATGGCTGCATGGAATGCCTGGCAAGTGGGACCAAAACAGCCTCTCATATGTTGCTATGTACCAGGGGCCTTGAAGCAGCAGACAGTTTCCCGTAGGGGATTTCCAGACGGTACCTTGTTCCACTTGTCCTGTGGTCATCCATCCATGTGGGTCTCCACATTCTCTCCATTCTTTACATTGAGTAGTTTCCACAGCCCCTTGGAGTGAGGTAGGTCTCTCTGATTTTTCCTCTCTGCCAGGCTAAAGGAGGTAGCTTGTGTACCATGCTAAGACACGGCCATCTGTGTGAGGCAGTCGGTGGCCCACCTTCCTCGATGTACCTCAGTCTCTGTTTGAGGCCCTGATACCTCTCTGAGGTCCCACTTTGATAACCAGGTGCTGGGACCTTCAGGTTCTTGGGTTCTTACTCATCATGTTTCCTCTGCAGAAACCACAGTGAGGCTCAGAGGAGCATAAGAGCTTGCTAAAAGGGAAAAAATGTTTTATAGGAACATAAAGGTATACATGTTTTCACTTATATTGGGAATTCTCTGTGAGTCATCTCCCCCACTCCCACTGCACTCATGAGAGCAAATTATGGTCAGAGGTCTCCAGGTCACTCCCTTTCACAGTAACAGCTCTTTGGGCAGTCCAAGGGAGTTTTTAGAGGCAAAGAATTCAGGTTCTGAGATACAGACAAGTTTCTCCTACAGTGTATCAAGAAATGCCGTATCAAGCTCCTGCTACAGACTTTCAAACCACGTCAGTCTCTCCATCTTGTGAACTTAGTATGACCGTGGTCTGCACTAGCCTGTCACACAAAGGAGGGTCACATATTATTTTGGTTTGGTCATGAAATCAACACTTAAAGCAAAAATTTACAGTGACCACGACCCTAAAACTTTCTTAAATCTTCAGTTGAGCTTCATGTGAAGTAGGTGCCTTATATTTAGGGACAGTGTTGTATTTTAAAAGTTTCTTTAAATTCTGGAATCAAATTCAGTGTGGTGAGATGCTCACACTATGAGAAGTAAATTAAGGGAAGAGCACTTTACATTTCTCAGGTTAATCTCAGTTTGGGGTGTGAATGAAATGTGGGGCAAAGACATACACATTATTTATTATAATTCTCTCTCTTGGTAGAGAAAGTACAGAACAGTGTTAGACATGGTTGAAGGTACAAAGAAACATCCAGGAGCTTGATCTCAAGGGATACACTGTTTTACTCCTGAGATAATTAAATAGTAATATAAGAAGTAAATGACAGTGTAAAGGTCTCCCAATGGTCTTGCACATCTCTTGGTTTTGGATCATTCACTGTGGCTTCATTCTTGGGCTTCATGTATTGGAAATATGTCTACCAGGTCATGTCCTCCCAGGCTGTGCCCAGTAGAACAGAGTTTGTCTTTGTCAGCAGTTCCAGCATATCTCCTTGCATCTCATTGGACCTTATCGGTTCACATGCTCATTCTAAATTCATCTTCACCACAAAGTGGAATGGATGGTAAGAGGAAGGGGTGTAGAATATAATTCTTTGATTGATTATGCTTTAATTTTAGGCTTTAATTCTGGAGACAGGGGTGGAGTTAACTCCATTATAAGAAGACAGAATGAGGAAGAAGTTGGTTTCCCAGAGGAAAATTAGGGTAATGCAATCTGGAAGAAGGTGAATGGATATGGGGGTAGAGAAATGACACTCTTAAAAAAGTTTAAAATATTGGAAATTTCTGGGCAGAAGAATGATACTCCATTGTAAAGCCTTAGACAATAGGTAAAAGGGAAGTCGGATGGGAAGGAGAAGTCAAAGAAGCAAAGGGCTACACTGAACGGGATTAAGTTCAAGAGATAAGGGGGGATGGCACCTTGGGTCATGCCTGGGAATGACGTGGGTAAAGCATAGAATTCAGAGGTAGGCAATGAGGAATGAACTAATTTCTGGGTCCCCATTTGAATTTTGGTGCAAAGTTGTTTTGTATTCCTCTGTCAGTCCTAAGCCATTTCCCTTCTGGAGTGTTTGCAGAGGGCCTGAGACTTTTAAGGGTGTCTCACCAGAAGAGCTGGAATCTAGGTGGAGGGTTTTACTTAAGAATGATAAAAAAAAAAAAATTCCAACAATTATTAGTAGGTTATAGTGCTTTTACCTTGCTCTTTTACTCTCTCTCTCTTTTTTTTCCTGATTAGGGAAACTATTTGAAAACCATGTAGAACAAGTGCAAGATTAGGTTCTCAAAAGATCATTGGAGCTTTCTCCTACATTTTTTGCAACACAAAAATGGGGTTAATTGAAAAATGACAGAATTGAAGACATGTTTCACTTGCTTTGAGCAAGTCCAGCTTTAATATAGAGTATTTGTATCATTCATTCTGAAAACAGTTATGAGCTAATTTATATATTAGAGAATTGCTGTTTAAAGCCATTAAATTATCCAACTGAGTTCCTACAGAACTCCTCAAAAAATTTATAAGATGAAAATAGGAACATTTAACATTCTATATGTTATCAGGTGAAACTGTTAATTTTGTGGCAAGGTCTATATTATTATTGCATTTAGAAATACATGTTATTATTACGTTGGAATTGTCCACAACTTGGACTGAGGACTTTTATTAACAAAAATAAGAATGGAAGCTTCTTTTCTATGAGAGTCTTGGTTAGTCTTACGTTTGTTTTGGAGATCTAATAGCTGCCATATGTTAGACTTATTAAATGAATGATGTAATTTAGGCTGCCTGTTGTCCTGCCAACTGCTCCATGCTGCCTCCTCATTTTTAGCGTGTGTTACTCCAATATGTCCATATATCACCCAGCAGTAGCTTCTTATACAGTCATGTTAGTCCTTGTGCCCTTAACCCCATCCATCACCTACATAGGCTCTAGCTTCTTCCTTCCAGAATTGAAACTAATGAAAAATAACGGTAAACCTTGGCAAAGAGTGTGCTTTAAGGATGATAATCAACCCAATATTCTGCCTCTTGAATAGAAAACCAAGGAGAGGGTTGATGCTTCAGACAAAAATCACAATGTATGATGAAGAGAATTCAACCTTCTTCACAATATGAAAGACAGAAAAATGCTTTATCTTTTGTGGAACATTAGATGGTATATTTCTCCACCCTAGTGAGCGAGATGATATAATGAAGATGATGAGAACAAAAATAAAGTCACTTATATTGTATGCCCTTTTCTTGTACCACTTCTGATGGCTCCTATCCAGGAAGATAAAAAGTTCAATCTGAGTATCTCAAATATTTATGTAGCTATAAACCACATATTTTCCATTTTTATAAATGGGGAAACAGAAGGCCAAAATTGATTAATGAGTTACTTCAAGTTGCCGTACACGTATCAGTGTTTTTTAGAAGAAAATTTATATGTATTAAAAAATTATATTGAGAAAAATCCATTATCTATTATTCTGTCAATTTAACTGAAATCTATTTCTTACCAGCCTGGGTTGCACTGTGCTACAAATATCTTAGGACTGTTTCTATTGCCATTTTCCAGTGAGTAAATCGGTTAGTGAGACTTCTTTAAGCATTAGAAAGGAATCCTAGAATTTGCCACGGAGCAGCTTCAAAGACTTATGTCTTTGTATTATGTCTTATGTATTCAAATGTTAAGACTACTTATTTTAACTCAGTATCTTAATATATTTTCAATATGGCAGATTTCTTTTTGCTACTTTGCATCTTCATGTATTTCAACGTTCTTCTATTTTTTTCTTTAAACCTAGGAACAGATAGATAATTTTCTTTAATTTACACCTTTTGAATGGTCCAGCAGGACCTAAAATTAATCCTTTCTTTTACTGGGAATGCTTAACAGTTGTACTCTTATGTAACCTGTTGGCTCCCACTTGTCATCTTAATGAACTTCCCCGTTTCCTACTGTTTTACAATCTGTCCTTTTGGCATCTTAAAACTTCCTGCACCCTTCTTCCTATGGTAAGTGTATTAGTTTGCTAGGGCTGCCATAACAAAGTACCACAGACTAAGTGGCTCAAGCAACAGAAATTAATTGTCTTACAGTGCTGGAGACTACAAGTCCAAGATCAAGGTGTCAGCAAAATTGGTTCCTTCTGGTGATCATGAGGAAAGGATCTGTTCTAGGCCTTTCTCCTTGGCTTGTGTATGGTTATCTTCTCCCTGTGTCTTTACATTATCTTTCCTCTGTACGTGTCAGTATCCACGCTTCCTCCTCTTATAAGGACACTAATCATATTGAATGAGGGCCTACCCTAATGATCTCATTTTAACTTAATTACCTCTGTAAAGACCCTATCTCCAAATATGGTAACATTCTGAGGTTAGGACTTCAACTTATGAATTTTGAGGGGACACAATTCGGCCTCTAACAGTAGGAAAGAAGAGCACAGAAATATTTAATGTCACATGGCATTTCTGGGGTATTGAGATTCTTTGGATCTCAAAAATACAGATCTTAATTATCAGGCAAGAAATATATGAATATGCTGCATAGTGGTATTAGTCTTCTAGCGGTCAAAATGCTAACCTGGTAGGATTTACCGCCCCCTCCCCCATATATGTCAAGAAAACAATGCAAGTTGAGTTAGCAAATGTGTGGAGAGTAGAGATCCTAAAACAGAAATGGGGAAGGAGATCCTCCAGAGCCTTGCATACCAAATGGTAATGAAATTTAGATATTCTTTTTAATAATGTAGGGGTATTTTCATTCAGATTACAACACATTCATGTAAACCAACTCTCACCCATCCCAACATTTCACATTCATATATTATATTGAATATATGCTATTTCATGGGAGTCAACAATGTAATTTCTCTATTGTTTTCAAGTCTTTAAATGTAGAAAGAGATCCTGAAATAATTATAAATGGCCAAACAGATCAGAACCTATTTCTTGCAATTGTTATAAAGCATCAAACTATGTAAAGAATCACATATTACTAGAAGGCAGATGAGCTGAGAAACTCTGTCAATAGCTTTGACTTTTAATGACATGATTTCCTCCTCTGAATCAGAAGTTGTGATTGTACTAGAGATCTGAACTTTCTTTCATCATGATCTAGTGAAATGACTTAGGGGAAGGCTGGTGGGTGCTTAAATTCTAGAGATGGAAGTTAGCTTGGGGGTTGATCCTGGGGATTTTTACCAAATCAAATCTATATCTGTCTGCTCTGATTGCTGGGCTTCCAGGTTAATTCTGGGGACAGCCCAGGGAGTGAGGCCCTGAATAGGGGAAGTGAAGGGTGGAAGGGGGATGTCCCAGCCTCATCCTTCATGAAAATTGGCCGGGTCTCTTAAAGGGTCGCTCTGGATTAAGAATGCCAGATCAGTGGATGAGCTGAACCTACTTCTATAGTGGTCATATTCAGAGAAGGAGACAGGGAAGGAAATAGGGACTCCAAATAGCTCCACTTAGCTGCTTCTGTGAAAAGTTCTCAAAAAGGCTGGCATGTCATATATTCAAATTTAAAATGTTCCCTAAAAAGCATACATTTCTGCATATTGCCCATTTTGCTTCAGTTAGTTCTGTATAAGGATTATATTACACCGGAGTGTTTTTAGCAGGGTCTTAGAATTTCCTATATTAATCTGCTTGGTGTTCTTCAGAAGTCACATTTTTGGAGTTACGTTTAAAATAGGGTGAGTTTACCTTAGAAACAGTGGGGATTACTGTCAAGTGTTTTCTAAGCAGAATTTTCTTGAGCTATTATAAAGGATAGTACTCACTAATATGCTTAAGTTGAGAAATTGCTGTTTCACTAATGGATAAAAATTGGACGGCTTATCTCTTTTCTCAGAAAGTATTAGTGATTTCCTGTGGGAGGAAAGAAGTGGGAGAAAACCCTTCCTACACTCTTCCCCAGTTTCCTGTTTTATTTTTCGTGTCCTAAAGAGAGATGCATCCTGTTCTCCTTTCCCAGTTTATCACTTCCTCTCTTATACTCAATCCCCACACACCCACAGGGACTGATTCTCACTTCTACTGTTTTTGTTGTGCATTTCATTTATTTCTATAATCCTTCCAAATGACTCAAAAAAGTGGATGTATATGTATTCTTAGAGGTGTCATCTCACTTGTGTTTTTAAAGTGTAACACCAAGTGGAATTTTAATCAACCTTCCTAGGTCAGTTAAATAAAAAGTTTTGGTATAAACCAAGAGTTATAGTTACTTGTATTTATGGAGTTTTCAATAGTGGGGAAAAGATTATGGTTGTAAATGATAATTCTTCACCTTGCAGGTTAGGGAGTAGAATGATCTAAAGGCTCTCTCCTGTCAGTTTTATCCATGACATGAAGAGATCAATTCAATGTGTATATTCTTCAGATTCTCAAGAGCCTTCACTGAAGGGAGGGCCTGAGCTCATTGTGCGTGTGTACTATCAGTCCTTGGTAACGTGGTGGATATCCTGGACTCGTATTGACATTTTGGAGATTTGGGGGCCTTTTTTCTTTTCTTTTTAAAAGCAAGTTAAGCATATGCTAGAGTCAGTGGCTATGTTAGACTATATAGTTTTAGAGGAGAATCAGTAGGATTTGGAAAGGTCTTTTAATGAAAGCCTTAGGGAAGTATCTGCTTATTTTCTGGAGCAGAGGTTAAATGAATTAGCCAGAAGGTGATTGGAAAAATAGGCATTTATTCCTCTCTATGCTTATATGAGGGCAGAGGGCTGAAAGGAAAATATTTACAGGCATGTTGATTGATCTGGGAATGAATTGGAAAGCATTGCTAAGGATAGACGGTTTTTGATAAATGGTAACCATCCTCAAGATGATAAAAACATGAGGAAGATAGGAGACAATACATCTTTCCTTTTTATAGGACCAATCAGTATTGCTGTATAGTTCAACCAATTAAGCCTTTCAAAGAGAGGGTTCCAAAGAAATATGCAAATACATTTCCAAAAAGAAAGGGACAATCTGTTTAAAAGCAAGAGCTTTTAATGTCTTGGCTGGTTAGCAGGTCAGGGATGTATCCCAAAGTCAACTAAATTATTAGTTAGTGTTCCTGTCTGTGTAAAATGGCTTTACCTGGTTAAGAACCTTTCCTCAGAGACATGAGGAAAAGGGCATAAATAATGACTCAGAGAGGCTTTTGAAAAGTAGGCAAAGCTAGTGTAATCTATCAGAAATTTATTAACAATTTATTGGACTCAAGGTATATCTACTATTTCTTCTCTTCAAATGAGCTAAGGACCCACGATGTTTCTTGGTCTGTGAGAAGAATTTATTGGAACTCTAACATGTCAAACTATTCTCAACATTCAAATAAAAAGATGTTTTAGGCAAATGAAAGGTGCAGAGAAAAATGAGACTGGAGATCACATAGCCAGAGCCCAGGAGACCACCACCACTAACTGAGTCAGTGCAGGTTAGTGCAGGGCAGCCTGAGATTCATGGAAGGAGCTTTGGAGTCAAAAGGGAGATGCTATTCCTGACCCAAGGGCCCAGAGAAGGATTAAGATCCCAGGCTTGGAAACGTAAGACTCTAACTATGATGCAAGTTCTATAAATGATGGACTGAAACCTGGGCAATCTGAATATTTGAAGGATAGGCGTGGGGAGCCCCACAGAATAAGAACAAACTGCAGAGAAATTACACTGACTTTTGGCAAAAATGGGTGACCATGAAGCTGAAACCTAACAATGAAATAAAGAAGCCAACGTATTGGATTTAATGTCCATGCAGTCCACATCTGTGTCCAACGGGACTGTGAATCAGGAGGTGGGTCCAGCATCCAGTCTTATCATAACTGGGATGCAGCTATATCCCGTGCTTAGCTAAAAAGGAAGCCCAGGAAGGGGGCATGGAAACTGCAGCCCTCATTCCCATCATGCTTCTCTGGAATATGAGGGCATGGCCACTTTGTTAGCATTCTTGAAACTGGCATTTTGTCATGATTATATTTGTTAAGCCTTGTCATTTTTTACCTGCAGAGAAAAATGGTTGCAAAGAAAAAAAATGTCATTTGCTTGTTTCAGAGACAGGCAGTATGGGAGATCTTGGGTGGGAGAGGGGGGTCTGTACTGGCTTTCAGGGAGAATCAGGGGACAGAGGTGTCCATGGCAGTGATTCTCGATGTGGGGATGAGGTGTTTTGTCCCAGAAGAACATCTGGCGTTATATGGAGACATTTTTGATTGTCAGGACGTAGGAGAGCATGCTACTGACACCTAGCAGGGAAAGGCCAGGGTTGCTACTAAACATCCTACAGTGCACAGGAATCCCCACCCCCACCAAAAATTATTGGATTCAACATGACAGTAGCGCAGAAGTCAAGAAACCCTGATCTAGAGGCAAGTAGATGATTTAGTTGAAAACAGGGAGAGGAGTGATTCTTACCACCAGGCCTGGTGCAGAAAAGGAGGCGACTGAGACCCTGTGGGTGGGAAACTGCTAGAAAGCAAATAGTGTCGCCAGGTGGGTGGGGGGTAGGATGGAATGGAGTGGAGAGTATTTGGAGGAACATCCTTCATTCCTTAACAGAAGTTTCTGGAGGAGAAGCCAATATCTGTTACTTTAGAGAGGAAGTTAATTTTCTCCTGGTTCCTTTTCTGGAGGGATCTATGGTGAGAACACTTCTTGCCTATTAATGCTCACTTTTTGCTGTCTTCAGTAAAAGCCTATGCTTCTTCCTATTCCACTGAGTCTGTGCATCGAAAGTTCACCAATGCCCTCCACTTTGCTCTTCTAGCATCACTTAATAGTTTTTATTCTGCTTAACTCTCTCTTTCTGCTGACACTGTTGTCCACACATTTTTTTTCCTTGATATTCTTTCCTTTCTTTTGTTATCTATACCCTTCTGGCTTCTCTTTTCCATCCCTAAATCCTTCTCTTGCCCCTTTTCTAGTTCAGTGCCTACTCCTGGTCTTCGTAGCTATGTCCTCTGTCCTACTTTCTTTAATATATTTTGCTAGTGATGTTGCCTCTTCACACTCCTCCATCAACTCACTGTGGATAATTCTTTTATCTTAAATGACCAGTCCAGTATTCTCTCTTAAGTTACAGACCCTTAGTGCCAACCTAGTGGACAATCTACTTCATTTCCAGGCCATGTTTGAGTACAAAGCTGATCATACTCTTTTTTTATCAGATAGGAGGTTGCATGATTCTTTTAATAAGCCCACAGAGCAAAACTCCTCTGATGTGTACCTGATTTGCTTCTTTGGTGCCTGGCTTTCTCTGTAGCTCCTGAATCAGCTTTGCTTCAGGACTTTGGATTTTTGCTCCAGTGGGAAGATTCATTTTTCCCCAGTAAGTGAGCACCCATACTCACTATGTTACTTATCTACCAAGGTTCTAGTCTAGTGACCCTGTATCTGCCTCATTTTACCCATACAAATATATTGTAGATGACATTTCAACTTTAATAAGCTTAGATTTCTCAGTCTCCCACTAATGTGTCAATTCACAATTCTTTTCCCTTCCACTTAAATCTTGTTATCCTATCTCTCCTCTGCAATACTGGTATTTAGGCAAGAGTCTGTACTTCCTTGGGTCAAAGAGTGGAACCTATAGAAATTTCTGGCTCTGAGATAGAAGCCAGTGGGCAAAAATTGGGGCGGGGGGGCGGGTAGGGAAGGCTTTTGGAACTTTTAAAATCACGTGATGCTGGCAGCTGCCACACATAAGCTTGGCGCTGGCACCCTTAATGCTTCTTCTGTTTAAGTCTTCCTGCTTCATATGGCAATTACTACCCTACAGAGCTGGAACCGTCAGGTCTTGAGAGCTTTTCGGTAAGAGTGAAGGAAAAGGGTGTGGGATGGGGAGAAATAGAAGGGAATTAAACCAACTTCCAGGGTTTCCTTGTTCTAGCTATCAGGCAAATAATTTAATAAGCCTGATGTGCTTTACTTTAAATACAGTTTTGAAAATTTGCGTAAATGAATTTCTGCAAATAAAGTGCTATTTCAAACATACTATTTAAAATTTGCTCTGGTAAATTCCACTGGGTTACAAAGAGTGCATAAAAAAATAATTTAGCTTTCATTTCATAGAAGCTATACTTATTTATTATCAAGTTTGTTTGCATTTATTCCACATTTGATTACATAATCACATGTCCACGAAAATAATTTCTGTTCTGCCACTGGTCAAGAGCTATATTAAAACTGCTTGCCTGAAGCTGGCTCAAAGAGAAGTAAAAAATCTGATCTTACTTCTGCTTGCTTTTCTCAGTATTGAAAGACAGGATGAGAAATTTACGCTAAAAGTGTATTCTGTAGACCAATTCAGGAATACTACATCAAATCCTTAACAGATTTTCACTTCTCTTTGTGCTGTTACATTTTATTCTTTGATGCCATCCAGCTTTGTCTTTGCTTCTCAGGAAAAAAAAAATTATTAGAGGTTTTTCCTTTCTTTCCTTTCCTTTTCTTGTCTTGTAAAGTAAGGGAAATTACTGAAGGTAATGAGAAATATGTGATATTGTATTTAGGTTACACTAGGTAGGCATTTACCTCAATGCTTGATTAATTCACAAAGGAGGATATGAGCAAGGTCAGAAATTCACTTAGTTCAGAAAGACGTATAATTTCTGTTTTTCCTAGCATTTTAACTGTATTTCCTGAAACATTACTTGTGGGAGAGAAATCAAGCTAGACTTATTAGTCATCAACAGCATTGGGTATTCCTTACTGTTGGCAGAAAAGTTCAGGAAAGATATCTGAAACACCCATAGTAATTCGGTTTAATTGAATTTTTTACTTTTTAGAACTTCAGGTTAGATCCTATTGTTTCTGTGAGTTGATACTTGGCAGAAAAAACCCCACCACATTTCATCCAACAATGCAAAAATTAGAGAGTTTTTGGTTTGATTTGTTTGTTTTCTATTTCTGTGGCACACCACTGTTAGGGGTAACATTTTATCCATCTCGAAAAGTGCTATTTATAAGGCAGATGAAATTCTATTACTGCCAGTTTATAGAAGCATGAATTTCATAACGGCAAAAGCAAAGCTGAATGCAGCCAGCAGGTAGCCCTGTTTTCTGATTGTTTCATCTTGTAGAAAATGTCACCAAAGTATAATTTTGCTATTTTGCTTAGAAATTATATGGTGTGCCTAGGTAAAGTCCACAGAGTACAACATAAAGGCTTGGAACAAATCACTAGGGTCTGAGGAACAAGTGAAAAGGAAATTCCATGTTGCAATCTGAATCATCAGGATTCATTTATTCCTTTATTTTTATTAATATGATACTAGCAAATCTTTTATTAATATGACACTAGCAAACCTTTAGTTGCAAGATAGAGATATAAGTTATTTTCATGTGGGTTTTTTTTTTTTTTTTGTAGAAAATTCAACCCTCAGTTTATGAACTGTCCTCCTTAGGTCCACATGAAAACATCCATGGGTAATTATTTGCCAGGTTCTGACAGATTTCCAAATTTCTCTCCCACATAGTCCATTCTCCTTATGGAACCCCAAATAATCTTTAAAAAATTTAAATCAGGTCATGTCATTCTGCTTAAAAAACCTTCAGTGGATTTTAGTCCCATTCAGCTTCAAGTAAGATCCATACTCCATACCATACCATGACCTACACCAGCTTTCTTATTTATTTTGGTCTTGGGACCCCTTCACACTCTTAAATATTATTGAGGATACTCAAAAGACCTTGTTTACGTGCGTTATAGCTATTTAGATTTATTATATTAGAAATTAAAACAGAAAAATTTTAAATTGAAAAATATTAATTCATTTAAAAACAGCAATAATACATAGTACTTATCACATTTTAATGAAAATAACTATTTTTCAAAACAAAAAATTACTGAAAAGAATGGCATCGCTTTATATTTTTGCAAATTTCTTTAATGTTCGGCTTAACAGCAGATAGCTGGATTCTCATATCTACTTTTTCATTTAATTTATTACAGTAGCACATATCCTTTTGCTCAGGTCCTCTTCACTTTGGTCTGCACAGAGAGATCTTCTTTTTCCACCCACCTATACAGTCACCCTGTATCCCATTACTTTGTTTTACTTTCCCCATAGCATTTAAAATTGTACAAAATTATATTATCTAAGTCTGTGTTTATTATCCATGTCTACCCGCTCATTTGTAAGCTGCACTTAGGCAAGGACCTTGCTTGTATGTGTTGTAAATCATAGTGTAATAGTTTTCTATTGTTGCTTAACAAATTACCCCCACATTTAGCAGCTTAAAACAGCAAACATTTATTATCTTACAGTTTTTGTGGGTCTGGATTTATGTGCGTGTGGTATAGCTGGGTACCTCTGGCTCAAGCTCTCTTTTGAGGTTGGGTTGAAGGATTTGCTCTCAAGCTCATTCCTGTGGTTGTTGGCAGGCCTAGATGATCTACTTCTAAGCTAATTCATGTGGGCCAGGGCTGCCTCTGTCCCTGGCAAGCTGGTTTTCCCTAGGGTGACTGGTGAGAGAGAGAGAGAGAGAATTTGAATGAACCTAAGACAGAAGCTACAGTATTTTCATATTCTAATTTTGGAAGTGACATCCAATCACTTCTGCCATTTTTAGTCATTAAAAGGAAGTCACTGGATCTAGTGACTCGGGGAGGGGATTACACAAGATGAATAACGGGGAGTAGGGATTACTGGGGGTGAGAGGCTGCCTGCCATCAACTGTATCCTCAGGATCTAGCATTATGTCTGGCACATAGTAGGTGCTCAGTAAATACTTGTTGAATGAGCATAGTGCCTATAGAGTACTTAGTTATATGCTTGTTGTCAGAGACTTTAGCCTTGTTTTCTGAGCAGAAGGGGGATTATTTGCCTTAGAAGCCTTTTAAAATCCATGTTATTATTCATGGCTCCTCTAGTATGTTGTATTATTTAGGTAGTTGATACAGGCCTACATAGAAGGGAAAATATTAATTTCTTCTATGGAATAAGAAGACTTGCTGGTGTCTTCTGGGGCTTAAAGTGAGAAATTGGGTGAATACATTAGTCCGGGAGCTGTGATGTATTCCTGCAGGGGAAATAGAACTTCCTGCCCAATAATGTATGTTTGCCCATTCTTCTTCTTACTTAAAATTTTATCATCTAGCAAGACTGTGCTCTTGTGGGGCCATTGCTCTCTCTTGGTGTCTTCATTTGCCTTCTCTAGGTTAAGGAAAACATTGAGTTGTCTGGTTGGCCATATTTGTTCTAAGATGCAGGAATTCCAAATTCATTAATGTTATCCATGAACAATTGTAATCATTTTCTAAATTAATATAATATGCTTAATTAATTTATTTACTAAATAGAACTGCCTTAGAGTATCTCCATGTATCTCTACACTATAGTACTATTTTATTTCGGTCTTTTGAAGGAAATTATAGCTAGTCTTCACTTTCAGTCACAGTATAATAACTTTGTTTTTACACCTGTTTCCAGGGCTGTGTACATAGGTTACATATTGGTATGAATCATTCTTTAAAATTGTTTTCGTGACACTCAGCTGAGACTACGACAACAGTGATAATTTCAACTGAGAGTGAGAATGGAGGAAGAGATACTCTCCCTGCAAAGATTCTGTGGGAAAATACATGTAAAACAAATGCTAACATATATACTCAGTGTTCATATTGGTAGCTCTCTTTCCTTAGGTGAAGTTTGGCCAAACACCCCATTTTCAGGTTGGAGTGTTCTCGTTTTGTGGACACATCCAGATTTTAATTCAGTCTCTGTTTGCAACCCAATAAGAGCTGTCCTTAAAACAAAGAAGATGATCAGATTCGGCTGTCATTCTATTAGCTACTTACAATCTCCATGTATTAAAAATATCCCTGGGGAGTTATAAGCATGACAAAAATCCAGAAAATATCAGATTGTTCAGTACGTGTGGTCAACTCCACAGTTAAAGTTGTCATCAAACATCAAGATTTCTCATAAATTATGGAAGTGTTTTGAACAAAGCCCCTGATTGCTATGAAAGGAGAGGAAGTCCTAGATAATGAGAGTTATTAATATATGGCTAAGTTACTGAGGGCATTTGTAGAGTCTTCAGACTGTCTCAAATACTGTTTCAGCTCAATTAATCTATGATTCCCATGAAACAATATTTTCCAGAAGTATTATGGGCAATTGGTTAGTCTTTATGCTGTTTTTCAAAAACTTAAAATCATTCATAATTTCTAATTATGAATTATTTTGAATATACAAAAATTATAATAGACATATATTTACTCACCACACACTGACATTTAAGAGATGTTCATATTTTGCCATATTTTTTTTTTTTGTAGACTCTCTTCTTAACTAGGTTTTACTTTTATAGCTAAAACTCCAGGTTTATCTTGTCTCCCTCCATTTCACTATATTGAAGTCATTCCATTTCCATTCATGTTTTTATTCTATATTATACATGTGTATATCCATAAAGAATGCATGGTTTTGCTTTTGTGTTTATTAAAAAATTTTACATGAATGGTTTCATATTATATATGTTGGACTTGCCTTTATGCTCTTCTGCCATCTCCATGATAGCATGCCCTGGGTAACCTGTTGGGCCCAAGACAAGGAAAGGCACAGACCTGGAATCTAGAATGGACTTAGAATCATCTAACAGCTTTGTGTCAAGCCTGGCCATGCCAGGCCTTTAGGTGAAGCCCGACTGACCTGCAGACAAGTGAGCAAGCAATAAGTGCCTTTGTTGTATATCACTGAGATTTTGTGGTTGTTTGCTATGCAGCAAAAACTGACTGACATATATTTTTATTATACATTGTATTAGGTATAACAGCATGCAATGTATTTATCTGTATTGTTCCATATGGTTAAGTAATTCATCCATTTTTATTCATTTTTTATGAGAGAGACTTAAATTTCTTACTGGATGTATTTTTCATAATGTCTCTGGAAACTATTGTCTTTATCTCATGGTATTTTATTTCTGTAAACCAAAAATATTTGTTCCGAAAAGAAGGTGTTTATAATGCTAGGTACGTTGTGATTCCTTCCACCAGTGGACCCAGACAAAATGAAATACAGGACAGTTATGGGTTAGGAACTGAGGATTGGCTTATATAATTTCTTAATTATATACTTAAAGATCTCAAGTATTGTTAATTCATGACATAGTGTATTTGGTATAAGAACTGGAATAGCAAAGAGAAATTTAAAACTGTATTGTAAAATTACTAGTATGGTTAGAAAAGCTATTCACTCTAATGTGTGGTTGGTGTACCTTTGCAGAGAAAAAAGCATCTAGAAGAATTTCACTAATAAAAATATGTTTTGTACCACAAATGACAGTGTTTTTGAAATGTAGGAAAGCATTTCAAATATTGAGTTTCCTTCTCAGCATGGGTAACTGATGCTGTCTAGGAGGCTTACAGGATCGAAATTATGTTTGTTATAATCATGCAGTTATTTTACATTTGAAACAAAAGATACATAAAACCTGCCACTCAGACCAAGACATGTGAAAGCCATTAGTGGTAATGAAAAATAGACTAAAATGAGATTAGCCCCTTTTGCATTTCCATACTACAGTTCATGGGAATAATAGAAACTAAGTCCAGTGAGTCACAAGTCTTCTAGGAGGCCTGCTTTAGGAAGTCTCTCTGAAGGGATCATTCAGGCCTGTAAATTCTTACCAGTAAATCATAACTTCTCAGAAACCTTTAGGTTGGGAAGGGATGAAGCCGATCCTGGTCATTTTTACTTTTTTGCTCTAGTTGAGGGAGAGAATGGGAATAGGCTAGATGACTGTCATTGTTTCAGCTTTTAGACTCCTGAACTAAAAATAATAGCTAACACTTATTGACTACTTACTCTGGCCCAGAAACTGCGCTGTTTTTTTTTTTAAACGTAAACCTTCATCCTCAAAAGAGCAAGGTAGGGATTGATAGGGCCCTTTTGTAGATAGTGAAACTGAGGCACACAGAGGTAAAATGACTGACCCAAGGTCCGTGGCTGGTAAGTGAAGGATGCTAGATTGAACTCACCTCTATCTGGCTCTCTGTGCTCTTAACTTTACACCCATGCCCCCTCTTAGTGGACAACATGAACCTAGTGGCTGTTATATGTGGACAATTATGTAATATTGTAAAATGTACAGAGGAAAGCAATTCTATTTTTAGGCCTTTTTCCTTATTTGAGAAAAGTTATATGATGCCACTGTCTACACCTTTGAATTGTAATGAATGTATCTCTCCCTTACAACTAGCAGTGTAGAAATATGCAAATATATCTTATCTGAGATGAAAAAGCTTTGGGTTTGGTTAAACGACTGTTTATAACTTTGGGAAGGAGACTCGGAAATAGGCTTGCTAAAGGGGATTCCTTGACTTATGTTGACTATACCAGAACTGTTTGTTGCCTGGCCCCAAACTTTTTCCACCATCTCCTCCCATTTTGTTCACATTTCACGTAGAGAAAATGATCTGAGCCACGGGACATGTGCTGGGGGCTCCTGGGAAAGATTTCTTTCCTGGTGAGAGAAAACTACCCTTCCCCATGCTTTTTGTCATTGAAAGTGATGTGGAAATGTGATATTTGGAGCTTCTGTATTCACTTTGAGACCATGAAGAACAAGAGAATTATAGAGTTGCAGCTTGAAGTCATCTGATTATCAACACTGAGCGAGAGTTGGAAGTGTAAGCCTCTGACTGAGTTGGCTCTTGAAGGTAGTCATTTATTTTACCATCCTTGTTGTTGGTAAAAACTATACTTTACCTCAACTCTTCTGTTTACTAGATGTTCATGAAAAAGTTCTAGCTTGTAGTAATTCAAATATCAAATTTTGTGATCTATATAATATTCACATATAAGTTTACTATAAACTTTTGCACAATAAGCCAACTAAATACTTTATTTGTTGGTGATGAGGTCACCAGATTCTTATCTTAGTGGTCTTTCCAGTTACTGTACAATTTTAAGTCATAATTAGTAATGACAAATAATTTTAATGTGAATTTTTCCCACAGAGCCAGGAGCCTGATTTTCTCTTAAAATCTAGACCTTTAGTTGAATTTTACATTTGGTTATGTTCAGCATTGCATCTACACTTTCAAATAGTCTTGATACTGCAGGAGCAAACTCCAAGATTCTCTCTTGAAAAACCTCTCAGGCCTGTGTGGGACCCTCTGCCTTTTTAGGAACCACCCCTTTGTCTTTGCTTGGTGAAGTCCAGGCAACAGTCAATACTTATTAAGCAGAGTTAAGCAGAAATAAACCTAAAGTCAATTTATGGAAGGTGTGGTTGTATTAATGGAATGGTGCACGCATGAGAGAGAGAGAGGGGGAAACAAGAACGAGAGTCACTGTATCTTAGATCACATTCATTAAAGGAAGAGTCCAAGACACAGATTTAGGTATATGTGAGTTGATGAGGAAGTGCTTTTCAGGACAGATCTGTAAGGGAGTAAAGGAAGCAGGATAAGGAAGGCAGAGAAGTTGAGCAATAATGATAAAGTCTTGGGTAAAGTCTAGCCTTAACCTGATTCAGAGGGCTCTGAGGCATAAATGGTCCAACCTGGAGCTGTCCTGCTTTGAAGCAAGAGGACCAGACTCTGTACCCCATATCGACCAATAATTGGCCATCCCCTGGGGTGGACATAGTGGGGTGGTTATGGTGATATAATTTCCAAGGTATCTCCCGCTGAGGCAATGCTCTGGAGAAGGTCACAGGTATAAGCTGTTAGCAATAGCAATTTGAAGAGCTGGGAAATGGGCATATTAACCTGTAAAAGGGATTTAAGAGAGGCACCCACATCATCTACTACAGTTTACTTTTGGGTAGGAACCTGAAGTTTAAGGAAAGAGTTAAATTTAATTCAAAACAAGTTTATTGAATGCCTACTATGTGCAAAGCAATATACTAGGGCAAAGGGGGTTACAGTGTGAATGATCTGTTGCCTTCAAGAAGTGCAGTGTATAAGAAATAATTAAACATACAAGCATTATATCTATTCCTGAGATTTGTTTCCAGTATCAGGCTTCGTAAGTTATAAATTCCTATAAAGATAGTTACCTTCTATACTGTAGTATTCCTATAAAGATAGTCAAGTGAATTTGAAAATGTCTACTCTAAAATTAGATATAAATTCTCTCTGAGATTATTTTTAAAAATTATAGCCTACAGTTAATATAAAGAATTGAGTTGACTCTTCAAAAGTTTAGACTATTTCCATGCATGTGAGAAGAACAAAATTACATACTTTTAGAAGTGGAGGTCTGGCATTTTTATAGTTCATTTCTTTTTGGTTTTGTTCCACTGAGTGAGAAGAAATGATTGGCTTTTATGTGTTACTCAGAGAAATCTGTTATACTTTATACTCTTTATTGTGCACACAAGACATGTTTCTGCTGTGGCCACTGCATCAAATATCTTGATGGTTCTATAGATGACCTTTCTTAAATTGAAAAAATTGATTAGTGGTTTTCTGGAAGCATTCTGTCTGGTCGTCTAAACTTGAGCTGAAAAGGTACGGTGTATATACATGGAATTTTTCTACCAATGTTGTTATTGTAGAATATTTAGTATTTATTCTATAACATGAGGCGATAAGAAACTATTGTATCCCCTTCATTTTTCCAGGTCAGATTTTCTCCAAGTTCCCATCCTGATGGACTGCCAAGAAATTAAATCTTAATCATTACTAAGGCTCTTTCCCTGCCACCTTGATCACCCAAAGGTTTTAAGAGTTCTTTACAGTTCAGAACATTATATTCCTCAGTCTTTAGTCTTTTTCTATTTATTTATTTTTTTATATTGGTAGAGTTGGTTTACAATGTTGTGTTAGTTTCAGGTGTATAGCAAAGCGATTCAGTTATACATATACATATATCCATTCTTTTTCAGATTCTTTTCCCATATAGGTTATTACAGAATATTAAGTAGAGTTCCCTGTGCCATACAGTAGGTCCTTGTTGATTATCTGTTTTATGTATAGTAGTGTGTATATGTTAATCCCAAACTCCTAATTTATCCCTCCCCCCAACGTTTCCCCTTTGGTAACCGTAAGCTTGCTTTTGAAGTCTGTGTGTCTGTTTCTGTTTTGTAAATAAGTTCATTTGTATCATTTTTTTTTTTTTTTTTTAGATTCCACATATAAGTGACATCATATTTGTCGGGTTTACTTCACTTAGTATGATAATCTCTAGGTCCATCCATGTTGCTGCAAATGGTATTATTTCATTCTTTTTTATGGCCCTCAGTCTTTAGTCTTGACTGTTCATATCCTAAGTTACATTATAGCATTGTCATTTCTGTGCCAAGACTGGGCATAAGATCTTTCCCTAAGGTTCCCATGGACATGATTCTTAGTATTCTATGCCCATCACTCTTCCACAGGTTACCTTTAAGAGCCATCAGAAAGCTACTCACCTTTTGGAAAGAGGGTGTGTGGATACATCTGTGTGGAGATGAGCTGTGGTCCTCCACCTCTTTAAGAGAAGCTCTCCTACTTCCTCCTCCCCCTACCTCAAAGCCCTCAACTTTCTCTTCTTTTTCTTTGGAACCCCAGTAATTCCTTCTATGAGTTTAAGTTTTTGAATATAAAATCCAGGAGAAGGTATTATATTCTGGGTACTCAAAAGCTTCTGTTTTATATTTGGACACGAAAACATTTGAGGCAAGGCAAGGGGACACATAAACTTAGAAAATCTTGGGATGGAGAGGGGAAAATACCTATGGATGGGAGAATAAAAAACACATAGTGATATTTTGATAAATTATTCAGCCTTTTATTAATATTATTATTTGTTTTAAGACCGTATTATTTTTTAGAGCAATTTTAGGTTTAAAATAAAATTGAGAGAAAGGTCAAAAGATTTCCCACATACCCCTTTACCCCACACATGGATGGCTCCCACCACTATCAATATCATTCACTAGAATGGTACATTTTTTACCAAGTATAAACCTACATTGACCCACCATAATCACCCTAAGTCTATAGTTTACCTTAGGGTTTACTCTTGGTGTTGTACATTCTATGGGTCTGGACAAGTGTATGACATATATTCATAATTATCATATAGAGTATTTTCATTGCCCTAAAATATCCTCTGTGCTCTGCCTATTCACCCCTCAACACCAACAACCACTGATCTTTTTACTGTCTCCATAGTTTTCTTTTTCAAGACTGTCATAGAGTTGGAATCATACTGTATATTGCCTTCTCATATTAGCTTTATTCACTTAGTAATATGTATTTAACTTTACTCTGTGTCTTTTCATGGCTGGATAGCATTTTTCCTTTTAATGCTGAATAATATTCCAATTTCTGAATGTACCACAGTTTATTTATCCTTTCACCTACTAAAGGGCATTTTGATTGCTTCCAAGTTTTAGTAATTATGAATAAAGCTGCTATAAACATCCATATGCAGGTTTTTGTGTGGATGTAAGTTTTCAGTTCCTTTGGTTAGATATTAGGGAGCACAATTGCTGGATCAAGTGGTAAGAGAATGTTTAGTTTTGTAAGAAACAGCCAAACTGTCTTCTAAAGTGGCTGTACTATTTTGCATTCCTATCAGCAATGAACAAGAGTTCTCGTTGCTCTGTATTCTCACCAGCATCACGTGTTGTCAGTGTTCCGGAGTTTGGCCATTCTAATAGGTATGTAGTTGAATCTCATTGTCATTTTAATTTGCATTTCCCTGATGACATATGATGTAGGGCATATTTTCATATGCTTATTTGCCATCTGTATATCTTCTTTGGTGAGGTGTCTGTTAAGGTCTTTGGCCGTTTTTTAATAGAGTTGTTTGTTTTCTTGTTCTCATATTTTTCTTCTTCTTGAAAGAATAAAAAACAAAAGACATATTGATGTTCAGTGTTTAATTGTTGGTATTTGTTCTTTCAAAATATGTTAGGAATCAAAGATAACCTTGTTCTAGTCAACAGGTCCTAACCAGAAGAAAGTTCCTATTTATGTAACTTCTTTTCCAAAGAACGTTAGAGAAGTTGAGCCAATAAATCAATTGAAGGTAGAAATAAGGACATAAGAGGAAACTTTTGCTTGATGATGTGTAGCTTTGTGGAAATAGGACCATTCAGAAGCAGACCTATAATGCATGCTGCGAGGGGATCGTGGTGGAAATGGGGATGGGAATTGGTAGAACCAAAAGAGGTTCAACTCTGAACTGGACTGGCCTGGACTACTATGTTTGGCCCTCTCTCCATCCTATTTAGGTAATTCCTCTGGCTTTCCATTGACATGTGTCTGCAGAAAGGGACATAACATGGGAAACCCAAGGGAGAATTTACCTTTAAAAGGAATTTAAGGACATTATGAGACAACCACTTAAAAAAAAATCAGATGCCTTCTAAAATTTCTGTGAAGTCTGTAGGAGATGACTATTTTGTAAATAACCACAAATGGATAAGGTATGCAGAGTCAAATTTGTTCTTTACTTCTAGGTGTTTTTGACATACCATGTTACTGCTTCATTGCCAAGTTGGAGAAATAGAGAAATCTGAATCTTAATAATTTTCTCTTCATTCCTAATGTCAATTTTTGCAGAAAGGCATAAAAACTTTTGGGTAAAAATTGAGATCTAATCACAGCAGAGATTGTTTACAGATATCTACAAGAAAAATATTACCACGCAGCTAGATAATGAGAACTCCTTATCACGTAATTTCTAATTTTCCCTGTGAGTAAGTGCCTTGAAGAATGTACCTTATTAAAAGAATGAATTCTGGTTACTCATTTTGTGTTCAGTGCCTATCAGGCCTTCCTAGTGGATGTGATTTCAGTTTTTCTTACCAGATAGAACAGCTGCTCTGCTCATCACAAAGCAGAGTGTTTATATTCCAAGATTTGTGATTTGATAACTTTACTAACCTAGTACCATTCTGTTATTACTAACTAGTTGCTTTACATGGTTATTGTATTTTATAGTGTAAAACTGGAATTGGGACTTTAAAAAGTCTGTAATTCAGTGGTTTCCTTAAAATTCCCTGTGGTGCCTTTAAAAATATTCAAATGTTTATATTCAACTATTCAAATGTTGAATCAGAGTCTCTAGGAACCCACTAATCTTGTCCCTCACTGTTCTTTCAGAAATGATACAACCTAAATCATCTTATAAACCACATAGTAAATTGATAAGTGTGGGGATACTGTAGCTTTCTCATTCAATCAGACTTTAAATATATAAGCAGAGAATTGTAAAATGAGAAAATGGCCTCAGAATAAAGACAGTTTAGTTTTAAAGGTTTTCTACTTCATAATCTCTTTGTGTTTGAAACAGAAGATCTCCAAGTATTATGAGGCTCTATGAAATCTTTCATCACAAATTGGAATAAAAAATGCTGTTGTCCTCAATTGCAGTCTCTTAATCTGCCATCAATCACTATGGGATAAAATATGGACCTACCCTTATGTTTACGGTGTTTAGCGGATGTTTTTGTAATGTTTAGTATTTTTTCATCATTTATATTGACATTTCTATCAAGAGTTTTTTTTTTTTTTCTTTTTAACTTTCTTTGAATAAGAATTTGGTAAAATAAAGTGCAGAATGAAGATAAAGATATTGATGGTGTCTATTTTTAGAGAAGAAGGGCTTCTTTCCCAGCAAAATAATCTTAAACTTTAAAAATTAAAGATTTTATAATAGGGACAAATTGTTAACCATGACATTGATTTTGTTTTCCCTTTAAGCGAGTAATCAAGTCAGAGAAGAGTTACTTTGTTTAGTTTTGCCTATTTGAAATCTATACATGTAATCATTCTATGTACTTCTGTACCTTCCTTTTACTGTTCAGTGATAGGTTTTTGAGATTCTTCTTTATTTATACTCTTAGTATATAGCTCACTCATTTCCACCGCCATGGACATGGCAGAGTGTAAATATTCAAGTTTATTTATCTGTTCTACTGTTAATGGATATTAGGACTATTGTCTAAATAATGTGTTGTTACAAACACTATTGCTGTGAATATTTTAAAAAATATTTATTGATACATAAATACCACAAAGTTCACTCATTTAGAGTGAACATACAGTTCAATAGTTTTTATAATATTTATAAAATTTTGAAAGTCTCACCAAAATCTAATTTTAGAACATTTCATCATGCCAAAAAGAAGCCCTGTACCTATTAATAGTCACTCCCTACCCCCACCTCACCTCTTCCTTCAGTCCCTGGAAACCACTAGTCTACTTTCTATTTCTATAGATTTGCCTATTCTGGACATTTCACGTAAACAGACTCATATAACATGTGGCCTTTTGTGTCTGGCTTCCTTCATTTAACACATCGTTTTCAACATTCATCCTTATTGTATCAGTACTTCATCCTGTTTTATTGCCAAATAGTAGTCCATTGTATGGATAGATCGCATTTTGTTTGTCTTTACATCAGTTGTTGGACATTTGGGTTTCCACTATTTGTGAACAAGTTTTTGTGGAGACATAATTTTTTATAAGTTTCATATGTAGATACCTAGCAGTGAAATTGCTGGGTTATGTAGCAACTCTATGTACCATATTTTGAGGTACTGCCAAACTGTTTCAAAAGTGTCAGTATCATTTTACATTCCCATTAGCAATGTATGAGAGTTCCAGTTTCTCCACCTCCTTGCCAGCACTTATTACTGTATGTCTTTTTGATAACGGTCATCTTAATGGTGTGAACTGGTATCTCATTGTGTTATTGATTTGCATTTCCCTGATGACTAATGATGTTGAGTGTCTTTCCATGTGCTTATTTCATTCATATATCTTCTTTGGAGAAAGAAGGTATATTCAAACCCTTTTCCCATTTTAAAATTTGACATTCAATTTTTATTGTTGAGTTGCAAGAATTCTTTACATATATTATATATATGTGCTAGAAACAAACCCCTTATCAGGTATATAATTTGAAAATGTTTTCTCCCATTCTGTGGGTTGTCATTTCACTTTCTTTTTTAAAAATATTTATTTATTTATTTGGCTGTGTCGGGTCTTAGTTGCAGCACACGGGATCTTTGTTGCAGCATGCAGGATCTTTCGTTGTGGCACACGGGCTCTAGAGCACGCAGGCTCAGTAGTTGTGGCACGCAGGCTCCAGAGTGTGCGGGCTCAGTAGTAGCGGTTTGTGGGCTCTCTAGTTGTGGCGTGCGGGCTCTAGAGCACATGGGCTCAGTAGTTGTGGCGCATGGGCTTAGTTGCCCCGCAGCATGTGGGATCTTAATTCCCCAACGAGGGATCAAACCTGCGTCCCCTGCATCAGAAGGCGGATTCTTAACCACTGGACCACCAAGGAAGTCCCTTATTTCACTTTCTTGATGGTGTCCTTTGAAGCATAAACATTTTAAATTTTAATACAGTCCAACTTCTCTTTTTCTTTCATTGCTTGCACTTTTAGTGTCACATATAAGAAACCAAAGATTTCTTAATTCACAGTCCCCAAAACTACTTCAAAGTCCCAAAGACTTATGCCTAGGTTTTCTTCTAAAAACTTTATAGCTTTAACTTTCACGTTTAGTCTTTGATCAATTTTTGAGTTAATTTTTGTATATGGTGTGAGCTAGGGTCCAATTTCATCTTTTGCATGTAGATATTTGGTTGTCCCAGCGTCATTTATTGAAAAACCCCATTGAATTGTCTTGGTACCTTTGTTGAAACCAATTGAACGTAAACGTAAGGGTTTATTTCTAGACTCTAAATTCTATTCCATTGACCTATATGTCTATTCTTGCGCCAGTACCACACGTTTTAATTTCTGTAGCTTTGAAATCAGGATGTATGCCCTTTATCTTTTACATTTAATATGATAACCCTTATTTGATCTCAAAAGTTTTACATTTTAGTAGTATAAAATTATAAAATATAATAAAGAAAAAATGAATAATACTCATAATACCACCAACCAGAATTAGTACTTTAGGACATTCTTTTGGTCTCTTTTTAAGCAGCATTGTAAATTGAATTTTCAGTTGATCCACATGCAGTGTGATAAGCAGTGAGCATATTTTTCTTCCGAGACAATCCTCATGAAGTTCTTGTATAATATTTAAACTTTTATATTTTAATAACTTAGATATAATTGAAACACGTAAATGTCAATTAATGACAAAGTAAGTTTTCTATTTGCACCTTATTTTTATGGTCTTCAATGCTGTTTGTAAGGGGAGACAGTTTACTTTCTTATATAATGCAGAGTTTTTACTGAGCTCAAGTAAGATTACTTTGAATTATATGGTTATTTTTACTTTTATATAACTTCTATACCATTACACAATTTCTGTTATAATCATAATCAAAGCTGTCAGTTTGCCACTTAAAAGGGCTTTATGAAGATTGTCAAAACCAGTGGTTACTCAGTTAAACAACAAAGATAATCAGAAAAATTATGAAACATAAGCATATTCAAATAGAATCCACTGGATTCTAAATATTTACAAATATCAACATTCTACTATATTTCCCCAAAGAGAAGTCTTTTCCAGGAAAAGTGAAGATTCAACCTTTTTTTTATGTGTGATTGATTCCTAACTCTAGGCTATGAAGTTTTAATGCTTATGTGAGACCTCTGCCTCCCCAGGCCTTTGAGAAAGTCCCTTTGAAATAATTCCTTTGGGGGCGATGGGTGATCCTCCACCAGGAGTTGGGGCAACAAGGGTACAATAGCCCTGATGATGTGAAATCAGCTGTACTGACAGATTGGTGAAGTGTGGGAAAAGTATACTCATAAAATATACTCTGAATTAATACAGTAGAGATCCAAATTCCTCATACATAGAGAAAAAATGACTCAAAATAAAATTATCTCTAATTGATAGAATGCTAAAACCAAGAGTCATTCTTTCTTTTTCAGCACATATCGGATTTATCACTGAGTCTTGTGGACTGTACCTTCAAATATATGATAAATCTGTCTACTTTTCTCCATCTTAGAGCTCTACCCTAAGCCTAGCTATGTAATCTCAACACTACATGTCTTCTGGCATCTGCTCTTGCATACTTAATCCATTCTCCATACAGTGTACAGATGTTTTAGAAATGTAAATTGGGTCATGTTACCTCCCCATTAAAAACCCTCCGATGTTTTCTTGCTGCACTTTCATAAAAATCCTGAAATCATTAAGAAAGTGGCAGACATGTTCAGTGAAGAAATATGTGTACTAAGAGAAACACTCAGATAGATTTATCTTCATTCCTAAGGGTATGTGAATAATATAACTTGAAATATAGTAATGGTTTAATGATGATCCAGAAAAGTCTTCTAATCCAATTAACAAATAAAATTTCTTATTATTACTTCTTTGTAGTGTGGCATGTCTGGCAGTCTGCATAATGGAAAGTGGAAGTATAGAGGGAATAATATTGAGAAAGCTTAGTAATAAATTGCCATCATGCACATGTAATATTCTGCTATATTTCTAATAACCTCTAAGCCATAATTTTCTAATGGAGTGAAATAACTGTCAGAGGCAAAATCCGTACTTTCAAAGTACACACTAATGTTCTGTGAAATTAGAAATTGACTTTTTTTGCTTTCTTTTTTCCTTTTAAAGAATAAGTACGAGTGGGTTTAGATATTTGGAGTATATACAGCACTTGAAATACAAATCTCTTGATGATCTCTGCTGAAAAATAATGTGTGTTGTTATATGTCTTCTTCCTTATTGATAATAGATTATAAATAAAACTTGTTTCTATAAAATATGGTTAATAATCAATTAAGACAATTTTTGTTTTAATATTTGGCAGCATATGTTGCTCAAATTACAACTTGAATAGAAATGAAATATTTTAAAATTAAACACTAAGCAATTAAAAAGTGAACACTATTTTCTCCCACAATGCTTATGCTTAAAATTCATACTAACTTGGAGTGAATATTCATATGAGATCTACTGTATGATAAAAATTTTTTTTCCACAGGGAACAAATTGTTGACTATAAATCAAGCTGCTATACTAGCTCTATGAAGTAGCTATGAAAACATTTTAGGTTTTAAGTTTTTTTTTCTTTTTTCTCTAGTTTTATTGACAAATAATTGACATATGTCATTATATAAGTTGAAGGCATATAGAGTGATGATTTGTTTTACATATATTGTGAAATGATTTTGTATAAGTTCTTGTTGAGATTGTTTAGTTGCTCTTACTGCGTTCAAGCCATTTGGCAAGTTGTTGTTCTGGCTGGGGTTGTTTAAGGAAAGGTGGATGTTCCACATAAAATAGTACAGAAGTTTCTAATTCCATGGAATCTATCTACAGATTGTTAGATTGGCACATATTCAAGATATTTGTTACTTTTCAGTTTCTATCACTATAGTCTCTTTCATATTTGCTGCTATGGAGGTGGTATAGTATAGTATATAATTAAGGCATTGGCTCTGAAGCCTACGGGGGCTCAAATCCTAGCTCCACCAGTTACTAGTAATGTGACCTTGGACAAACTATTAATTTTCTGGGACACAATTTTTTTCATCGGTAAGATGGAGATTTTAAAAAAAGTTCTTGGGCTTCCCTCGTGGCGCAGTGGTTGAGAATCTGCCTGATAATACAGGGGACACGGGTTTGAGCCCTGGTCTGGGAAGATCCCACATGCCGTAGAACAGCTGGGCCCGTGAGCCACAACTACTGAGCTTGCGCGTCTGGAGCCTGTGTTCTGCAACAAGAGAGGCCGCGATAGTGAGAGGCCCGCGCACCGCGATGAAGAGTGGCCCCCGCTTGCCACAACTGGAGAAGGCCCTCGCGCAGAAACGAAGACCCAACACAGCCATAAATAAATAAATAAATAAATAAATTAATTAATTAATTAAAAAAAAGTTCTTATGGGTTTTATGAGAAGATGAAGTGGGATGTTGCATGCAAAGCACTTAGAGCTATTTCCAGTAGGTAATAAAGCACAGCTCTCAGAAGGTTTTTGCCTACACTTTTTCTCATCTTTCTCTACCCCTAGGTGATCTTAGCTTTGGGAGAATGGAAGGAAATACATTCTCCCCCAGATTAAGGAGATGGGGCCTGAGATCTGCTTGACTCTTAGGACAATAGGCGTGTACAATCTCATGAAGTGAGGAGAGGTTAAGGGAAAAATGGAAGAGATGTATTGCAGTGCCAGGAATATTCAACCCAGAGAAGGAATACACGGACCAGTGAGGAGCAGCCTTTAGGGAAGCATCATCAATGTGAGCCTGAAAATTCCCCTACTCCCGTTCTTATCTGGTTCACCTTCTGCCGTGATTTACGATGCTCTACACTTTCATTCTACAGTTGACCCTTGAAGAATGTGGGGGTTAGGGGCATGGAGCCCCCAACCCCAGTCAGAGATCCATGTATAACTTTACAGTCATTCTTCTGTATCTGCAGTTCCATGTCTGCAGATTCAACTGCTGGACCATGTAGTACTGTAGTATTTACTATTGAAAAAAATCTGTGTATGAGTGGACCTGTGCAGTTCAGACCCATTTTGCTCAGGGTCAACTGTACTTTGCTGTTGTTGTTGCTTATTTTTGTTTTTTTCTTACTAGTGAAAGTTTACATGTTAGCTGATAATTTGGGGTTTTACAGTTGTGGAATTGTAGGTTCCCTTAATCAGAATTCTTTTTTTTTTAAATTAATTAATTAATTAATTTATTTTTGGCTGTGTTGGGTCTTCGTTTCTGTGTGCGGGCTTTCTCCAGTTGCGGCGAGCGGGGGCCACTCTTCATCGCAGTGCGCTGGGCTCTCACTGTCGCGGCCTCTCCCGTTGCGGAGCACAGGCTTCAGACGTGCAGGCTCAGTAGTTGTGGCTCCCAGGCTTAGTTGCTCCACGGCATGTGGGATCTTCCCAGACCAGGGCTCGAACCCGTGTCCCCTGCATTGGCAGGCAGATTCTTAACCACTGCACCACCAGGGAAGCCCCAGAATTCTTATGTGAATGGTCATAATTGGAATCAGATCTTCTTTGGGAAATAGCATCTTCTACACTGGTGCTTCTGTGTTATTGTCTTTTCCTTTACACTGAAGGCAATGACTATCAATCCAGAGAAGGATGCTCTGGGTAGATAGCATGAGATGATTACTTAGCATGGAACTTAAGGAGAAGCGTGTCACTGTAGATTATTTGGATATTTAACACCTTATAAAAATGCCATATAGTTTAAAAATTTACAAATATTTCCAAGCGCCTCAGCTAGGCCACAGCAGGAGGGAGATAGTGAGATTCAGACCAGTGAACAAGATCAACTCAACAGTGCTCACAAAGTACTTTATTAAAAGCATAAATACATGTCCCATTGTATTATCAGTATTTTCACATCTTCTTCCTTAAGATTTAGGGCTCCTTGTAGGAAGTTATATAATCTTATTTGAGTTTGGATTTCTAATGCTCAGTACATGTGTACTGAATGAAGGAATGAATGAATGAGCAGACTTAGGTCAGTTTGCCTGTGATGTAGTAAGTCACACGTGAGTAGAGTCTTACCTAGTGGTTTACACTGTTCTCTTGGAAAGCTCTGGTGCTACTTCTAACTTCCCTGAAACAACATTAGATCTATATTGAGGAATGATGCCATTATTTAATGCACATCTATCCAACTGATTGCTCTCTAGATAAGAATCAGGGCTTTTCATGAATTGCTACTTTAAAGTCAATTTTTATTTTGATTAAAGTGAAATACACACAGTTTTAAAACTAAATAATTCTAAATACCTGTGGTAATATAAATTACTTTTAAAACATAATTTACTCCCATCAACCCCAAGTGATTCTCTCCTTACTAGGCATCACACTAGAGAAGGTTTTTAATTCTCAACTCAGTGGTGTCAGACTTGGCCATGTAACTTGCTTTGGCCAATAACGTTAATGGAAGTGATAAGTGCTGCTTCTCAGCAGAGACTTTAAGAGCCATAATGTGGTTCTGCCATCATTCTTTTCCTTCTGCTACGCAATTCACGTGCCCCAGCTAGAGTCCACTCTTCAGCCTTGATCTTGTAATGAAGATGTGGAGAAGAGACACCCATGGTAAACACGAAAGGGAAGTAATTCCATTCCCGTTGTTGTCAACCACTGAGATTTTAGGGTCGTTTGTTATCACAGAATAACTTAGCTAGGCTGTTTGATACAGTGGCTTTTAATTAAAGTGACTATATGATTTATTGTCAAACCTGGACATTTTTGAGAGTTAAAGGAGGTTTTATGACCAACTTGTATAAGCTGGTACTGTCTCAACAAACAGAGGCTGAACAGTCATCCTACTTGTATAGGAAACAGAGTGATGCATGGGATAATTCTGGACCTTCTTTGACACTGCCCTTTGACACTACTGCCCTTTGCTGCAGTCACTTTGTTGGAGCTTACAGTGCACAAATTTCTCTTTTTTGACTGACTCCCTTTTTTGCTGAAGCATATCCTTCAAAAGGGTGCCTGGGACATTCAGTAAAAAAAAAATTTTAGTGTCTAAACTGACTATTTTATTTTCACACTTTATTTATATTTTGGCTTGGATAGAACTTTAAGTAGAAAAAATATTTTCCCTTAGATTTTGAAGCATTGCTCCACTCCACTTTCTTCTGGCATTCAGTATTGCTGTTATGAAATTTGATACCATTCTCATTTTCATTCTTTTATATTGACAGGCTTTCTCTCTCTGGCAGCTTTTAGCATCTTCTCATTATCTCTGGCATTCTGAAATTTTGAAATGATGCATATTCTTTCATTGCTCTAGTCACTCAGTAGACTTTTTCAAACTGTAGACTTTTGTCTTATAGTTCTGGAAAAATGTCTTGTGTTACTTCTTCGAGCTATTTCTCTCCATTGTCCCTGGTCTCTCATTTTCATACTCCTTTCATTCATTGGCCATCCTGGATCAATTCGAGAGGGATTTTTGTGGTTTTTTTTTTAACCGTTGTTTTCATATTTTCTGACTCTACTTTTTTGTTCTAGTTTCTTGGTGATATGTTCTGTTTTAACTTTCAACCATTTGATTTCTTTTTTTTTGTTTGTTAAGATTCAAATCTAGTCTAGGAGACATTGAACTTTTTTTTAATAAGTTTTATTTATTTATTTATTTATTTATGGCTGTGTTGGGTCTTCGTTGCTGTGTGTGGGCTTTCTCTAGTTGCAGTGAGCGGGGGCTACTCTTCGTAGCAGTGCATGGGCTTCTCATTCTGGTGGCTTCTTTTGTTGAGGAGCATGAGCTCTAGGGTGCGTGGGCTTCAGTAGTTGTGGCACACAGGCTCAGTAGTTGTGGCTTGCAGGCTCTAGAGCACAGGCTCAGTAGTCATTGCACATGGGCTTAGCTGCTCCGCAGCATGTGGGATCTTCCCGGACCGGGGATCGAACCTGTGTCCCCTGCATTGGCAGGCGGATTCTTAAACACTGCACCACCAGGGAAGTCCTGATTTCTTTATTTTGGATGTTTTGTGATGGCTAATTCCCAAGAGCTCTTTCTTATCCTCTGATCATTGTGTAGCTTACCCATACTGTTTTATGAATGCAGTATCTTTTATCTCACTGAGGATGTTATTTATAACTTATTTGAATTTTTCTCTGCTTTTGCTTTGTTTCTGTCTCTTCTATTTTCCTTTGAGCTCTTTATCTTTTTCTTTCATGTTGGAGGCAGGTTGAGCAGGAAAGGGTTAACTGAGCAGGCCTGGATTAAAGCCAGCACATTTCACAGAAAGGCCTGTCTTCAGAGCTGCCCCTTGGCTGGCTCCTATAAGATAAATTCTGAGCCCCTGGAATATTCTACTTGATAAGATTGATTTTGTATGCTTGAGGCCTTGGGCTACACTGTACCAGTGTGATCCAATAGTTTGTGCTAACACTGTGATTTATGGTGAATGCCTGGTTTTGTACTGGGGGAGGGAGGCTGAGGTCTCAGTAGCTGAGGTCAGTCATACAAGTTCTGCTTGACTACATGACTGACTCCCAATAAAAACCCTGGATACTCAGGCTCTGGCGAGCTTCCCTGATTGGCACAACTTTACATGTGTCACATATCATTTCTGGGAGAATTATGTGTATCCCTATATGACTCCACTGGGAGGGAAGCCCTGGAAACTTGTGCCTGGCTTTTCTTGGACTTCACCCCGCATACCTTTTCCCTTTACTGATTTTAATCTGTATCCTTTTATAGTAATAAAATATAACCATGAGTATAACAGCTTTTCTAGTCCTGTAAGTCCTTCTAGTGATCATTGAGCCTGAGGGTGGTCTTGGAAAACGCTAACACAAAAGTTATTCTTAATTAACTCTTCATATTTTTAAGTAAGTGACTAAAATGCACAAAGAGTTCTCAGAACATAAAGATAGGGTTTGTTCATTTGATTATAGGGCAGTGATTCTCAAAGTGTTGTTCGAGGACCCCTGAGATCTCAGAGAAACTTGCAGGGAGTTCATGAGGTCAAAATTATTTTCATGTTAATACCAGATATTATTTGCTTTTTCACTGTGTTAACATTTGCACTGATGGTGCAAAGCACTGGTGGATGAAAGTGCTGAAGGCTTTTGCCATGAACAAAGGACATGGCACCAAACCATACCAGTATTATTCACCACTACAAGCTATTGGAAAACATGCTGGATTCACTTAAAGTAGACCTTGGTGAAATAGTAAAATTTATGAATTGAGTACACATTTTTTTAACATTTTGTGTTAGAAAATGGCAAGTCTGCCTAGGGCACTTCTGCTACATACTGTATACAGTGGCTGTCTCAAGGAAAAGCACTAGTGCAATTGAGTTGAAAGTTGAAGTTATTTTTTTTCATGGAAACCATTTTTATTTGCAAAAATGAGTGATAGACAAACTATGATCATTCACAGTTGGATATCTCGCAGACATTTTCTTAAAAATGAATACAGTGAGCATGTCACTTTAAGGAAAACAATTCACAATATTTTTTGCCAATGATAAAATTCAGGCTTTCAAGAAATATCAGAAGTTTGGAACATTTGAATTGGTCACTGGGAACTTGACAGCTTACCAATACTTACAGAATTTTCTGATGAAATCAGTGGTAATATTAACAAATGTGATTTTTTTGGATATTGTATAGTGAAATGTGTCAACATTTGGAAGATCTCTGTGACTCAGTGAGCAATGATTTTTCCAAATGATAAATGCACGATGTTACAGAATCAAAAGATATGTTCAAAGTACAAGATCGACCAATGGACTTTAATGTAACAGAGTACAAAAAGTTCACTGATATGGTTTCAGATTTTGCCTGAAGGTAACCTTTAAGAAACTACTGATTTTCAAGTTGTGGTGGAGTTTCAGTCTGCACTTATCCAAAAAGGGTGTTCAAATACTCTTCCATTTTCCAACTATATATTAATGTGAGGCTGCATTTTCTTCATATACTTCAGCAAAACGACATGTTGCAACAGATTAAATGCAGGAACGGATATGAGGACCCAGATGTATTTTATTATGACAGAGATTAAAGAGGTTGCCAAAACACCACTCTTCCACTAAATATTTTTTGTTTTGAATAATTATTTTCCATAAAAATATGTTATTTATGTTGTGTAGTAGGTTTGTTATTGTTATTTTGAAATGAATTAACAAGTATTTTTCTTAATTCCCAATTTAATTTCTAAAATGGTAAAATTTGTTAGCTATAATTTGTATAAACACGAGCTCTTTTGAGACATCAGTAATTTTTATGAATATAAGGAGGTGCAGGGACCAAAAATTTGAGACATGCTACTGTAGGTCTTAAAAGGAGGACCTTGTCTTTTCATTGGAATGCCCCCAAATGTTATTACTTGTAGATGCATATTTCTGAAATTGTGTATTTTCTTCCAGAGAGGAATCCCTCATTTCTTTGACCTTTGGCTATACGGTGGCATTTTGGGAGTGGGTCAGAGGAAGGGGGCTGTATATCCCTTAGTTCGCTACACTTTGAATTCATCCCCTAGTTTTCATCCTATGCCACACTCCTCTCCTCCATTCTATTTGATGGCCATAACTGCAAGGCCTTTCTGACTTTATTTCTCCACAGCATAATCTGCTTTCCTGTCAGGTTGGGAGAAAGACACTGGATAAATGCAGTGGCTCACTTTTTGTTAGTATTCTTTTTTCCATACTGTTTTCCACAGTGACTGCACCAATTTACATTCCCACCAACAGTGTGCAAGTGTTCCCTTTTCCCTGCATCCTCACCAACATTTGTTATTTGTGGTTATTTGTGTTCTTTTTGATGATCGCCATTCTGACAGGTGTGAGGTGATGTCTCACTGTGGTTTTGGTTTGCATTTCTCTGATGATTAGCGATGTTGAGCTGCTTCATCTACTTTAATCATCTAAAAAGTTGTCTTTTCTTAGATGCTGTTGATTCTTCTCCTGATATCTTTTTAGGCATGTGGTAGGGTGAATAACGGCCCCCTCGAAAGAGATCCATGTCCTAGTCTCTGGAAACTGTGAGTGTTCCCTTATGTGGCAGAGACTTTGCAGGTGTGGTTAAGTTAAAGATCTTGAAATGGGAGACTATCCTGGATATCCAGGTGAGCCCTAAATGCAAACACAAGTATCCATATAAGAGAGAGGCAGAGGGAGATTTGTTACAGACAGGAGAAGGGGATGTGATCATGGAGGCAGAGGTTAGGACGGTGCAGCCGTAAGCCAAGGAATGCTGGCAGCCACCAGAAGCTGGAGGAGGCAGGAACAGCTTTTCCTCTAGAGCCTCCAGAGGCCCTGCAAACACCTTGATTTCTATCCAGTGATATTGATATCAGATCTCTAGCCTCTAGAATTGTAAGGAAATCAATTTCTTTTAAGTCACCGAGTTTGTGGTAATTTGTTATAGCAGCTTCAGGAAACTAATATAAGGCATAGTTGTTGTTTTTTCTCCTTCCATGTCATTTTAATGGGGTTTTGCGAGTTAGGCTAGGTAAATGCATGTGGTCTTCAGATGTAACCGAAGCTTTGCAATGGGTTTCTAACTGCCATAAAGATGAGGCAAGCAGGGGAGAACGGAAATTTTGCCAGAATAGATAATTTTCTGATACTTTGGAATGACTCAGCTGTCTCCAGGGATAGGGTGGGGGTGGGCCTTAGATTTCAGTCACTTTTTTTTGGATTCTGAGGAAAGGAAGCATGTCCAAATGGCTGTAACTTATCTGGGATTTTTAGAAATAGCCAACAACATGCATGAATTCTTGATCCAGCCCTAGAACTTGGAAGAGTTTGGAATATCATCAGGTTGGAGTAGGGGGATGAGTTACATTTCACATTTTCTATTGCCCTGGTGTGGGAACTTTTACAACTATCCATTTGAGACATATGATTTCTTTCTATATGACTGCCTTGTGAGCCTTTATACAGTTTAAATAAAGGAAGAGGGATTGCTGCTTCCCCACCTTTCCCCATATTTGATGTTAATGATGCTTCCCGCTTATGTTGTCTGCATAAGACCCAAAGATCACGGAAAGCAGAAAGGGAATAGGGGTCAGGGACAGTGAGAGCTGTAACAGCACAGTGCAGGTATCCCGAGACCAGTGGATGGACTGAATGACGGAACTGGGCCCTGGAAGGGGTGTCTTCTTTTCACAGTCAACAAATGTTTAGGTAGCACTCACGAAGTATAAAGATCTTAGTACCACAGCCTCTTTGGTAGGAAATGGTAACCTTCACCCTATCCTTGCTCTTATCTTACATGAGTAATCACGATACATAAGAAACTGTAATGCATTAGTATACTATGTACCTGAAGGAATATTTTTCAAATTACTTGAGTTCCTGGAAATAATGAGAATTAAAGCAAAAAGTTTAACATCTAGAATTTACAACATTAAAACCTATAAAAAGACTGTTATTCAAATTGTCTTGATACATTATTAAAGAAATAAATCTCAGAATTTATAACAAAGTTGGGACTCAGATATTTTCTACAAATTAGATATTTCTTTTCTTTACATGATTAGAGTTGCTTGGGAATTTTTAGTGATAGATATAGGTCTTTAAGAATAATGATGAATAAGTGATGACAAATAAAACCTAAATTGGCAGGGTAAGCCAAATATACAGAATTATATTAGACAGAAGCCAGAAAATGACCATTTTAGGCAGCATGCCCAGTGGGCTGTAATTAGGTCTAATGCCGTTGTTTCTGTTACTTCATATGCTCCTGGTGGTCAATGAAAGTTTAAAACAATCAGAAACATATTCTGCAGTAATAAATTTTATTTTTGCTACACAGAGACATAAATACACATATTACTGCCTACTAATTCAAAAAACTGCTTCCCCCAAACAAATGACTCCCCTTAACTAATACGTCCCAGTTTCTTGACGACATTGAAAGAACTACCTAATATCAAGAACTGCATTTTTTGAAAACTTACTGAATATTGGATAAGCTGATTAGTGTTCCTGATAAAAGTAGGGAAGAAAGATTGGAAACTACAGGGTGGGGGGGGATGACAGATGAATAATGTGTGGAGTCATGAGGGCATATGTTAACAGACAACTAGAGTACTAAATCCTTGACTTAGAGAATCCACAGTTTCTTTCTTCTTCTGCCTGCCTGTTCCAGAAAGATCTTACATTTCCAGATGTGTGTGTGTGTGTGTGTGTGTGTGTGTGTGTGTATGACTGTATGACAGTTGGGGGGAAGGAGAGAGAGAAAGAGATGGGAATGAGAACAAGAGAAAACAAAATGATACAATTTTAAAGGAAAAGAGAAGTAAGCAAGACAAAGGCATGGATATTAAAATGGAGCAAGAAATAACATTAATAATTATAATAATTTAAAAAGTCAACCACAGAGATCTACAAAGGCCCTTATGTTTATGTCTGATATTTTAGAAGCCATTCAGAAAAGAAGCATATGGAGTCAGTTGTACATACGATACAAACATATCTGTGGCTCCAGAGGTACAGAAATATCCCTGAGGCTGGGGACAGGCAGCTGTTTCCTGAATGAAGACTTAATGGAGATGGCATCTTGTAATGTAAAGAATGGTATTCTCAACAGAATTCTGTGGTGCACTGATAATTTCTCAGGGTTGTTGATTATCAGTGGCTTCACATCCAACAACAGTTCAGCAAAATCACTCCTACCAAAGGCTGTTACACTACAAACCATGTATGTATACAGCTGGATGGATGAACCAGAATTTGCTTCTGAGGCAAATGTGCTCTGGAAAGAAACAGGTAGAGACAGCTGAGACTTGCCGTCTGTACTCCTTCAGTGCTTGAGAGTCATGAAGTGACTAAATGTATTTACTTATATGGAGAAAGAATGACTGTCTGCATAGAGCAAGAAAAATGGAAAGTGCTCATTATATACACTTAAGCAGCCTAGAGCTTCCTCTTCATTAGTTTTATAACTCCAAGTGTGGACATAGAGTAGATTCTTTTTCCTCTGGCTGAGTGGGTAGTTCTACAACCACAGGCTCATAGAGTATGGATAAAATATAAATAATGTTTTTGTTTTATTTATTTATTTATTTATTTATTTATGGCTGTGTTGGGTCTTCGTTTCTGTGTGAGGGCTTTCTCTAGTTGCGGCGAGCGGGGGCCACTCTTCATTGCGGTGCGTGGGCCTCTCACTATCGCAGCCTCTTCTTGTTGTGGAACACAGGCTCCAGACGCGCAGGCTCAGCAATTGTGGCTCACGGGCCCAGTCGCTCCGTGGCATGTGGGATCCTCTCAGACCAGGGCTCGAACCCGTGTCCCCTGCATTGGCAGGCAGATTCTCAACCACTGCGCCACCAGGGAAGCCCTATAAATAATGTTTTAATGATCCATCTTTACCTCCCAAGACAAGACTCAGTGGGGCTGATCAAGAGCTACCCATATTGCGCAACTCCAGAGGTCATCATTTAAATGGGGGTTATGTGAATGTCCGTGGATGCCTGGAATTGTGCTACTTAAAAGCTCTAGGAGGACCTTTTGTCAAAGGAAGAGCAGATATAAGGGCTAACATTTTTCCCCATTTCAATCAGGGTAGAGTGAACATGATGTTAGGTGAGGAATGATTGTGCCTGCCCAAGTAAACTGAGTCCTTTTTTGTTAAGAGAAGAGTCAGTACTTCCATGAGTAGGTAGTAGAGATGCAGTAGCAGCACAGACCAGGGGCAAGCCCAGTTGCTACAGGTTTTTTGGAGTGATGACTACTGGACCCTCCTGTAAATAAAATTTTCAAAGTTAAAAGTATAAGTCATACAAATATAAACAACCTGTCAACAATATCACTTAGCTTATCAAATAATGAAGGAACCAGTAAGATGAAAGGCTGATTACAGTAGCACTGGACATGTACAGAAACTGGACATTTATAGGAAATTCAATAAGAGAATCTTAGAATGAGATTTGTAAGTTAGATTGGAAACTGGTTAATGGCCTGAAAGGCAATACACTGTAACATATGGGGTTATTTTTTCTACCAGGAAGAAATCATTTGGATAAAATTTGTTAATATTCCTTTTACAGAATCAGTTGGGTGCAGTCTTGATCTTTATCAGGAGTTGCTGGGTATCCTAATCACAGTAGAGCTGATGTAGGGTTGGGATGCTGTTGGATTTTAATATTTGTTTTTATAAATTTTATCCTAAATGCATACGTAAAGTATTGTGGGTAAGAGAGGTTTCTTAAGCACATCAACCCCTTTTGCCCCAGAACTCACCTCTAGGGTGATGTGATAAAAGTCAGGACAAGGGGGTTCCCTGGTGGCGCAGTGGTTAAGAATCCGCCTGCCAGTGCAGAGGACATGGGTTTGATCCCTGGTCCAGGAAGATCCCACAGGCCGCGCAGCAGCTAAGACCCGTGCGCCACAACTACTGAGCCTGCGCTCTAGAGCCTGTGAGCCACAACTACTGAGTCCGCGTGCTGCAGTTACTGAAGCCCGTGCACCTAGAGCCCATGCTCGCAACAAGAGAAGCCACCGCAATTAGAAGCCCACACGCCACAACGAAGATTAGCCCCTGCTCGCTGCAACTAGAGAAAGCCCGCATGCAGCAACGGAGACCCAACATGGCCAAAAATTAAATAAAATAAAATAAAAAGTGATGTTAAAAAGAAAAAAAGTCAGGACAAATGTCCTACTTGAGCTGCTGAACACTCCATAGGTGAGAGACAAGGAAAATGATTTTTCTCTGCTTAGAATGGGGAGGAGACAGCTGTACCCCTCCCCTCCTGAAAATGTCTCCCTGGAAACGTAATGGGCCTGAATCTTTACTTCAGCCCTTTGGTTTATAAATAAAATCTCTCCAGGAGCCAGAATGCCATGTGGCCTTTGCCACCAAGAGATGTCTCCAAGTTTTGGAGCTCATGCCTCTTTGAAATGTAAATACCTAGGGAGGTAACACTCCAGGCTGAGCAGTAACCATTTAGGGTCTTTTTGGATCAGAGCAGTTAACTCCATCATTAGGGAGACAAACGGTTGCAGATCTAATCCTTATGGTATGTGAAAAAATGTTTCTAGGAGAAATGGAAGCAAACTTTTTCTTCCTAAGACTTTTCTGTCTTTATATTGTATGCATTCCTGTATCTCAGGAAGCTAGGGCTTTTGCAGGAGCAAATACTTTAGGCCAGTGGTTCTCAAAGTGTGGTCCCTGGACCAGCAGCGTCAGCCTCACTGCGAAATTTTTAGAAATGCAAGTTTTCAGGCATTACATTACACCAGACTTATTGAATTAGAAGCTCTGGGTCCAACAATCTGTTTAATGAGCCCTCCAGGTGATTCTGATGCAGGCCACAGTTTGAAAACTGCCACCGTGCACCATGTGCTCAGGAGCTAGTCCCAGTCTTCCTCTTTATTTCCTACAGCTGTCTCTTTGCTCCCTACCATGCATTAGTAATTCTTTACCAACTTACAAAGTCTATCTGCTGCCATGATAAGGTCTACTCATTATAGTGAGTTTGGTAGTAACCCAAAGAGCAAATTTACATGTAGGAAGCATTTTGGTGTAATGAGGTTTTTTTTTTTTTTTTTTTTGTAATGAGGTTTTGAGATCCCTGTTTTTGAAAGGGTTTAAAAACTAGATAAGCAACCACCTGTTTTGGATGATTTAAATATGGATGCCTGAGCAGCAGGGGGCTGGCCAAAATGACTAAACTTTTTCAGTTTCCTCAAGGCAAACGATATTTGGGACACCAAATAATAAGTTTCCTGATTGAAGAGTAATTGAGCAGGATTATCCCTTGTAGATTCAACATGTGGAAAGCAGACATTCAACATACATTATATTGCATATTGCATCACTAGTACATTTAGGAAATAATAATGACTACTTATACATGCTTCATAGATGTTTTTATGCTTTTAATTGGTTGGAATTCTGGTGTCATCTGTCTCTCTTGATGCCAGAATTGTTTAAGGTGTTCTGTGGTGTCTGCCACTTGCCTTCTGCTGTCTTCACAAGGGTGACATCAGAATTCCCTTTATCTGTAAACAGTGTATTCCCTTACACAAAAGTGGGTTCAGTCTTACAAGTGAGAACTCCAGGGGCCTAAGAGAAACTACCCATTTGTTTAGAAATCTGTCCTTCTGGAAAATTAGTAAATGATATCTGATCATATAAAATTCAGTTTCTAAAATCCCCACATGATCTCTTGAAATTCCCTTCCAGCTTTATGAGTCTAAGCAAACAGAACATGTGGGATCCATTACAGACATTTCCAAAATTCTTGTTATAGTTCCATGAACATAAATCTGATTTGCTTGGCTTTCATGGGAAAGATCATAAGAATTAATCCACAACAGAGAAGAAATGCATCTTAAGGAAAATATAATTACCAGCATGTGTGTTTCTGTGCTGCACGATTAATGTTGACCCAAAAACACATGTGAAATAAGAAAAATAACAAAGAAGAAAAGAGACCTAACTTTAGATAGCACTATATTCCCTAAAATTAAAGAGGGAATAATCCAGGTTAATATAAATACTAACATATGACTATAAATGCTTCAGAAACAGAGAATGTTTCCTGTTTCTTGTAATACATGAGTATCACCCACTTTCATAAAGCAGAATTGTTTTTGTGGACTGCTCAATTACTCCTTGCAGTACTATACTCTTTGTTGCTTCTGAAATTGGTTTGGAAGGGAGCAGTCGTTACTTTAAAAATTGCCAGTGTTTATCCAGGTTTCTGTGGCCATTTTGTTGAGGTTTTCAAAAGATGTTCCAAATATGAATATCCAAATATGTGCAAAGTACACAAATCTTTTTTTTCCTTTTCTCCTTGGAGGCTTGTTCTTGGGAGGGCTATTAAAGAAAGTTTCCTTTAGGGGGAACTTCTCTATATGAGGATTCAGTCAGTTGTAATTTCTCCTATCCACTTTCCAATTCTGGTATCCATGGTCTTTTGATTTTGAGACTGTGCAACACACCGAGTTGTGGAGAATTACTTTATCTCTTTAGTTTAAGGGGGCTTTGTAGTTTGGCTTGATAGGCCCACAATACCAGAGAAGAATAAATGCTACGATACTCTCTACCAACTGTCTTAGTAGGGAGAGGTGGTCTGGCCATATCTCCTTTAAAATGGAGAAAGTCAGAAAGATTTTTGTGTGACATGACCTTGCTGGGTTAGGTATGCTTGCTGTGGCATGGCGCTTTACCTAAATGCAAACCTGTTGGCGTCCTTTGGATCATGCACCTGTAACTGCTGTGGTGCAGCGTTCTCCCCACTCACTTCAGCCTGGCCCAAATATCCTCCCAGGGCTCTGGTGTTCTTTCTTGAAGGTCTTCCTCTTTACCTGAACCTGGAATCCTTCCTTGTTTAATGATGCTACTGCATACTTCTTTTGTGTGTGTGCGTGTGTTTTTCCTCTTTCCATGATTCTGGCTGAGGATTCAGATGCAGCCCTTTGAGAACTCCTTTGCTTTCTGTACCTAAAGACAACACAGAATCTTTTTATTTTAATGGTTTCACAACTAATCATGACAAGGGGGAGAGAAAGGAGATAATAACATGAAACGCCAAGAAGTTAGAAGTGTTTAAGAAATCTGACAAAGTTTCTTGGCTCCTATAGGTCCTTTTGTAATTCTCCGTTTTTCATTGTCCACCTTGAAAACCAATTCTAGGACAGCAAGAGTCATAGAATTTATCTATGTCTTATATACTAAGAACCCAGAAAACAAATCCTGACACAACAAAGGAACAAAAGATGTTGGTTACAGAATACATTTTTACTAAAAACAAGCTCGGCCAAAGGGTGGAGGGCTTAGATATTTTGGTTATAAAATTGATTTCTAGAAATTAACGTAAGTCTCTTTGTCATAGAATTTCTTAATTAAAACAGAGCCTAGAAAATACAAAACAAAATCCATTTCTTACTGAAACCGAGCAGAATGTAACCTCACTTTGTAGCTAAAAATAAAAAAGGGCCGAGGTGATGACTGAGGGTGTCTTTGTAGATTTCAGTACCATCATAACTAAGATTTACAAATACCACATTCTATACTGCCCCAAGGAAACCAGGATTATCATCTTCCTGTCTGCCCCATTGTCCTTCTGACTTGTGTAATTTGTGTACTTGTGTACTATGATTATCTATCTTTCCTCTCCAGCTAGTACAGTTTCAGTGACTCCTGGAAGTACATTTCTCTGTGACTGCCTGGCACTGAGCGGTATGTCCCGAACCTAATATTGTGCTCTTCCTTAGGAAGAAAACTAATAATGCTAACTATAACGTTAACTCTAGCACAGTAAGCCGTCTACATTTTATGGTTCTGAGTTTTTATTCTTGGCAGTAGAAATATGCTTGGTAGTTAATTTTACATCAGGCTGCAACCCAAGAGTTTGTGTCTGACAGCTTTAAATAGAGAAAATGAGTATTTTTAAAACAGCCCAGCAACTATTGGTATGAATCAAGTAATTTTGGGATACAAATGGATAGTGAGTAAAATCTACTCTATTCTGTAATTTTGTTGCAACTACCTGCTTCTGACATGAAAAGAAAAGTGGGCACTAAATCTAGAACACATTTTCTTTGGCTCTGAGGGTGCCAATGGGACCTTTTCCTCACTAAAAGATACACTGCACTAAGCTTTTCTTTGGCTTCCTAAAGCACCCAACTGCCCAAGGTAGTGAAGCAGGACGAGGCACCAAAGACCTGAGTGTGACTTCCTGACCTGGGCATAAAAATAAAACCTACCCCGTAAGGTGTTTTTGGGATTAAATGAGAAACGTGTGTAAAACTCAGCACAGAGCTGGTGCAGCCTACTCAGCAAATGTCCTAGCCATCCTTATTATCAGCTTCATCCTTGGGGGTTTACATAAAATTGCTGAGTCTCAGTTCCTTACCTGTGAGATTTAGAATGTATGAATCCGTACTGAATCATTAGGTTGTAAGGACTAAGGGCCCGCACTGAGTGTGGGCACAGCCAGTCCTCACCATCTGTTAATTTTATTTCGTCAGGAGTCCCAGAGAGTGTAGCTCTTCTGTGCTAGATCCAGAAATGTTACCATGCAACCAATTCATTGGTAGGATACCAGCAGGAGCAATTTTATTTCATTATTTATTTTCACCTTGCCCTCGATCAGCCCTTTCTGTCTGATCTCCCGTATCCACCCCCGGAAATTATCTAGGACAGATCTCATCGTTTTCTGGTCATATTCAGGCATTGGAGACAGTCTCATTTTCAGACATTAGAAAGTTCAGTCTTGTCTAAATGCAACGTCCATCTCTCACTCAATTAAAAACTTTCCCCTTTCACAGCTTGCTCCTTTGAAACCTATAGTAGGCCAGGGGTGCACAGTTTGACCAATGATTACACCTCCTGGGCTTTCCACATCTTTATCCCTGTCCTTGAGGTTGTTTCTGCTTCTTCTGGCATGAGGGTGGGGAGGAGGACAGAGGGGGAATGGGACATGCGAGTCTAAACTGACCAGGTTGGTGTTGGTGTTCCTCACAGCAGCTGCTCAGTGCTCTTCCTCTCACAGGCCACCCTGGTGAGTTCTTAGGAAGCTTCACCGAAGGGAATCTTCCATCTGCGCTTCCTTGGTGCAGGTGATGTTCTTCATGCTGACGCTTTTAGGTTCACCCTCAGGTCCAGCCCCTGATGGTCCACTGCCACCTCCTTCTGGTAGAACTGGTCCCCTGCAGGCAGTGTTCTTGCCTGCCATTGGTGGATGTGTGCCTGTGCCCATCAGGGGCTCTTTTCACTCTCAGTGAGGGCCAGCTGACGTCTTCAGGTGAGAGGGGTAAACCGAGCTCTGTGACCCCCTGGTTCCGGGGAAGATGATCAGGTTCTCCCAAGATCTCCTTCCCGCATGCTCTGCTGTAGGCTTATGCTGGAGCCCTTGGAGCCTCCTGACCTGACAGCAATGCCATGTCCCCGTTGTTCTCACCTTCCCTCATAAATCAGTGGAAGGAAGGTGGTGGTGGGTGGGTGACAGGTGGGTACAGAGCCAGGGTGATGGTGAGTTCAGTGTAAACGGCCTGACAGCTCAGTTTAGGTGTATCAACTCTTAACACTCTGAGTTATAATTCTGATTTATGTTGTTCTTTTAAGTTATATAGTTTTCTTAATAGCTTCATTTGATCTGGGAGGTCATGATTAGATCTGTTTTGTGCTTATGTCTTTCTAGTATGTTTTCAGTGTCCAGAGGGGTAGTATATGTTTTTTCTCTTTTTTCCTCCTATAACTTTGTATTGGATTTGACCTAGATCCTTTTCTGTTGCTCATATTTATGTGAAACTAGTTTTCCTAAATTTTTAGAAGTTATGGCTCTATTGCTCAAGGTAGTTTTCTTAATTTTTAGTGCTCCCACTTCAGTTTTTATATTTTTTGAAGCATTAGAGCATATGTTCACTTACTTTTTGAGATTTCCTGGCTCTCTTTCCCTTTCCCTGTTTATGTGGGCCCTGTCTTTCATTTTTCTATATTGTCCAAATTTTTCCTGAATTTTTATTTCATTCTAAGAAGTTTCTCCCCATTGTGGGGTGCTCTCTCGAAAGGAAATTCTGGCTGTTTGGTCTTGACAGTTCATGTGACCCACATTGCTTCAGTCTTTTTCAGACTTTACTGTGGGTCCCTTGCAATCATCTACTATTGAGTTGGGCAAAATGCTTTCCAGTTTTGGCTGCTGTTTTCAGATTGGCTGGTCTTGTTTCTCAGTGAATACCTGTGAACTATTTTGCTCTTTCATTTTTCAGATCCACCAGACACCCCATTTCTTCTCTCTGTCTTCTTCCACACAGACACTGACACCATGTACATTTTGTGGATGCTGTTAATTTATTGTTACCTGCTGTGTTTAGGGATATGTGGGTCTTTTTTGTTGACTGGTTTTGTTGCAAAAGTTGTTTTGTTCTCTTATCTAATTGATTGCTCTTTTTATGTGCAGATTCTTTACAAAAGTATTTTATTATACTGTATAAACATGAAGTGATAGCCCTAGTAAAATAACAAATTGGATTCTGTTATAAACAATATATTATGTTATACTTCTGTTTTTAAAATCAAGCGTTGTGATTCAATGGAAAGAATAATGATAAATTCTCTCTCCCCCATTTCAATAGCCAGTAAGAGCCAATGCCTAAGCGTTTCTTTTATTAAGTCTGATCTATTGTAGAATTCTGTAAGATGTCAAGGGTAGCGCAGCAACCTGGAGCTAGGAATAGTGGAGCTGTTACCACCCCTAGGCTGGAAGCTACAAGGGGAGATGTTAATGGAAGCCAGAAGGATGAGAGTAGGGCATACTTCCTTGAGAGAACCAATGACTTTCTTTTGAGGGACACAGCCAGGTTGAGGTGATTTTCCAAGGAGAGAATTAAGGGCGTAATACCCTGACCATATTCTCTTCTCTCTTTATTTTCTGCTTGAGCATCCCTGTTGGCTGAACACAAAATGCATGAGAGCCTGTGGGGTAAGAGCAGGGTGAAAGGAGAGATAAGGTACCTGTATTAAGCAAATATAAAATATCCAGTAAGCTAGCTAATTGTCTCACTAGAACAGAACTGTCTCAGGCTAAACATGTATCCGCATGTTATGTGGTACCTCTGTGGCTTATAAACATGTCATTATTGATTCAACAATATCTCCTTCCCATTACTAAAACAGAGAGAAAGCACTCTTCTTACCTATATACATGCTGTTAACCACATGAGGATGAATTTATATTTTTAGCTCCACCTTCTCTCTCCTTGGAATATTATTCATTAAAAAAAGTACACCAAAGTATTTGGAAATAAAAGGCAAATTGAAAAAAACCAATTATTAGTTTATGTAAATTATCTATAAAGAACTTTTTATCCACCAGTTTATATATGTGCTCATTTATGTGTGTAGCCAACTATGTCATGAACTTTATTCTAGATTTGAAATGATAATACTTCGCCCCCAACTCATCTTTGTGGGTTATAATGATGACATCAAAAAGATCTTTCATTTTTTACCATGATAATTGATTAAGTATATGCATTTTTCAAGACAGGTTGGGTTATGCAGCTGTAACAGATCCCTCAAATCTCAATGGCTTAAAACCAAGAATACACCCAATGAGGTCCGGCAGTAGACCTCTGCTCTTCACAGTCATCTGTGGTCCCAAGATGAAGAATGCACTACCATTTCACGACAGTTTCATTTCATAAAGTGTCTATCTGGTCAGCACAGCAGGTAGAGAACTCTGGAGGGTCTCATGCCAGTAATTGAATATTGCTGCCCTGAAGATGCATGCAGCACTTCCAGTCATAACATTGACCAGAATTAGTTATTAGACCCTGCCAAATCACAGGTGTGCCTGGAGGTGCAGTATTATGTGTCCAGGAGGAAGACCTGGATATTAGTGAGCAGTGATAATGTCTATCAAAGTATGAGCTTCCTTTTTGTCCTAAATTGAATGAGATCAAGACGTCTTATGAATTACCATCTTTTCTCTTTTGTACATTCTCTGTGGATACTCAGCCATGATCTGCCTCTAATCTTAACCCTTGAACACCTGGTACCAAAATTTCTTTCTTTCCCAGGTCAGCCATGGTGGAGTTTTACTCACAGAGTGTCGTAATTTTGGATCTGTCTTAAGATGATCACATACTTCAACTTGAAGGCTAAACTAGAAACAGACTACAAAAGACAAGGACTACTTTACTCTAAACGCATAAGTGAGGTTTGAATTAAAATGACTGTGAAGTACAGCTATCTAGCAACTATGAGAGATGTCACCCAGAAGATGAGAACGATATAGAGAAGCAAGCTGTTGCTTTTCTTCACGGAGGACACAGAGGACCATCCAAGGTCTGTATTCAATACACACACCCCTAAACTATATCCAAATTACAGAAAATGGGTTGATGTTGACTTCAGTTTCTTTGAGTCATCTCTATGCTTTTCAGTGGGAAGAAAATTAAATCCTCAGAGAACTTTGACTCTCTGTCTTTGAAATAATTTGTGTATTGATTGGGAGAATTGGTTACTAAACTATTTTTTCCAAGTTCCTTTCATCATTTTTATCATTGCCTAGGCTATGAAAATATAAATATGTAGAGACATAAAAATTAATATGTATAAATCCATTTACTATATTGTTTATTATGTAGAAGTCAATACTAAATTGGATTTTTTGGGTACTTGATTGAATCAATGCTAGGAAAGATTCAAAAAATTTTAAGTCAAAAGGTCAAAATCCTCCTCTTCACTGAGCTGGGATACCAATTCCTAGGAGACCTTTTGCTGATAAGACATTTCCAAAGTGTTAATTAAGGAGCAGGACTGTCCAAGTAACTTCTTTGATTTTTAGTTTTATTGGAAACATCTCAAAGTATCTTGATGTAAACAACTTTCTGTTCCTTCCCCAACAGAATTCTTAGATTGCTGACTTGGCAAAGTACAATCATTTTCATTCCTTTCAGATCATTATTTATATAACTCATTGCTAGCTTTACATCATTTCTTGTCTTAATGGTTTGTAAAATCAACAATCTGAGCACTTTGGGGAAATAGATTGTGTCAGTGTTGGGTGTTAAGGGGTAAAGCTTTGATGGAGACCATTGCATTCTCCTCTATTTTTATAGTGCATGAACAGAGGGGATGGGATGGTCACAACTGGGATGGAAATCAGAAATTTTATCTATGGGAGCTCTAGATATACACTTGGCAGGAAAAACTTAGCAATGAAATCAATGTAGAGGAAATGCTGTCTTTCTAAGCTTGCTTGCAATTTCATTTTACTTTTGAAATATTTGATTTCAAAAATAATACTTTCTTCTTATTAAAAAATTAAGTGCTACACAAATATTTAATAGTAAGGTAAAATTTCCTCATCCTCCAGAAGTAACTGTCACTAACAGTTTGTGTATATTCTTTATATTCTTCCAGAGTTTATTTTTTATTTTTTATAGGACTCTCTCCCTCCTCCTCCTCCTCTCCCCACTCCTCTGGCTTCCTCCCCTTTTCCTTCCCTTCTTCCTCTTCCCTTCATTCTACTGTCCTTATTCCTCTTCCCCGTATCTCTCCATTCTCATTCCCCCACTCCTCTTCTTTCTGTACTCTAAATTAGTACATGTGGCATTGCTAGATCAAAGATTCTGAACTTTTAGAGTTTTAGTAGATTGTCAGTAAATATTTTGCCAATTGATATGTTATTGATTGCTCTGCCAAATAAAGTTGTATTAAGCTACACCTGTCTAGACACTCATTAATACTGACTAGTATCTGTCGTTGGTCTTTATTAATCTTTGTTAATTCTGTTTTAATTTAAATTTCTTTGTTAGGTTTAGCTTCTCTTTATAAGTTTATTGGCCCACAGAATTTCTTCTGTGAGTTTCCTGTTCATATGTATTTTTCTCCTGTTGGGTTATTTGCCTTTTTTTTTTTTTTTTTAAGATTTTTAGAAATTTCATGTAATGTCTGAAACATTTATATTAACATATTTCCATACAAATAACTCAATGAAAGTTTAGTATTAGTTGTTTTGTTTATTTGTTTTTTTATACTGCAGGTTCTTATTAGTCATCAATTTTATACACATCAGTGTATACATGTCAATCCCAATCGCCCAATTCAGCACACCACCATCCCCACCCCACCGCAGTTTTCCCCCCTTGGTGTCCATATGTCCGTTCTCTACATCTGTGTCTCAACTTCTGCCCTGCAAACCGGCTCCTCTGTACCATTTTTCTAGGTTCCACATACATGCGTTAATATATGATATTTGTTTTTCTCTTTCTGACTTACTTCACTCTGTATGACAGTCTCTAGATCCATCCACTTCTCAACAAATGACTTAATTTCGTTCCTTTTTATGGCTGAGTAATATTCCATTGTATATATGTACCACAACTTCTTTATCCATTCGTCTGTTGATGGGCATTTAGGTTGCTTCCATGACCTGGCTATTGTAAATAGTGCTGCAATGAACATTGGGGTGCATGTGTCTTTTTGAATTATGGTTTTCTCTGGGTATATGCCCAGTAGTGGGATTGCTGGGTCATATGGTAATTCTATTTTTAGTTTTTTAAGGAACCTCCATATTGTTCTCCATAGTGGCTGTATCAATTTACATTCCCACCAACAGTGCCAGAGGGTTCCCTTTTCTCCACACCCTCTCCAGCATTTGTTGTTTGTAGATTTTCTGATGATGCCCATTCTAACTGGTGTGAGGTGATACCTCATTGTAGTTTTGATTAGCATTTCTCTAATAATTAGTGATGCTGAGCATCTTTTCATGTGCTTCGTGGCCGCCTGTATGTCTTCTTTGGAGAAATGTCTGTTTAGGTCTTCTGCCCATTTTTGGATTGGGGTGTTTGTTTCTTTAATATTGAGCTGAATGAGCTGTTTATATATTTTGGAGATTAATCCTTTGTCCATTGATTTGTTTGCAAATATTTTCTCCCATTCTGAGGGTTGTCTTTTCGTCTTGTTTATGGTTTCCTTTGCTGTGCAAAAGCTTTGAAGTTTCATTAGGTCCCATTTGTTTATTTTTGTTTTTATTTTGCTTACTCTAGGAGATGGATCAAAAAAGATCTTGCTGTGATTTATGTCAAAGAGTGTTCTTCCTATGTTTTCCTCTAAGAGTTTTATACTGTCCAGTCTTACATTTAGGTCTCTAATCCATTTTGAGTTTATTTTCGTGTATGGTGTTAGGGAGTATTCTCATTTCATTCTTTTACGTGTAGCTGTCCAGTTTTCCCAACACCACTTATTGAAGAGACTGTCTTTTCTCCATTGTATATCTTTGCCTCCTTTGTCATAGATTAGTTGACCATAGGCGCGTGGGTTTATCTCTGGGCTTTCTATCTTGTTCCATTGATCTATGTTTCTGTTTTTGTGCCAGTACCATATTGTCTTGATTACTGTAGCTTTGTAGTATAGTCTGAAGTCAGGGAGTCTGATTCCTCCAGCTCTGTTTTTTTCCCTCAAGACTGCTTTGGCTATTTGGAGTCTTTTGTGTCTCCATACAAATTTTAAGATGATTTGTTCTAGCTCCGTAAAAAATGCCATTGGTAATTTGATAGGGATTGCATTGAATCTGTAGATTGCTTTGGGTAGTATAGTCATTTTCACAATGTTGATTCTTCCAATCCAAGAACATGGTATATCTCTCCATCTGTTGGTATCATCTTTAATTTCTTTCATCAGTGTCTTATAGTTTTCTGCATACAGGTCTTTTGTCTCCCTAGGTAGATTTATTCCTAGGTATTTTATTCTTTTTGTTGCAATGGTAAATGGGATTGTTTCCTTAATTTCTCTTTCAGGTTTTTCATCATTAGTGTATAGGAATGCAAGAGATTTCTGTGCATTAATTTTGTATCCTGCAACTTTACCAAATTCATTGATTAACTCTAGTAGTTTTCTGGTGGCATCTTTAGGATTCTCTATGTATAGTATCATGTCATCTGCAAACAGTGACAGTTTTACTTCTTCTTTTCCAATTTGTATTCCTTTTATTTCTTTTTCTTCTCTGATTGCCGTGGCTAGGACTTCCAGAACTGTGTTGAATAATAGTGGTGAGAGTGGACATCCTTGTCTCGTTCCTGATCTTAGAGGAAATGCTTTCAGTTTTTCACCATGGAGAATGATGTTTGCTGTGGGTTTGTCATATATGGCCTTTATTATGTTGAGGTAGGTTCCCTCTATGCCCACTTTCTGGAGAGTTTTTATCATAAATGGATGTGGAATTTTGTCAAAAGCTTTTTCTGCATCTATTGAGATGATCATATGGTTTTTATTCTTCAATTTGTTAATATGGTGTATCACATCGATTGATTTGCGTATATTGAAGAATCCTTGCATCCCTGGGATAAATCCCACTTGATCGTGGTGTATGATCCTTTTAATGTGTTGTTGGATTCTATTTGCTAGTATTTTGTTGAGGATTTTTCCATCTATATTCATCGGTGACATTGGTCTGTAATTTTCTTTTTTCATAGTGTCTTTGTCTGGTTTTGGTATCAGAGTGATGGTGGCCTCATAGAATGAGTTTGGGAGTGTTCCTTCCTCTGCAATTTTTTGGAAGAGTTTGAGAAGGATGGGTGTTAGCTCTTCTCTAAATGTTTGATAGAATTCACCTGTGAAGCCATCTGGTCCTGGACTTTTGTTTGTTGGAAGATTTTTAATCACAGTTTCAATTTCATTACTTGTGATTTGTCTGTTCATACTTTCTGTTTCTTCCTGGTTCAGTCTTGGAAGGTTATACCTTTCTAAGAATTTGTCCATTTCTTCCAGGTTGTCCATTTTATTGGCATAAGGTTGCTTATAGTAGTCTCTTAGGATGGTTTGTATTTCTGCGGTGTCTGTGGTAACTTCTCCTTTTTCATTTCTGATTTTATTGATTTGAGTCCTCTCCCACTTTTTCTTGATGAATCTGGCTAATAGCTAGTCAATTTTGTTTATCTTCTCAAAGAACCAGCTTTTAGTTTTATTGATCATTGCCATCGTTTTCTTTGTTTCTATTTCATTTATTTCCGCTCTGATCTTTATGATTTCTTTCCTTCTGCTAACTTTGGGTTTTGTTTGTTCTTCTTTCTCTAGTTTCTTTAGGTGTAAGGTTAGATTGTTTACTTGAGATTTTTCTTGTTTCTTCCTATAAACTTGTTTCTTTCTATAAACTTCCCTTTTAGAACTGCTTTTGCTGCATCCCATAAGTTTTGGGTCGTCGTGTTTTCATTGTCATTTGTCTCTAGGTATTTTTTGATTTCCTCTTTGATTTCTTCTGTGATCTCTTGGTTATTTAGTAACGTATTGTTTAGCCTCCATGTGTTTGTGTTTTTTACGTTTTTTTCCCTGTAATTCATTTCTAATCTCCTAGCGTTGTGGTCAGAAAAGATGCTTGATATGATTTCAATTTTCTTAAATTTACTGAGGCTTGATTTGTGACCCAAGATGTGATCTATCCTGGAGAATGTTCCGTGCACACTTGAGAAGAACGTGTAATCTGCTGTTTTTGGATGGAATGTCCTATAAATATCAATTAAATCTATCTGGTCTATTGTATCATTTAAAGCTTCTGTTTCCTTATTTATTTTCATTTTGGATGATCTGTCCATTGGTGTAAGTGAGGTGTTAAAGTCCCCCACTATTATTGTGTTACTGTCAATTTCCTCTTTTATAGCTGTTAGCAGTTGCCTTATGTATTGAGGTGCTCCTATGTTGGGTGCATATATATTTATAATTGTTATATCTTCTTCTTGGATTGATCCCTTGATCATTATGTAGTGTCCTTCCTTGTCTCTTGTAACATTCTTTATTTTAAAGTCTATTTTATCTGATATGAGTATAGCTACTCCAGCTTTCTTTTGATTTCCATTTGCATGTAATATCTTTCTCCATCCCCTCACTTTCAGTCTGTATGTGTCCCTAGGTCTAAAGTGGTTCTCTTGTAGACAGCATATATATGGGTCTTGTTTTTGTATCCATTCAACGAGCCTGTGTCTTTTGGTTGGAGCATTTTAATCCATTCACGTTTAAGGTAATTATCAATATGTATGTTCCTATTACCATTTTCTTAATTGTTATGGGTTTGTTTTTGTAGGTCCTTCTCTTCTCTTGTGTTTCCCACTTAGAGAAGTTCCTTTAGCATTTGTTGTAGAGCTGGTTTGGTGGTGCTGAATTCTCTTAACTTTTGCTTGTCTGTAAAGCTTTTCATTTCTCCATCAAATCTTAATGAGATCCTTGCCAGGTAGAGTAATCTTGGTTATAGGTTCTTCCCTTTCATCACTTTAAGTATATCATGCCACTCCCTTCTGGGTTGTAGAGTTTCTGCTGAGAAATCAGCTGTTAACCTTATGGGAGTTCCCTTGTATGTTATTTGTCGTTTTTCCCTTGCTGCTTTTAATAATTTTTCTTTGTCTTTAATTTTTGCCAATTTGATTACTATGTGTCTTGGCGTGTTTCTCCTTGGGTTTATCCTGTATGGGACTCTGCGCTTCCTGGACTTGGGTGGCTATTTCCTTTCCCATGTTAGGGAAGTTTTCGACTATAATCTCTCCAAATATTTTCTCTGGTCCTTTCTCGCTCTCTTCTCCTTCTGGGACCCCTATAATGCGAATGTTGTTGGATTTAATGTTGTCCCAGAGGTCTCTTAGGGTGTCTTCATTTCCTTTCATTCTTTTTTCTTTATTCTGTTCTGCAGCAGTGAATTCCACCATTCTGTTTTCCAGGTCACTTATCCATTCTTCTGCCTCAGTTATTCTGCTATTGGTTCCTTCTAGTGTAGTTTTCATTTCAGTTATTGTATTGGTCATCTCTGTTTGTTTGTTCTTTAATTCTTCTAGGTCTTTGTTAATCATTTCTTGCATCTTCTCAGTCTTTGCCTCCATTCTTATTCCGAGGTCCTGGGTCATCTTCACTATCATTATTCTGAATTCTTTTTCTGGAAGGTTGCCTATCTCCACTTCATTTAGTTGTTTTTCTGGGGTTTTTTCTTTTTCCTTCATCTGGTATATAGCCCTCTGCCTTTTCATCTTGTCTATCTTTCTGTAAATGTGGTTTTTGGTCCGCAGGCTGCAGGATTGTAGTTTTTCTTGCTTCTGCTGTCTGCCCTCTGGTGGTTCAGGCTATCTAAGAGGCTTGATGGGAGACTCTGGTGGTGGGTAGAGCTGACTGTTGCTGTGGCGCTCAGAGCTCCATAAAACTGTAATCCACTTGACTGTTGATGGGTGGGGCTGGGTTCCCTCCCTGTTGGTTGTTTTGCCTGAGGCAACCCAACACTGGAGCCTACCTGGGCTCTTTGGTGGGGCTAATGGCAGACTCTGGGAGGGCTCACGCCAAGGAGCACTTCCCAGAACCTCTGCTGCCAGTGTCCTTGTCCCCACGGTGAAACAGAGCCACCCCCCGCCTCTGCAGGTGACCCCCCAACACCAGCAGGTAGGTCTGGTTCAGTCTCCCCCAGAGTCACTGCTCCTTCCCCTGGGTCCCAATGCACACAGTACTTTGTGTGTGCCCTCCAAGAGTGGGGTCTCTCTTTCCCCCAGTCCTGTCGAAGTCCTGCAATCAATTCCCACTAGGCTTCAAAGTCTGATTCTCTAGGAATTCCTCCTCCCGTTGCCGGACCCCCAGGTTGGGAAGCCTGACGTGGGGCTCAGAACCTTCACTCCAGTGGGTGGACTTCTGTGGTATAAGTGTTCGCCAGTCTGTGAGTCACCTACCCAGCAGTTATGGGATTTGATTTTACTCTGATTGCGCCCCTCCTACCGTCTCACTGTGGCTTCTCCTCTGTCCTTGGACGTGGGGTATCCTCCTTGGTGAAGTCCAGGGTCTTCCTGTCGATGATTGTCCAGCAGCCAGTTGTGATTCTGGTGCTCTGGCAAGAGGGAGTGAGAGCACATCCTTCTACTCCGCCATCTTGGTTAATCCTATATCAGCAGTTTCTATTTGCCTTTTTCAATACAGACTTTTATATAATGTTAATATATCATATATTAATATGTTAACATATGATACATAAATATATTATATATATTAATATATATTAGGGCTGTTAGACTTTTGTCTTTTCTGTGTATTGTCCATACTTTTCTCTGATCGACTCTGTCTTCTTCATTTTGTTATGATATATTTTGCCTTGCAGAAGTCTCAGATTTTCATGTGAACATATGTGTTCATTATTTATTTTATTGCTTCTAGATTTCATGTCATGCTTGGAAATAACCTGCTGCATTCTAAGTTTCTGACACATATTTGCCATTTTTTCCTTTAGTTTATTTGTGAATTTACTTTTTGTGCCTTATATGTAAGTTTTTATTCTTCTGGAATTTATTTTGTAACAAGATATAAGTCATGGATTCAATTTAATTATTTTCCAAATTGCTATCCTTTTCCAAATGACAGGTTCATTGTACAACCTGCTTCTTTCAATAGTCCATTTTTCTCTCCACTGATTTGAAATACCATCCTTATCAAATACTATGTTTCTATATACTTGAGTCTTTTCTTTTATTAATTCTGTCTATTTCTGTGCTGATCCTGGGATGTTTTCATTATGGTGGCTTTAATATATTTGAATATTTAAGAGACCTTCCACTTTCCTTTACTCAAATTTTGGACCCAACTTTAAAAGTACAGTGAGGATATTGATTTTTTTTTAAAGGTAAATCTTTTTTTATTTATTTATTTATTTATTTTTGGCTGTGCTGGGTCTTCGGTTCGTGCGAGGGCTTTCTCTAGTTGCGGCAAGCGGGGGCCACTCTTTCATCGCGGTGCGGGGACCGCTCTTCATCGCGGTGCGCGGGCCTCTCACTATCGCGGCCCCTCCCGCTGCGGGGCACAGGCTCCAGACGCGCAGGCTCAGTAGCTGTGGCTCACGGGCCCAGCCGCTCCGCGGCATGTGGGATCCCCCCAGACCAGGGCTCGAACCCGTGTCCCCCGCATTAGCAGGCAGACTCTCAACCACTGCGCCACCAGGGAAGCCCCGATATTGATTTTTATAACACTAATTTATAGATTAATTTGATAAAAAATGATGCCTTTAAACTCTTGAGTCTTTCTACCCCAAAATAAAATAAAACTCATTTTTCAAGTCTTTTATGGCCCTCATTGGAATTTTATACTCTTTTCTTATAGGGAAAATGTATTTCTGGTCAGTTTTCCCAGGGTGTTTTGTAGTTTTCGTTTCTATTATAAATATTTTTTTCACTACGTTTTATAAGAATATATAAAGTTTTTGATTTTTGTATATTAATTTTGAATCCAGCTCTGTGCTGAATACTTTGTTTCCTGCTAGTACTTTTAAAGTTGCTTCCCTTAGGTTTTCCAGAGAGACAGTCATACAGTCTGTAAATAGTAATGACGTTGCCTTTCTTTTCTGTATTTCTAAATCTTAGTCCAGTGCTCTGTTCCCTGACTTTTTCCAGTGCAAAGTGAAGCTGTCATGGTGATGTTAGGCATCTTTCCATGCTACTGCTTACTTTAAGATTTATGCTTCTGGTGTCTTAAATTAAGCATAATGCTGGCTTTTGGGTTGTATATGCTACCATGTTAATTAAATAACTATAAATGTTTATTGAAATTTTAAAAAATCAAGAATCAATGATTGATTTCAAACCAATTTTTATAAATAAATAAATTTTATCAAATGTATTTTTGCTATCTATTTAGATGAGTATATGGTGAACATTATTAATAGAATTCTTAATTTTAATCCATCCCTGCCTTTCTGGAATGGCTATCACTAGATAAGTGAAATTAACCTATATTTTCTTTTTTAAAGATACCTTTGTATGATTACAGTAGCAGTGATATCTATTTTATAAATGATCTAGGAAGCATTTCTCTTTTTTCTTTTTACTGTACTCCAGATCATCTTTCAGTTGGCTCCATTAAGAATTCATGTATATTTCTTTTTCAAGAAGAGCTTTTAGTGTTTTTATTCCTGAAGTATTATCACATCAGACACTACAGCCTGGATGGATATATAGTGTTTAGATCCCATTCCTTTCCCTTCAACCCTCTGCAGATGTAGTTCCTCTGTCTTTTTTGGCCTTCAGTGTTGCTGAAGTGAAGTCTGAGATTATTTTATTTTATTTAACACTTGTAGGGGATCTGATTCTTTTCCTCAAGTACTTATAAGAGTCTTCCTTTGTTTTGGAAATTTAATAATATCATTAGTAAATACAATTCTTTGTTTTTTCATGGAGCACAGTTAGCCCTTTTAACGTTAACACATAGGTGTTATTTTAGGAAAGAAATATTGGTGAATAATTTTTACATTCTATTCTCTGCTTTATGTATTGACTACCTTAGAAGTTTATTATCTTCACTTCTCTGTTATTTTCCTGAGCTTCCCTCTACATTACAACTGTATTTTCACCAGTATTAGTTCATTGTCTTGCTGCTTTCAATTTATTTTTTACTTCTGTAATGGTGTTTTCTCCTTAGCTTTTCTGGCTCCCTTTTATAGCTTCTTCACTTGAAATAGCATCTCTCCTTTGTTCTTTTGCATCTCTTCTTTTTGATCCAATTACCTATTTAAGATGTTTTGCCTAAAATTTTCTTCTGTTTTCTGGAGTATCTCCCATTTCAAAAATCTTTTCTTCATCTGTTATTTGTTGGGTATGTTCCTTTATTTCCTTAAAAAAATAAAAACCTGTCAACCATATTAGATTTTTTTCTACTGCATTTTGTTGACTTTTGACTGATGTAGCAGTGAGAGTTAAGCTGCAGATAAACGTAGGTATTTTCGTTATTTTAAGCACAAGGAATTTATGGCTGGAAAGTTTGTATTATGGCATCTGGAAAGACATGAGGAGCAGGTTTTAGACTGGGTCACCAAGAATGATTCCCAGACTAGCCCTCGAGAACTGGTGTACTATGGGAGCTGCTTCGTCTGTGAAAGTCAGGAAGCTGCTGTGGTAACAGGTGACATATGTAAGACTGGCAAAAGGTAGATGTGGTAGTAGGAGTTTGTGAATGTTGTCCTCCAATTGCTTCAGTTTTCATAGTGAAGTTGGAAGCAAAATCATAATCAAGAGTGAGGATGCAGGAGGAGATGATGGAAGTTTGAGGAGAAATGAGAAAAAGTAAAATGAATTTCTAGAAGAGTAGAAAATGAACAGGCTACAGAAGTGTAGTATGATAGCAAGAGAGCATTAGGGGATTGTTTGAGGTTTGTGATCATGAATTCAAAGTGATACCAATCAAGGTAGTTGTGTGGTTTTTTAAAGCCACATCCAGCTTCAGAGGTGCATACATGTAGTGGTTGAAAGGTTAGATTTAACCAGGGTTAGAAATTTTCCAAGTATTTATAATGATGGAGGAGAAGGACAGGAGAGTTAAGGATTATGAGAGTAAAGCTGGTTAAAGAAGGGAGAGAAATAGCAAGAAGGTGAGGTACAGTGGAAGTTGGTAAGACCAATAATCTGGAGTCCTAGTGGGGCCAAAGGATTGTTGCAGTTTGCATGCTAGATAGAGTGAGAAGAATAAAAGGAGGTGGTTATCCAATAGTAGAGTATGTGAAATAATGCTATGGAGAGGCTGAAGTTGTAATGACAAAATCTGTGGGAGCAGATGGCTAAAATAATGTGGAAAACAGTATCACTAGAGGAGAGGGGTTCAGGGAACTGAGAAGCTAGGGACTTGAAAAGATTATCTACATGTATGTTGAAATTTCCAAATATTAAGAAAGGAGTAGTCTGGAGAGGAGGACAATGAGCCAGAAGTGAAAGTTTTTGAGACACAAGAGTGAATAAACTGGTGGAAGATCTGTAGATAAAGCAATATTGAGGGGTAGGAGATAATATAATCTGATGCCATGAAATATACAGCTGGAGGTTTTTAGGTAGTGGAACTGAGAAAGGAATGAGCAACAGAGAGGATATCCACCTCATTCCTGTGCTCAGGGACATAAGGGCTATGAGAGAAAATCAGCCGTCACTTGAGAGGGCTGTGCAGGAAGCAGTGTGTTCAGGGCAATGCCAGGTTTCCTTTAGAGTAAGAAGATAAAGAGAATCAGAGAAGGGGCTGGTGATGTTTGGGACCATGCCAGTAATGGAGTTCAAAAGTCTAGTAATAGGATTACAGGAGGGTTGGGAGAAGAGAATAGATGAGGAGCTAGCAGAACCTTGTGGGGATTACAAGGTAGGAGATAAGGGTGGACCTAGACACCTGGATCTAAAGATTGACATATACAAGGCTAAAGGCTATAGTGAGATTCATTCTCATTGATTCAAGGCAGAAACTGGTAGCAAAGCTGAGTGTTTTGGGCAGGAACAATTGGATGTTTGAAGCTCCCTCTTGATCCCTATTGACAGAGGCAACAGGAAATGAGGAAGTGGGTCTTTGACCCAGTGTATGGACTCCAACTTGACATTGTATCATAGGGTTAGAAAGCCTAAGGGATGCATCTCCCTGAACTAGACACAGTCTGGGATTTGCTATTTATTGATGGGAGAGGATCTGCCTTGAACCTTAGTGGAATTGGAATTCTGCGGGAACTTGTTACTTAATGTGCAAAGACACTCCCCCCCCTCACCACCACCTTTATCACTGGTAATCTAGGTAGAAGGCCTAGAGGAGGATAGGTCTCAGTCTCTGTGAACAGGCCTCCTTGATGCCTGATGATTGGGGTTAGGGTCATAAATGAAGACTCTTGATCTGCTGTTTGTCAGAGAGTGGATGGGATCTCCATTATGCTTATGTAGGCATTGTTTAAATTGTCCCATTAAAACTTAAATGGAAAGTAAGATTTTATGTGTGTGTGTCAGGGGTGGGGGGCAGTGATGTGTGAGCTAGGATAGCAGCCAGCTTGTAGCCTTAGTTCAAGTATGTTGTTTCTAAACATTTTCCAGAAATGATACATCATCTGCCTTTAGACATGTCTCACTCTGGGTGTGTGTGTGGGTGTGAAGTTGGGGTAATATATGAGAAAGAGGTACTGCCTTCTAATTTTCTTTGTTTTAAAGATCATAATGATGGATTGCCCCAGTTAGGTTCACACAAAATAAAGATGACACAGGGCCCAGTACCATCTTCAACCTTGTCTCATTGTTTGTCCTTGGATGTGCAGATATGACTCTAGTGGATGCTTTTTTTCTTCTTCAAGGTTCAACCTGCCATTGGTATTTTCCCTTTTTACTTTTAAGGGATGTTATCTTTTTAAGAAAAACAAAAATTGATCAAGATTATGGAGATGGATTTCATTTTGAAGTATTTAAAGTATTTGGGTCCTTCTCAAATACTTTATTTTCTTGCTTTCTTTAAGTTTTCTTTCTGATCACAAGGCCTATTGCTTTACAGTGCAGTAATATTAAAAAAAAAAAAAAAGGTTTCCATGGCTCTAATTTAGTCAAAGGACACATGCAATGAATTTACTTTGGAGACCTGCCTCTGGAATTTTTCATGACTACTCTTTCCCTCAGGGCAGAACTCATGATTCCTTGATGTGTTTTTCTACTCTAGTCATTATTTAAGTTTCTCAGACTTACTACAACCTGTAATCTCCACTCCCTTGATTTATTTAAGCTTCTAATCAAGTACGTACTGTATGGTTCATGTTTATTGAATGAATAGCAGTTTCTGTTCCACTTCATCTTGTGGCTATTTAGGGGGGTGTTTTGGTCTTTTCACAGTCATTTTTAACTCTCAGCTATCCCAGACAAGTAGAATACTGTGTCCCTTTGCCTGCCTTTATTACATCTATCCTAAAGTATTTTTTTCTAATTATCATAAAGATTAAATTCCTTTTTTGGTTTGTGTTTCTTAATAAGCATTGTTTCTTCTTTTTCTTCTTTATTATTTTGCATTTTTTCCTATTCCAGTGAACTTTTGTGAATAGCAGGGAGTGTCCAATGAGAGGAAAATTACCTTCAGTAGATGTTCCATCATAGTTTGTAAACAATGTTTATCTCATAAACTAACACTTTATTAGGAAAAATAAAAACTTACACCCTATGAAAAGTTAAAACTGAATTACATTTCTTTAAGAGACTCAATATTTTTATAAATATCTTCTTAATAGTCACTGTACAGTATTTTCAGTTTTCCACCTGGACCAATGGAGGGACACAGATTAAAAGAAAAACATCATAAGGTTTTCTGAATGTGCCAGATGCTTTCCCTATAAACTTCTCCAATATTTCATAAGGAAAATTTCACAAAAATATGTGACATTGCTTTATAAGCTCTGCCTGGGGCCTGAAAACATGAAAATTAAGAATAGAAATGTCTGAAATGGGAGACTATAGTGAAGAGATTTACTTGAATTATATCCCTTTAGCCATGCCACCAGTGATCTTGCTTTGATGAAGTACTTAAGCACAAATACATTTCATTTAATGTGAAATCTAATCGTGCTAATTTGCCAAAAGAAAATGTCCAATTAGTGATTAATTTGCTTTCATCAAAATGTTTATTGGAACTTGATTATATCAGGATATATGAAGCAAATATAGTTTCTATATTTCTTAACATCTCGGTAGTATATCCTTGCATATCTTACCAGTTATACTAATAGATAAAAGATAGGTTACTTAGTGTAAATTTCTATTTTACACAGTTGACAATTTTTAATACTAAATCTATAACTGAATAAGGAAATATATAAAGAAAAAGCTAATTTATTATTGATGGTTAACTTCCTAAGTATTTTTAAAAAATCATATATTGTGGGAGAATTCTGGGTCAGCTGATTCCAATGTATGTGTTGTATTAATCAGCTATTTCCACAATAATACTGCATAAATACTCCAAAACTTCATGACTTAAACAACAACATGAAATTATTCTCATGCTCAAAGGTGTATATTTGACTGCAGAGTGATCTAGACCAGAACAGTTGGGCAATTCTTCTTAAGGCTGCTACTTGGAGTTATATCAGTTTTGTGTCCCTTTCACTGTCCTTGGACCAGTTTCTGCTCAGAGCACTTTTTTGTGGCAAAGAGCAGAAACTCTCTACACCCATCATCCTCTAAGGTTCCTCTGGCCAAAGTCAGTCACGTGGCCAAGCCCAGAATCCACGGGGCAGGGGAATATACAAAACCCATGGAGGAGTGAGGAAGGGTAGGAGTTAGTGTTTATTGAAGAGTAATCCAAACTCTCTTGTAATTTTTATTCTTTATGATAAATTATATGTAAGATGGAAAGGATCCCTATTTGTGAAATCATGTGCAGATACACTATACAGTATCCCTTCTTTTTCATGGCATCCAATAAGTTTAAGAGTAAATTTAACTATAAATTTGCCAATCCTTATTTTAGGACCCAAGATGAACTTTTTAGCAGCTGTTTGTTTTAGCAGGTATTTGCTTCATTTTTGGTTGTTTATTTACAGATAGAGGTATATTTGGTGGCTCAGTAGAGTCTGTTTCTTTTTGTGTTTTTTTTTTCTCTTGTTTTTTCTCTAAGAATGAACATATCTCTTGCGGGAGAGAAGAAATGGAAAAATGGCTGCTCCACTAAACTGCTGTTCTAGGGCAGAGGCCACATCTGTCTCTATTCGCTGCTATGTTTCTGCACTCAGCCCAGCACTTTGCTCTCAGTAGGCTCTCAATAAATATTAAACTGATTACCAACTTGCAAAAGGGTCTTCTTGTGTCCCACCTCTATTTCTGCTTCATTTTGTGTTAATACATACACTCCCTGAGAATACAAATTGACGTTTTCTTTATTGTGGTAAAATACACATAGCATACAGTTTACCATTTTAACCATTTTAAAGTGTACAATTCAGGGGCATTAAGTACATTTCATAAGGCAAACTTCACAAACATGATATCGCTTTATGAGCCCTGCAATGCCATGGCCACTATCGAGTTCCAGTGCTTTTTCATCACCTCAGATGGAAATGCTGTCTACACCAAGCAGTTACTCCCCAACCCTCTTCCTCAAAGCCTGTGGTAAGAACTAATCTGTCTTCTCTCTCTATGGATGTGCCTATTTTGGACAGTTCATACAAAGGGACTCATACAATATGTGGCTTTTTGTGTCTAGCTTCTTTCATATACGTTATGTTTTCAAGGTTTATCTATGGTATGTAGCATGTGTCAGTACTTCGTTCCTTTTTGTGGCTGAATAATATTCCGTCGTATGGATATGCCATATTTTAGTTATCTATTCATCAGTTAAGGAATTCAGGCAAGTAATATTTCATATACATGCTAATTGATTCTAGATATCAGATGAAGTCTAATAGGTTAACAATCTCAGAGGTTTTACTTACTTCTCCCTGTAGAATATATCAGTGGAGAGGAATTCTTTTTCAGAACTTGGTTGGAAAGGGAAGAGGAGAAAACTGGAAGACTTTCTAGAACAGTGATATGACCACAGTGTAGAGTGAATTCCCACTGCCCAATTAAACTGTGGTACTGTGTTGTTGTTGTTTTTTTAACTTCAATCTAGATTACTATGATCAGGTATCATAGTCATTTGACAGCAATTTGGTCGGAAACCAGGAATCAGCAGCTGGTTATTTTAATTGTGACTTTAATCTTGCATCTTTTCCTTATTTGCTGTGATACATGCTTTAATTTTCTCTTTTATAAAATAATAACAATACCCAAACAGTACTTTCCTACTTCTTCCCATGCTTTCTGTGATAATATTATTTGTGCTTTCCAGCCTCCTCCTGCTCTCCAAAAATGTTTTAAACCCCAGGTCATTTGAGATTCTGATTTAAGATTTAAAAATACTTCCTTCCTTGAATGTTTATTACCCAATTGGAATCTGAAAGGGACTGCATGACTATTTCATTATCCATAGAGTCCAAGAGGAGTGCAATGGAATTAATTTAAAAGCTTGGGAAAATAAGATATATGAATAAAATTAAAGGAATTGGCATTATGTAACCTGGAGAAATGAGGACTGAAATCTTTAATACATGAAGAACTATTATATAGAGGATATAGAGGAGGATGAATGATTTTTCTCTGTCTTCCATGAGAACAGAATAAGAGGAAATGGATTTAAGCTATAGCACACAGGATTTAGATTAGAAATAAAAAGCTTCCTAACTCTAGGGAATGTAAGGCATTTTATCAGTGTCCTTGTTAAATCCCAAAAGGGATTTAAGGAAAAGAAATAGGAAGAATTACTTTTATTAACATTGTTTATTAAGAGATGTTCCTAAATACCCTTCCTTGTGAATGTTTAGAGGAGGATAGAGACCTACCTATTTTGGGTGGTCTCGGCTCCTGAAGAAAAGAGAGGGCACCGTACTGTCATGTTTCTCCTCTGTAGAAGTGTGGAGCACAATGCTTTGCAGGCAAGACCTGCTTAATAAAATGTAGTGAAATGAATAGGTCCCTCTTCTTAAAGACAAGAAAACCTAGGTAGTGTAATAACTATATGCTTTAAGATCTAGCAGCTGGCTGCTTCTAGGATCAAATTCACACAATTATTTAAGACAAAATGTAGATTTGAGCCAGAGAATAGATTTCTACCTGTTTTATACCTAGAACACTGGATGAACAATCCAGAACTAGACTCAGGCGCACTCTCTCCCTGCTATACCCTGGATGCCTGGACTGTTTCTGGATCAACAATTTAGTAATAAGCTATGAACTGGTTAGGTGAGTCAATGACCTGGTTCTAGTGAGCAATATACATACAATACTGAGCAGTTTATTTCAAAAATGATTAAAAATAATGTATTCATTAATTATTCTTTGAGTTCCTATAGCATATGAGGCATTACGCTAAGTCCTAGGCAGTGCATAAAATGGAAAAGCTGTCTGTGAAATAATGTGGAGATAAGCTGTCCCTTATTTTTAAAGGCATCTGGCAATATTAAGGCTAAACGTCAGGAGAAGGTAGATAGGAAAAAACCAATGGAAACAGCTTTGTGTTTTCTCAGAAGGTATTGGGGTTTAGGCTTATAAACTCCACATCTGTTCCCTCCCTGGCATCAGCCTCTTCCCTTTGTCACCCACCCCTTTGTCAGTCAGTGCAGGCAGACTGACCTGCCCTTCCACCCCTGCACTGTACACCGCTTCCCGCATGTGCTTGCCATATCACCAGCTCGTGCACAGGCTTACAGCCAACATTTTCATTCTCTTCACTCTTCAGCCAGCAGGAATTCAAGGGTCCTGAATGGAGAGTAATTTGATGGCATTTGAAGGCCTGCTGTGGTGGTGGGAGTGAGCAAGGCCCTGTGGGGCAGAGGTCCACAGTCTAGAGCCTTGGGCCTAAATCTGAGGTACCAAGTCTAGAAATTTATTTTAACTTCTATGACGGGAATAAAGTGATGAGAATTAAAATCTACCATGGAGTGAAGAAAACTGTCAAGCAACACCGGCAGCAGGCACTGAGAAATAAAAAAAGAGAAAAAAATTGTTTAAAATGCTGGTTACGATAAATATATAAACCAATCTTCAATGATGCATAATCACCAGTAACATAAAATCACAATAACAATGATTCATCATCAAATATGCCAGATTAATTTTGCATATATTTCATTTCATTTCAATTTAAACTATTCATGTGACTCAGTTTTCAAAATTTCTTGGTTTTGTAGCATGGTTGTCTGTTCAGAGCATATAAAACAATAGAGAAGACAATACCCACCCATGGAGTACCCACCCATATAATTATTCATACTGTTTGGTTGATGTTTCATAAATAATGCTGGTTAAAAAAAATTTTTTTTCTGTTGAAATGGAAGGAGTATTTCAACGATATTCGAAAAGACAACAATTGGCATATTGTTCTGATTGCCTTAGCTGCCTTCCCTGAAGGAAACATGCTTGTTTTCAGGGCTGGCTAATCTTGGAATAATAATACATTGTTCTCAATGTTAAGTTGAGAGAAATTTAATCAGACTGCTTTCATTTTGGCAATTTCAGGATTTCTAGCTTCCATTTCCTGCCTCCCCAGCAAAAACTGAACAGAGAATATTGGATTTTCTGCTTGTCAGATACTTCGCTCAAGCATTACTTTTTTTTTTTTTTTAAATAAGATTTAATCAAAAGTAGTCTCTCCCTTGGCCATCCTCATCCTTGTCAGGCACTGTTTTTAACCTTGATAAAAGCAGTATTAAGTCTGTATTTTGATTTTAAGGTTGAAAAATTAATGTAGGCAACTAAAGGAATCAAAACAAAACTTGGGGATTAACTTTTACAATTAAGGCAAGAAGAAAAGCAATTAGTGGCTTGGCTATCAGATAGGCCTTCACCGACCCATTTAATGCAATTTCCTTAACCCACTAGTATCTTTTATCTGGATTGAGCAGTGATTCTTTGTCGGTCATCAATTAAATTTTTTTCCCTTCCCCTTGAAGGAGTTATTCCAGATTCCTGGCAGCCTTGCTGAACTGCAGTGGAGCCAAGGACTTTTATGTATGCAAATTCTTAATTGTAAACATTGTGACAAGCATCGGCAAACTGGGATTTGGCAGAGTTGGTGTGATGTCATCGAAAAGAATTTCCTTTGTTTTATTTAAAAGTGGTTTCCAAGTTTTTCCCCAGTTAGTCTGGCTTTTATCTCAAGCTCCAAGAAAGCCGTTTACCAGATGTCAGAACCAAGACATAGTCTTTGACTTCTAAGGACTTTATCCAGGCTGACCTGGATTACTCCCCTTCATGGATTGAATACAAACTTCTTAAATAACACTCCATTTCTCCAGGCTAATGTTCTCTCTTTTCCTTCCATTTATCTTACCCTGTCTATCCTCATCCTTTGTCTTAGGCAGAACTTTCGCGTCTCAATTCCCTTAGCATGAAAGTGACTCTCAAACACTGTCATCTCCTTAAAATATTTTCAAAACGAGGTTTTGATTCCCACCCTGATTTCATCCTGTATAAGCAGTCAAGTTACAGGTTGATGAATCTGATGTAAGTTAGTGGCAAAATCCTAAAACAGAATATTAAACAAGTGGTTTGTTAGCACTTAGGGAAAAAGTCAGTGATAAATTGTGAGGGTCTGAATGAATTTTCTAAGAACAAATGGCAAACCAATCTCTCCCTTAGATAGGTTCCTTGCATTGGGAGATCAGAGAAACTGTATAGAGCATTTTGATTCCAGCAAGATATTTGAAGTAGTTACTCAAGGTGGCTTCATGGACAAGATGTAGAAAACAGCTGGGTGAAATGGTCAGGTCTGGCAGAACAGCTGTGGCTACTTAGTGAAATTATATAATTTAGGAGGTGATTTTTAGAGGTGTGCCACAGACTCTAGTTGGCCCAACTTCAATAAGTGTTTTGATTTATGGTTTGGATGAGTCATGGAAGGCCCTTTTCTATTTCCTGTTTGATTGTCTATTTGATCTTCAAAACACCACCTCAGAAGTCTTCTGTCATCCTTCAGTTTGATTTAGAGATCTCCACTCTGTACTGCTATAGTAGTTTTTCATAGAATTTACCACATTGTTCTGTAATTCCTCATTTTTCCTGCCTGTTTCCTTTTGTAGGCTGTGAAATTCTTGAGGTCAAAGACCAATCTTATTTAACTTTATATCCCAGAGCATCTGGTACTCAGTAAAAAAATTTTTGAATAGGTGAATGAATGAGTGATTTAGTGCCAAGTTTAGCATTACTTTCATGTAATACAAAAATGCAATATAGTTAATAATAGAATTAAGATTCAAAAAGAGTTGAGTGGCTAAAAAAATGGCTCCAATTAAAATGATGAAGTTCAATACCTCGACTCCATTGATTTTACCGACCACCTTTGATTGTCTCTTACCCCCTTGCTGTTTTCTATTTCCTCCTCACCAAGCCTAATTTCATGGTTGATCATTATAATCACTCCCTTGCCCATCTCTTGCCTTGTCCTTTACAAAACCACAACCCTGGGTAAATCCAAGTCTCTACATGGATCCATGGATAAACAGGACTGAAGAAAAGCCCACCACCCTGCAGACTTGCCTCACTCTTTTTTTTTTTTTTTTTAATAAATTTATTTATTTTATTATTTTTGGCTGCGTTGGGTCTTTGTTGCCGCACGCGGGCTTTCTCTAGTTGCGAAGAGCGGGGGCTACTCTTTGTTGCTGTGGGAGTGCTTCTCATTGCAGTGGTTTCTCTTGTTGCAGAGCATGGGCTGTAGGCGTGCGGGCTTTAGTAGTTGTGGCATGAGGGCTCAGTAGAAGTGGCTCACAGGCTCCAGAGCACAGGCTCAGTAGTTGTGGCGCACAGGTTTAGTTGCTCTGCAGCATGTGGGATCTTCCCGGACCAGGGATTGAACCCATGTCCCCTGCATTGGCAGGCGGATCCTTAACCACTGTGCCACCAGGGAAGTCCCACTAGCCTCACTCTTAATTCATGACCACTAACCTGAAGTGAGCCCTTAATGCTGCCACTGATCATTTTGTATGTCCCTAATCTCTTCCCTCTCCAAGTCTGTCACATGACTGTTTAGACTTTTTCTCTCTCTCCTCAAACACTATCACGTTCCCCATTCTCACTCTCAGTTGATGACCTTCCTTCTTTTTCACTGAAAAAAATGTAAGCAATCTCATGAAAACTTCCACATCACCCATCATCTCCTCTGCACCCACATACTTTGCCTTCCTTTATGTTACTAGAGAGATAAACTGTTACAACCAGACATAAAACCATCATCATATACACTGGATTCCACCCCTTTCATTTACTCAAGAAAATAATTCCAGGAATTCTGGGATTTCTTACAATGTCTTTTCTGTTTTCACTTTCTACTATGTCACATTCACAAGAATATAAACATACTATTATTTCTTCTACCTTAAAAAGTCTTCTTTAGATCTTCTGCCCTAGTTCTTTGCAGCAAAACTCCTCAGAGGAATCTATTTGACAATGTCTCTAATTCTCTTTTCCCATTCTCTATTAAAGCCACTCTAATCAGCGTTTTGCCCCCATAATTCTTTTAAAACTGCTCTTCATCCTCATCTTAGTTGATTTGTTAGCACCCTTTGGTGCTTTGATTACCTCTTTCTTTCTGGTTGATATATTCTTTCTTTGACTTCCAAGATACCATTCTAGTTTGTTTTTACCACTACTTTATTGTCTACTCATTTTCAGTCTGTTTGCTTGTACTTCTCTTCTCTGCAGCCTCTTCTTCTTTATGAGCCCTAGAAGTAGGGCTCACTCCTTGATTTTCTTCTCTTTCTGCATTTATTGCCCGATGATCATCTGGTTTCATGGTTTCTGTATACTGATGACTTCCAAATTTGCATGTCCAGTTTAGATCTCCTTCCCAAATGCCTGATTCTTACAATTGTCTAGGAATGATTTCCCCCTGCCAAGTCTGCTCCATCTATAGCATTCCCCATCTCTCATTTAATGGCATTCTATCCTTAAAGTTTTTTGGGCTAAAAACCTTGATTTTGTCTCCCTTTCTCTCACGCTCCATATCCAGTATATTGAGAAAGCATGTTGACACTACTTTCAAAATAAATCCAAAATCTCATCACATCTCATCACCTCTACTGTTACCACCCTAGACCCAGACACTATTATCTCTAGCCTGGATTATTGCAGGAAACTCCTCCTGGTCTCTCTGCTTCTACTTTTGGTGCCTTCAGTCTGTGCTCAATATAGCAGCCTCTGCTGAAAATCCTGCTACATCTCACTTAGAGGAAAAGTCAGAACCTTGCAGTGGCTGCAGGAGCCTGCATGCTTTGCCCTTCCTCCCATAACTTTTACTTCATCTTCTGCTAGACTCCTCCTTGCTCACTCTGCTCCAGTCACAATGGCCCACTTGCTGTTGCTCAGACACACCAGTCGCAGTGCCACCTTAGGGTCTGAGTTGGCTCTTCCCTTTGCCTGCAGCACTCTTCCCCCAGATACCTGCGTGCCTTTCTGTAACCTCCTGCTTAAATGTCACCTTCTCGGTAAGTCTGCTCTGGCACACTATTAAATACTAATGATTGCACCCCAACTCCCAGCGCCTCTGATCCTGCTCTATTTTTTTTCTTTTTATATAACACTTGTTTATTTTTCAGTATACTATGTTATTTACTTATTTATCAGATTTATTGTCTTTCTCCCCCTGTAGAATTTAAAAACACTTCACAATTACATGATGGAAGAGTTGTGACTTACCATTTGCTTATGAGAAAAAACAAGAGTTTTAGATGTAAATACAAGACACTGTTATCTTCTCATTGCTAAAAAAGTTAAGCATCAGGTTGTGTTAATAGTAAGTAAAGGGAAGTAATCATTTTTCTATTTGTTTTACAAATATTTATTAAGTACCTCTTATATGTTAGTAACTGTCATAGGTTCTGGAGCTACAACAGTGAACAAAACAAATAAAAATCCTTGACCTCATGGAGTTATATTCTGGTATATTTTATTGTACACTGCTGTATCTAGTGTAATACACTGTATTCTGTATGGGCTATGCCAGACCAATCATACTGCATTTCCTTTGATCATTACTCTTTGGATCACACTGGTTAAGAGCATGGGCTTTGGAATCAGAGAGACAAGGATTTGAATCTTGGCTCACTTTGACCTTGGAAAAATTACTTAACTTCTCTGAGCCCCACTTTCCCCATCAATAACGTGTGGGTACTGATACCTACAGTAAAAGATCATTTAGACTGTCAGGACCTGACCCATTCCAGATTAATATTTCTTACTTTAGGTATCTTAACTCCAAAAGAGCGCAATGATTTACAAAAGGCATTTTAGTCTGACAGTTTTGGTATATAATATGAGATGTCAAGTATGATAAGAAATAAACAAATTTAATATGCATAGATGTCTTACAGAATCTTTTTTATTACTTGAATGCCATGCAAATTACTTAAAGAATTCATTGTGTATCTGTGGATGTTTTGATTGAAAATATTTGTTTACCTGTGAAAGGAAAATATGTATCACATAAAATATAAATATTTAATGATGTAAATGTTGTTATATATAACTAATATATTTTGCCCACCAAATTTTTACTGCAAAATCAGACTTTATAAGCCATACTCATTTCCTTAAAAACATGGCTAAAAAAAGTCTGGTAATTATTTTAAGCACAAAATTTATTTTAAAAACATGAAATTTGTTCCTAATCTGCAGAAAGAGGTTTTGTAAGATCACTAACCATCAGGATTTGCTTTTTCTATAGCAGCCACAGGAGAGGATGATAGGTCTTTGGAAAAGATCAGGCAGGGGCCTCTGCTTGCTTGTGCCTTCCTTCATTTTCAAGGTTCTCTCCCATCCTATGCATTTGGAGTAACTTCTGTTTACCAATGAATACATTTTGTTCCATGGGATTTATGAAATTTTCACAACATCAAAGACCCTCATCAGAATCATTTTCTAACCATCCTTTATAATCCTCACTGCCTTGTCCATTTTGTCATCACCTTCCTGTCATTTGCAGCCTTGGAGGTCACACCATCTCTTAGCACAGAATATTGTAGCAAAATGCTCCTCTGTTATTGCATAGTGTAACTAAAGATGGACAATCATGAAAAACCTTTTTTTAAGGATAAATTATTTATTTGAATGCTTACAGTATTTAAACTTTCAGATAAATTATCTTAAGTACAATTGGTATGAGGAGTTCAAGAAATAGTAATGTATATAAAGAATTTCTCACAATGTATGGCACAAGGTAATTGCTTAATAAATGACTTTAATTATTATTATTGTACAAACAGATTAGTGTATATTTAGAGGAAAATTCCCAGGACTATAAAGGGATCAGTATAATGTGAGGATTTTTTTAAAAAGTAATTGTCTTAACTATATACATACAGTTGTAGATTCATATTTCCTTTAGAGTTCTCTTCATACATTATCCATAATAGCTGATGAGTTTCTAGTTGACAAGAACCATGCCAGTTTAACTTGTTTTTTTTAAATTTCTAACCAAGCACTAAGAATTTTGTAGGCACATTCTGTTTGCATTAGATAAAGCTAATTTAATATTTTTCTTACCACTGAAGGAGATTGGGAGCTTCCAACGATTCTTGGAAATCATTAAATTAGGATTAATGATTATCTATATAGAGAATCTATACTGCATGCATTAATGTTAGACAAGGTCAGGGATCTACATTATTCATTCATTTATTCAGCCTGTCATTTTCAAATCATTCAATAAACATTTATTGAGCATTTTGCACTCCTTATTAAGTATACTAGATGTTGGAAAATTAAAAATAACTTTTAGGCTCTATTATTAATATGATAGATATTTGTGCTGGAAGACTATTTATATGTGAGACATCTGTGGGGGAGTTTAGCTTTTACGATCTAAGGAAGGAGACTAGATTATACCATAAAGTTTTATCTTGAATATACTTACATACAAATTCAGGATTGTATTAGAGTTTTTTAGTTCAAGTAATAGGAAACCCAATCCAAATTGGCTTAAGCTAGAGAGGGAATTTATTGGCCCATATACATGAAAAGTCCAGGGTATTTCTTGTTTGAGTACTGCTAGATCCAGTGTATTGATGTAATCAGAACCAAATCACCCTTTTAATCTTGGTTTCGCCTCCCTCTGGAAGTTGGCTTCCCTCTCAGGTAGGCTTTCTCTTTGAGCTGTCCCGTAGCAGCTCAGACTTACATCTTTCATGCTGCAGAAAGGAAAGAATTCTCACCCTGTGCCCATGACCAAAGGCCTGGAACTTTCTGATGTGGACATATTCTCTTTGCTTAACTGATTACTGTGTTTGGGTGTAGGCGGATGATGTTCTGATTGTCCCTCAAGGATCAAGTGTCCACCTCTAGGCTTGAGGATGGGAGGATGGAGTTGGTTCCATGTGAACCACTTAGTCTGAGAGTTGGTAAGAAGTACCACCCAGGCCCATTACTCAAGGAAGAGGGATGCATGATGAGGAGTCACACAAGGATCCACAGCAAAGGTCCTGTGACAGGTGTGGGACTGTTCCAACTGATGGGGTTGGTAAGAGAGAGGAGAAAGAGCTTCAGATTAACATTAATCTTATGTATTTTGCCATTTACATTGGTGATCAGACACCCTGTCTAGAAAAACTATCACTGTGCTTTCGATTTCTTTAATTGTAGTATGAAAGATCCCTTTCCAGAACCTCCAGGTAGACATAGAGGTTTTGATGTGCACACCTATATGAAAAGTGTGCATCTAAAGATGCTTGTTCTTTGTGTAGCGAGATGTGTGACTATCCATGAATGTGCATTTCAGACAAGGAATTTTCCAATTTTTATAGTATCCATGCTCCAAATATCCCTCTTGAAACTGCTGAGGACATAGTCCTTCTACTTTATTTAAAAACAAAAATCAAAACAAGAGCAATAGCAACACAACAAAATGCTCCATTTACCTTTAAAGGTATACTGTGAATATGCATGTTTGGTTGTTTTGGGAGGGGAAGAAATGTACACTTGAATTCAGTGTTATTTGAGAATCTTATGGATGCATTGCAGGCACCTTCACACGCCAGACACTGAATTTACAAACTCATATGATTATCATAAAGCCCAGCAAGGCAGATCTGATCTCTGTCTTTCACATATCTCAAATGTCTAATCTAGTCAGTCTTGACTATGTTTATATTTATGAGAGAAGCAGTAAAATACTGATTGGAATTGGTGTATTTGGCTGAGTCTTACCGATTGGTGGATACCATCAAGATGGTCAGCAGGATTTTCCCTCGGGATGTGAGATTCTGTTGATTTTTATTCTGGAACAATTCTTCTCAGAAAGAGGATCTTCCAGCTTCCTGCCTGGAGGGTATAATGATGGCTTTTAGCATACTAAATGTGGGCAGGCAGAGGGGCTTGGGAGTTTCACTGTTTATTATGCTGATAAAATGTAATCCTCCAGTTTTCAGCAAGGCACCACATCTCACCCTGCTCTGTGCTTGGTGTCCCAATCTAGGGCCCTCTTGTTCAGTTTTTGTTGGAGGTGGAAGAGGTATGTTGCCTGGTTATGGAGGTGGAGACCTGAACTTCTCACTGCTCCTCGTAGAAATTTTCCAACTGGCTTCCTTAACAACTGCTACCTCCATTTCCTAAGACTTTCGAGGATTCTAGGATAGAGATGGCTTGCTTCTCATTTGTATCATGCTGTTGTAGACTTAATCTTCCTGCTGCCTGCTAAGCCATTTACCATTTCTCCATCCACTCTCGGCTTTCATATACTATTTGGTTCAGGGTTATAGAGAGCCTCAGTCGTACTGAAGTCAAAGTTTTGTTTCTGTTTTTTGTTACCTATGCTTTTTGAGAGTGATTTTTAAAAGAAGAGGGCAAAAATATTTTTACTATTTTGAAGCCAGATGTCATCTAATTTATAATTCTCTTGACCTCAGTGTCCTTATCTATAAAATGAGCTAGATGGCTTCTAAAGATGTAAATGCCATCATCATTATTGTTTTCATATTAATATAAGTGTACGTGTATTATTTTAAATTTCTAGTTCATTGATTTAGGATAAATTTTTCCTGTTGAGGAGGCCTGAAAAACTAAAACATCCTATATGTTAATTAATTTTACTTCAGGCATATAAGTACAAATACAGTTGTATCCACTATATTATAGGGTGTCCCACATAAAAGCAATTAGTTAATTGAAGCATATTCTTTAAATGGGGCATCAACCAAGCAGATCAAACCACAAAAAAAAGAATGTGATTGTTTACTAACTGCTCTAACATAAGATCCTTAGAGCTTTGAAGAAAGTGACTTTACCAAATGCTAAACTTAATTTTAGGTGATGCAACTACTTAGTTTTAAAATAGTTCAAAAATACTAACTTTATATGAAACTCTAACACATTTTTTTAGGTGAGCCATTTATTCTGTAATGATTCAGTTGCTAACTCATGAGTTAGAGAATCAATTATTTTTAAAACAATTTTTTAAAGTTCTGTGCTCTTCCACTGTTAAATTGTGACATGTAATAATAGGTCCATTTTGGGAATTTACTCTTAATAAGACAGTTACAAAAATAATACAATATAAAATTTCAACCTATATTTGGGATTTGAGTATAACACACTACTCTGACGCATAAGCCCAAAGGAACACATTTCTTATTTACATGTTTCTATTATCCTTTCCTTCTCCTCTCTTCCCTCCATTTCTCCCTTTCTCTCCTGAATATCCTTAGTTCTATTTTGTCACTAAGAAAAAGTTTCTACATATCTGGCCAAAGGCCAAAAGTGAATACCAAGCAAACTCAGTCACCTCTTTGAGGATTAGTGATGGGATTTTTACCCAGCATGCCCTAGGTTTGCAGTGTTTCTTTTGCCAAGATAAATCTCTGGGCAATCCAGTACTTGTTTGGAAGAAGACTTGAGAAAAGTTTAATCATTTGTGGAGTTGATTTTTTGACAGGTCAGCAGAAAACTGCTTTTTTTTTTTAATCCAGATTAATGTGTTTAAGTAAGACTCAGGAAATAAAGAGTACTGGCTTTGGCAACAGGTTTGGGCAACAGGCAGATGCAGAGAGTTCTTGGAGAGGCATCAATAAGCATATGCATCTCTGGGGAAAAAAAATCCCACGGACCTATAAAGAAGCCAGTTTTTCAGTTATACGAACATCAAGTATTAATTGTTTCTAGACACGGTTGGATAGAGAAGGAAAAATTGGGGCCTGGCCTAGTTTTATCATGTGACCATAATCTCCAACAGCGACAACAATATCAATAAAACCGTGGGTTCCCAGAAAACCCTTCTAGAACCTTTAGTGAAGACCTTGGAGTAGAAGAGTAACCGGAAATCGAATTACCATGCAATAAGGATGGAGGAATAAAAATGGAAGTGCAGGTACTTACCAACAGCTAAATGGAGAGGAAGGAAATGGAAACTTTTAAAATGCTTTGAATGGACATGTGCTCCTGCATGCAGTCATCTAAAAGAGAGGCCAGCTAAATTTGGTCATCTTTTAAAGTTCCAATGACTTGTATTTCCCAGGAGTGACCAGGCCCTGAGAATGTGACTCATGCTTACCAAACTACTTGCATGACTGAGGTAGACACAGAATGATGATTTATTTATTAACAAAGGAAAATATAACTATTGTGTGGCCTGGGCGTGTATGTGAGAGCATGATCAACACAGTCCTTCTCTGTAGACAAACCTTCTTGAGAAGCTTTATCATGGTTAGAAACCATGGGAACAATACAGTGATTTCAGGAATAAAAGTTATATTATCAGTCTGTTCTTTTCCTAAAGTTAAACAAATTGGGAATCACAGTGTCATGGTAATCCCAGACCCGGAAGAAGGGGGCTTTAAATAAACTCAGTGCACAGTGGTACCATTCCAGGGATATGTGATGTCTCCATCTCTTGAGAGGAATGGTTTTGCCAGATGGACCAGGGCAGTCACAGTCTGATGGCATGTGCTTCCAATATCCTCTCAGCAATAGAGTGGCTTTGCAGTTGGACCGAAATAAGTATAAGCAATCTCCTTTTCAGTTTACTTGGATTCTCAGAACTGCTCAAGCTTCATCCTTAAGTCTACTTCTGTTTGATAATGGAGTGCTTCTGGGAACAGCCTTACTTGATGGATTATGTTCACCCACTGTTACTCTCCAGTATCCATCCATCTTTCTTCAACCAACCAAACTGGAGAATTAAATGGTAGTAGAATAGAAGCCACCACCCATTCATTTCAAATCTTCACTAGTGTTACCACATTGGCTAGTCCTCAGAATTGCAGTATGGCTTTTGGTTGAATATTGTGGTAGGGATACATGTTCCAGAGTATTTCATTTGTTACTTAGTCCTTTATTCTTTACTCTGTGAATCAGGAAGCTATCATGGGGGGCTCTATGATTAAGGATATCCATTCTTCAGCTCCTGAGTTTGTATTTGTTTGTAATTCAGGGTCCTCCTAAACCCACTTTGAGGCTGTCAACATTCCATTTTAATCTGAATCCATATACCCTCTCTCTGACCAGTAGTCTAGAGTGATATTCTGGGTCCTCAGGAATTAGTGTTAGCTCAGAGCCAGAGTGCAGTAGCATTGATACAAAAGTTTGTTTCACATTTCCAGTTAATGCTGTAGATTTCTGTGTAGATGGATAATAGGAGTAGATGACACTTACTGAGCACTTATTATGCATCAGGCACTGTTCTGATTCTTGTTTCTAAATGTTCTAGATGCTGGTATCTCTTTCACCAAATATCCAAAATCTTTGGCATAAAGAATATTTTTGTGGGCCCACCCAGGGGTACATAGAGGAGATGGGCAAGTCACATGTTAAATCTACCAAGTGTTCCTAGCTTGTGAAAGGAGAATTCCCTTCAAATAAGAAATGGGGGGACTTCCCTGGCAGTCCAGTGGTTAGGACTCTGCACTTCCAATGCAGGGGGCGCGGGTTCGATCCCTGGTTGGGGAGCTAGGATCCCGCATACTGTGCGGCACAGCCATTAAAAGTAAATAAATAAATAAATAAATGCCTCTCAACTCAAACAAAAGTACGACTAGAAAATTAAAAAAAAGAAAGAAAGAAATGGGTCTGCAGGCCGAATGGCCTAAAGCAAAACAAAATATAGAGACCTGGTAAATGTCTGCTACACACATACAGGTCCACCTCATTCCTTTAACTGCCGCATAGTGTTCTATTGATTTGATATTTCATAGTTTATTCACTACTCCTCCATTAACACAGTTTCCTTATTTATTGCTACTTCAAACAATACTTTATAAATATTTTTATATGTCTCTGAGCACATATGTGAAGATTTTTCTATGATTTGTATTAAAAGAAAGGTTTCATTATCAAGTGTGTTCATATTTTGCCTCTGTGTTGGAAAGGCTGAGTCCCCATATCCTATCCTTTTTTTTTTTCAGACATACACAGTGTTTACTGGTACTTTCGTTTTGAGCTCTAACGAAACGGTATTTGGAAACGATATTTAGGATAAACAGTTCATTTGGATAAAAGGTTTTGCTTTGTTTTTGAGAAGAGAAGATTCAAAGTAACCATAGTTATGAACTATGGCAAGCAGAGACAGAGGGCTGTTCAGGAAAAACCAATGAATGGAAAATGAAACTCCTCCAAATAAATGAATAAAAAAACCACACAAGCAAAAAACAGCAAAAAAAATACAAATGCTTTAACCAACAATCTTGTCCTAATAATGAGAATCAATCTCATATAGATATCAGAAAACTGAAAAAAGCTAAGATAGTCAAATCATGTCCCCTAGAATCTGAGTAGGGAAAATTAAATAGGTTCCCAACTTTTAAAATACAGATTTTAAAAACTTTAGCTTTCTAAGCCAAATATATATAGCATATGGTTTTATATGTCCAATGCCCTCATCTCTTTTTTTTCCCTCTGAGCTTACAGGAAAACACTGTGTTTATTTCTGACATTTGGGAAAGCTGTTTCAGCCCCAGTGTTGATTGATAGCAGTACATACAAGGATTAATAAAAGAGATGTTTTCAGTGAGTCACCAGCACAAGAGCTAAAACAGGTCACATCCCAAGGTAAACCACGCAGGTCCCAGCATCACCCCATAGAGTTTTAGAGCTGTGATTGAGATTCAGAAAGGAGGAATGTGTGTTTGCCAAGAAACATCAATGCGTTTGACTTCTTTAAACCTAGACTGCTTGGTGGCATTTCCAGACAGCTGATGAGGTCTGGAGGGGAGAGTGTAAAGCTAAAGTCAAAAACCCTACTGAAGTGAATTTGCTGTAGTTTTTTATTTTAAATGCATGGATGTTTCATGGTGAAAATTTTGAAATGGAAGACGTTAGTTAGCATGAAGTGATATGCTAGTCCTCACTCATATCTTGGCAGGTCTGCCTGATTTTTCAGTAAGGGTCAAAATGCCAGGAAATTTCATGTTACTCATATTCCTACTCATATGCTATTAATGATATTCAAAAAAAAAAAAAAAAAACTGAAAAAAGAAGCCAAACACCTCGATCAACAATCTGATCCTAATAATGAAAATCAACTGCTATATAGAAACCAGAAAACTGGAAAAAAGATAGTATAGACAATATTATTGATTTGATATCCCAATCATAATAATACCACAAATACTTTATCATATTTTCCAGTAAAGGAGCTTCATACATAATTAACTTTGATCTCATCCTAAATAATCCTAGATTATCTGTTTACTTTGCAATTATTAATGTTTCTCTAATTTGTTGATGAATCTATACCTTTGTATACTATTATTGTTAATATGAATTAATAAGGCCCACATGCAAGAACCAGTGTGTCTCCTTGAAGTTGCCACTGCTTCTTTTCTTGTCAAGAATATGTAGAATTTTTTCTTTCATCGAGTGTGGGCTCTTGCTTGACATTTAATTCAGTTGTGTGGGCTCTGGTAAACTTATTTATTTAGAATTCAGTGGTAAGTCTCCCCGCCACCGCCCCCCTGCCCTCATCCATTCACTGCTGCTCTCTTTACAGAAAAACCTAGCAAAAATAGATAACATGTGTTATGGGCTGAATTGTGTCCTCTCAAAAATACATATGTTGGAGTCCTAACTGTCAGTACCTCAGAATGGGCAGAATGGGACCGTATTTAAAGATAGAGTCTTACAGAGGTAATTAAGTTAAACTAAGGCCATTAGGGTGGTCCCTGATCCAATATGACTGGTGCCCTTATAAGAGGAGGAAATTTGGACACAGGTACAGAGGAAAGGCAGCTCTAGAAAGCTAATACAGCACAGGTGCTTTATTCCCCAGACTTTCCTGCCTGAAACGCCTCATACATTTTTAGATTTATCTGTCCAATACATTTCTTTACACAAATAAAAGATCGTAATATAATTATTTCTTTTTCCAAACTCAACATAACATGACACACAGTCTTCACTGGAAATATTTTCAACTTAGGCCATCAAAATGAAGTTGTCTTCGCATATGATTTATGTATCATTTTAACTTTATTTATTTGTTTATTTTTGGCTGCATTGGGTCTTTGTTGCTGCACGCGGGCTTTCTCTAGTTGTGGTGAACAGGGGCTCCTCTTCGTTGTGGTGCGCGGACTTCTCATTGCGTTGGCTTCTCTTGTTGCGGAGCACGGGCTCTAGGTGCCTGGGCTTCAGTAGTTGTGGCACTTGGGCTCAGGAGTTGTGGTTCGTGGGCTCTAGAGCACAGCCTCAGTAGTTGCGGCGCGTGGGCTTAGCTGCTTTGTGGCATGTGGGATCTTCCCAGACCAGGGCTTGAACCCGTGTCCCCTGCATTGGCAGACGGATTCTTAACCACTGTGCTACCAGGGAAGTCCCTTATGTATCACTTTAATACTGTCAGATCCCTGGCTTTCTGGGACCCAAGGTAGGTTTTTCTTCCATTGCATATATACTGTAGGATCTTCTGCTAGCATGAGCATTTGCTTTCTTCAGATTCTTTCTTTTCTACCTTAGTGGTGGCTTGCTATTAATTTATAATTTTGGGGGTAGCCTAGTGTGACATGGCTGATTTGAGAATGTCTCTCAGTTCACAGGGAAAAGATAATCACAACCTCTGGCACTACCATTACAGCCCTATTTCCATCTCCTGGTGTTTAGAAATGCTTTAAACTTACCTTCATGGCCTTTTGGCCCATTGGTTAATTTTATAGTTTGCTGCTCTGGGCAGTCTGGACAACTTACTATTTAATATCAAAGCTCTTTGCTTTTCTCCCTTTATATTTTTGTCCATGTAGAATGTCATCTTCCATCAACTCAAGACCAAATTGAATGCATGAATATGTGACAGACAAGTTCTTGTTACAGGTCACTTTTTGCGCCCTATTTACCATCTAGATGTGAATTGGAAATAGGATAAGGAGATTCTAAAGCCCTTAGTTTTGAGTTTACATCACAACTGGATGGTGTGTATATATATATATACACACACACACACACTTATGATTAATGTTGTGGTGAACACATAGAATTGGTGTGTGACTTATGAGTGATTCCTGATTCTTCACTATGGGCAGATGGGAGATAGTACGTACCTGAGTGATATTTACAAATATCAAATTATGTGATTTCAAAATTCAGTCTCTAAGGGAAGCATGTATGCAGATTAATAGGAGGTTGTAACCCTCTGCCAGTGGTTCTGTGTTTTGGCAAGAAACAGTTTCCTTGTGTAACTAGTAACTTCAGATGGTTGATAACCGTTCAAGAGATTGAGAATTATTAATGTTGGTTTTCACAATATCTTGCAGGCATCGTTCTTATTATAACCTTATATGACACAATAGGCCATGATGATGGGTTCACTTTACGTTTCTCTGGGACTAAATATTTTGAAAATGATAGAAACATTATATGTAGTCGAATGGTGTGCTTTATCAACTCTAGCAATGCTCCTCTTTACCAAAGAAGATACTTGTCAGATAGAACTTCTTTCGTTGAAAAAGAAAATAAAAAAAAGAATGGTCAAATATAAAATATAATTCCTCTATTTATGCTTTCATGAAGAAACAGATGTCATTAGCCTTTGAGTTTTGTGGCTTTTTTACTCACTGGATTCTTATGTATTTTAGGAAAGGTGTGGTTTAATGTTTGTGTTTGTGCCTGGGGTCAAATGTATCAGTGGTTTAATATGGGAGAAATCTAAGAGAAGTTATTGTAGGAGATTAGACTGACAGCATATCTAAATTTCCTCTTGTCCTGAATCTCTTATGTGGCTGAATGTGTATATATATATAAAATATATGTATATATTTGAGAGCAATGTTGGAAAAGGAGGAAGAATGTCATCAGCAGGCAGAAAATTTTGAGAATTTTTGTGAATTAGAGAGAATGCAATCCTGAGATCCTCCAAGTTGAGAGTGACCTAATATAGAGGAGAGGGAGGTGAAGGAATAGCCCTCTGAGTAGTTAAACAGGAGCTAAATCTGAGCAGCAGAATGGTCAGTCCTTTCACTTCCCCCACTAAACTAAATGACAGGCACAAGTGAAATTCAGTGTCAGGGTAAGCCTGAAAAGTATTATCAAAATAAAGCCTTTAGGAGTCTGAGTGAGAAGGAGAGCAGATCATGTGGTGACATGAGACGCACACGGGCACAGAGGGAAAAAAGGGAACAGACTGCTCTGCCAGGAGTTTCAAGCTCTGAAGTGCTTCTCTGCCAATGTACACATCTTCCTAAGTTGGCAAGGTGTAGAGCAGATGGGTACCCAGCCTGCCTGCCTGCCCATGCCCAGGGAGCCTGAAGGGGTGTTGTCTGCTTGACCCACCCTAACAATTTATGTAAAAACTAAAAGCAGTCTTTTCGATCAAAGTTGAGGCCTGCTGGAACATTGGAACTGTATCACTGCAGAAGTAACCCATGCCAGCTATTAATGGACAACCACCTATCACCAGGTAGTTGATGAAAAACAATAGAAGGAACAAGATGAAGTAACAGAACCACAGATCTAAGGTTATAAAAGAAATAATTCAAGAAATGGATGAAAACTTAATAAGAAACACATAAAAAATATCTTTAGAGAAAGTCAAGTGACTATTATCCATTAAAAGAAAAGCAAAGAAGGAGGAAGATGAGGAGGGGAGAGAGAGGGGGAGGAAAAGACTCTTATGAAGATGAGTAATTAGAAAACACAAATTGGTTCTAGAAATTAAAAATCTCATTGGCAAAGTAGGGGAAAAAAATCAAATGCAAGGGCTGAAAAACAGGATGAACATTGCTGAAGGCTGAATTAGTGTTCTGGACAATAAAATATTCTAAAATTTGGAGAAGAAAGAGAAAGGGATAGGAAAAAATGAGTTAAAAATTAAAACACAAGCATTTTAATCCTTGATGTTACACACCCATAGAATAGGAGTTTCAGTAAAAGAGAACATAGGAAATGGAAGTGATGAAAAGGAGCTAGAGGAATTTCCCTTGAGCCGAAGGTTTTGGGTCTTCAGATTGATAGAATGCCCTTAAATAGCTACATCCTAATGAGGTTTCTGGTTTCCAAAGTCTAAAGCTTCCAGAGAGAAAACCAATCAATCAATCACACAAACAGATGGCCAAGAAAAGAGTAAGAGTCAAATTGTAATCAGACTTCTAGTTAGCAGCGCTGGATGCTGGGGAAGTAGTTTAAGGAGGCTTTTTCTGTCTGTGAGCAGATGGAGAAATCCTCTCCCCTTTTTTATGCCCACTTAGAATAATTTTAGTTTAGCCCTCTGTTTCCCAAAACTTCCTGATCATCCAGTCACCTGGGAAACTTTTGAAAAATTCAGATGCCTAAGTATACCAAGAAATATGGGTGAAAGAGATCCAGGGAATGGTCTGTGAATCTGTATTCTAAAAAGCTCCTCAGTTGGGAAATAATTGGCTGAGCCCCTAGACACTGATGACTCAACTCCATTAGCTGTTTGGTCCATGTGACTCTACTCCATGGACCTGAGCTCCAATCTAGGGCTAATTCCTCCTTATTCTAGACCACAGTGCTGACTGACTCAGTGTGCTCTGTCTGAGGCCATATATGTCTCATGTGGCCAGAACCCAGGCCACAGTAATAATATTCACGGCTTCTGCTTTATTTTAGACTAAATGTGTACTAGATGACAAACTAACAAAAAATGTGAAATATTTTTGTAAATGCAACTCTATTAGAAACTGTTATCTTTCATTTCTGACCCACCAATCATTGTTTGAAGCCTTAAGTTTCACGAATAGGATGAAGAACTTGGCAAGAATTTTCCAGTTAAATTGCAGCTGTTCAGTTCACATGGATTTAACTAGGTCTAATTAAATTAAAAATTAAAGATTTATCAGGTAACACTACAGAATTGTCATATTCATAGAGAAGCCCTTAGAGTTGCCTTTTAATTCTATCAAATTTGTCATTAAGAGAGAATGTCTTACACTGGCCATATCATCGGAAGTCACATTAAGTAAAGAAGTAGCTTCTAGAATGTGGTGCATGACATGAGCACTGAGAAGTAGGGTCAGGTACACACAGGAATCAACATTCCATAATCTTGTCAGATCAATACAGTTTTGGCAGATCTTATTCACACTGTGGATGATTGAATCCACCACTACTTGCATGTTTAAAGACAGAGAATGTAGATTCTATGCAGAGGGCGACTAAGAAAAGGTTTGCCATTCCTACAATTGAATGCTGCAGCATTAGGTGGTATAAAACTAAGTAATTTTTTTTTTTTTAACTCAAAGAGTTATTGTGAGGATTAGGAAAGAAAATGTGTGTGGGTGAAAGTGCACTGTAAGTTCCAAACACAAATCAGATGGGAGCTATTTATATTAGCATTATTTTTATTGTTATTGAAGCATTGGTGGACTTTTGAAGGCTCTCTCCTTTCTTTCCTGTTTTAATTTATTTTCTTATTACACTCTAATACATGACATAGATCCATCAAAAATTTTCACCGCATTTCCCTGCCATGGCTCCTTTTCCACCCTCTGACTTCCCTCCAGTGAGCTTCTTCTTCCCTTCCTCCAGTCTCCTTTTAAAGCTCCTTCTTCTGACTTTCTTCAGTATTAAAGGAGAAGGAGAAAAGTACAAAAGTTGAAACATTTATATAAATCAATTTTATTAGTAACTGTTATCCGTTATGGCTGAACTGAGCCTATCGTTAGTTTATGAGTGTCCTGCCTAGCTAGCAGTACTTCCCCTTGAAGGCATAGCTAGCCATTCATTTCTTTGATACACCTACTGGTTAAAGAGTTTTTATTTTCATTTCTAATCAGAAAAGAGGGCTAAAATAAAATTTGGCTCCAAAGAAATCTCTGTGTTCACCTAAGCCTATGTTGGAATTTCCAAAAGATTATACTCCTCTTAGGTCCAATAAGTTAGAGGGAAATTTTGATTACCATGCCTGGAACTTGTGGTCAGTGAGATTAAAAACTGTAAAGGTCTATCGAAAGATGCAATTGAGATAATGGCTATAATTTTAGGACTTAATAAAAATCATGACCTCAATGTTTCTGAATTTCTTTCAAAAAGTAAAGAATATTTGCTTTACCTCAGGAAATAAAAACAAATAAAAGTTTAGTTTATATGAGAACCTCAGAGACAGTCCCAGTGATCAGCTCCTAATGATTGTGTGTTCAGAGGAGAGGAGACCAAGCATTCCTACTTTAACCTTTTAACCTTTAACCTTTTATGGTATTTATTTTATACACGTTAAAGGGTTAGTATGACATTGTTCCGTTTTCTTTCTTCTTTTCTTTATTTTTTTAAATACATATTTATTTATTTATTTTTGGCTGCATTGGGTCTTTGTTGCTGCACGTGGGCTTTCTTTAGTTGTGTCCAGTGTGGGCTGCTGTTCGTTGCGGTGCGCCAGCTTCTCATTGCAGTGGCTTCTCTTGCTGCGGAGCACAGGCTCTAGGCGTGCGGGCTTCAGTAGTTGTGGCACACAGGCTCAGTAGTTGTGGCTCACAGACCCTAGAGTGCAGGCTCAGTAGTTGTGGCGCACGGGCTTAGTTGCTCCGCGGCATGTGGGATCTTCCCAGACCAGGGCTCAAACCCGTGTCCCCTGCATTGGCAGTCAGGTTCTTAACCACTGCGCCACCAGGGAAGCCCTCCTTTTCTTTAAATTGAAGATACATTGAGTGCTATCAGTACATTATAGGAATAGAATACTAATTTTATTAGAGAAAAAAAAAAGTGGCATTTACTTGGTCTTGATTTAGAGAATAATTTATGTAAACTTTTTTTAAAGGGCAGGAGATGTCAAGCTTTCCTGATAAATTTCAAACTAGATCAACACATTCATTGGCTCATCACCAAGGGATAAATTTTGCATTGCATCCTGTATATATTTGTTCTAAGGTTTCTGATTATATTTGTATTTTTGTTAAGAGAAAGCTATTAAAAAACAGTCTGGTCACATCTTCCAGGTAATGAGTGGTCATCTTGACCTCACTCTTGGCAGTTTTGTCATTTGACCCCTTGTATTTGAAAAATGTCTGGAGCTGGCAACATCATTGATGTGCAACTCACTTTCTGCATTTCCATAAACTTATCAGAAGTGGATTTGATGTCCACAGACATATGTTAGAAGGAGCTTTTAAACTATAGTACCGTAGTAGCTTCATGATAGAAGCAAAATGATGGTGAAAGCTAAAGAGTAATAGCATAAATCAGGGGGTGGAGGAGGGAAGGGAATTGGGAGACATTCACAAAAGGAAGCCAGACTGATCCCTGAGTCTTTAAGGATACCCAAATGGGGACTAGAAATCAGTCGAATAAGGGTGGGTGTGACTGTAAAAGGGCAACACAACGCTTGTAGTGATGGAATTTTTCAGTATCTTGACTGTGGTGGTGGATATAGGAACCTCCAGAAGTGATGATACTGTGTAGAACTAAACACACACATACACACACACACACACACACATACAGGTTCAAGTAAAACTGGGGAAATCTGAATAAGGTGAAAGGATTGGATCAATGTAAATATCCTGGTTTGATACGCTATAGTTTTGTAAGGTGTTACCACTGGGGGAAATGAAGCAAAGTGTACAGGAGCTTTCTCTGTATTATGTCTTATAACACTGCATGTGAATCTACAGTGATCTCAGTGACATTAAAACAAAAACAATCTAATTATGTGGTACTGAAAATTGGTTTACATGGCCATATACTTGAGGGCAAATACAGTGACATATATTTTTGCACTCGTAACCTCTAATGTGGTGACAGACGTATGATAAGTGCCCAGTAAATTATTGCTAAATTAATTAATTTGGGGGACAAAGGAGAGTGAGGAGTCAAAGATGGTTGACATTTCTATTCTGAAGTACTGAGAAGATGGTGATACCTATAATTAAAAAGACATAAAGAGTACAAGGTACAGATTTGAGTTGAAGTCTCGCTCTCTTTCTCTCTCACTTTCTCACGCTTTTCTTGATGCATTGAATTTGAAATTTTAGTGGGATATCCCAGTATAAATATCTAGAAGGCATCTTCAAATATTTTTATTCTTTTTAGTGTTCTTGTTAAACAACAAATGTTCTAGCTGTGACTCTATGCTTCAGGGTTATATGTACTCATTACGTTTCTTGAAAAGGACTTAATTAAGCTTTCATAGTTCATTTTCTAGTCTGTAATACTGCATATTCAACCTGACAGTCCAAATTAAAATATAGTTGATTATCACATTCTGAATAGTCTCATTTTATAGCTATAATCTGTTTATTGGCAATAATTTTGATACAGAGTTTAAATTCTTAATCATTTGTCAGAGGGATTATCAGATGTTTTCACTTAAATCTAAGGGGTTAGGTATTGCTTTTAATTAAATCAGTTAAAAAATGGACATAAGAATATTTGCCATGAAATCATAATATTAGTCAATGGGCAAATATGTCACTTCTAACATCACTTGTAGGAAACTGTTGATTGTAAAACTAAGGTACAGGTTTTAGTATCACAGTCTAGAAAGGAACTTCAGTAATCATCTAGTTCTATGATCATAACAATCATAACAATCTTGAATAGCAGTCAATATTATTCTTGACAATCTCTAGGCATTTATATATTATATATGTTCCTTCAGCCAGTTCTTGAGTTTTATCACCTAGTTGGTCAAAGGAGTTCTTTCTTATGTTGAAATGAAATGCCTTCTACTGGCAGAGACTATGTTGTAATTCATCTTTGTGCTTCTGCAATCTCCTATTGTGTTAGGCAACAAGGCAGTGGCCTGTATTGTGTGTTTTTATTGATTTGAAACCATGCCTAAATAAATGCTTTAATTTTATCCCATTTTTCTTCTGTCTAGGCCTTTAAGGGAAAGAAAAGCATAAAGCCACTCCTGATCATAAAGATAATAATCAAGGAAGCCCTTAGTCTTCTCCAAGTTAAAGCTGGAATTAATTTAACTTTTTCTCATAGAACCTAATTTCCTTTCCTAATTAATCATCCTTACCATTGTCCTCTGGATCTGCTTTAGCCTTCACATGTCCTTTAAAAATTTGTCACCCATTGGACACTCCATTCCAATAAGGACCTCATTAATTTAAAATATATCAGCTTGATTACTTCATGGATTATGTACATTATTCATTTGTTACACAGTTTTTGTCAGGCCACACAACCCTGTGACTGTTTCTGCCACATTGTAGGCTCTCAATAAATATTTGTTAAATGACTGAATTTGCTTAAGATTTGGTCATGTTAATAGACCTGTCGCTTAGAGAAAAGAGTACCAAGCTGTGGTCCTGTCTGGTCCAATAACCTATAGATGTTAGTGAAAACAGCTCTTTCTGCTTTTACACAAAGGACAGAGGAAACTTCCAATTGATTGACAAGGCTGTCAGAATTACCCCCCTCTGACAGCAAGTGCATTTCTACCAGGCCAGGCTTACCTACCTAATCCTGTCTTCATGGCACCGTCTTAGCAAGAGGCTCCTTTGGTTGGATTCCTGGTCAGCCTATTAAATCAAGCCTGTGGAATATCAGGCACATCTGAATTCTAACAGTGAATGTGGGGCTTACTCTGACACCTTTGTGTCATATTATAATATCATATTAACTTTTTTTTTTAACAAAGGTATTATTTAGATTTTTAGATTTTTAAATTTCCTGAAAAGCAGGAATTGTGTTCCACTCACCTTGGGCCTTGCACATGACATGCACACAGTTGGCACTCAAGTATTTTTTGAACTAAAGGCTGTTGAATGGCATTTTCAGTTTATGATAGTTTAATGAATGTGACATATTTAATTTTACTAGTAATAACAAACAAATATTTGCCTATTGATTTAAGCTGATATTTTAATGCTATTGATATAGCAACTTTGGCAAATTATTATTTTAGCATTCCTGGGTTCTATTTAACTTACAGTTTGTCATTACACCAAGTAGATGTTCAGTATTTTCCCAGTGTTTTCTACACTGGGAGTTGGTTGATCAATAGGGCGATCATGGGCTGTTCTCAGGAAGTCACAGAGACTGTAGCCCAGTGCTCCAAGTAGCTGTTTGGAGAAGAGGCAGTGAACTATGGGTGACCTGGCATTCTTTACCTACTGCCTCCCCTTGGGCGCTTCCTCCTTTCAGATTTGATGTGATACTGAGGGTGAGACCAGAGCTACTGCAGAAACTCTGTACAGTGAAAATGGAATTTATTTTTCTGTGGACAGTTGATATGAGTCATGGAAAACCCAGGGGAGTTTACAGGATGAAAAAGTTTAAGAAGTCCTGAGGTGACCTCAGGCTGATGCTAATTGAATTCCCTTGACAAAAGATCTTAAATGATGTAGAGCAGTTACTATTTTTAAATGAGTGCAGGGAAAACAATTTTCCCAGGGTGTTTCATTGGAGACCAAAAGGTCACTCAGGTTCTGTGGTTACCAGTTATGTGCAAATCAGTCTTTGGATTAAGTGAGGACTCAATCCAAGGGATCTGGAATTAGAAGACCTGGATTTGTCCTGGTAATTGTCTTTGTCTTATTAGTTGAAAACAATGTGATTTCATTTTAGCATCAAGGCTTAAAATGTCAAGTAAAACATACAGATTTCTATTATCTTTAACAGAAGGAGTTCAGGATAGTTCTAAACATCTAGTCTATTAAAACATTTGGCAACAGACTTGATTTATGTTTGTTGTATGTGTTTCTCTGTGTTTTACACATCTCACAGAACAACCTCACCCAGGCTCATGATTTCCACCATCCTCATAGATAGGGTTTTCTCCAGACTTACTCATTTTATGCCTATTTCCTGGGGAAATTATTAGTAGCCTCCTGCCTATCATTCTCAAAACTCTTATAAAGAATGGTTTTTTGAATTCTAGACTGATGGGTCTTTTTCTAGACACCTGAATGTTGAAATAACATAGACATTTTACCCTCAATGTGCCTAATACTGAACCAATTATATCCTCAGCACTCCTTTCTTTCCTGTATTCCTTGCTTCTTGTGACATTCCCTATCCCCTGTGATCTCCGTCTGCGTGTTCCTCCTTCACTGATGTTCATGGCCCTCTACTCTTCTCAGAGTTGTTGCCCAGAAACTTTCTGAGTACGTCTCCCCACTTATTGAGGATTCTGGGTGGATCCTTCCTCATCTTCTCTTCCCCATTAGTCCACCATCTATCTGAATTACTTCAATGTCCATGTATATGACTGTGGCAAACACCATTGGTTGCCTACCCCAAACCATCTGTTGTTCCATCTTCTTCCCAGACAAATGAACTCTGCTTTTGTTCATGTGGAAGTATGCTTAGCTCCAGGAAATGAATCATGATTTGTCTAACTAGTGGTTCTCATTCCTGGTTACCTATTGGGATCTTCTTGGGAATTACAGAAAAATACCACTGCTAGGAACAGTCTCAGAGTTTTTGACATAATTGGTCTGAGATGGGCACAGATGTTGGTGTTTTCTAATTTGCTGTTTACTCTGCAGGTAATTCTAATATGCAACCAGGCATGACAGCCATGGCTCCAAGCCCATCATGGCAATCTCAGTTTCCTTTGTGATTGGTCCAAGGCTATGCACACAACCAAATATGGGAATTTCTACTGACGTTTTCTGGGAAAGCTTTGCTTTCATGATAAAAAAAGAATTTAATAAATTCAAAGTCTCCTTTGCCCTTTACTTTCCTTCTTTTATGGACGCTGTCCTGTGAGGATGCTTGTAGCTGTTTAGCCATCTGAAAACTCTGAACTGGTAAGTCAACCTGCTGAGGATAACAGAGTGGAAAAGTATAAAGAACCTGGGTCTCTGATGTCATTGTTGAATCTATGAACCAACTAGAACCTGGCTGACTCTAGACTTTAGGTTAGGAAAGCAATAAATGTTCTTATGTTAAGGCTGCTGTCTTTCATGTCTTATGTATTTTGCTGAAAGCATACTTGTGATAGAGTGCCCCATCTAACCTCCCAGACCAAGGGTCAAAAAACTTTTTCTGTAAAGGCCCAGATGGTAAATACTTTAAGCTTTGTGGGCCATATAGTGTCTTTTGCAACTACTCAATGCTGCTCTTCTAGCACAAAAGCAACCACAGACAATACATGAACAAATGAATGTGGCTGTGTTCCAATGAAGTGTACTTATACAAACAAGCAGAAAACCAGATTTGACCTGTGAGCTATAGTTTGGGGATCCCTGTCCTAAATCATCATTAAGAAATGGCAGGGTATCAGATTCTAAAGGGCTAACTACATCTTTGATATTTCTTGGACAAGATAACATTAGTTCCCTTTTCTGGGGCAGTATAGGAAATAACTGCAGAATTTGGAACTGAGAACAAGGGAGGCAAACAGAATTGAATTACCTGGACTCAAAAGGTAAGAGAGAGCACCATTTGGAGGCAAGAACCTTAGACAGGGTTACCATGGAAGTTTTAGATGGACATTAGTAATTCCAGAGATTTTGTGTCATGGGTGTAAAGAGGAGGAGATATTACCTCCATCAACAAAAGGCTTATGGGATTTCTCAAAGCCTCAAAGTCTATTTTGGCTCAGAATCTCAACGTTTGTTATTTGGAGAAAGAAAAATTTACTGGGGTATATAAATGATGGTGGGAATGATGCCAAAAATTGTCCACTGTGAACCAGTACTAAATCAAATCTCAGAGACAGAGTTTTGGGTGAAGTAGAAAAGAATAGCTTTATTGTTTTGCCAGGCAAAGGGGACACAGCGGGCTCTTGCCCCTCAAAAATTTGTGTCCCAACCTGGGAGGATTTGGTGAGGAGTTTTATAACAGTGGTTCAAGGGCAGGGTTGCTGATAAGGATCAGTGTGTGTGCAGGGCCTACACTCCTTTAATCTGGTCTCAGGTGGTCTCTTGTTGAGCTTCTCTGGAATGAAGAATGCTAACATCTTCCATTTGTTGACGTTTTAGTTCGATAAAGAGCTCAAAGATATTGTTATGTGTATCACTTAAGGCAGAACCAGGACCCTGCCCTAAGGCTGCACTGTTATTTCTTGGCTGCTCCTCCCTTGTCTGCATTCCCTCTGTTACCTGATTAGCAACTGTTTGAAAGGCTTCCATGCCCAGGAGCCCCACTGGGTCCTGCTCAGTTTCAGGAGGACAAAATGTCTAGGTGGGATTCTGATTTATCAGGCTGGGCTTCTGTGGGTTCCCTAATGAATGAACAGATTTTTCTTCCTGTAGCAGATTAAAATAACGAGACAGTGTTTGCCATGAGATCTGTTCTTTCTTTGAAAGAGGCACCAGCTAACTTTAACTCACCAATTCACAGTTGTTAGTTGTGAACAAATTATTTCATCCCTCTATGCCTCTATTTCCTTATCTGTAAAATGGGGATTAATGTAGAGCATACTCAGAGGACTGTTGCAAGGCTTAAGTGAGGTCACATGGTGAAGCTCTTAGCACAGTGCCTAGCAAGTGTTTAATACATGTTAGCTATGATTAGTATTACTAATCAGTTAGCATTACTGATCTTAAGACTTTTATATCTGCTACTGCATATCTCCCCCTGGATTGCCCCATAAGTACCTCTAACTCCTGGTTCCTCCTGTCTCTCTTCTTCCCACCAAATGCCCTTCATTTGTGCTAATTAGGAAAATGCCTTGGGTGTAGCAGAAAGAAATGTGGTGCAGTGTGTGAAACTGTGTGTTTGGGCTTGGATAGACTTAATTCACAGAATATGCTATGTGTTGTCTGGTTATCCAAGGAACCCAATAAAAACTGATCTCATCCTGTTGATTAAATTTTCTGACACTCTTATCATTTCCTTTTGCAATTTTATGGTCCAGAATGATTCTGTTGCCAGTATCTTCTGATAGAAGGAATTACTTTTCCAGTCAGTTGCAATCATGCTGTTTATCAAAAGAAACTTTGGACAATCAGAATGGACTTCAGAGCTGTGTCCTGAGCCATTTGGCCAACACTGAGCAAGAAACTTTGTCCTTAGAGACTGAAGTACTAACAGAATTGGAATGAATGGAGTTGAAATTATTCAGCTTTGTATGTGAAGAATAACTTACTGTTTATGCATATGAAGGGACATTTTTAAAGAAAGGAAGCAATTATAGGCTGTTTGGTGCCTGCCTCACTGACCTCTTCATTTTAACCTTGCTTTTTTTACTTGGGGGATGTTTTTACTCTGTGTTTATTAATCTGTGTCTATGAATGCCAACACTTTATGTAATGCATTCATTTATTCAATATTTACTGAATGCCAATGGTCCTGGCGCCGTTTCAGGTGCTGGAATAGAATGGGGCTCCTGCTCCAGTGGAGGCTGAGCCCTGGCCTTGAGGTATGTTGAGGAGGAAGAAATTTTCTTTCTAAGGATTAAACTGTCATGAGACAGATTAGCAGGAGAAAATCAAACAGAAGATTAATAACATGTATACATGGGAGAGACCCAGGAACAGGGAGTAACTCACCAAAATGGCCGAAACCCTCACCTTAAATACAGCTAAAGACAAAAGAGGATGTTGGGGGTAGTGGTCTGGGACTTCAAAGGGGAAGAAGGTAATTCACATGGAAATGAAAAGCAAATGTTTGGTAAAGTAAATGTTTGCTGGGCCATGTAGATACATGAGATACAGAGATGAATTGTAACAAACAGACTTTGCTAGGTTCCTCCCTATCACATCTAGTTCAAACTATAGTTATCTATGGTGATAGCTCCCTTCCTGGAACAGTCCTCTGTCTACATTCTTTTGGGCAGTTAGGGGGAAGATAAAAAGAAAGACTTCCTGAGTCTTCAGTTTCTTAAAAATGATCAACCTAAATAAATCCTTACGACAAAGAGATACATTTTGGGGTGGCAAATTTTGGTCCCCTACAGGTATATGGTAGAACAGACTTGGGTTGAAGGCACTGGGGTGCAGCAAAGAGTAATGTGCCAGGAAACAAATGTCAGAGTTATTCCGAAAGGAACACTGGATGTAGAATCTACATTTCTTTTCTTTTTTTTTTTTGCTTTTCGAAGTAAGTCAATGTATTTTTATTGAGCACTTCCTAGCACAAAGAGCTAACTGCGGTGAAATGTATTATGTGATTTATTATGAGAGACTATGACTAGTGCTCTTATAAGCACATAAATGCATTTCCATGGAAATGCAGGGAAAGGGAAGAGTTAAAGCCTATTGAGGATCCGTGAGAATGTATTCTGGGACATATTCTACTTTCCAGCTCTGGAAATATAAACGTGCCAGTCACAGATGTGGAAATTGTTTGAATAAGACTAGAATCTGCATTTCTTAAAGTGTCAAGGATGCCATAAAACAAATACCAGTTTTTCTATCATGCTTCTAACTACACTTTTCACTATAATATTGAAATATTCAGAGCTCCTATTTAAGTCAGAAGCTGTTATACAATTTTTTCTGAATGAAGGCAGTAATGATTCCTTATAATACAGTTTATTATATGAAATTAGTAAAATCTTAGGCCTCAAAACATAATATGTACCATAAAATCATGATATAACATAGTTAATCTATACTTTGGGGTTAGCTCAGTTCCACTCAATTATCATTAAAAAAAGGTTTCAACTAGAAGAAAAAGCAGCTTAATTTGTAAAACAGTTCTATATGCTGCCTAACTTAAAGACAGAAAAGCAGGAGGATGGAATGTGCATTTGATGAAACACTGGCATAGAATACAAAGCAGTGGTGAGTCCTTAAGATAAATGCATTTCATTCTAATAATTGCAGGTGAAATTAATTATTTTAGGGAAGAATAACAGGAATGAATCAAATCTATTTTAGGTTAGCATTTTTTTTTTTAATAAATTTATTTATTTATTTATTTTTGCTGTGTTGGGTCTTCGTTTCTGTGCGAGGGCTTTCTCTAGTTGCGGCGAGCGGGGGCCACTCTTCATCGCGGTGCGCGGGCCTCTCACTGTCGCGGCCTCTCTTGCTGCGGAGCACAGGCTCCAGACGCACAGGCTCAGTAGTTGTGGCTCACGGGCCCAGTTGCTCCGCGGCATGTGGGATCTTCCCAGACCAGGGCTCGAACCCGTGTCCCCTGCATTGGCAGGCAGATTCTCAACCACTGCGCCACCAGGGAAGCCCCCAGGTTAGCATTTTGAGATGAGTTTTTTTTAGCATTTTTAATTCCAAGTTAAGGAACACAAAATGTGGCGGTTTTAGTTTTCAGTGTGAATGTCTATGTTTATGGATATTGTTTCTATATGTAACATGTATATATTTTTAGTATATAACCATTTTATTTTTCAAACACTTTTCTTAGAACTACATCCTTTCGTAAACGACCCTGCTTCCCTTACATTAATCCTTAGGCTTCCAGATCTACTGGTCATATACCCTATCCAGTCAGTGTCTTTCTCAGGGATTTTAGAAATGGGAACAAAGCCTATTCTTCCTCTCTCTGAATTGCTGAGGCTGTAAGATGTGTACTGGGGCAGTGTTGGCATCCATGTTTCTTACCATATAGTTTGGTCTGCAGAGTGGAAGAGAAGATGAAACATGAGCCCAGAGGAACAGGAAGACAGACAAGAGTCCTTGGTTCCAGTTGTTCCCAGGTTCTGTGCCAGATATCTGTTCTTGAATTGTGTAAGACACTCTGCTATCCTGATTTCCTCTTTTTGGTTCAACTAGTTCAAGTTGAGTTTCTATCATATGCAACCAACCAGTTCCCAAGTATTGCAATCATCCTCACTACTGCCCTATATAAGCCCTTCAATTAATTCAGGTGCTTCACTCAACTTCCTAAACTTTATTTGTGTTCCTTCCTCCACACCTCTGGATTGGGCCTGTCACCAGTCTCTCCCCTTATGGAGGTCCAATCCTTACTAGCATCCAGCTCAAGTTCCACTTGCCTTCTGTATCTTTTCCTAATTACCAGGGCATCCTTTCTATCCTCAGCACTCACGTAGCCTTTGTTCTCAGTAAATGCTTACTGATACTTTCCTTTTCCTCAAACTGGATTGTAAAATCCTTGAGAGCTGAGACAATATTTCCTACCTTTGTGTCTCTCCAGTGCCTTAAACATTATAGGTGCTTGGTTTTGATAAAGGTGGTGTTGACAACTATTATTTTATAGGTATACGATAATCTTGAAAATGCAATTTAAGTGGAAAATGAATTTAAATATAGTGAACTCATGTTAGCTGAGTAATTATTTTAATATTAGATTAAATTAAATAGCAGTAGTTCTTATAGTGATGAGCTTTATATAAAGATGCTGTTGTATGATGTATGCACACAGTTTGGCAAGGAGGATGTGTTTTGGGAAATAGGACTGCTAGCAATGTCATATCAGGTTGTTGCAGAACAGCTGTCAACACTATGAATTCCTGGCACTTTATGTTGACAATACATCTTCCATTCTCTTCAAATGACATGAAGTCAAGACTGCTGGTGGGCCGGTTTTCTTTGAGGTGTTTTTCCAACAATGGTAGGTCAATTATCCCAAACTACAGAGATGTTTATGATACCATTCTAATGTCACTGAATTTCCACCAATCCCTGAATTGTCTGCCTAGCTTCACCCTATGTTTCCACGTCTATTTCTTTGAGGGTAACATCAGTTGCCCTACAACTTGTATAAATACAGCATAAAACAATGATATTTTCCTTGCTTTCTTTGGGAAGGTCCAACTCTATCACTTTCAAACATTTTGTGAGCCAATAAGAGTAAAAATCTTGGCCAGAGCCAAAATACTTGGTAGAAATAAAGACTGGAGAAAGAGGAAGCCATACAGAACTCACTAGCTATAGGAAAGCAAGGCAACAGACTCAGGTAAGGGTTTTTTCAGTATGTGTCTCAACTCTTGTTGGCCTACAGCCTACAAAGGTAGGTAGTACTCAGAGCATGAGGAAAGTGTTCAGTGACAGAGAACTGAAATAGAGCGCGTACATATATATGTATATGTCATTTGGGGAAGTATTTCAGAAACAATTTGCTTTATAACAAATTAGGGGCAGATAAATAGCATTAAGCCTGATAACTTGGATAGAAAAAGGAGAAATTAAATGTAAATATACACTAAATAATTTACAAATATGCCTTTTTTACTAAACACAAATGAAGGATTCAAGACTCAGGACTTTGATTTAGGCTTGTGAAAAGAAATGAAAGATGCTCAATATCGCCAATCATCAGAGAAATGCAAATCAAAACCACAATGAGAAATTACCTCACACCTGTCAGAATGGCTATCATCAAAAAGACCACTGATAAAAAAAAAAAAGACCACTGATAAAAATGTTGGCAAGGATGTGGAGAAAAGGCAACCCTGGTACACTGTTGGTGGGAATGTAAATTGGTGCAGCCACTATGGAAAACAGTATGGAGGTTCCTCAAAAACCTAAAAATAGAACTACCATAAGCTCGGGCAGTCCTACTCCTGGGTATATATCCAAAGAAAACAGAAACACTAATTTGAAAAGATACATGCACCCCAGTGTTCATAGCAGCATTATTTACAATTGCCAAGGTATGGAAGCAACCTAAGTGTCCATCAACAGATGAAGTGCTAAATAAGATGTGGTGTATATATATCTATACACACATACACACACAGGAATATTACTCAGCCAAAAAAAAAAAAATGAAATTCTGCAATTTACCACCACATAGATGGACCTGGTGGGTATCATGGTTAGTGAAATAAGTCAGACAGAGAAAGACAAATACTGTATGTTATCACTTCTATGTGGAATCTAAAAAATAAAACTAATAAATATAACAAAACAGAAACAGACTCACAGATAAAGAGAACAAACTAGTGGTTACCAGTGGGGAGAGGGACAGTGGGGAGGGACAAGACAGGGGTAGGGAATTAAGAGGTACAAACTTCCATGTATAAAATGAATAAGCTACAAGAATATATTGTACAGCACAGGGAATATAGCCACTATTTTACAATAACTTTAAACGGAGTATAATGTTTAAAAATTTTAAATCACTGTGTTGTACACCCGGACAGTGGGCAGCAGTGTATGCACCAAGCGTTGCCCTGTATGCAGTCTTGGTCCTGGGGCAGTCTAGGGTGACGTGAGACCTGGAGGGAGCCACTGGGGCCAGGACCCAGTCTAGATTGGCGGTGGTGACAGCCAGTAGTGCAGCCTTGGGAAGGCTGTAGTACTGAGACGGGGCTATGACCCTGGCTTGGCTGTTGTCTTGGGAGCTCGTCCCTAGGGCTTTAGCACAACTATTAATTCTCTGGACTGAGCGCTGGTATAGGAACTGCCAGCAGTTAAGTAAACTTTGCTAATAAATATCTGCAAAATAAAAGTGTACACATGGACCTTGCAATAAAGCATATTAGGGAATTATTATTATTTTTTCAAAGAGTTTAGAATCCCTGGGTTTGAAAGCTGCTGCAACATTGTAAAGCACATAGTGATGCCAAAAGCTCAGCTTCTCTGTACACTGGTGCAGAATCGAATTTCGAAGACAGGAGTTTTGGGTGAAGTAGAAAAGGATAGCTTTATTGACTAAGATTCTCAAACTTTATTTACAGCAAAGAGTAGCTATGTGTGTTGTTAAGAGTGTTTGGCACACGATAGGCCATCAAAAGTAAGGATTATTATTTTTAAAGTAAATATTCACATTTTTTCCTTTTATCTAGACCTACCTTTAAATTGTCTTAACAGCTACATTTGGTGTAAAGATTCACTGTTTTTGCTTTGGCTGTTGTTGTTGTTATTGTTCAACAATAAATATTTTTGCCCCATCATGGAACTGACAATCTGTTGGAGAGTATCTGGTTAGGGAACTCTGATATTACTGAGGAACTATTAAAAAAGAGCTGAAAGACTGGGAAGTCTTTACACCACTTTCTCTTTTCAGTTTCTAGAAATATAGTTAAGTTTAAACAATTGAACATTTTGTATGGGGATAGTCATTTACAGGTCAGTGGAAGGAGTTCAACTGTTTTTAAAAGGGTTGAAGAAGCTGTAGCTTAACTCCCTAAGAGTCAGTATTAGGTCACCTTGTTTGCTAGTCTTTCTTTGATGACAGCTTCTACTTTCTTTTTAACATTATTTCCTCTATACCTCAGAACTGGTACCTGCATTTCTGCTCCTCTGTCTAGCCTCACTCCTAACCACTTTCCTACCCCTGCTTCTCCAAGACAAAGGAAAGAAAACTGAGACATGGTCAAACATTGCTGAAGTTGCTATATCAAATGTGGCAGTTTGGAGAGACTCAACTCTGAACTAGACCCGTCTAGCTGAGTGGAGCAGGTTCCGAAAGAGCAGACTATTTTGCTATAGAAATCTCAGAATTACATGGCTTTGTCCCCAAATATATGATTCCTAGTTGTTTCTCATACCGATTTTCCCATTCTTCATCATAATAGACTTTTAAGCTGGGCATATGGCTGCCCAGAATAAAGATTACATTTTCCAGCCTCCTTTGCAGCTAAAGGGTATCTCTGGTACCCCGCCTGATCAAGGGGATGTATGCTAAGACTGTAGCAGCACCAGATAAATTTAGTAGCACTAGATAGCTGGTGCATACTTTTTGCCCCATCCTCCAGGATTCTGCTTGAAAAGTGAATGTGACATCTGGAAATCTAACTTAGCAGGAGGACAAAAGGATGGTAAGCAGAAAGCTAGACTCTGCTCTGCCATCAGCCCAGAAGAGAAAGTTTTTGTGATTTAGAAAAAAACATCCATTCTATAAGCCCTTTATTGCCTGATGCAGGAAAACTGTCATAATAAATTCACAAATCTGTTTTGATTATTATATGAAAGGCGTCCTAGAGTTGTGCAGTGCACATTCTGCACAGCAAAACACAACAGTCTGATCTAGAAGGAGCCTGGATCCCTGAGGACCACATGGAATAAAGTTACAGTATCTGCCCTAATTAACCTACAGGTGGACTTTTATGTGTGAGAGAAGCTTTCTTGTTTAAGCTACTGTTATTTTGGGTCTCTGTTGTTTGAAGCTGAATCTAATCCTGGTATGATGACTTTTGTTGCTTGTCACTTTTTCATGTGCTCTAGCACAGTTGCTTCTCAAATCTTAGTGTTGATATAAATTGCCCAGATATCCTGTTAGAGTGCAGGTTCTGATTCAGTAGGTGTGGAGTGGGGTATTTCTAACAAGCTCCACACAGATCACCATTTGAATAGCAGATATTCATGAAACTACATTAATTGCTGTCTCTTCTTGGATGAGGGAGATATCTTTTAACCAATCATTGTTACAAAAATGTAGGTCATCAACAAATTTTCTCAGGTCTGATGAGAAAAAGACCACATAGTACATCTCTTCATTCCAATTTAGAATCCTTTAGAGATTGTTTCTCAGTGTGTAATCTGTTGACCTCCTGTGTAAAAAAATTAAAAAAAAAAAACCCTTCTAGGGGAATTGGGGTTTGTTAAAAATGGTGTACCCCTCTCGAGGCAGCTATTAAATGAGAACAGCTGAGGATCGGATCTTGAAATCCATATTTTTTAACCAGCTGTCCAGGTAATTAAGAAGCACTCTAAATGTGAGAACCACCACCTCAAGAGAAAGGAAAGGCAGGCAAATGAAGCTATAAGAGATCTGGCCAGCAAGATTTCTAGACGTATCTACTGCCTCAAAAAATGCATAGTGAAGTGGTGGGAATGGAAAATAAATGCAGACTAGAGGCCAGGAAGTCCCTAGGAGCCAGAGAGAATGAGCATGTCCTTGGATTGTTGATACAAAACCGGCACAGGTAAATCCTGAAGGAATGTTGGCCAAATGCCTGTCACTGATGTTGAGAACTAAAACACTCAGACCGAAACCATCATTTTGACATTGATGTAAGAAGAGGAGACCCATGTATGTGGGCAGATAGCTTTATTTTATTTGATGTCTTGGGAACACAAAAGAAATTCAAACAAAAAAATAAATTTAGAACCACACATTTTAGTTCCAAGGAACAGATTTATTCTACAATTTGTTGTTAGGCTCTTACTTATTACAGTTGAAAAATTACTCCTGAAAAATGCCTAACAAATCTACATTGTACACAGTTTAGAAAAGAGAGTTTGCTGATCAGGTTTAGGAAGAGAAAACATTTTAAAGTTTTTATAAAGCATACAATGGAAAGAGAATTTTCTCTATAATTCTGTTAAATTTTATTCCAAATGAGTGTGGAAGTGCAATTCATCTCTAGTAAAATTTGTTGAGAGACAGCCAGAGTTCTGCTTCATACTTTTTGAGGATGAAGCAACTTTCCTTCACTAATCACCACCCTGCCCAATCCACCACCATCACAGCTTTACCCAGTGACCCCCAGCTTTATGGGCTACTCCAAGTCGTAGAATCTCAGAGTTCAAAATACCTACCTCATTCACTCCAGTCACTTCTCCAGGACTTGAATCCAACCTACAGCATGTATAAAACATCCAGTCTGGTAATAGAGGCTTTATTCCCTCCCATGGATGTTTGCACTGTTAGGAAGAAGAATCCAAATTTATCTCCTCATATATTTTACCCATTGTATGTCAGACTTCTGAGGGCTGCTTCTACATGACACCTCTTTAAATATTTAAAGAGAGCAATCAATCCACCTTCTTTCTTCAGGCTAAATATCACCAGTTCCTTTGCATTTAGGTTGTAGAGGACAGAGGAACATTTATCTCCTTTATTATAGCTACTGTATGTCTATTAATACAACCCAAGGTCATATTAGTTTCTTTTTGGAGAGAGAGTCACATGTTGACTTATATTAAGTTTGCAATTGAGTGAAATATTTATGCCTTTTCCACAAATGGTTCTGCAATATCACTGTCTTCCTGTCTTGTACTTTTGTAGTTTGGTTTTTGAACTGGTTGAATTTCATCTTCTTTTGTTCCATCCAGCATCCCGGCTTCCTGGCTTTTTGTCTCCTGTCTCTGCCATTTACTTTATTTGCTTTCCCTCTCAGCATCATGATCTGTAAATGTGATGAACATGAGTTCCATATTTTTAAACATGTCATTGGACAAACAGCATTCTGTGATCCACCACTGGAAATCTCTTTTTAGGCTGGTAATTATCCATTAAGTAGTCCTTGATGGTTGCTTTTCTAGTTACAGATTCTCCTAAATATCCTAGTATCTGGTTCACATTTCTCTAACTTGACTACCAAGGTCTTAGGGAGACTTTGTTAAATTCCTTTATACTATCTGGATGCATTTTCTATTGATGACATTTCCCCAACTCAGTCCTTTAACTCCGTTAAAATCTTTTTTCTAAATAACAATAAATTTGGAAAAAATTGACCTATTTTACGTCAAAATATTTACTTATCCACTGGGGTGGGGGAGTAGGTTGATGGTGGTGTGCAGATTGTGAAGGGCCTTGAAAATCATGCTAAGTGGTTATGACTTTGTTTTGGACACAGCAGGGGACTCCTGCAGTTGAGCAAAGAAACAACATAATTACATCTAAATATGGTGTGTGAGACTGGTGGCTGCCCAGATGCTGAGAGAAGCTGGCACCCAGGGGTCTGAGTGACCAAGGATATGAAGTAATGGGGCTGCCTGTGTAGTGTGTATAAGACATCAAGGAGGGAACGCTGAAGACAAGGCCGTCAGTTTTTGATTAGGGCACATTTTCCTAACTGAAGTGATGGTCTTGAAACATTGCTGAAGGTCCTTCAAAATCAAGTGGAGGCAGGTCTCTGTCCTTATATTGAGCCAAAATCTCACTCCTGGCAACTGCCTCCTATTTGTTCTGCTTCTGTCCTTGTGAGCAACTTTGAAAGTTTATCTATTCCCCTTTCTGTGTAACAACTTCTTAAATATTTTTAAATAGTGCCCGTGTTTCTTTTATTCAGACTGAACGTTTTCAATTTCTGTACTATAAATATTGACTTAGCATTATCAGAAATAAGGGAGTAATTCTCTTCTGCAGTAGAGTTTAGTGGAAAAATGTAAACTCAATTTTCGTATTTTATTTTAATCTTATTTTTTGAGTCAGTAGGTTTCAGTATATTAAAAAATTTCTCCCTGCAGTACCTTTTTTAAAATTTAAAAAAACCCAAATTTTAAAAAAAGATGTGAATGATATCTCCCTAATTTTCCTTGCCTCCAAACCAAGATTTTCATGAAAGAAAATCTCCATTAATTAGACGAGTGGAAAATGGAAAAATTATGATTATGTTACTAAACCAAACTTGTGTCTACCTGGCCCACGTTGCAGCAAAACCAACCTACTGACACCAGGTTGTGGTGAAGGAAATTACAGTGTTTATTGCAGACACCAAGCAAGGAGTACAGGCAGCTCACACTCAAAAGACCCGAACTCCTCTGTGGTTTCCAGGGAGGATTTTTAAAGGCAACATTTGGGGTGAGGGTTGCAGGAGGCATGACTTTCTTCTGACTGGTTGGTGGTAAAGTAACAGGGTGGTGTTTCAGGAATCTTAATCATCATCCTTCTAGTTCCAACCAGTCTAGGCTCTGTGTGTTTGTGCTCAGCATGTAGTCACCATCCTCTACCTGGATGTGGGTCTTGGTTCTTGCAGAATGACTCAAAGATATGCATCAAATTGTTATGTATATCCCTTGAGGAGGAACTAGGACTCTGTTTTATCACTGAACTATTGTCATTACTTTTCTTGCTTAACTACTTTTCCTTTGTTTCTGCATTCCCTCACTTACCTAATTAGTAATTACTTAAGTCTGCTCTTTGGAACTCAGGGGAGGCCTAGGAGACTAAAGCCTTTTTCTACAAACAACAAACAGGGGACACAGAGGGCCTTTTGTACTCGGGAGGGCCCCACAGGGTCCTGCTTGGTTTCAGTTCCCCCTTTCCTTTGATACTCCCCAGTCCTGAGAGGAACAGGGGGCAGGACAAGAAGGAGAATAAAGTTTTGGATAGAGAAGTTAATCATAAACTTGTCAGGGGAACTTGGTTTTAGGGGGACTCAGTTTCAATTAGCTGACATTGTTTTTGCCTGAAAATATTTTTTTGTTTCAACCTTTAATGTTGAAAACAGTTTCCTGACATAGAATATTAGAAGGAACATACTTAAATTTTTTTCAATACATGAATTTTATAGTAGATTCTGCTATTGTCCCGCTTATCACAACGGAAACAACTGAAAGGCAGTCGGGTTTTTCAGAATTATTCTTTACCAAAGCAGCAAGAGACAACCAGGAGGCAGGTTGAATAAGGTAAAGGAGGTAAAAGGAGAAAGATGTCTTGATGTCTTGGCTGGAGCAAAGGAGCTATGGGGATTTAAGGTGAGATTACAAAAGTGAAGAATTAGCCATTAATGGATGATGAGTCTGGTGTCAGGATGAGGGCTTTAGCTTTGACATCATAGGAAAACAGAAGCCATTGCCATTCTTTAGGTGAGAGGGGTGAATTACAATGTCAGAAAAAATATTAGTCGGACAACTGTGAGCTTATGAACTAAAATGGGCCAGGAGATCATTTGGGAGCTTGCAGTAAACTAGAAGCGAGATGTTAAAGCATGCATTTTGATTGTGGTGAAGGTAATAACAAGGAAGGAAAATTGTAGAGAAAGAATTTATTGGACAAAGGAGAGAGAAGTCCTTCTGTATATGTTAATGATGCGTGGTGGGCTGATGCCTTGGAATTATTCTGCATCTCCATCCACTAGATGTGGGATTCTCAACCTGGTCCTATTGACATTTTGTGCTGAATAATTCTTTACTGGGGGAAAGGGGAGCATTCTGTTCATTGTAGAATGTTTAGAAGCAGCATTGGCCTCTACCCACTAGTTGACAATAGTACCTCTCCCTTATTGCTACAAACATAGCCAAAATGTCTCCATACATTGCCAAATGTCCCCTGGGGGGCTAGATTGCCCTCGTTGAGAACCACTGTCCTAGTCCATTCAGCACATCCTGCCATGCCCGACTCCTGGAGAAGCTGTGCTGGTAGTAAACATTTTTTTCTGCTCATTGAACTACTATCTCTGACTTGTGACTGTCAGACAGAAAAAAAATAGGTTGGAAAGGTGGAGACAGAGGACAGCAAACTTTATTTATTTATTTTTTTAATATTTATTTATTGATTTGGCTGAGCCAGGTCTTAGTTGTAGCATGCGGGATCTTTCAGTTGCAGCATGCAGGCTCTTAGTTGTGGCATGTGAGATCTAGTTCCCTTACCAGGGATCAAACCCCGGTCCCCTGCATTGGGAGCGCAGAGTCTTAACTGCTGGACCATCACGGAAGTCCCAGGAGGACAGCAAACTTTAAAAAGTTTTATTATTTAAAAAAAATAGTCAATCCCTTCTTTTAGCCCATGTTTTCTGCTTAATTAATCTTTGCTTCTCTCATTTCTTGAATTTTGCCTTTATTCTGCTTTGATGTTTTTCCAATCTTATCAAGTCTATATATTTTACTTTGTTACTACAAATCATTTTTAGAATCAGGAGAGTTATTAATAAACAATACCATAAAATCTTATTAGCACTATATCACTTCTCCTGTTAGTTTATCTCAACTCCACATTTTTTTAAAAATCACAATTTCAAATTCAATACCAATCATTTCAAGTATTTACAACCTAATTTTAAAAACTAAATGTAGATTAAAAGCAAAATTGACTACAAAGAAGTGGTGAGTTGAAGTCATTATCTTTTATACTTTTTAGTTTAATCAATAGGGTCATTTGCCAGAGAATTATAAATTTCTAGTCTTTTGCCATCTTTATTAATCTTTTGCTAATGGTTGGTTTCTTAAAAACAAATTCTTGCTGCAGTGATATTAGCATTAATTTCATGCTCTTCCCCACCCAACTTTTAATGATGCTCATTTCTTTGTGATATGCTTTTCCTAAGAAATCTGGATCCTTAATATTTCTTGCCCTTTGAGTGACAGAGATCTTCTAGATTGTAACCTGCACATTTCTAGGTGTGGCCACTGACCATGGTCCATGAGTCTTTTAGGAAGACCTTTCAGGGCCTGGTTGAGGCCTGTTAGTTTGGGGGCTCCAGCCTGTGCTCACATTTCCTTAACTGCCCATCCTCCTTATTTACAAAACCCTGACTTTTTTTCAAGAATACCTGGTCCTGCTTAGGAGATGTATCAATCAGTTGGAATGTTTCGGCCTTATTTGGATCTCAACTCAAACAAACTCTAAATACACACACAGACACATACACACACACACACACAAACACACAGACATACACACAGATACATATTTATGAGATAATTGGAAATGTTTGAATACTAACAGGATATTTGTTGACTTAGGAAACTTTTTTTAAAGATGTGATAATTGTATTGGGGCTTTGTTTTTTAAAAGAGTGTTTATCTTTTAAAGACATATACTGATGTAGTTACAGATGAAGTAACATGACAGCTGGATTTATTTCAGAATAATCTGGGGAGAGAATGGGGAGATGGATGGGATATAGATGAAAGGAGATGGGGCATGAGTTAATTGTGAAGCTGGGAGCTCGTTTCATGGGCTGGTGTTTATTATTCTATTCATTATGCTCTTCTACAGGTTTAAAGTTTCATTTTCTACCATAAACAAATATATCATTATGTTTAATGATAGCAAAATTTAAGGGAAAAAAGATCAAGCATACAACCTCATTCCCATGGCTAGGTGCTCAGGGATAGGGCCTGTCACCAGCCTCTGAGTGTGTATTGAACACCTTGATTGGCTTAGAAGAGTTTTATTTCCCTATCCAGTAATTGATTTAGGCGGGGCAAGTGATGTAATTCTTACCTATGAGGTGAGAGAAAGTTTGCTGGGGGCTTCAGGGAAAGATTATGTTACACTTAAGAGAGAAACATTGGAGAAGATGGCCTCTTTTTTCTCTGGATGTGATCATGATTGGATATGGTGTCTGAAGCTATTGTAGCTATCTTGTGATTATGAAAGACCTAGCCTGAGAACAAAGTGAGAGAGATATTAAGGATCAGAGCAGGAGATGGAATTGCCTGGGTCCTTGATGTCGTTGTTGAGCCACTGAAACAGATAACACTGGATTTTACCTATGCCTTGATTTCTTATTATGCAAAATAGTAAATGTTCTTATTGCTTATGCCATTTTAAGTTAGAGTTACATATTTTTTCCTGCTGAAAGTGTTCTAAGTAGACTATGTGCACACTCTACAGCATAGAAATTGTATTCTGTACAGATATATACCCTAAAGATTAATAAAATATGACATGCTCACGTAATGGAATATTAAACAGCAACAAAATGAACAAATTATAGCTTTACACATCAACTTAGTTGAATCTTACAAATATACATTGAATGAAAGACGTCAGAAATAAAAATTTATGTATAATGATGTGATCCCACTAAATAAACAAAACTAAAAATATATTGTTTAGGGATACAGTACCTAAGCAGTAAGAGTATAAAGTAAAGTAAGTGAACAGTTGTCACTAAAGTGAGGGACTAGTTTCCTTTGCAGGGAAGGAAGAGGGTGCAATTAGGAGGGGCATGTGAGGGTTTCCAAGGGACTGGCAGTGTTTTAGTTCTTTACATGGGTGGTGCTTTCACAAGTTCTTGCTTTATTACTATTGTTTTTTAAAATGTACATTTGTTTAATTTGCTTTCCTATATGCATTGGTAATACTTCGAAAGAATTTTTTAAAAAACCTTTACCAGTGGAGATAAGAGTAGTAGAAAATGAACAAGATTGCCACTCACCTTATTTGAGCATGTCACTACCAAGGGCTCAGTTTCTGTTTCTATAAAACGAGGGAGTTGAACCAGTAGAGTCACTTCTTACTGTGATTTTCTATTTTTCCATCATGTATCACTTCATTCTACGTTTTCTTCTTTGTCAAGCTTACTAGCTTTTGGTCTTGAGTACAGACTATATGAAACTTGTGAATTTGAGTAGGGTGCCATAGAAACATCTGTAATAAATTCAGCTGTGAAAACAGCATGGCCTGTTAGAAAGACCTAAAATACATTTATGGACAGGGCCACAGGGAAGAAGTTCAGTCTTGTTTAATTGACTGCCTTCAGTTCTCAAATTGCTCTCTCTGTTTCCTCTTATTCTGAACTGGGTTTTGATGATCCATTTTAAATATCTCTTGTTCTGTGTTTCTGTGGTGGAATGATATTTTGGTACAAGGCTTATAGCTTCTGCTTCAGAGAGTTTCTCTGAGATGCTGTCACTCTGACACGTTCACTGAGTATTTAGGGAAACATCTATTAAAGAAGAAAAGAAAAAGTACTTGACAATGTCTTCTGTGATACTGATTTTTCAGCAGAGTAGATTATCAGGGCTGAGGATTGGAAAACGTGAGGAATGTTCTGAGTACATCAGTTTTATTATGTGGATTACTTTTCATTGGCTCATCCACCATATCAGTGATTTCTTTTTATTTATTTATTTATTTATTTTTAATTGGAGTATAGTTGCTTTACAATATTGTGTTAGTTTATACTGTACAGCAAAGTGAATCAGCTATACGTATACATATATCCCCTCTTTTTTGAATTTCCTTCTCATTTAGGTCACCACAGAGCACTGAGTAGAGTTCCCTGTGCTATACAGTAGGTTCTTATTATCTATTTTATACATAGTATCAATAGTGTATATATGTCAGACCCAGTCTCTCAATTCATCCCACCCCCCTTCCCCCTTGATATCCATACATTTGTTCATCTGTGTCTCTATTTCTGCTTTGTAAATAAGATTATCTATACCAATTTTTTCAGATTCCACATATATGTGTTAGTATACGATATTTGTTTTTCTCTTTCTGACTTACTTCACTCTGTATGACAGCCTCTAGGTCCATCCATATCTCTACAAATGACTCAATTTCATTCCTTTTTATGGCTGAGTAATATTCCATTGTATATATGTACCACATCTTCTTTATCCATTCCTCTGTTGATGGACATTTAGGTTGCTTCCATGTCCTGGCTATTGTAAATAGTGCTGCAATGAACATTGGGGTGCATGTGCCTTTTTGAATTATGGTTATCTCTGGGTATATGCCCAGTAGTTGGATGGCTGGGTCATATGGTAGTTCTATTTTTAGTTTTTAATGGAACCTCCATACTGTTCTCCATAGTGGCTGTTATCAATTTACATTCCCACCAACAATGCATGAGGGTTCCCTTCTCTCCACACCCTCTCCATCATTTATTGTTTGTAGATTTTTTGATGATGGCCATTCTGACTGGTGTGAGGTGATACCTCATTGTAGTTTTGATTTGCATTTCTCTAATAATTAGTGATGGTGAGCATCTTTTCATGTGTTTGTTGGCCATCTGTATGTCTTCTTTGGAGAAATGTCTATTTAGGTCTTCCACCCATTTTTTGATTGGGTTGTTTGTTTTTTTTGATATTGAGCTGCATGAGCTGTTTGTATGTTTTGGAGATTAATCCCTTGTCAGTTGCTTCATTTGCAAATATTTTCTCCCATTCTGAGGGTTGTCTTTTCATCTTGTTTATGGTTTCCTTTGCTGTGCAACAGATTTTAAGTTTCATTAGGTCCCGTTTGTTTATTTCTGTTTTTATCCTCATTACTCTAGGAGGCGGGTTAAAAAAGATTTTGCTGCGATTTATGTCAAAGAGTGTTCTGCCTGTGTTTTCCTCTAAGAGTTTTATAGTGTCTGGCCTTACATTTAGGTCTTTAACCCATTTGTAATTTATTTTTGTGTATGGTGTTAGGCAGATTCAGTGCAATCCCTATCAAATTACCAATGGCATTTTTCACAGAAATAGAACAAAAAATTTTGCAATTTGTATGGAAACACAAAAGACCTCGAATAGCAAATGCAATCTTGAGAAACAAAAATGGAGCTGGAGGAATCAAGCTCCTTGACTTCAGACTCTACTACAAAGCTACAGTAATCAAGACAGTATGGTACTGGCACAAAAACAGAAACATAGATCAATGGAACAGGATAGAAAGCCCAGAGATAAACCCACACACCTCTGATCACCTAATCTATGACAAAGGAGGCCAGAATATACAATGGAGCAAAGATAGCCTCTTCAGTAAGTGGTGCTGGGAAAACAAGACAGCTACATGTAAAAGAATGAAATTAGTGATTTCTTTTTTAATGATACAAGTTTAGGGTAGTCTCCTCTTAGCTAATGATAAAGAATGAAGGGGTTTTCTCAGGCAAAAATAAGGTGTAAGAAAGGAAATGCAGTTGGTTAAAAACAAAGTTTGGTCATTGTTGGTCATGGTATTAGCATGAAAAGTATGGTATTAGCATGGTATTAGCACTGGACTACTGAGGCAACCTGAGCTTTGTGTTTATGGAGGCTGCTCTACCTTCCCCGAGATTTGACTCTGCCCTTGACTGGAGCCCTAAGTTATAGAAAGCAGGACCTTCATTTCTAAATGACCATCTCAATTTCTCTCCCCTTCTTCCTTAGAGTTTTTGCTAATTGCTCAGTGATATTCTCTCTAACACTCCTGTTAAGTTTCTACATGTTTTCAAAATCCATGTAGAACAAAAAGACATGAACCTGTTCACTAAGTCCTCATCACTCCAAATTGTCACTTCACATGTTTATGTTATTGCTTAGTCCCTAAAAGCATTCAAATTTGGAATCTCTAGTTTATAGATTCAGGAGACTTTAGGGAATTATCAGTATTTGACACTTCCTAAAGTGTAGGATTTACAAACAGCAGAAATTATACACAGGAACTATAGGACTACTTGAAAATCATAAATGTAGAGTAAATAAAAGGATGTATTTTTCATGCTAGAAATATGATAGACTCAACTCTAAAATACCATATAAAACTCTTTAAAGTTAGTTTAAATGAACAGAAAATATTATAGATGAAATTAGAATATTTTTAGCATGTTTTTACCATTTGTGTCCCATCAAATGTTATTTCATTCTACTGTCAGATTAAGAAAGCTCTGGTAAATTCCATCTCGGAATCCAACCTCTTTCCATTCCTGTTTGTCACAAGCACTCCAGTGAGCTACTTCGAGTGGGCTCTAGACCTTTACTGTTTTTTGATCCTCAACTTTCTTGCCTATTTAGGTCACTAGCACTGTACTCATATGCTATCATATTCAAATAAAGATGAAGCTTTTGACCCATCCACCGGATTGTTTTTCACATCGATGATTGATTTGTAATAATCCATCCACCTCCATTGCCATGCCCTTGTGAACAATGGCACACATTTTTAAAGACCTTACTGTGGAATTAAATCAAGCTAACTGACCTTTATGCCTCAGTCTCCTCAACATCCATTCACTGAATGTGTTAAAGAATGAGTGAGTGATTAGTTCAGTAGTTACAGTGTGAAAGGTTCAGTCTGTGACTTTGATCTGCTCGGAACTGTTGTGGTATGGAGTAGAATAGTGATACCCAGACTTTGGGATGTCAGAGATCAGTGAGATTTCAGAAAAAAAAAAGTTGGGGATACACACGGGTTTGCCAACTTTTACTTTTGCTAGATGCAAACATTAAAAAACAGCCACCATTAATATTTGGTCACCATAATTTATAATAGAAAGAGTTTTTCTGTACTAAAAAAAAGTTGTAAGGACAATCTCAGAATTTAAAATATTAAATTATCAGATTGGTTTTATGGAAAACTTGACTCTTTTGTTTCTTCATTTGGTTCAGTGAAGAGCATGTCTTGGGCTGGCAGCTTTCCAGGTATAGCATTTTGGTATTTATTCCAAATATTTTATTGTTTTTACACTTCATGAAAACAAAAACCTGGTTATAAAACATGAAGTTGATTGAAGAACCCCCTCGTGAATCACAACATGCAGTTTGAAAAATACTGCTCTATGATGTATATGCAAAAGTGGAGTTAGTGAGTTGTAAGGTATATGAACTTTCAATTTGTGTAGAAACGATGCTAAATTGTTCTTCAGTATGTTTAAAGTAGTTTATTTTTTCACTGATTTCGTATGAGAGTACAGTTTTCTCCACTTCTTTGTGAACTCTTGATATTTGAGTTCTTAAAAGTTCTTATCAGTGCTATAGGTTAAAAAAATTGGTACATTATTTTAATTTGATTTTGTGAGTTTTTACAAAAATATATATTCTGGATACTCAGTTTCTTTGATATCTAATCCAATACCCTTCAACACTGTTTGCATTTTAATCATGTTTAGATATCTGTGTTTACTTAAAATTTTAAATTTAGTTAATATACATACAGAAAAATGCACACATATGTACCGCCTGATGTCTTTTCAAAAAGTGGAATCATCAACCAGATCGGAAGAAAAAACTTCACCAGCACTCAGAGGCCCCCCGCTATAAACTTCTCCAGTTATTACCCACCCATCCCTTCCTCAAAGGTAACCACTATTCTGATTTCAATCACCATAGACTAGTTTTGCCTGCTCTTAAAATTTACATGAATGAACATATGGAGTAAGTTAGAGTATATTTTGATGTTTAGCCATTGTATATTTTATTTAGTCGAATATGTTTATCTTTCCTTTATGACTTTTTTTTGTAACTTGCTTAAGAAAACCTTCCCATCTGAAACTCATGTTGTCTTTTAAATAGGTTTGCAGTTTTAATTTCCACATTTAGTTCCCTAACCTATCAGATATTTTCCTTGTATGAAGTAGGAAACAAACAATTCTGCACACAAATTTTATTACATAATGAAAAATATCTCCTTATTCTTGCTTTCAGAAGAATGCTTCTAAAGTTTGTCATTACATAAGATACTTGCTGTTAGTTTTTGAAAGTTCCCTTATAGAAGTTCTCTTCTGTCACTACTTTGCTGGGTGTTTTTCATTGTTTGAATCATGAATGAGTATTGTTGATTTTTTATCAAGTATTTAAAAAAATCTATTGAGATGATCTTTTAAAATTTTGATGTAACCAAATGTATATGTTTTGTTCTTTATGCTTTTCTTCTGACTTTTAAAATCTCTATTTTCCCTAATGTATTTAACTTGATAAGTTTTCTAATGATGAACTATACGGCCAAGCCTACTTGATCATATTGTATTTTGTTACATAAAGCTATATATATATTTAGATATGAAGTTAGACTGCCTTAGCTAATATTTAAAGTTTTTCATTCATGTCATACATGGAGATTTCTTTATAATTTTCTTTTTTTTTTTTAATTTTTATTTATTTATTTATTTATGGCTGTGTTGGGTCTTCATTTCTGTGCGAGGGCTTTCTCTAGTTGTGGCAAGTGGGGGCCACTCTTCATCGCGGTGCTCAGGCCTCTCACTATCGCGGTCTCTCTTGTGGAGCACAGGCTCCAGACGCGCAGACTCAGTAATTGTGGCTCACGGGCCTAGTTGCTCCGCGGCATGTGGGATCTTCCCAGACCAGGGCTCGAACCCGTGTCCCCTGCATTGGCAGGCAGATTCTCAACCACTGCGCCACCAGGGAAGCCCTAATTTTATTTTCTTGTACTCTGTCTTGGTTCGGCATAAATTTACTAATGTCATAAAATGGATAAGATAATTTTTTTTGCATTATCTGGAAGAATTTATATAAGATAGGGATTATCTGTGCTTTAAGCTTGATAAAAGTATATTGTTCTGGCTTTGTGAGAAGGAGTAAACTGCTCATTCAATTTCTTTAATATGTATAGATCCACTGAGATTTTAAAAATCCCTTATGGTTCAATATTGGTAGTTCAACATTTCCTAGAAAATTTCCCATTTTAACAAATTTTGAAATTTGTTGACATTAAATTGGTAAAGTACCTATATTATTTTGTCAAATCACACTTATATATGATGTTACCCCTTTTTTTCTGATATATACAATTTGTCTGTAAACCTGGCCCCCACACCCCTTCCCCCCAGTGTTATTCTTTGGAAGCAATCTCTTTTTGTCCTATCTGGGAAATTGAAGATTTCTCTTTAACTTTGATATTCTGCAATATCACTACACTGTATGTCAGTGTATTTAATTGGCATTTTAAAAATGAAGACTCACATATTTCTTTTTTTTTGGTGTTTTTATTGAAGTATAGTTAATTTGCAATGCTGTGTTAGTTTCAAGTATACAGCAAAGTGATTCAGTTATATATACATACATATATACATTGTGTTGGCTAAAAAGTTCATTCAGGTTTTTCCGTAAGGTGTTATGGAAAAACCTGAACGAACTTTTTGGTGAACCCAATATATATTCTTTTTCAGATTCTTTTACATTATAGGTTATTACAAGATATTGAATATAGTTCCCTGTGCTATACAGTAGGTCCTTGTTGGTTATCTATTTTATATATAGTAGTATGTATATGTTAATCCCAAACTCCTAATTTATCTCCCCCTCCCCACTATCCCCTTTGGTAACCATAAGTTTGTTTTCTGTGTCTGCAATTCTATTTCTGTTTTTTAAATAAATTCATTTGTATCATTTTTTTAAGATTCCACATGTAAGTTATATCATATGATGTTTGTCTTTCTCTGTTTGACTTAGTTCACTTAATATGATAATCTCTATGTCCATCCATGTTGCTGCAAATGACATTATAACATTCATTTTTATGGCTGAGTAATAATCCATTATGTACATGTACCACATCTTCTTTACCCATTCATCTGTTGATGGACATTTATGTTGTTTCCATGTTTTGGTTATTGTAAATAGTGCTGCTGTGTACATTTGGGTGCATGTATCTTTTGAAATTAAAATTTTCTCTGTATATATGCCCAAGCGTGGGATTGCAGGATCATATGGTAACTCTATTTTTAGTTTTTTAAGGAAACTCCGCACTGTTCTGCATAGTGACTGCACCAATTTACATTGCCACCAATAGTGTAGGAGGGTTTCTTTTTCTCCACGCCCTCTCCAGTATTTATTATTTGTAGACTTTTTAATGATGGCCATTGTGACTTGTGTGAGGTGATACCTCATTGTAGTTTTGACTTGCATTTCTCTAATAATCAGTGATGTTGCACACCTTTTCATGTGTGTGTTGGCCATCTGTATGTCTTCTTTGGAGAAATGTCTATATAGGTGTTTTGCCCACTTTTTGATTGGGTTGTTTGTTTTTTTGATATTAAGCTGTATGAGCTGTTTGCATATTTTGGAACTTAATCACTTTCAGTAACATTGTTTGCAAATATTTTCTCCCAGTCTGAAGGTTGCCTTTTTGTTTTGTTTATGGTTTCCTTTGCTGTGCAAAAGCTTTAAATTTAATTAAGTCCCATTTGTTTATTTTTGATTTTATTTCCATTACTCTAGGAGACAGATCCAAAAATATATTGCTGCAATTTGTGTAAAAGAGTGTTCTGCCTATGTTTTCCTCTAGAAGTTTTATAGTATCCAGTTTTACATTTAGGTTTTTAACCCATTTTGAGTTTATTTCTGTATATGGTGTTAGAGAACGTTCTAATTTCATTCTTTTATATGTAGCTGTCCAGTTTTCCCAGCACCGCTTATTGAAGAGACTGCCTTTTCTCCATTGTATATTCTTGCCTCCTTTGTCATAGATTAATTGACCATAAGTGTGTGGGTTTATTTCTGGGCTTTCTATATTGTTCCCTTGATCTATATTTCTGTTTTTGTGCCAGTACCATACTGTTTTGATGATTGTAGCTTTGTAGTATAGTCCGAAGTCAGGGAGTGTGATTCCTCCAGCTCAATTCTTCTTTCTCAGGTTTGTTTTGGCTATTCAAGGTCTTTGGTATTTCCATACAAATTTTAAAATTTTTTGTCCTAGTTCTGTGAAAAATGCCATTGGTAATTTGATAGGGATTGCATTGAATCTGTAGATTGCCTTGGGTAATATGGTCATTTTAACAATGTTGATCCTTCCAATCCAAAAACACTGTATATCTTTCCATCTGTGTCGTCTTCAATTTCTTTCATCAGTGTCTTACAGTTTTCATAATACAGGTCTTTTATCTCCTTAGGTAAGTTTATTCCTAGGTATTTTATTCTTTTTGATGCGATGGTAGATGGGATTGTTTCCTTAATTTCTATTTCTGATAGTTCATTGTTAGTGTAGAAATGCAACAGATTTCTGTATATTAATTTTGTATCCAGCAACTTTACTGAATTCATTGATGAGCTCTAGTAATTTTCTGATAGCATCTTTAGGATTTTCTATGTATAACATCATGTCATCTACAAACAGTGACAGTTTTACTCCTCCTTTCCAATTTGGACGCCTTTTATTTCTTTTTCTTCTCTGATTGCTGTGGCTAGAACTTCCAAAACTATGTTGAATAAAAGTGGCAAGAGTGGGCATCCTTGTCTTGTTCCTTATCTTAGAGGAAATGCTTTAGCTTTTTATAGTTGAATGTGATGTTAACTGTGGGTTTGTCATGTATGGCCTTTATTATGTTGAAGTAGGTTTCCTCTATGCCCATTTTCTGAAGAGTTTTTGTCATAAATGGATGTTGAATTTTATCAAAAGCTTTTTCTGCCTCTATTGAGATGATCATATGGTTTTTAATTTTTTTTTAAGTTTTATTTATTATTTATTTTATTTATTTTTGGCTGCATTGGGTCTTAGTTGCGGCACCTGGGATCTTTCTTGAGGCACGTGGGGTCTTTTGTTGAGGCACGTGGGCTTCTCTCTAGTTGTGGTGTGCGGGTTTTTCTCTTCTCTAGTTGCGGCGCGTAGGCTCCAGGGCGCATGGGCTCTGTAGTTGTGGTGCACGGTTTCCATAGCACATGGGCTCTGTAGTTTGTGGCACACAGCCTCTCTAGTTGAGGTGCGTGAGCTCAGTAGTTGTGGCGCATGTGCTTATTTGCACCAAGACATGTGGAATTTTAGTTCCCTGACCAGGGATCAAACCTGTGTCCTCTACGTTGTAAGGCAGATTCTTTACCACTGGACTACCAGGGAAGTCCCAGTTTTTTATTCTTCAATTTGTTGATGTGGTGTATCACATTGATTGATTTGCACATATTGAAAAATCCTTGCATCCCTGGGATAAATCCCACTTGATCACAGTGTATGATCCTTTTAATGTATTATTGGAGTCAGTTTGCTAGTATTTTGTTGAGGATTTTTGCATCTGTGTTCATCAGTAATATTGGCCTGTAATTTTCTTTTTTTGTGGTATCTTTGTCTGGTTTTGTTATCAGGGTGATGGTGGCCTCAGAGAATAAGTTTCGGAGTATTCCGTCCTCTGCAATTTTTTGGAATAGTTTCAGAAGGATAGGATCCTATCAGATTACTGCTTTTGCCCTTGGTCACAGTGTGCATGAGATTTTGTGTGTGCCCTTTAAGAGTGCAGTCTCTATTTCCCCCAGTCATGTGGAGCTCCTGCAGTCAAGCCCCACTGGCCTTCAAAGCCACATGTTCTGCGGTCTTCTCTTTCCAGTGCTGGACCCCCAGGATGGGGGCCTGATGTGGGGCTCAGAACTCTCACTCCTGTGGGAGAAACTCTGTAATATAATTATTCTCCAGTTTATGGGTTGCCCACCTGGGGGGGTATGGGATTTAATTATACCACGAGTCCGCCCCTCCTACAGTCTCATTTTGGTTCCGTCTTTATGTCTTTAGTTGTAGAGGATCTTCTCTGGTAGATTTCAGTCTTTTTCAATGATGGTTCTTGTGCAGATTGTTGTGATTTTGGTGTGCTTGTGAGAGGAGGTGATCTTAGGGTCCTTCTACTCTGCCATCTTGGCCACTCTCCTGAGCTTAGAGGTGGTTTTGTAGGACAGGAAGAAAGAGGACTAGAACTTCCAGTCCCGACAGCCCCTTATTCTAGGTACCTTTGCAGAGCTTTTTGAGTTGGGCCCAAACAAGGGTCCTCCTGCCTGGTGTCCTTCATGCCAGTAGAATGAGAACAAGTTCAGTTCAGAAGCAAAGGAAAGTTTTATTCTTTGATCAAAGAATGGAGAGGAATGAGCTTGAGCTCTAGAGCACAAGCTCTCCACATCTTTCTTCACTTCTGAAAATTTTCAACTATTATCTTTTTGAATGTTGCCGCTTCCCAAATTTACTCTCTTTTTCTGGAATGCTTATTAGATGTGTTTTGGATCTTCTCATACTCTCTTTCATGTCTCTTAATTAAAAAGAAAAAATTTTTTTCAACTCAATTAATTTTTCTCTTTCATTTTGGAAATTGTCCTTAGGTTTCTCTTCAAATATATTAATTCTCTTTTTAATTGCTTTAATATAATATTTAATTCTTCTATTGAGCTTTTTAATATCAATTTACTATTTTATAATTTTCTGGTTTTGTTTCACAAAAAACAATTTCTTCATATCTTTGAAGACTTTAAAAGTACTCATTTTAAAATCTATTTCTCATTGTCATATTATTTCTTTGCTGTGAGTTATATGTGTTGTCTGTTTTCTGGATGCAGACATTCTCATGTGTTGTGTCATCCTTGTCTGTGAGTTCATTTTCCTGGAACATCATCCTTTCTCTGAGCTCCCTCATGTATACCCTGTATTGTGGACATTTCCCCTTGCAGCTTTACCTAGGGGCTGTCACTGTCCCTGGGCAAGTTCTTACATTTGTGTTTTGGCTCTGGGTTTTTTGGATTAAAATAGTGTAGCTAGGCAATCATATGACACAGATCCAAGGTTCTGGAATTCCATGGGAAATTATTTCCAACCATGGCTTGAGTGGATGGTTTGCTTACCAGGTCCTGTTCTCTCACAGGAGGTCCAACTTTGGTTTTTCACCACAGGGGTGAGGTGTGTAACTCTAACTCTCATCCTCATGTTGGTGTTGAAATACAGACCCCATGGTTCTTTTTACTCCCAGGATCTGCCTCCTATACCATGAGCTGCCAGAACTCAGCCTAAAATCACTCATTTCTGGCACCTGGGTATTTCTCATTATTCCTTTCATCCAGGTTATGTACATAAAAATAAGTATAATTTATATATCTTATTTAGTAGTTTAGTTATTGGAGTGGAAGTGAGGACTTAAGTCCTTAGGTGTACTTAATATGTCATCTTGACTTGAAAATCTCTAAAGTGTTTCCCTCATACAGACACAGAAAGAAATTACTTATGGGTCTCTATGTAAGGACAAGTTGTGTTTCTTACCACAAATCTTGTAACTGAATGTTTTCTTCTCTGTATTAGTCATAGGTAGTTTATAGCCCACTTAGTCACTCACTTCTAGCACCTGTAGATACAGAGTCCTGGATGGCCTGCATGTATGTGAAATTTTTCCTTTTTTTATGACTTTCTCAACTATTAATTTTATATTTCTGCATTATATAAATTTTTATAAAATTTCTAAATTGTTTTTGTAGAATGAGGTGGCATATAAATAAAATATTCAATATTATTATTATTTTATTAACTTATATCTGTTAATCATAACAGATTATGACCTTAAGAAGTATAAGAATGGTATTCCTCTTTGGATATGTACAGACTGTGATCGTTCTTTGATTGTAGCTGGTGCTTAAAAAGTGCCGGTTGAGGGAAGGAATGAAGCACTGGGAGTGTGACTCTTACCACAACCCTTTACACATGCTTCCCTATTCCATCTACATGTCAGGCAGGCAGAGGGTAAGTGTGATTGTAGAGGAGAATATCAATGCGTGCGGAGATACGTTTTCCTTACTAGAGCAAACAAAAAATACAGACTCACTATCAATTTCATTTAGCCTTCTTCCTCATGTATCTTCACTGGGAACCTGATTTGTTCTTTGTCACTTAATACAAAACATTTTTCAGAAAATTATTATGTTCTCAAGCACTGTTGTGGGCCTTGAGTACACAAGTATGAACAAGACATAGTCCTTGTCTCAAGCACCTTCCGGTTTAGTGGTGGAAGAACACTTGCTGGCAGATAGTTTAAGCTCCATTGGGAAGCTGTGCTGGCAGAGTGGCCCACTCAGAAGCCTGAAAGCACACAGATGGATGGAGCTGGGGGAGAAGGATAATCATACTCAAGTCAGTGTATAGGAAAGGGTCAAACTGGGACAAACAAGAGAGTTCAAGAGGGTCAAGTCTTTGTGTTAGAAACTGACAAGTAGCAGGTCCATGAATAGAGTTCAGAGTTCCAAAGGCAAGAGTTGAAAAGCTGACTATAAAGTCAATAAATAAATAGTTATTTTGACAAATTGTAAAAGGCAAAAAAGTAGGGTGTTAGAGGTTAGTTAGATGCCACAGGACATGCAAGGTAGAGATGAGAGTGAATTCTTTGGAACAGTAATGCAGGCACTGCTGTCTTTTGTCTGGACCTGTCTCCCTGTATGTTACATACTGTTATGGACTGAATTGTGTCCCTGCAAAATTCATATGTTGAAGCTGTAACCCCCCAATGTGACTGTATTTGGAGATGGGGCCTTTAAGGAGGTAATTAAGGTTGAAACCATCAAGGTGGGGCTCTAGTTCAATAGGACTGATATCCTTTACAAGAAGAGGAAGAGACACAGGAATGTGTACACACAGAGGATAGGCCATGTGAGGACACAGTGAGAAGGCAGTCATCTGAAAGCCAAATAGAAAGGCAAGATACCAATCCTGTTGACACCTTGATCTTGGACTTTCAGACTCCAGAATTGTGAGAAAATAAATTTCTGTTGTTTAAGTCACTCAGTATGTGATGTTTTGTTATGGCAGTCTTAGCAGACTAATACATATACTCTCTCTTTTTCTTCTTAAAATAATCAATCTGCTTCTGACAATAGGTTAGTCCTTATATAATCTGCAACATTTTGCACTTAGTCAGTCTTTTGTATTGGTTACCAATATTCATCAAAATGTATTTTTCAAAAAGTTATTTAACATCCTGTTCTTGCCCTCTCTTTGCTCCTAGCAGAAGGTGGGTACAGCATGGTCTGAGGGCAAGGCCCCAGACAATCTGGGGACCCAGCTTCTAGCTCTGTGCAAACACTGGAGGCATTTAACTGCTTAGACCTCCCTGTCCTCATTGTAACATGAAGGGAACCTGTCACTTTCCATTTCACGTATTTATTCTTACTTTGCATTTCTGACCCAAACCAGTAATATGTTTCCCTGTAACTTTCATTTGTTCCAGCTCTTCCTCTGGATCTGGGCATAAAATATGAAATCCATCTTCTACCCGACAGTTCTTCCAATATCTGAAGATGATCACATGATATACCAAATGTGCCATCATAGAGCCCATGTTTTTCCATCTTGGCCAGAATGTCATGAGAGAGTTAATCATGTGCCTGGCTGAAAATTAGATATCCATTCACTTTAATTAAATTCACATTAGTGAGATGTGCGGGGCCCTAGAGAATAATGTCACAATTCCTTAGCTGTCATATACCTCACTCTCTGACCCTAACCCATCTTACACTTGCTGGTACTTCCACAGGTACCTGTGCTCGTATTTCAAGGACATGAAGCTAGGAATTCCCACCCACTAGGAGTGGTTATTTTAAAAGTATTTCTCCTAAACATGCCATGTCTTTCCACATCAGTGTGCCTTTACATATGTTGGCCCTTCTACCTGGACTATCCTTCTCCCCTTTCACCATTATTTTTCACAACCCAGCTCAACTCTTCTGAAAATATACCTCGATTCCCCCAGGAAGAGTATATTTCTCCATGCTCCCAGATCTAGACACTTGGTTCATGTTCTCCTCCTTTCCACTCTATAATGTGACTTAAGTGTCTGTGAAATTTTTGAGGGCAGGGACCATGTCTTTTTAAATTTTTGTTTTCCAAGTACTTAAGCTCATTTATTGAGCTGGCCCTCCATAAATGTTGGTTAGACACATGATGCCCAGAGAATGAAAGCAAGCTCAGATAAAGCTTAAAAGCCAGACATTTTAGAAGACAACTAGTCTGATAGAAAAAAAGACAGTAGTGGAGGAGGTTGCCAGTAATGCAGGAGAAAATCTTTGGGAACAAAACTAATGGCCTCAGATGGTCCTGTACCCACGCACAGTGTTCAAGCGGAAATTCATTGACTCATTCCCAAGGTGTATCATGGCCATGGCCATGTCTGCTGCGGAGTGGCCTCCCTGCATACCACACCTGCTTCCTCATTGCCCCTCTGGGAAGTATGTGCTTGACAGGGCTTTGAGCTATGCTGCCCTGGATCACTCACCCCCATGGTGGGAAGTTCCTGCCTCCTGTCCTTAAGTATCAGCACACGTGCCTGTATTATGATAGCCCAACTTGTACCTCACCATGGCTGGAGTTACGCTAATCATTACTTATCGTATCTATTATTAATTGCTCTCTTCTTCAGCTTCTCTTCATGCTGGTTTTCTGTTGTTTCATCGTGACTTCCTCTCTTCCTTCCCTCACCCAGTTTTCCCTCTTCTCTTTTATCTGCCTTTTCCCTCTATAAATTCACCTAGATCAACAGCCTTTACTGCAAAATTGAAGCATAACTTGACATTTCATTGCTCTGAGTATGTGCCAGTAACTGTCACATATAAACTTCTTCCTTTACTTCTTGCCCTTCCCCTGCTACCCTCTTGCCTCATTTACCTATCCAGGTTATAGAAATATCCATGAGGAGGAGAATTTCCCTTATCACAGCCAACTAAATAAAAGAAATAATAATAACCTAGACTCTTGTAAATCAACACCTGTGTTCCAGAACAAAATTACAGGCCCTGGGAAGATAAAAAGCTGATTTCCTTCCATCAAAGAGCTTAATCAAAACTGGATAATGCAGAGTTACCTAGACAGGGAACCTCACCTTCAGGTAGCCAGAGGCACAGCTGATTCCTTCCTTCTCTCAACATATTCTCACTGCTGCCTAGCTGGTTGGCCTCATGTGTAGGTGATAGAAATTGCCCTTCAGAGATACAGTGTGGAGACCATGTGTCCCATACTGAAACAGTAGGACTTCTCTCCTCTCTTCCCCCTATTCAACAAAAACCTCTGGGGGACTTCCCTGGTGGTCCAGTGGTTGAGACTTCACCTTCCAGTGCAGGGGGTGCGGGTTTGATCCCTGGTCAGGGAGCTAAGATCCCACATGCCTGGCAGCCAAAAAACCAGAACATAAAACATAAGTAATATTGTAACAAATTCAGTAAAGACTTTAAAAATGGTCCACATTAAAAACAAACAAAAACAAAACAAAAAAAAACTCTGGGACTATGTTTCATCGTGCAATTTATCTGTGAACAGAAGGAGTAAAAGGAGCATTCAGCAGGTATCAAATTATGAGCTATAGAAGAACTTGGTACACATAATCCAGACACACAGATCCTTAGAGATAGTGTGCCTGGGGTCAAGGTGTCGGGAAAGAGAATGGGATGTAGTGTTTGCGACGAGGAGCTCTAGGTGGAAACAAATAGGGAGATGTCCACTGGCACTTTTGTGCCTCAGCCTGACCTTGGGATGGAGTTATACCATTGCTCTACCATTTCAGTTATTACCTTGAAACATACCTCACAAATATAGACATGAACCATTATAATAAATCCAGGATATTTGAAATGAAACTGCAAAATAAATGGACGCAATTTGAAAGTTTTTGAGATTTCAAGTGTTGGTGAGGTTGAGGAACAATGAGAATGGGGATGTTTTTATATTATTGAAGAGAGTATCAATTGGTACATTACTTTGGGAGGCCTTTGGCAACATTTGGTAAAATAGAATACTTATATAGTCTTCAAACAGGTGACTGCTAAGTTTATACCCTAAAGTAGGGGTTGGCAAACTTTTTCTGTAAAAAAGTCAGATAATAAATATTTTCAGCTTTACAGGCCATACATTCTCTGTCACAGCTACTCAATTCTGCCACTGTATTGTGAAAGCAACCAACCATAGACAATATATAAACAGATGAGTATGGCTGTGTTCCAATAAAACTTTATTTACAAAAACAGATGACAGGCCAGATTTGGCCCAAAGGCATAGTTTGCTGACTTCTGCCCTAAAGAAACATTTAATTATATACACAAAGATAAGTAAATAAGAATGTTCATAATAGCATTGTTGGCAATAGAACAGATTAGAAATAAACTAAATGTTCATCACTAGAAGGATAGATAAACGAATTGTATGTATGTGCAATGAAATACTATATCAGAATAAATAAATAAACAGGAGCACTCTATATCATCATGGATAAATTTCACAATGTTTAAGCAAGAAGGATGCAGACAGTATGATACAATTTATTTAAAGTTTTACAAAATAATTACACATATTGTTTTAAGATATGTATATATGTAGTAAGAGTATAAAGACATTTATGGGAAAGACAAACACCAAATTTAGAATGGTGATAACCTAAGGCAAGAGTAAGGATAGTGCTGTCAGGGAAGGGCACATAGGGGCCTTAAATTGCACTTCTAATGTTTTAGTTCTTAAGCTCATGGGGGAGACACAAATGGGTAAATGAGTGCTCATTATACTATATCCTAGACCTTTTTGTTTGTCTCAAATATTTTATAATTTTAAAAAATTTCTAGGGTTTTAAATTTTGAATGCCTTTGTGTTGGATTGCAGGTTTTGACCCATTGTTGACAGACAGCTGCAATTACCTTTAATCTTAATGTCTTATTCAGTGGTGTGACCTACATGCTCCATCCATGGAGCCTGTGTGACAGCACTTTTAACATGAGAACATTTGTGTTGGGCAGTGAAAATGCTTTCAATAGCCTTGGTCTTCCAGGAACACTCTTATTTGTGATTAGAATAGGTTGCTATGGAAAATTGCTGGTTGAGGGGAGAAAGGGTTTTCATGATTTTGTTTTGTTTTGTTTTTTCATTTATCTGTCTTTATGTACTTTACTATTACTTCAGTTTTCTTGCCCAGATTCTATGGTTTATTTGTTGTTATCTGCATTTTCTCTTTGAACATTCTAGTAAGAGATTCACCAACAATCTTTGTACTTTATTTCACATTTTAGATGGGCGTGTTTTGGTCACCAAAACTCAAGTTAGGTGACTTTCTTGTTCTCCAGAGAGAATGAGAAAAATTGGAAATGTCTTCTACATAGGGAATTGATTAAGTTCAGATTTTTCCCACACTGGAAAGATGCTGATTTGGATTCACAGTCATGATATGAGTCAGCTGCAGCTGGGAACATGTTGTCCACTTACAGTGAGCTGTTCCATGCTTGGGAAAGGTGACAGACTGACAGAGCAGGAGAGGGAAGTGCTGGATTAGTGTTTAGGAATTTTTTCCATGAAGACATGCCTTGGACTTGGACTACCACTTTTGCATGGCCCTTAGGCACAGCTGTCTGGGAAGGACTCTTGTTTTTGTCTCTGGGCATATATGACAAATGGTCTTTGAACTTGATAGAACTGAGTTAGCCAGAACAGATTCTAGCCTAGTGATTGTTGACATAGAAGCAAGTACCACCAGGGCATCTCTCTCTCATATCCTGTAAGGGCAGGGCTGAATTACAACGAAGACTGGAAGTATATAGTTTGTATGGTTGTTGTTGTAAAATAGTGAGAATTCATTTTATTGTGTTTTGGCCAACATTTATCCAGCACACTGCCTTCTACTTTCTCCACAGCTGTTCACTGCCATACATTTCTGATCCAAAATACAAAGTTGTCCAAAAAAATGTGGAACACACTGACCTGATCTTTCCACCAGGGAAATAACACTACAGGAAAGATGATATTATTAGAATAAGGCTTTTGCGGGAAACTAAATATTTCTGGATTTATAGGGATGATTAGTCCCCTACCTCTCTCAACAGCAGTTTATTATTTAAAATTTGGGACCAACAAATGTGTTTTTCAACAAATGTAACTTTGATATCTAAAACATTTAATATGGCTCATGAAAATTGAGGTGGCAGCAAATGTTGAATTAGAAATTATGAGAAATGTGAGTGAGGGTTGCAGGTATGGAATATAGCATGTGAACTTAAACTGATAATAAATGAAGTAGCAAAGTCTAGGAACCTCTCAGCAACTCATAAAAAGACATTTATAAGACATCAAAAAGAAATACGTTTACTTCAAACATTACACGAATACTAAAATTTTCACGATAACTAAAGTATGTTATCAAGATATTCCTTGCCAAGATGCCTTACTTTAAGGTATGTATAAAAATAATTTAAATTTACCACATCAATGCACTCTTCCAACGAGTGGTCACCTCTTAGAAGGAGGACAAGTACAGTGTATTGGTTAAGAGCCTAATGTTTGGAGCTAAGGTCCAACCTGTATATATAACCCCTGAGTGGTTTCTCTCTGAGATTTAGTTTTTGCATCTGTAAAGAACAGATTAAAGTAATTGCCTTATAGATTTGTTGTGAGGATTTAACAAGATAATATAAAGCAGTTAGCATAATCCCCAATCAGTACTCAATAAGTCATATCTATCATATTATATTATATAATTGATATGTAAATGATAAAACTAAAAACTATTTTTCAAAGTTGATAGATATCCCTCTATAATGTACCCACGATATTACCAATATTACCCACGATTTATCATGTCACATTTCTTATTAATATTATAAAGGTAGACAATTTATTTCAGTTCTTAATTGAAAGAGCACAGAATCTGAATTAATGAGATCTGAATTAAAGAGGTTTTTCTCTAGCAAGTTTGGTATTTAGGATCTCCAAAGACAATGTTTTAATTAATTTTAAGCAAGAATTTTAAAGTAGCTACTGTGTACAGACAACTGTAAAATATTGTGGAGGAGGGAATACAAAAACAGGGACTTCCATAGTTATTACTTCCACATTATTTCTTTGAATTTATACCTTTTGAAATGTCAAAGTTATTCTTGTTGAGAACACTTAAACTGTAAACTGTGCTTCTGAATCTTACAAATAGTCACTCCCCTAGGAGAGTTAAAGTTCACTATATTGTAGGAAAGAAAAATTTGGATTAATAGTAAGGAGATTGGAATTTTCTTATTTTTCTTAGTTAGAAGAAATTTTATATGTTTCTTGGTCGTTTGGTTTTGGTTTTGATCTCTCAATTGGTTGACTGTAAAACTCTAGAAGATGTATGTCTGGAAGAGAAGCAGAGGTAATTTTGGAGGAAGTTGTGGCTGCTCTTGGCACAGGGTCAATGGGGATTTATTTTTTAGCTGGGGAGGAGAGTAAAGAGGAAATGCGGTGTCCTCTAAGCAGATGTCAGCCCCTTAACAAAATGGGTCCTGATAGAGGCAGTACTGAGGCACCTCCATATGCCTTCTTTACAAGTGACTTTGTTGGAAAGAATGAGAGGAGGAAGCGAGGAAATGACTGATTCTACTTGACAGCTGAGAAGTTTTCAGGGGACGATGGCCTGAGAAACAAAGCATTATGTGTAAAATGAAAAACCATGTATTTCATGGTGATCTTATTCACATCAAATAAGACAACATGAAAGTGCTTTAAAATCAAAAGCTCCGTATATGTATATGAAGAACTTCAGTGTAAGGCCCATACTAACCTCTATAAACTTTTGCCATTTGTGATGTTGGCAGTACTCTGTCAAGGTTCATCTGAGGATCTTGTTTTTTGGGAGCAGCTGGTGGCATAAATTCTATGCCCATTTTGTTGTGAAAGAAAGTGAAGTACAAAGAAAATTGAATTAGCTTGACAAAAATCTCACCAGTGGATGATTAGCAGAATTGGCAATTTCAGATTAGTAGATTACTCTGCTCACTAGCTCTTTCAAGTTTAGTTCTTCTTACATAAATGTGTGTTATGCCATATCAAAATCTCTTTGGAGTGTCTCCTCTCCCCCAGTCTCATCCATTTGGTTTAGTGGGGCTCACACTACCTAGCTTCAGGGATGAGGATGTGTCCCAGATCTGCTTAATGAGTGTACCACTTGTCTTTGGTCACAGTGATTGGTTCAGAATTGGGCATAAGATCCAAAGTGAGCCAATCAGAGTTAATGATAGAAATTTGGTGATGCTATCTAAATGAGCTGGCTATAAACTGGTTTAGATCTTTTCCATCTTTTTACAGAGACCCTGCATAGAATAAAGAAGATACTAGGGAAAACAGGGCTGTGAAATAGAGAAAGACACAGTGTCCTAATGATAGCATGTAAAAGCCTGGATCCAACTATCCTGAAGCCAGATTCAACTCTTGCATTCCTAGTTATATGTGCCAACAATTTTATTTCTGTGGTTAATTTATTTTGAGATTGGGTGTCTGTCATTTCCAACAAAAATACCCTTCTTTTAAATTTTTTTTCATTTTCCTCTCTTCCATTTCTTCTTTCTTCTTTCCTTTTTCATTTTCCTTCCCTTTCCTTTTTATCCTTTCTTTCTTCTCTTCCTTTTCCCCTTAGTTTAAAGGTCTTTAGTAAGAAACTAAAGCAAATACAATCAGATCATACAGGGACTTGAAAATTAGGATAACAGTGTTGGACTTTATCATTTATACCCTGAAGTTTTTTAATTTTGGAAATAGCGTGATAGAATTTGTACATTAGGATGATTACTCTGGTAGAGGTGCATAGTAGACATTGAAGAATGAAGAGAGTACATTCATGAAGAGAAATTAGGGTGTTTTTCAAACTTACAAGGAAGAGTTCTGGCCTTTGATCATCAGTCTATTAGAATAGAGATGTAGCGATAGATACAGCATTAGTAGAAATTGTTAACTAATGAAATAAGAGGGATAAAGGAGAGTTGAAGATGATTCTGAGGTTTTGAGTATATATGACTGGGATTTTGATGGAACAAAGGTTTATTATAAATCAAGAAATGGGGGAGTGAGCCAGTTGAAGGCTGCAGGAGATTGTATGTTGAGTTTTATTCTTGCTGAATTTGAGTAGAAAGTCGTCCTAATCAAACTATCTTTTTTTGGTAAGATTTATTTATTATTTATTTATTTTATTTTTGGCTGCGTCAGGTCTTAGTTGCAGCACGGGGGATCTTCGTTGAGGCAGGCGGGATCTTTCGTTGTGGTGTACGGGCTTTTCTCTAGTTGTGGCATGTGGGTTTTCTCTCTCTAGTTGTGGCGTGCAGGCTCCAGGGTGCTGTGAGCTCTGTAGTTGTGGTGCATGGGTTCCAGAGCACATGGGCTCTATAGTTTGCAGCACATGGGCTCTAGTTGAGGTGTGCAAGCTCAGTAGTTGTGACGCGTGGGCCTAGTTGCCCCGCGGCATGTGGGATCCTAGTTCCCCAACCAGGGATCAAACACGCATCCCCTGCATTGTAAGGCGGATTCTTTACCACTGGACCACCAGGGAAGTCCCTCAAAGTATCTTTGATGTCTTGGGCCAGAGTTGAGTCAAGGAAAGCAATCAAGATAAGGACAGATGTCCAAGACTTTGGCTGTGGGAACAAATACAACTAGAAGGAAAAAGGAGGAGAAATGAGAAAATAGGAGAGAGGCATCAAAGTTGAAAAAGTAGGAAGAAACCTAAAAGTTCTATTGATAAACCAAGGAAGATGCAAATTTTAAGACAGAAAAATTGGTGGTCTCAAATATTTCAGAAATGAAAAAGACTGCTATCTAGCCATTTCTCATCCAACCTATTAAGAAGATTTGGAAATCTTCATAAATTAAATTTTACTAATACCTCATCAAAATAAATTCCAAGTAGAATAGAATGAAACATAAACAAATAGAGAAACTGGAAGACAAAATTGAATATTCATCAGATCTCCTGATAGAGAAAACATTTGTAAATTTAGAAGTGGTAGAAAAAAATTCATGGAAGGAAACGTCATTAGATTTGATCATTTAAAAATAATAACTTTCTGAAATGCAAAAAAAAAAAAGTTACTAGATAAGAAAATATCTGTAGTAAAATATGACAGAGTTAATCAGTTTTATAAAATGCTAATGAAAAAAATCCCAAGAAAAGAATACACTTAATTATATAACTAATGATAGTATTAAAAAGACAGAAAATTAAGTATGGCCTATTTACTTGTTTCTTCTACTGTATCCTCCAGTTAGATTCTAAGTTCTATGAGGACAGAGCCCATTTCTATGCTGTTTACTTTTTCAACTCAGCTTTTAACACGTTCCATCCTGGGATGGGATGGGGATGATGATGCTTTTCTTCAGACAGGAATGCAAGATAGGAGGGGGTTTGGTGTGAAGATGAACTCAGATTGCCTGTGCTGGCTTTGTGGTACTGTGGGACATCCAAGTTGAAATGTTCAGTGCACATATATAAGGGTCTGGAGCTCTGGGGAGCAGTTCAAGCTGGAGATACAGCTTTGAGAATGTTCAGCATATAGTTGGTGACTGAAGATATGTGATCTTCACCACCCAAAGGAAAGTGTACAGAGAAGGGACTGGGAAAGAATGCCAAGGGAACCCAGTGTTTAAGAGAAAGGAAGAAGAAGCAAGGAAAATTAGGACAGTATGTTCCCACATGGGTTCAGGGAGGACACTGATTTAGGACAGTGGGGTATATACTTCACAAAAGGATGCATAATAGGAACATAGTGAAAGCTCAAAAAATGTTAGCTATTATTATTATTATTATTGAAGAGTAATAGCAGGGTGCTTTATTAATGTGTTATTGAATTCACCAGGGGACAGAGTGGAGATGCAAAAGGAGAGCCAATTGTCAAAGCTGTGTAGAAAGCTGAAGGTGGGGAAAAAGGAAAAAGGAGGACATGAGAGAGCAGTGATGAGATGGGAGTGAGATCAAAGGAGAGAAGGAGGAGGAGAAGATAATATTTTAGCCCCATTACTGAGTGCTGCCTAGTGCCAGGTGTTGTTCTTAGTGCTTTAACTGACTCAGTCTCACCACAGCCCTACAAAGCACTACATTTGTCCACATTTTACCGTTGAGGAAACTGAGAAACAAAGAGTTCCGGTAACTTGCCTAGCATTTCCTTTTACTAAAGGGTGAATGCAAGATTTGACCCCAGGCATTCTGATTCCTGAGTCCATGTGCTTGACCTCTTCTCTGTACATCCTCTTAATTATATGGGTACTCATAGTAAAATATTTTTCTCTCTCTCTTTTTTTGAACCAAATCTGGAGTGCAAAAATCTATTTCCAAGGCTTCTTTAGTACCATAATCTAAAGCTATTTTTTTTAAATTAGTGTTTTAGAAGTCTTTAAATAGGAATATCAACTTATATATCGTTTCATATTTCTTTGCAATTATTTTGTAACCTATCTCTGATTTTTTATCTTGGTGCACACTTGCTGTTGTTATTTGATAGCACAAACTGCTTTGCAATGAATAAAAGACACCTGCAGTGTTGCAGATGTAGTGTAATAGAGCCAAGACACCAGGAAAAGCAACAGAACCTATTTTAGAGACTGTTTTTAACCTGCACCAGGGATCTGAGCAATGACTGTATCACATGTGACCATGATTCTCATTAATCAGATGGGAATGCAAATCTCATGAGACTTTTTAAAGTGAGAAAATTCAGAATGCCCACAATTGAAGCAGATATGAATCATTTTGATTTTAGTGTTATTTGGTGTCATTCTCAATAAAAATGTTAAATGATATTAAACATTTTATGGTAAGCATCAGGTTAAAATTTTATTAACAAATAGCTATTAAATACTGGTAGTTTTTCCTAAAATAATTACCATAAGAAAATAGAGAAAAATGTCTTTTGTGAGGCTAAATTAATATAGTTATTTTTGTAAGGATAAGACAAGATAGTGCCTTATGGAATTGATCCCTGAGACAGGTACTCTTATCACAGACGCAAAGAAAAAAAAAAAAAAGAAAATTAGTTTTGCTCTTCTACAAAATGTTGGATTGACTGTATCAAGAATCAAATCCAGAGTCCCCACATGGTGTTAAAATGCAAATTAAATATTTTGTATTGATATAAAAGTTAAATATGTTCAAAAAAGAAGACATAACTAATTAGGGTAGAAACCTTGTAGAGAATAACACAATTTAGAGATTTTTTTTTTTAACATCTTTATTAGAGTATAATTGCTTTACAATGGTGTGTTAGTTTCTGCTTTATAATAAAGTGAATCAGTTATACATATACATATTTAGAGATTTACATTCCATTTTTTTGATTCTGTCAAGTCAACCTCTTAAATCAGCTTTAAGACATGTATGCCATGCTCTGGGCCAGAAGCATTAAGGCTTTTAGCTATCCGTTTAGCCCATTCTAACATCCTGTCTTAAAATGCTAATACCAGCCTTGCATTTGTTAATTGTAGAAGTGTTTGGCTGAATTGTGTTCACTGTGGGCTCCCCCCTCCCCTCCCCCCACCCCCACCCCCCGACATTCCTATGTTGACATTCTAAACCCTAGTATCTCAGAATGTGACTGTACTTGGAGATAGGGTCTTTAAAGAGGTAATTAAGGTAAAATGAGTTTATTAGGGTAGTTCCTAATCCAATAGATTTGTGTCTTAAAAGAAGAGGTTAGGACACAGACACACACAGAGGGAAGACCACGTGAAGACTCAGGGAGAAAGACAGTCATCGCCAAGCCAAGGAGAGAGGCCTCAGAAGAAACCAATCCTGCCAACACCTTGATCTTGGACTTCTAGCTTCCAGAACTGTGAGACAACACATTTTTAGTTGTTTAAGCCACACAGTCTGTGGTACTTTGTTATAGCCACACTAGAAGACTAATGCAAAAGGCTGTGATGTTGAGCTTTCACTCCAGGTATTAACTGCAGATTATAACAAGATAATTAAACTACCAGAAAATATGACTGTAATTCCCAGATGATTTTCATTGATTTCCTCCTTCACAGTTTGCAATTGTTTTAGGAAAGAAAAGTTTGATGTCCATTTATTCATTGTAACCCAGAGGTTGCTGGGATCCCATAGTCATTCTCTGCATCCTCTGGTTTTCCCCAGCATCCTTGAATCAGGAATCAGAGTGTGTTTCATACCCAAAAAAGAAACCTATTTCTTAGAATATCAATGCACATTATGGATTTTACTGAAGATTTCATGGAAAACGGGGGAGAAGTTTTACAGCACACACCACTCAGCAAATTCTCATTAATCATTTTGTCTTCTCCACTCGTGATCCCTCCCCTCCCCCATCCAAAGTAGCTTCTAATTCCTCTCCATGAGCTCTTTTTTATGCAGAGCTACTTAATTTTATGTTATCCTAGCCCTTTCACTCTTTGAAGCCAACTGACATTCCAGGTTATCAAAACATTTATGCTACATAATGCATGTCTCTTTAGAGAGGGATTTTTTTTTTCTATTAAGGAAATTAAAAAAATTTTCTCCATATCATACATGTTTCTGAGAAATAAATATCTGCTGTTCATAGCAAATCTCTTACTATGGGTGAGATAAAATGAAGATAAAACACATTATTTGTTTATGGCACCTATGACTCTTTAGGCATACAGCCCATCTGAGTTAGACTGAATAACGGACCCCCAACTGTGTCAATGTCGAATCCTTGCATGCTGTGAATGTTGCTTTATATAGCAAAAGAGGCTTGGCAGATGTGATTAAGTTCAGGATCTTGAGACGGAAGGTTACCCTGGATAAGGGTCCTTATACCAGGGACTCAGGAAGAGTCAGGGTCACAGGAGAAGGCGATGTGATGATAGAAACAGAGAAGGGAGTGATGTGCTCTGAAGCTGGAGGAAGGGAATGCAAGCGAAAGATTCCAGGTGACACTAGAAGCTGAAGAAAGCACGGAAATGGAGCCTCCTTTCAGGACATTCAGAAAGAGCAGCCCTACAGCTTCCTTGACTTTAGCCCAGTGAAACTGTTTTTGACTTCTGACCTCCAGAACTCCAAGAGAATACTTTTGTGTAGTTTTTAGCCACTAAGTTTGTGTTAATCTGTTACAGCAGTAACAGTAAATTAGTACACCATTCCATCTCCTTCCGCTGGTCTATGAGATTCATGCCTTCACTCCTCTGCATCTCACCGGCCCTAGGTTCACCAGGCAGAGATCCTTCTGCATCAGTCAAAACATAGTGGCTCTTGGGCTTGTGGAAAGGAGGAGCAGCTGTTTTTGTCACATGCACAGAAGAATGGGCAGAAGTCTCTAACCAGATGTGTAGCAAAGGATTTACCTTGCCAAAGAGAGGTTTGGTTTTTGCCCCTGACTCCTGGGAAGTAAATTTTAGCCCTTGGAATGTCCTTCCTGATAAAAGTGTCTGTTCACCTGGGGGCCTTGAGTGATGGCAGATAATCTGTGGTGACAATGTGATTTATGTTGGGATCCCTGGGTCACACAATATGGTTGTCTACCATAGCTACATGACTGAGCCCCAATAAAAACTCTGGTCGCCAAGGCTAGGGTGAGCTTCTCTGGTTGGCAATACTCTGTACTCTGTGTATTGTCATACATCTTTGCTGGGAGAAATAAGCGCTGTTTGCATGACTCCACTGGGAGAAGACCACTGGAAGCTCATACCTGGAACACTTTTGAGGCCCTATGTGCCTCTTCCCTTTGCTGCTTTTTAATCTAGTGAATTACTCAACCTGAGGGTGTTCTTGGGGAAACTGAAACTTGTAGGTGATGCCAGAGTTGGGCTTGAGGGCCCCCAACCTTGCATTAGGTGTCAGAAGTGAGGGTGGTCTTGGGTGATCCCAATCTTTGCAGTGGGTCACCTGTGTCTCTCTATCTCAGGGCCAGGGCCCATCCCTGTAACTCTGACCCCCCTCCTTCCCCACTGGGATGGAGTAGGTGGTGGTGAGTGATAGAGAAAACCATGCCTGCTTTTGCCCTCTCCTCTAAGGCTTCTATAAGTTGTAAGAGAAGGGAGATATGTGAATACTGAGTTATTTTCCTCTGGGCCTGGAACATAGGGAGATAGACAAATAGACACTCTGATCCCCTTGTCAGTATAGCCTCATGCCAGCTACAGCTTGTGGTATTAGAGAGACAACGGCAACTATCTGGTGGGTGATAGGGTAGAGGGGTGACATTTAAATCAGTAGGTGGAAAAGGGAGGGAATAGTACTTCAATAATGATTTTTATGTTTTATCCCTGTCCTTAAACTAAATTTTGTCTCTGCTATCTCAGAGTCCTTTTTCACATAAGGTGGATTAGACATCTTTATAACAACAGGCTGGATACCTTAATTCAGTTTTTCAATTTATGTAACAAGTAAATTTACCTTGGAAGAGTAGTTTTGTTTTGACAACCTCGTGCACTATGCTTGGAGAGTGGCTAACAATGACAATTCTTCTTGGAAAGAATTAATTCAGATTTGGATATACAGTTGATTCTCATTATTTGTTGCAGTTATGTTCTATAAAGTTGCCACAAACACTGAATTAATGACTACTGGACCGTTGCCCCTGGGGGAAGTACAGGGTTAAGCTCCTGCAAACCTCTGGTCACAGCATTTTTGTCAACTGATCAATACATAACCTTGTTTTACGTGTGTTTCTGTTTGAAGACACCTTATTTAATGTATTGTTGATTCAGTAACTTTGAACTCATGGCCAACAACACTATAACTCGTGCCTGAAGGAAGCTTGTCTAACATGTATTTTCTCCCTAAGGTAGCCTTCTTGCGCTTAGGAGCACTAGACGGCAGTTCAGCACTACAGTTGGGAAACATTTTAAAGAGTGACATCACCAACAAAAAGCACAAAAATGCAAAAAACATGTACTAACTAGATTGTGAAAAGGAAGCTTGTTTATAGTATGAGAGCTGAAATAAGAAGGCAGAGTATTGCCTTGTTTGACCTCAGCTGGGAACTTGCACGTGGGGCAACTCAAAATTTTTGTACTCCATGCATGCCCACTAATGACTGAAAAAGTGCTGTGAATAAGGTTTGGGGGTTACAGATAAATTTGAGCAAGTAGGCAAATTCACAAATATGGAATCCACAAATAATGAGGATCCACTCTATCGTCTGGGGAAAATGCTGATTGCTCTAAAATATCTTTAAAAGGAAACTGGTACTCTGCTTATGATGTTCATGTCTCTGGAAGACATGAAAGCTCTTTATATTTTTCTGACGCACCATTCCAAAGGGGATATTGCCAGAATCTCTGCCCCTCTAGCCTACCTAATGCATCAGATGTTTACCGTGAGAAGTCATCAGTCTTGATAAGGAATTTGGTTGGTTTGCTAGGCTGGAGGATGTTGCATGCTGTAGGATGTGCGGATCCTTGGACTCTTGGCCAAGAATGACAGTATTTGTGAGGAGAGCAGGAGAAAAGGAAGGAAGACCAAGAACAATAGAGGTAGTTTCTAGGTACTATAGACCAAAAAAAAAAAATCCATCTGAGATTCTATCCCAAATACATTTTGAATAAGACAGTAAGATTAGGGTCTCTATAGATGGACTGATCCAGGCTGCTCTTTCAGTGTAACCCTGGCAGCAGGGATATATTCTTTTTTTTCCCAATAAAGAAACTACTTCTTCATATGTTGTATAGAGACTTCATCATCTGTCTTAATTGCTTTGCCAGAAGATTCTGAGAGTATTGTTAGAGTTCATGGATGACCTCTGAACTGATGACTGTGGTAGACTGAGCCTCCAATCAGGAACAATGATAAGGGTAGCTAGTATTCCCAGAAGGCTTTTTAAGACCTAAATTCTGTTTCAAGTGCTTTATACATATTAAACCTTACAATAGGCATTTGAGGTCAGAAATCATATCATCCCCAGTTTGTAGATGAGAGAAATGAGGCAGGCATAGGTTAGGTAACTTACTCTAGAAATCATACAAATTATAAGTATCAGATTTAAGACTCAAAGAAGGCCATGTACTTACAGAGCCCATACACTCAGCCATTGCATCATTCTGTTCTTTCTCAAGGAGGAAGTGAACTTTAAAAAATTTTAAGTTCAAATTTCACTTGTCTGGATGTTAAAATTAATTTAAAAAATTGAACTAAAAGGTACATAATCTATTATAAAATAAAATAAAAATAGGACACAGTTATTGACGATAACTTCACACAGTGTCGATTCGGGTGTTTTTGGTTTGTGAAATGTCTTTCCAGTAGTATTCAGTAGTCTGGTGACCCATCTGATAACCCTCTTATAGAGCAATAGACCTGGGAGAGGAGTGTAAGGATCAGTTTGTGAAGGGCTTTGTATCACAGACAAGGAATATGGGTGAGGAAGTAGAGAACTACCAGAAAAAATCCTACAAAAAGTACTCTTTCTTTTCTAGGCAGTCCTGTCATGCCCCTCCTACCCACCCACCTCACCATGGTTTGGGGCCGCATCCTGAATGTATGCGTTCCTCAAGGACAGTAGCTCCCACAGGCCAAGAAGCATCTGGCCGTGTGGGTGATATATTCTCCAGCCTCTCCAAAGTTGTGTAGGTAAGTCTGGCTGAAGTTACTGTCTCCCTCATCTGGGGGTTGCTGTTTGTTCCCCCAGGAAGTTCTCTGTCCTTGCTCGGCCACCTGTGTTGGCAACACTTCTCACCTAGGATAAACCTCTGTTTATCCTCACATAACAGATACTGAGCCTACTGCTTAAGGCATTAGGCAATGTGGGCTGGGTCCCAACATGGAACTACAGCCACGGCTTCCTCCTCCTGAGAGTCAGTGAGGAGTCTCTGAGGTGCTGATGTCTGGCTCCAGGGGGAAAACAGGCTAAGGAAGCCTAGGTCTTTTTAGGTTCTGTGTGGCTCCACTCCATGGACCCTCTCTGGTTTCTGAGACCATCTAAGTTCTCCCTAGCTTCTAGATTAGTAGCTGTGGTTTGTGTTTAGGAATGCAGTTTCCCATGTGGTGTGATGTCCATCTTTCCCTCAAGCAAGGCAAGAACAAACGGTGCAGGTGTCCTTAAGCTCTTAGAAATTCTGGGACTGAGCAGTGCCCTTCATGGGTTGGCTGACCAATTGGATATGGGAAGTTAGGAAAGCTATAGATGAGGAATCTCTCATATCAGAGAAAAAATGGAACTTAGAGTATTGGGGGTTATGGGGGTGGGTGAGAAAGAATGTAGTCATTCCATCCTTGACCCAGATGGTAATACCCTCTCTCAATAAAGGATTATAGGCAATGGGTTAACCAGTTAATGGGTTAGCTAATAGAAGGAACCAGGAAAATGTCCAAACAGATTTACCAGCCATTAGGACCACAATATAGTTGTAGCATCAGAATCACGTCCTTTTGAAAATTGACCACTCAAAGATTGCTCTGTAATTACTCTGTTTCTTTTCTTTGGGGGTCTTTTTCCTAAATGACAGTATATCTCATTTGTACTGAGGAAACTAAGGAAAAGCATTCATGTCCTCCCTTGAACCAGAGTTAAAAAGAAATGGTCTCCCTTCCTGGGTGGTAGGCATGGTGGCAGCTACAGGAATCAAAGATGGAGAGCCATGGGGATGGAGGGGGAAAGTGGGGTTTCTCATATACCTGCTTGCATATATTCATTTCCATAGATCCCATCTCTGCTGAGTCTTAAAGGGTTGATGATTTGATTTTAAATGGCAAAGAAATTCAAAGTTATAATTAGGAGAAGTTAGAGGTATTCTGGGCATGTCAGATTTGGCCTAGCCCCAGGACAGAACCATTTACTTTATGGGACCTTGTCTGGTTAGAGCAAGTCCTAATTGACTGCTGTGAGTGATATTCCTATTCACTCAGGAGTGTGGGGCTTTGTTCACTTGGCTTTGGGGCTTAACAGGATAGAATCCAGGGACTGACACTGCCAGTCAACAGGGCTTGGCTTCCTTGGCAATACTGGCTGCCTTGTTAGTGAATGATTTGACCTTTTTGCAGGCATTGGCATGCGAATTTGGGGTTTTATACACCAGAAATGGATATTTTAGCAATCTCTGTAAGAAGTTCTTTTCCTTTGACAAACATTTGAGAGGAAAAATTCTCCTGAAATATTAAAATAAGAAATTTTAAAGGAGGGAGCAAAAATTTTATTGTTTAATGGAAAAGAAGAAAATCTGAAAGTTTGGATTTTGGGAGAAAAATGCTAATCTTTTTGAGTAAATGTGCATGAGTCCTATTTTGCACATTGCACATTGCTAATTCTTGTGCCATTTCTGACTTGAAATACAAGTCTAAACTTAGACACTTTGAATTACTCAGATAATGGAGGTGACTGTATCTCCGTAGGATGGCTATGGTATTTTGAGTATAGATGTGAATTATTTTGATCATTCATGTTAATACATTCATTCAGTGTATTGTCATGAGCACTTTCTCATCCACACTCATGTTTCTCTGTGTCCTAAAGAACATTTATGTCCCAAGAAATTATCATAGGTATTTTTGTTGGGAGAAAGGAGCATCAGAGGATTATCCATAGTCACCCTAAATTTGAGAAATTCTGAGTTAAACAAAAGTTAAGCAGATTTCTTTACAGAAAGAATTCTCCAAAGTCTTCAATATGCTCTGTGTATGTTTTAAATCTCTACCTCCTCCCCCCCTTTTTGGTAGAATATCTGTTAATATTATTCAGGATACTTTTCCTGTAAGAAATTTTGGGAAGCACTACTCAATTCCAAGGATTCAAGATGCAATTGGTTTAATCATAACCAGAGGATTTTGGCCTCTCACCAGATGGTTGTTGAAAGTAGAGCCCTAGAACAACTTTCATCTCCTTTTATGGAAGGCCTTATGAGAGTGACTTCTTTTTGTCTCAGAGAGCATTATATGCTCTTTTAAAGAAAGAGGAAAATGAACCAGAGGACCCCTGGAAGGCCCTCTAATTCTCTGGCTTTAGGATACAGTCTTTTAGAACATTTTATCAATTAATGTACCTTTGTCTGAAAGTGACCTCAGCCTCACCACGTGGGCCTCTCCTTAGGCTGCTTGGGTGTCCTCATGACCCGACAGCTAGCTTCACCTACTATGAGTGATCTGAGAGAGAGTGAAGAGGAAGCCTTGGCACCTTCCAAGACCTAGTCTCTGAAGTTAGTCACTTCTGCCTTATTCTGTTTGTTAGAAGTGAGTCACTAAGTCTAACTCATACTCGGGGGAGATTTAGATTTCATCTCTCTTAAAGAAGAGGATCAGAGAATTGTGGCATATTTTAAGGTTGAAATAATAAGGACATGAGAAGGGGCAAGATAGGTCAGTGCCTGAATTAATTTCGTTCAGCATCTTTGTGACGTTGTCAAGGATCTGAATTCTTTCCACCTTCTGTTCTGTCATGCTTGGTGCCTTGGCTTTGTGCTCCAGTTAGCTCCCCACATAGTTGCCAAATGACTGTACAAGTACTGACTACCATGCCCCATCACAATATCCAGCAGGAAAAATGGTTTGTGTCTTCCTTGTGACATGTAAGAAAACCTTTCTTGGAAGCTCTCAATGGTTTCCTGCCTTGACTCCCTGACCAGAACTGTCTGACATCCTCTAAGCTAATGACAAGCAAGAGGAGTGGGATTGCCATGAGTGACTTACGTAAATCAGGATGTGTTCCCAAGCTAGGGATCAGGACGCTTGTCCTGAGGCAGACACTGAAGCAAATTAGAGTTCCCTTTGCAAGGAGGAGAGGGAAACGGCTACTGGGTTGGCAAAAACAGGTAGCTAGCTTTGGATCCTTGACCTCCTTCCATGATGGTCTTCCAATCACCATACCATGTGAACAGGGCAACATCACCTCCTTTGTAGAATATAAAGGCTTACACTTTCGACAGAAGATCAAGTCCAGGCAGCCCCTCAGTAGCTCTTGATATAATACTCATTCTAGTTAAAAGGTGTAAAAAATTCAGAAAATACAATTTCAAACTACATGTTTAATAGTATTCAGCGTTGGTGGAAGAGAGGGGTTAGAGATTAAATTAAAGTCACCACTTACGAGGGAATCATTATATCATTGGGGGTGGGGTATAGGGGACTGTTTCTTCTCATTTGGTGTTAGTAACAGGTAGAGTAAATTTGTCATTTGTCCTTATGAGACAGGCTGGGACCTGGGACCCTTTGCTGCAGTGCTGCAATGCTTGCACCTGGACACACCTCTCCTCAAGCAACAAAATACAAAGAAACTGTATGTGACTAAAAATAACTAGGTGCATGTGCAGTTGGGGCAAATTCTGGACAAAAGATACAAAGAGACCAAAATAACCCAACTGCCACTTTTGAAGAGCCCAGAGCAAAAGCAGGGTGTCAGGAGCAAAAGCCAGGGTACTGAGCATGCCCCCGGCACACGACACCACCAGAGGGGTGGGCAAAACACCTAAGCCACCCCTCCAGCCCCACCCCTGGACACACCCCTACCCTCACCCCATATAAGGAACAAGCTCGCCCCACCTAGGGAGCGAGCAAGCAAGGGAACCTGTTGTTTGTTCTCGCTCCCCCCTGCTGCAGCAGGGGACCCAAAAAAGCCTTGCCTGAATTTGTTTTCTGGCCTCTGATCAATTTCTATTGACTAAGGAGGCTAAGAACCCTGGCCAGTAATACTTAGGGGAGTCTAACATCTAAAGGGAAGTTCTGAGCTGTGTATTAAATGGTCTAGTATTGCATTGGTTGTCTTATATTTTGTTTCACACCCTCCCTCCCCTCCAGTGCTCTTGCTCAATCAGAGCATAAGACAGGCCATTGAGGGCCATAGGCCTTGATGCTCTTGCCTCTCTGTGCTCCTGAGACCTGCAGAGCTATTCAGGGTGACTTCAGCATTGCTCACTCAAAGTGCATCTCCACAGCGGTTTGTCATGTCTCATCTGTGCTCTGTTTTAGTCATTTCATGGAGCTTTTACAATTGCTGGGCGATTGCCTGAAGACAAATTTAGGGGAACAGAAGAAACGTTTAAAAGATAATTCGAATAATTAGATCCCTGCTCTTGGAGGTCAGGGCTCAGAAGGAATGAAGCCCAGAATGGGATGGAGAGCAGGGACTGTGAAAAGGTCTGGAGCTATATATGTATACTGTATGCCAGAAATCACAACATTTTCAACTCTTTAAATGATAAAAATTCTAGATGTTAACTTAAAGATCTGCGGGATGTAGATAGTTTGCAGAATTCTTTTAGGGGCTATTTGGGCAAAAGTATTTGAAGAGTACTGCCCTAGAATGTCATATTATCTTAAGGTGGGGAAAAACAGGAGTAGTCCATCACAAAATTGTCAAGTGAGGAAGTGTCTGGCATTCATGCCTTCTCCTCTCTCCACTCTGCTTTTCCCGTGAAGTTTTCCTCACAGAGATTTCTGGCAGCCAGGCTTCCCCAGTCCGAGGCCCAGTTGATACAGTTGAGGAAACTGGAGCACACAGAGAGAAGGTAACTTGCTCATGGTCACACAGCAAGTAATTGGACAAGCCAAGGTTTGACCCCAAGGAATCTGACTCTAGAATCTCAGCTGTAAGTCACCATGCATAGGCACATGGCCCAAGTTCAAACAGTCAGACACAATCACTGCAGACTGTTATTCAAGAGCTGGTGCCTCAGGGAACCAGTGATAGGAGATTCTATCTGGGACTGGGGAGGGCCACTGTGGCCACCACATAGACTGTCCCAGGGCAACATGGCAGTGACGGCCGGCAGTTGGGGTTGATGGCTGGCTAGGGGTGCTGGCGTATATGGTGCATCTTGGAGTGCCAGTAGGGACAGCTGTGGACCACTGCTGGGGTGTGACTATGATTGTAGCTCGTGCCATGCAACTTTCTACACGGTTCTTTCTCTTTCCTGGTGCTCCTGGGAAAACTACCATCTATCTGTCTACCTATCTACCTATCTATCTATCTATCTATCTATCTATCTATCTATCTATCTATCTACCTACCTACCTATCGGACCCTGCTGGTGAGCTTTTAAAGGTGAAGATGGGTGCTTTTTTATGCTTGTGTCTTTCTTGGCTCTCAGCAAAAAAACCTGCATGGAGCAGGCGCTCAAAACACGTTTCTTACACGAATAATGAGCTGATGCACAGCAAGGTGTTAGTGGGTGATAATGACTTATAGGGGCAATGCTTCTAGTAATATTAGCATTTAGATGCAGGCCCTTAATGTCCCAAGGCACTAGTTGCAACCCATTAATGGGCCCTGAAATCGATTTAGTTGCTTGCTGCTAGCATTTTAAAAAATGAAATAGACTCAATTATACCAAAACAATGGAAAACAGAGTGCATCAGAGGTAGGAAGATTAAGTATTATTTCACAAAATGTTTGTTTTGATTGTGTTTACATGTTTTGTTTATATGTGCATATGTGGGCATATATTGGGTTGTGGTATTACTATGGGCCAAAAATAGATGTGACTATTGGTCAGTGTGTCACATCTTCTGGAAGAAGAGAAGAGGGAAGGATTTGGAGTCAGGGTTCTGAATTTTCTCAATAATTACCTACATCATAAAACATAAGACAGGCCCAAGGAACATGTGAATATGCACTCATACTCTTTAAGGTGGAAAGAGAAGGCCACAATTCACATTAACCCTCTCACTCACTTCCCCTTCACACAAACACTTTTTTAAACAAGACATATTTTTTCTCATTCATCTCTTCTAGAATACAAGGTAGCTCTACCTATGTGAAAGGCTAATAAAAGTAGTAAATTGTTCTAATGTTCTGTTCTCATGAACATTTTCCATATTATATAATCACTAGTGTATTTTCACATATAAAATATTTACAGTAATATGCCAATGTATCTGTATTTTATAAACCTTTTTTCTACTCCCCTTCAGCTTAATTCACTTGTGCACTTTACAACTTACAGGTTTTGTGTGTGTGTGTGTGTGTGTGTGTATGCACCTCTGATGAAAGGGTACGCGAGGGTGACCAGTCTTCTACCTCTGACCTGTGTCCTTGGGCATGCCTGCCGGAAGTTTGAGAAGGCTGTCTACAGTGAGGGGACTGGGGAAGGTGCTGCGAGAAACACACACACACACACACACACACACACGATACAAAGTGTAAGTGGCATGGAGGTGCAATGGGGAGAGAAGCACTAGGACCCAAATGCTCTTGAGCTCCAGTTCCCAAGACGGTGCTGTGCCTTGTATGTGTGTCTGTGATCGCCTCTTGCAGTGTTACCCAAGCCACTCCGGCCATTTTTTATTTGGGCTGGTGTCTTAGGTCAGGTTCCCTGGAGGCTGACTCTGAGGTGAGGATTTATGTGCAAGTAATTGACTAAGGAAGTACTCCCAAGAGAAGCTGGAAAAAAGTGGAGAAAGCACTATAAGAGAAGAGGAGAGTAAGTTGTGATTTCAGGCAGCCTATGGAAGGTAGCTTCAGCCTCAGTGCTCTCTTGACCTGAGGCCATAAAGCTGGTCTTTCATTGCCCCACACCATCAGTCATTGGCTCAGGGCTCAAAGGGAAGCAAACTCCCAGGCATGTCCAGCTCCCTGAGAGCACAGCTCAGTAGCTGGAGGGAGTCCTTGAAAGAACAATGGCCACAGAAAGCAATAGACAACAAAGCCAGCACAAAAGGGGCATAGAAATGGCCAAAAGGATCTGAGGGCATCAGGCTGGAGTAATAGCATTTGCTAGCCCTGGTTTGAGTGGTTTTCTGTCTGCCATTAAAAGGACTTTTATTCATGCGTGGACATAGTTCAAGAGAATAATCAAAAAGAAGAGCAAGATTTTTACAAAAATGGAAAGACCACTCCCTGAGAGCAACTTTGGGGCACATTCCTAAATTCATATCAGAGAAAGTTGCGTGTTTAAACTTCTTAAGCTTCTCTAACCACCTAAGATGGAAATGTTCTGCCTTAAGGATGTTTTCTGTAAGCAGAGAGAAAGAGAGGCCAAGTACTCCCTTTTGCAATAAATGCTTCAGCTAAAGACATACCAGCCCTTACGCTTAGATGGCTCTTTATACTGATCCTGGGACCTGAAGTGGGAATATGGCCCTTAGCCTAGAGCCTACTTTTGCACCAGACTGTCATTTCCATTTAAATTTTTTTCTATCAATGGACTCAAATCTAAAAGTACTGTTGACCACAAAATAACCTTACTTTTTGATGCCTATAGATGGTTACATTTCCTTTATCTCCTAATTCAGACTGGGCATGCTTTTAGTTTTTAAAGTAAATCTGTGGCTTGATTTGAATTTATGATGCCCTCATCCATCATTAGGTACCTTTAAGTGGTGATATTATTTCAGTGTGAAACTCTTCTACTTCTCTTATCCTGCCCTACCCTTTTGTGTTTTGTAGTAATAGCACCATCCCTATAATCAGAGCCAGAGATGAGAAAAAGAATAGAACTGGGAAATTACCCCTTCTCTCTTGTGAAGTAGAAAATCTTGTTTTCAGCACCCATCCCTTCTCTCCCACCCTGTTCTCTATTAGTTCCTTCTTTTGGCTTCTGGTTCTATGTCTCTTCTGGTCATTAAGTGTCCTTATCTTACTCCTCGGTCGTGTAGGGCATTGAATTACAGACTTATCCCCCTGTTAATCTGGGAAGATGCCTATTTGAATCTTCTTAAACTTCCTTTTCTTCCATCAAAGTTAACCCATCCTGAGTTCTATTTATACAAGGTTGTTCTTTCTGCTAGGAGATAGCTTGATGGTCTTGTCAGCTAGTTTGTGGTAATGGATTAAAGACAACATGCTAATTCTTCATCTCCTGAAAACACCTGCAAGTTTTAAGAGGAATATTTTTATAAGACTCCCTCAATAATGAGGCAGTGTGGTATAGGAGAAAGTGAAGTCCTGCTTTTGGAATTAAACGGACATTGGATCAAATCCATCTCTCCTTCTTATTTCCTAAGAGATCATCCACAGTTACTTAACCGACCTGCCTAACCTACCTTTTCACACCCATAAAAAGGGGATACTAACACTTACCTTCCATGTTTTGGGGGCTATTTAATTAAAAATAATATAGAGTACCCAGGTTAGTGTCTGATACATAGTAGGTGTCTTACAAATTGTAGCTAATATATTAACAATACTGTAAACCAAACAAGTAACTCCAAGTAATGCTGGTAATCTTAATAAACAAATATTTCTTAGATACTCTGTATAGTAGGAAAGAAATACAAATGGTACCTCTTAAATTAGATTCTCCTTCACCTATGCACTATACTAGCTCTTCTCTAGTCTATTCATCTACCAGCCAACTATCCATTCATTTATTTATTAACTTGTTTATGTACTTACTAGGTGCAAAATGCTAGAATGGGTACTCTGAAGGATACAAGATATGTGGTACATAGTCCCATCTTGACTTATAATTGAGTGTGGTTTAAAAAAAAAAAAAGTCTTTAGGTATTTTGGATATTGGAAAGACAAGAAAGAGACTATCTCAATCCCCTCTGAAGTTTGTCCATGAATATTCAGAGTCAAAGTAGAGACACATAAATATAACCTTCTGGAAAGTTGAGAGAGAGATCATTTTCAGAGATATAGAAAGAATATATTTTGAGTCAAGCTCTAGTCATAAGCAGGGTCAATATATGGACACAATAATATGCATCAGACCAGTAGTCAAGATCATCAGGAGAACAGGGGGAAGTTCTCCTTCTAACGCAGTGATGGCAGAGCTATCTGTATCCAATTGAGTGGGTGAAGGGAGGAGGTTCACCAAGCAAATCCATGTCCACTTGAAATGTGACCGGGGAGACCCGAGCCATTTTGCCACGGCGGGTTCAGTCACTTATGGGAGCCACACCAGACTGGATGAAGGAGTCAGAGAGAAGAGCACGATGAACAAAGAGCAGGAGGAAAAGCCTGGAGAGTGTTGCCATAGCAACTTGTACCAATTCATAAGCTTGGAAGAAAATTAAAGTGGCCAACAAAGTGTAAAGACTGCTCTAGTTTAAATATTGGATATTCTAGCATAGAATTTATAATATCAGAGAAGCCTGGTGTACTAGATTTACATCTTTACAAAGTAGATGGTGCAGTGCTTATCACCCGAACTCCAGAGGCAGAAAGAAAGGAGATTACGTTTTGTCCTTGCCACTCATCAGCTGTGTACCTTTGGACAAATTATTTAGGCTCCCACAACTTAGTTATGCCACGTATAAAATGGGGTAAAGACTAGAATTTGCTCATGGGATGGTTTTGGACACTGAATGAAAGACTGTGTATATGTCTTAGCACGGTGCTTGGCACATAGTAGGTAGGCAATGAGTACAGGTTCTTTTGGGTTTGGATTCTACATGTATGTCTAGAGGTCTCCTCAAGCTTATGTAACCTCACCTGTCATATAGTTGTGCCTATTTTTATGTCTATAGCTGGTCATAAAAATAACTTTTAGACCCTATGACTAAAGCCAAAAAGAAGTCAAGTGGAGCCTGAAGAATAGTAGCACACTTATGAGCCATTTTAATCTCTTGGGCATCTCATTTTCTCTCTTATTTGCTAATTATTTATGGGATCTGTGCTTTTGGAAAGAAGTCCAAACCTATCTCCATCTCCCTCAGGCTCCTGGAGGGTCAGTTCAGGATCCAGAAGGCTTTCTGCCACATAGTAGATGCTCAGTCAGGGTTTGTCTGGATGGATGGCATTGGAAATGTGGATAATAGCCATGCAGATATTTGGTATTCGTTGGGTTGAACTAGCAAACAGGTAATGTTTCTGGGGAAATGCATAACTAAAAAACACAAAATACGGAAAGTAAATGGGTCCTTATTCATCGGTTTACTCAGAAGAGCTTGCTGAGCAGTTCGTGTGTGGCAGACACTGTCTGTACACTGGAGACCCTCAGAACAGTGGGTGCGGGGTGGTCTAGAGCAAGCGGCCAGCGGAATAGACACTGATGGTGATAAATCAGCATCCTGGGGTGCTCTTCTCTGCCAGGCGATGCCTCTCTGAAGCATCCAGGACCAAAAAGGGGCTGGGGTGGTAGGAGACCATTTGGGGGCATGCACAACGGTAGCTGTATATGGACTAGTGAGAAATAATAATTTAATATTTTGAAATCTGTGTTTTAGAAAGCTGGTCACACTAATGTATTCTGGCAGTGAACAAGATAGACAAGGTCCCTTCCTCACGGGGCTTTCTTTTTTGGGAGTGACTCCAATGGCATCAGAGGGCTTATCTCCTGGGAGAGCTTTGCGTTTCTTACAGTCACAGAGGCCAAGTTCCTCATCTCCCCAGCCTGGGGCCTCGATGGTGCCAAACGGCATCGTGCCTACACCCACACTTGGCAAGCATTCTTATCCTTAGCACCTTTCATATTTTTTTAATTTTATCTTTGATACAATTTAAAATTTACTGTAAGTTTCTTTTCATGGAGAAAGCCAATTATGATAAGTATGTGGGTCCTTCTGAGTTGTTCAGTTCTTCAGGTCTTTTTGGTTGTAAGGACACTCTGCTAACCAATCTGCCATAATACAGCAGCCAATTAATTCCCACATCTTGACCCTTTGTGATGTTCCCCATGAGAACTCTCATTATGGAAAAAAAGATGATTTAGCTTACCCTTTTAGAGAAGTGGCAAGTTTTTTATTTAATCTATATTTATAAAAATTTAAAATGCTTCCACGTCAGAGACTAAAATGAATGTTATCTTTTGTTGGTATCCAGAGTGAAAATTCAGGGAGGTATACGGGCAATCAGAACTGCATATGGTCTATCCAGGGTATAATCAGGATAAATTTGGCCAGCTGAATATAATTGAATTTAAGGAAATGAAAAATGTAACATCACTCTAGTCTACAACAAATTCAGTAATTTATATTCTCTTGTAAATGTGCATTATATGATACAGTAAATTATATTGTGCCTTCCTGAGACTTACTAATCAAGTCAGTCTTATACATGGAAAGAAAGAAAGAAGTCACAAATAAAGCTGTGGCCCAGACATTTAATCATAAACGCCTACTTAATCCACGAAACATGGATTTTATGGTTAGAATTGCAAGAATGATAACGCAGTGATGGCAGAGCTATCTGTATCCAATTGTTCCTCACATGTTCATCACAAAACTGTCAGATGAATTGTTACTGCTAGATCTGTTATCTGGCGTTGACAGGAAAGGCTCCGAGAACACAGCTTGGTATTGAGGCTCTGGGTGGATTTTGTATTAGAAAATGAAAACTTTGACATATAGATGGGATACATTTGATGTGCAAGCCTTTACAAAAAGATAATTGGGGATTCACACAAAAGTACTTTCCTGCTGTAACCTCAGTTCAAGTATCTCTGTTCTCATTTTGTGGTTTTAGATCATGAAGACTTAGAAGCCACTTGTGCTAGAAGTAGGTTTGCTTCACATGGGGAGAGCAAATTTACATGCCAATCCACTTCCCATCATATCTTGAGCTGCTAAACACAGTTATAGAGAAGCAGATCTTATTTCATTTTGTAAATGCATCAAATAGCTCTCTTTAATACACACTAAATCCTTTAAACAATCATCAATATAAAAAATGAAATTGTTTCAAACACTAATAACAAAACCAAGCCCAGATGTGCAAATTAGCATTTTATTTGTTGTTCTGCATTCACTTAGGGAAGAAAGCCAGCTCTGTGTGCATCTTTTTGCACCATCTTAGTTTCTCACAGGAATTTGTCCTTCTCCGTGTGTGTATGTGAGGGGGTAGGGGCTCATGTAACTATGTAAGTATTTTGTTTAATCTACACTAGTGAGAAAGGCAGGGCAAACAAACGTTATACAGATAAGAACTGACACTTACAAGCTCAGTTTTTAAGAGTAGTTTTAAGAAATAAAACATTTCTCTGTTCTTTGTTTTTAAATTATAGGCTCATCATCATATTTTATATTCTCTCAAATTTGAGATTAGTTAGTAGATGTATTAGCCTATGTATTTGTCCTAAGCAGTATAAGTATTTCCTTATTTGTAGAAGCAGGTGTACTAAATGATTTTCCTGTCCCCTCTCTCCTTCTTTCTTCCTCTCTATCCATCCCTCTCCTTCCCGTCCTTTCTTCTTTCTTTTTAAACCAACAGGTATTTATTTATTAGGTACTCATTATGTAAGATTCAGTAGTCTATACTTTATGGATATAAAACACTAGGATCAGATGAAAATGTAATAACTAATATTTACTTAAATGCTTATTCGGTTATTGCAGTTATGGAGAATAAAACATGTCTCTGTTAAATCACAGGGCTCATTACCTACAGACAGGAAGGCTAAATTGCATATTAATTTTCTTAGGCTTCTTTGTACTTCTGTGGCATTGCTCACATTCCTAAATAGGCACTTTTCACTTTGCAATGCAGTTGAGCCTTTTAGTTAAATTATGCTACTGCTTTGCCTAAAACTCTCCAGTGACTATTTCATTTCAGTAAAAGCTAAAGTTTTCAGAATGGCCTACAAGGCCCTACACATTCTGCCATGTTGCCTCTCTGAGTTCATTTTTACCACTTTCCTCCAAGGTTATGGAATGTGGCCACTTTCCTCCAAGGTTATGGAATGTGGCCAAAGTTGTACTTTGAGTAAAATTCATAGACTTGAATCCCTCTACTGTAAACAAGAATAAATTTAAAATGTTAACAAGCATTCAAAAGACAGCAAAAGTAATCAAGCAATCATATTTTACTGATATTTGATTAGTGGGAATGTTGGTAATTTATATTTTCTTTCTTTGTTCTTTTATGTCATTTTCCACAATATCATATATTAGTTGTAAGATCAGTAAAGAAAACATTTTGTCAGTGCAGAATGAGACATTTAGGTTAGGAAAATGGGAGACTTTATTAATAATGGAGAGCAAAGGTAGAGTAAACTCACTAAGCATGGAAAAGGAGAAAATATAATTCAATTTTTATAGTCTGTACCACTGTTTTGGTCATAATAAGATTGCAGTAATCAGGGAAAAGTTAAGATGCCAGCAAGGCAGTCTCAGGAAGATGTTAACAGCTAGGATAAAGACAAGCCAAGAAAGCAGACAGAAAGATAGCATGTTGAACATGGAAGGCAGACACACAAATTTTATCAAGCATAGAAAATTAGATTACAGAGAAGGAACATAGGAAAATATGCCTGGGTTGAGGACCAGCTCATACCATCTTCAGGAAAAAGTCAAGAGTTCACTTTTGGTGTCATATATTGTGAGTTACACTGTCATAAATGCATTGGCAGAACACTTTCTACTCTCTCAGTACTGAATTAAAGTTGTCTTATACTAGTGTTCCAATACTTTTCCTAACATTTACCAACTGTAGGACAAAGGGCAAATTATTTAATCTAACTGAACAACAGTTTCCTTATTTTAAAATTGGTGTACAAATATCTACCTTTTCTATGTCATAAAATTGTGGTAAAAATAAAATCTTAGCATAGGAAGTGCTTTGAAAACCACAGTGTGTTATTTAAATATAAGATTTCCTTTATTATTAACAGTAGTATATACTGACACCTGTTAAAACCAGGTTTGAATCTAATGGAGTAACACATGTCCTCCAAGACCAATGAGAATTTAATAATAGTAAATGAAATGATGACAAAATGCATTGAATATTTTAAAAACAGACGGTATTTAATTGTGGGGTCCTGGGCTGTCTGGGACTAAGAGTAAGGAATCATATTGTTACCCACGCAACTATGAGTTTCTTTCCATGCCCCTGTCCCCATCCCAGTCCCTAACAGATTTGCATTCAATTTTGCATTATCAGGAAATCCTTGGAAAGTGCACAGGAGTATTTGCTCAAGATTTTTCAGTAAAAAACAAAGTACAAAGGTCGGTCTGTTAATTGAAATTAAATGAGGCTAATCTTTGTAAAATGTAGGGAATAAATTGAAGGTTATGGGAGACAGGCCATGAAATATACAAGTCAATCTTTAGAAAATGAGCAGATACACTGATTTAAATGGTTGGTGGCCTCTCCTGTGTTGATTACCTATGTAAGCATATACTTCTGGGTATCAGTTGTTTCTATATTGTATATGCTGGTGATTATCAAATTTATTCAGACCTCTAGACTCAAGTTCCCAGCTGGTGCTGGTACCTGTTGGACAATTTCATTTAGATGTTTCATTGGCATCTGAAACTTTAGCATACCTAAAAAAATTTTTTTGATTTTCCTTCTGAAATCTGATCTTTCCCATCTTTATAAATGAGCACCATTCACTCAATTGTTAAGCCCAAACTTAGTTATAATCCGTGATTCCTCAGTTGCCCTCCACCTGTAGAATGTATTGTAGTCACTTTGATTTGTCTCCAATGCTGTGACTGTAGTTCAGGTCACCAGCATCTTGCACATAGATTTCTTCAGCCTCCTACCAGTGTCCCTGCCTCCTCCTATGCTGCCCTGCCGTGAAATCTATTCTCTGCTTAGCAGCTAAAATGGTCTTTTTGAAAACATAAAATAAATCATGTCACTTTTTGTCTTAATAGACTGATAGGAGTCACTAGTGTAGCTTTCTATCACAATTATTATAAAATTCGAACTCCTTACCGTGCACTATAGCAGGGCTGATCCAGGATGCACCAGTACAGTTTATGGGTTATTTACAGACAGTGCCTGGTCTGAGTGGCTAGTGCTCTAGCCACATGAGTTGTTCAATATTTTGCCTCTTGCTCCTGCTCTAAGGCCCTACATGAGCTAGTAGTTCTCAACTGGAGAGTCTCAAATGTTCCGAGGTACAGTTGGCGACACCTGGAGACATTTTTGGTTGTCACAATTGGGGAGTGCTACTGGCATCTACTGGGGAGAGGCCAGAAACACTGCTAATATCCTGTAGGATGCAGAACAGCTCCCTGTAACACAGAATTATCTGGTCCCAGATGGCAATAATGCCCAAGTCGTGACACTGTGAGATAACCATCTTCTTCCTGCCTGCCTCATCCATAGCACTCTCTTCCTCACTTGTTATCTCCACTGCCTTCTTGCTCTACCTGGCAAATTACTACTACCCCAGGGTTTCTCTATCACATCATCTATTTAATTTTTTTTTCATAGCACTGAAACCATCTGATATTACCTTTTTTAGTTATTTTTGTTTCATCTCTGGCTCTCCCACCTAGAATGTAAACTGCATAAGAAAAGAAATATTTCTCTCTCCCAGCATGGAGAACAGTGCCTTAATATTTTCTGAATGTTTATCTGTCCTCTCTCCATCCTCCCTATTCCCTACACCCAGCCTCACTTATTTTTCACTACCACCAATTCCTGAGCTCTACTCTGCGCCCAACCTGTAAAGGGTTTGGTGAGGTTTAAGGACAAGATAAGCATGTCTGTTTCACACATCACTGGGTAATAAAAACAGCTGAAAGTGTATTGATTTGTTTTTAGTCCCCATCAGATTGTCTCTGAATTAAAATGACAGTTTCTTTAACATCCCCAGGATCAGCAGCATAAAGCAGCCTCAAAAGGCATGAGAGCCAAAGCCATGCCCCAGAACCTTCTATTCAGATGGTGTTCTAAGAGCTATTAACACAGATTGTTTTGCCTAGGCATCCTCTGCTTGAGTTATGACTTCCCTGGTGATTAAACGTCTTAACAATGTTGTTGCAGAGGATCCGATTTCAATTTACTGTGATAGATAAATATATAAATATTATGATGACTCTTCACTTCATGTGAATGGCCTCCCCATCCTGGCCTTGAGATTACCCAACTCTGGTCATAATCTGAAGGCCCACACCCATAGGGTTGTCTGCTGTTGTGCATCAACAATCATGTTTTCATTGCCTGAAAATAAAAATCATTCAATAAAGAGCTGGGCCAAGGCCTGAGTTGCTTTGAATCAGTAGGTTAATTTGTCTTGGGAATTAGAAAATCATGTTTCAACACACAAGTGCCTGTGCTTTTGGGAAGGTGCTGGTTTTCCATTTGGTTTGACTTTAAAAGATCAAATTTCAAGGAAAAGCACAACTGAATTCCCAAATCTCACCAAATTTACTTTTGTTCTAGCATAACCTCATACTGAAAAAAAAAAAAAAAAGTAGAAAAAGAAAATCCCTCAAGGTTATGCTGACCGAAAACCTAATTAGAATCAATTCATTCTAAGTCTTAATCACAGAACTGTCCATTAAAAAAGCAACTTTTCCCTTGAAACAATAAAATTGCTTATCATAAACATAGCTATTTAAATGGATTCTCTTCAGTACACTATACCTGAATTAAGATTAACCAAGAGTTTTTATTTGGAAAATTTATCATTATTATATTATTATTTGCTAAAGCTAAAGTAATTCCTAGGTTAAAGTCATTGCATTTTTTAGACCTCTCTGTAAAAATTCTGCTCCCGTCCATTTATGCCTCATGACGGGTATAAGATTGTAAAATGAATTTTGAATGCTCAGGTCTCCCCAAAATTAAATGGGAAATCCCAGCAACTTAGATTCCTTACATCCCTTAAGATGAATGTATTTGCATACATCATTTTATTTGGCTTTAATTTTCTATTTTTATGTTCTAAACTTAGTGTACAGTTCTCTTGTTGTAAATAGTCTTTGCTTTGCTTTGGAAATATGGAATAAAGTTTTTCTAGAAACCTTTCAAAGCGATACTTGAATGTCAAGTATAGTTTAGAGATAGAGAAGAAAGGAGTTTTAAGGATTTACCCATTTAGTCTTTGCTCAATGAAACAACTGTTTCCTTTCTTAAAAGCCCTTAATTATTTTCTTTACTCAATTTACAGTGTATATGGAATCTGAGTATTGCTTAAGTTAATGTTTTTGTGTTATTTCCCTATTTAGTTCTGAACGTTTGTATGATAATTGCAATTAAAGCAAAAAGCCATCCTGATGACTGGACAGAAATTATTTGCAGCTGCTAGGGTTTTTACCCTTTGTTTTGTTTTCTTGGGATTTGGATGGTATCTTCATCTTGACAGGAAGATCTGGCTGCAACTATCATACAACAAAGCAAATCCTCTGACTGACCTGGACTTCCTGTGTAGTATCATGAGACCTGCTGCTGGTACTTCAGTGGCAAACATGGGGAATCAATAAAGCTGTTTTTCCACTGGAGTTCTAAGTTTTCTCCAATTTAATGATTGCTTCAGTTAATCAGTATTTCCTTTCACATAGTAGAAGGTTCATGTTGCTGGTAGGCTTGACTTTTGTTAATAAAAGATCCTCTAACCTTCAGATCCTAAGAAACCCAAGTTTTTATAGGGTTTATGGAAGCCCAAACCAAGGTCTTGAAAGGCTGCCCTGTGGCAACTGCTCTCCAGAGCCTCTTCTTGTGTTTTCGGAGTAGTTTTCTTAAAACATACAAAGAAAGTCAAGTTTTTAAATAAATAAGATTGTAGGCACTCTGCATGTTAAAATCTTAACCTACATTTCTTTCAGGCATTCTCTCCCTATTGGTGTGGGGGTTTTTTTGCAAAAAAGGGAGCAAATTGAATTTTTTTCAATGTATCGCAACCCTTCTTTTTCTTAATTTTCATTTTTTAATCTAAATGATGTATGCACCTTGGTGAAAAAATGAAATTATTTAGACTTGCTTATATTGAAAAGTTAGAGTGCATTTTCAAGTAATTTCTTATATATATACATAAATGTGTGAGATCATCTTGATGTTATAGTACATAGATTGATTCCCTCCCATTTTGAGATGTGGCTTCTTCCCTGTTTCATCCAATCCATTCCACTCAATGTATTTTTCCTATAGGGTCCCAGGCACGATATGCAGAGCACATTGTTACTAGTAATTTAAGCGAGTACCTTCTATTATTATATTTTTTTTCCTTCTCCTCTAATCTTTACTCTCATTTCTTTCCATCTGCCTCTCCCCCATAGGTACCTGCAGTAATGTATTTACATGTCCTTAAAATATGTATGTAATTTTTAATAATATGCACTGTTGTGTTTTAGAGTCTTTAATTTACACAAATGACATTGTGCTTTCTCGTTGTTTTTACTTTTCTGATAAATTTTCACTTATTCTGTTTCTAATTTCTCTACTTATTACTGCCCAGTGTTTCATAGAATGCATTCACTCCTCTCTAATCATCCTTTCCCTAAGTCTCTTCCTGCTCCCCACTACCTTAATGGCCATTGTGTTCATGTGCAAAGACCATCTATGTACACATTCTCTGCAGACCTAAGTGAGAATTTCTCTGACATATATCCCAGGAGTGGGATTACAGTGTCATAGGCCATACACATCGTTCCATTTTCTGGCTTTTGTATATTTGTTGAAATCCACCAATTCACTAAAAATCACCCCCCACTCTTGATCTCTTTGCTGCTATATGTTTCATTGTGCGCTCCTAAAATTTTATTTCAATGGAGTATTGAGAAAGACTGGAGGCGAATGTGTGTGCTCAGTCCAACATTTGAACTGCAGCTCAACCCTCTCCTTTTCAATGCATTATAGTTAGCTTGGGGTGTGGTACAAAGATGAGGAGTAGGAGAGAGTGATTAAAAGACATTCCTATTGATGGTAAGCTGTGTGCAATTGGCTGTAAGCTTTTCATTGAGACCCATTACCTAGGAAGTGGGACACAGACTAAAATGAAAGCTTGCATCTAACTAAAGGTAGGTGCTGGCAATGATCATTGTTTCATAATTTAGAGGCAACAGCTTGACTTTCAATCCAAAAGCATGATAGCATTTCTGAAACCAAAGGCCTGTTGCCTGACCTGACCCCCGGCCCCAGCCTACAGTCCTTAATCCCATTCTGAGGTTACTGTTTTTCTTCAGTGCTACAACAAACTGTGCTACGTAAGGCTTGTAAAGTACAACCATTTTAGTAGTTCGTTTGCCAGGACTTTCCCTTCTATTTCAAATGGTTTTATGATTGCTCTAACAAGGTACCTCTGCAAATACTGCTGTGAAGTAATTAGAATTGTGTTTTCTGGGCCCATCAGCTGGGTGGCTATGAGAGGGCCGAATCCAATTTGTACTTGGACAGAGTTGGAGCAGGACTTTATAAAAAAGGTGAATGTGTATCAGGTCTGCCTACATCTCAAGAGCAACACCCATGGCAATGTCAGCACTTTTTAAAGTTAGAGTTTTCTGGGTAAAATCTGTCAGGGATGCCTTTGGTTGGATTTGAACAGCCTCAGTGAAAAATAGTCAAGCAAACCACAGATGACAAGGCATTCAGCTATATTTCAAGGCACTTAACCTCCTTTTTTCCGTTCTCTGTACCAATTAAATTGTCCAAAGTACAGATTCCTATTCTACAGTGTTCAGAGCAGTTGTTCCACCACAGTCCTACTCTGTCTTGCCCAAATTGGACCTCAGCAGCTCGTAATTGCATCTCACTGAGATTAGTGGAAATGACAGCTTGTAGAGGCATTGTGATCTTGGGGATTGAGCACTTGATTTGGAGTCACGATTCTGCCTACTGTTACCTGCAGTTTTCTTATCTGTACACTTTAGATAAGGATAATACAAGTCTCCCTGCTATGTTAAAAGTTACTATGAAGACCAATAAAATAATATACCTGAGAGTTTAAAAGGTTTGCATTTCTGGTGTTATGGTCTGACTTGTGTCTCTGATGTTTCCTTCCCTCAACTTCATATATTGAAGTTCGAAATCCCAGGACTTCAAATGTGACTATAATTGGAAGTAAGGTTTTTAAAGAGTTGATTAAGTTAAAATGAGACCTTTAGAGTGGGCCCTAATCCAATATGACTGGTGTCCTTATAAGGAGAGGAAATTTGGACACATAAAGACAGATACCAGAAATGGCAGCCTGAGCAGACTAACACAAGTACTTTCTAGTGTGTTGGAGTATCAGTCAGGCATATCAGATTCTAAACTTCTTACTGTTTTCTACTTGTTTGCTCTTTTTAAAAAGGTCTGTTTACTTGGTGTTTTAAAAAGATGATGCAAAGATTAGTAAAAAACTGAAACTACTCTATGAAACAAAATTCTTATTTAGCACATTAATATTTAACTTTAGCAGGCATAGCAGCAAATGATAAATGTTATACAGATAATCTTGGGCCTAACAGTCAGTTCCTCACTGTGGTATTGGTAAAGGCTTTTACCAGGGGAGATTTTAGCCCAGCCTCTGGCATAGTTCTAGCCTGAGTCTTCTTGTTCAGTTGTCCCATTCCAAAACTCCCACCTGAATTACCCACAATTTAAACTGTCCTCTTTGCTTCCAGTATCAATGAGGTTATTCTCGCTGGTGATCACCTAAGGGATTTCCCACTGCACTTATCTCTCCCTAGCTGGGGCCCCATATTCCAACGTGGCTCTGTTAGTGTCCCTGGCCACACTGAATTAGCCAGGGGAAACTCGGTCATTGACTCAACTTGGTTATTGAGCTGCTCCCCTGAGAGCTCAGTCAGATCTCTTTGAGTCTACAACTATGCGATCTAAAACTCGGGAGTTACAGCGACCATGCCTTCCATGTGTAGCCAGAGTGATGAATGGAGCAAAGCTGAGCAGAGGGGGGATTCCCAACAGTGTTCACGGCCTTAGTTCAAATTGTCCTGCATCTCCAGCTGCATTCTTAAGCCTGAGTTTTGTAAAATACTCTGGTATTATTATAAGATTTTCCTTTTCACTTAACTAGTTCAAGTTAGTTTCTGTCATATGTTTACAAAAGCAACCTAATTAATACAGCATCCAGCATACCTGCCTTCAGTGGCTCAAAGTTTATTTTTCGAGGTGCAGGCTTTCTATGCTAATTACACAGACTTGTATTTCAAACATCATTTCAATTTCTCTCTAAAATTTTTTATTGTGCAGAAAAAGAAACTGTGATACACACAGCTTTGCCAAGAAGTTTCACCTTGACTGACCCTGAGTGCGGCAGTGGGGAAGGTTTTATAGGCCTTTTTGGCTTTAAACAGGAAAAGGATGACCTGGATGTGGTTTGTGCTGAGGTTCCATTTCTTGACATGAATGTCACCTCTAAAGACACCCACTCCTGCTGCTCTGTCCTGATGTGGAGTTATCTGTTTCATGGAGCTTTGTAAACTCAAGATCATTCATACAGCAAAAATTGGTCCAAAATTCTCTCTGTTCCAGGCTCTATGGTAGAAGTAGAGGTAAAATCTGAAAAAGACAGGTTTTGCCCCCAAGGAGTTCTCAGTGCGACAGGGGGGCAGACAGGTAAACAAACAACTACAGTGCTATCTGAAAGGCATCGTCATGGGGCAAAGAGTTAAAGGAGGAAAGGATTCATTTGCTTAGCATGGTGTATTTGAGGAAGGCCTCATGGAGTAGGCAATATGGAAGATTTGCCTCAAAATATGACCCTTCGCCTCAATGCAAATGGCTTAGCACAGCCATGGCATGGCTGAGTATTGTGGGAGAGCAAGTGAGAGAGGGACAACAGGAGAAGAGACTAGAGAGTAGGTAAGACAGAATCCTGTGGACCTTTGTACCCTGCAATGGGGGTTGGAGTTTCCTCAGCAGATCTATACTGCTCTAAATTTAAGTGTATATAAAAATCTCCTGAAGCATTTATCAAAATTAAGACTCCTGGGCCTCATCCCCAGAAATTCTGACTCAGTAGGGTCCGGGTGACAGCCACAAAACCTTACTTTTAAAAAGATCCTTAGATGGACTTCCCTGATGGCACAGTGGTTAAGAATCCACCTGCCAATGCAGGGGACATGGGTTCGAGCCCTGGTCTAGAAAGATCCCACATACCACGGAGCAACTAAGCCCGTGCACCACAACTACTGAGCCTGTGTTCTAGAGCCCGTGAGCCACAACCACTGAGCCTGCATGCCACAACTACTGAAGCCCTTGTGCCTAGAGCCCATGCTCCTCAACAAGAGAAGCCACCACAGTGAGAAGCCCGCGCACGGCAACGAAGAGTAGCCCCCGTTAACCGCAACTAGAGAAAGCCCACGTGCAGTAACGAAGACCCAACACAGCCAAAAATAAATAAATAAATAATTTTTTTTTAAATTAAAAAAAATAAAAAGATCCTTAGAATGACAAATATGTTGGTGGTTCATGAGAAATAATTGGAGAGACCCTGGTATAGAGGATGGGAAATCATGAGAGGGTTTTTATCAGTGGGAGTAGTATGATTAGCTTGTGTTTTAGGATCATTGGAGAAAGAGTGGATAAAGGATGTGAAAGAAGCAACAGGGCATCTGTGGGGGAGGCTGTTGCAAGGGCCCAGAGAGAGCTGACAAGGGTGTAGCAGAAGCAAGAGATAAGAGAGGAAAGACTGAGAGACATGTAGGAAATAGAATTGACAGATAAAAGTGATAGATTAGCCTTCGGGAATTAACATGCAGGTATCTGGCTTAGGGTAGATGGGTTAGATGGTTATGTCAGTAACCAGAATCAGTAGCATAGGAATAAAAGCAGATTCTGAGAACAAATTGTGATTTCAGTAGTGGAATATTGAGCTATACAAAATATGCCACTATTTTATTATTAAGGAATGAGAGCCAATTATGTAGAATAGTTAAGAACAAAGACTGCCTGGGTTGACATCCTGATTCTACTGAGGTATATTTTAAATAAAAGAATGATGTTGGATAGTGTCTCCTCATGTTGGTGGATTGTGTTTTCTTTTGTTTTGCTTTAGAAAGTGGAGGGATTTGGTACTCACAGCCCAAGAACACCAATTCCCCTCCTGGGACTGTGCGTGGGAATTTTACGTCATTGGAGACCAAGGGACTGCCCTTCTGAAGTGCTTTGGGATTCATGGTCAAGGGGACTAGAGTTGATAAACTGGTACCCAGGCTTCACTCTTAGTTCTGAGCCCCATCATCACTGATGGCCAATGAAATTTGGGTGTGGTTTCCACACCTGCAAGAGAAAAACAGAAATTTCCTCAACCAATTAGAAATTAACCTCTATAGATTGGGGAGAATGAGGATTAGGGAAGAGGCCTTTCTAGTTTCGCTTTATATATTTCTGTATTGTTCAAATTATTTTTACATTAAGCTCGTTTCATGCATTTCTTTAGTACTTGTAATATTTTAGGATGTTGTGTGTGCATTTTAGATTGCTGCCAACCTCAAGTAACTCTTATCATAAGTCAAATTGAACGTATTTAAGTGAATGTACAGGAGTAATATAATATTGGCCGACCAAAAATGAAAAAAAAAAAAAAAGAAATTAACCTCTACCAGTCAGAAGTATAATAAGAGTTAAATTGAATGTTCCAGAAGTGATGGGTTAACTTGATTTTTTCTGAATGTGGTTTCTGCATTATAATGTTTTATCTATAATACAAGGAGATGTACTGAGAGAAAAAAAACAAAAAACCCTTGGAATAAACTTCTAAGAAATTAGAGCCGGCAGAGCTTGGTGTCCAAGAGCCATTATGTAAACTGTTGGTATATTCTGAGTGGTGGAGACTACAATAAGCCTCCCATGTTATCGAAATTTTACTTTTTTCTGTTACATTTCTGAAAAGTGATCCTCTCAGCAAAAATGCAATGAGGGCAATTTTTTCTTTTGTTTTGTTTTTTAATGACAGCTCCAGATCTAGTGGAAAGCATTTTCTATCTCTTTTTCTATTCATCTCATAAAGCCTATTATTAAAAGATGTTTTTAGGAATAGTACTATTTTAAAATTGAATAGTTAAGGGGAAGTTTAGGAAGAGAAAATTCTAAGAACTTTTAGCAAAGAAAGTCACAAAATGAGGAAAATATTATCCCTTGGCAAAATTTTGAGGTAGGTGCACCTTGTCTTTGGTTCTTCCGATTTTACTGTTCTGGAAATCTTACTTCCATTTTTACTCATTCTCCATAAATCTCCTTGTAAAAATCTGTTCTTTGGAAAGGTTCTGATAAAATATTCTCTTGTTCAAGAGGTGAGTGGCTGGTAAAGTTTGTTTCCCTTTACCTGTATTTGCATTTTAACAGAGTTTGGAGTCCAAAGAACAACTCTTTAGTAATGTGATTTCAGACAGTCTAGTCAACCCAAGGATAGAAGGACATTATGGTTTTAGAGCTCATGTTCCAAAGCCATCTGAATCATCCTATTTAAATCATTTTATTAGTGGAGAGTGTAGAAGACAGTAGGGTCTTTCAGGCACTCTGCTCTGTGACAAATGACCAGAAGCAAGGCTACACTGAGATAGGCCTAAAATGGGTCATAAGGTACTAGGTAGCCTACTTCACAAGTAACTCAGAGTGGAGGGAGAAATGTCTCTCCCACTCAGCCCACAGTTCCATGCAGTCCTCAGAAGACGTCCTGCAAAAGTTTATGCTACCTGCCTCTCTGATTTGTAGTAAAAAATACTAGGCCCCCTACATTAGCAGCTTCAAACAAACTAATCTAAATAAAGCCTGTTAAACCACAAAACTTTCTCCCTAGACAGGGCCAACCTTGCTTGAACTCCACAAATCATGAAAGAACTATAATGGAAAAACCCTGCTTCTTAGGATCAAAGCATTGGATAAAGGAACATTCACCTAAGAATCAAAACCCGTAGATCTCAATCAGTGAAGGATTTTACATGTTCTTATCTTGGACTTGTGAAATGATTCTTTTTCACTTTCTTCCACATTTGGCTCTCAATCTTACCATAGAGCACACATGTAGTGTTAATACAGGTGACTTGCTTTAGCATTTTGACTAATAAGGAGAACGGTATAAGGAGAGCTTTAAAACATGGCTTATATTTTCACCTGTATCTGCAAATGAACATGTCCTATCTTAGGACTTTATGACACCTCAGATGCCCCATAGGGACTGGGCTCTGGTACATGTGGATTATTTTCTTTTTACATCTAACTCTCCTCATCAATATCTAGGCCCCCAATTCCTGAAGAGATGAGATTATACCACCACTCAGAACAAAAATCACCAGCCCAAACAATGTGGTCCTGTCTTAACACTGTGTCTTTGTCTCCACCTGAGACACTTTGACTGTCTGGGTTTGTGGAGAGAAAGTTGGGCATGGATGGGGTGGGAGTGGGGAGAAGATGTCTAGATCAGGGGAAGATGTGAGGAGATTTCATGGAGTTACTAGGACTCCACCTGCCCTCTCTCTCTCATTCCTTGTGGTAGGCAATGTAATGGTCCCCTCAAAGATGTTCACATCCTAATCCCTGTAATCTGTGAATATGTTACCTTATATCAGGAAAAGGACTTTGCAGATGTGGTTAAGGTTAAGGACCTTGAGATGGGGAGATTATCTTGGATTATCTGGACGGGTCCAGTCTAATCACACAAATCTTTAAAAATGGAAGAAGAAGTCAGAAGAATGGGTTAGGAGATGAGACGTGAGAAGGACTTGATCAGCCATTGCTGGCTTTGAAGATGGAGGAAGGAGGCCACAAACCAAGAAATGCAGGTGGCCTCCAGAAGCTGTGACCAGCCCTCAGTAAACAGCCAGCAAGAAATTGGGGACCTTGATTCTATAATTGAAAAGAACTGAATTCTTCCAAGTTGAATGAGCAGAAAACAGATTATCCCCTAGTGAGAGCCTACTAGACTTCAGATCTACATGACTGTAGGATAATAAATTTGTGTCTGTTTTAGCCTCTAAATTTGTGGTAATTTGTTACAGTACTGATAGAAAATTAATGCATTCCTTGTTCCCTCTGTTCCTTTTATTATCACTCCCATTTGCTCTCCTCGGTTATTTTTCTGGCCTGTCAAACATCATTTAAGATTAAAAATAATAAGGACAACTTTTAATGAGTGCTTAAAATGTGTCAGGTCTTATGATAAATATGTTACCTGAATTATGATATCTAATTTTGAGGTAGGTACTTTGTTTTCCCCAGTTTACAGGTGACTAAACCAAGATTTGGAAAGGCTAATAGCCCAATGTCAGATTGCAATTACATAAGTGATATGACCTAGGTATCAACTGGGAATGCCTTATGCCTCTGATCCAAGTAAAAATGGCTGGAATGCTGACAGTTTCTCAGTCTGTGAAAATCTAAAGCCCTTCCCAGAGATTTGGTCAAGTATGACTCTTACATTCTTTTCGATAGCTAAAGTAAAACATAAGAAATTTGAGAATTGTGAGGTTTAACTACTTACTCTCGAAACTTGCCATCAGGATATAAATTAAAGCAAGTCTCACCTCAAATTCTGCCACAAATACAAACATTTATTAAACAAATATTCATTAGGATGCAGAGCCAACACAGTTCATAAATTAGCAAGTTCCAATATTTTATCCTTTAGATACTCCAACCCCGCGTTGTACAAAAGATTCACTCAGGCAGATATAACTACATTCCAGGGACAAGATTCTGTTACCCTTAGAGGTGGCACAAGCAACTATCAATACACCTAAACTAATGATAGAGCACATGATTTCCACGAGATCAAGCGTGGATGCTGTGATGTTAATTTTATCTGTCAACTCGACTGGGCCACGAGGGGCCCAGCTATTTGGTCAAACCTTATTCTGGGTGTTGCTATGAGGCTGTTTTTGGATGAGATTAACATTTAAATTAACATTTAAATTGGTAGATTGAATAAAGAAGATTCCCCTCCACAATGTGGAGTCATTGTCAGTCATCCAATCATCTGAAAGCCTGAATAGGTTGACTCTCCCCTGAGTAAGAGAAAATTTTTCCAGCCTGACCACCTTTAAAGCTGAAATCAATTTTTTTCCTGCCTCTGGACTAGAATGTAAACATTGGTTTTTCCTGTGTCTCAAGCCAGCTGGCCTTTGGACTGGAACTATACATCGGTTCTCTTGGGCCTCCAACTTGCTGACTCACCTTGCAGATTCTGGGACTTGCCACCTCCACAATCATATGAGCCTATTCCTCTTAATAAATTCCTTTATACACACACACACACACATACACACGACCTATCAGTTTTGTTTTTTTTGGAGAACTCTGACGATTATGAATGCCATCCCTAAGGGTGCAGGGTATGATCCTCTCCAAAATCTTGTATCTTGTTGTGTTAGTTTCAAACTGATTAAATGACCACAAACTAGATGTCTTAAATCAACAAAACTTTATTCTGTCATAGTTCTGGAGACTAGAAGTCGAGAATCAAGATGTCACCAGGACCATGCTCTCTGTGAGGCTCTGGGTAGAATCCTTCCTTGCCTCTTCCTAGCTTCTGGTTTTCAGTCCTTGGCATTCCTTGGCCTGCAGCTGTGTAATTCCAATCTCTGCCCCCGTCTCCACATGGCAGTCTTCCTGTGTATATCTCGCTCCTTATTCGACATAAGGACACCAGTCATTCTGAAAATGACCCACCTTACCAGCATGACTTTATTTTAGCTAATTAAATTTGCAGCAGCCCTATTTCCAAATAAGGCCACCTTCTGAGGTACTGGGGGTTAGGAAATCAACATGTCTTTTTTGGGGACACAACTGAACTGACAGTACTTGTTTATGAAATATTTCAACCAACCCACATATAATGAAGACCTTTAATTTCACCAATGAAATCCATTTTCAAAAATGCATCACGCTAATTAAGCCTTTAATTTCACCAAACAAAATCCATTTTTGATGTGCTAATTATCCGTGTCAGGCTAAAAACCCTCAGATGTTGGGGGAGATACGGAGAGCTGTAGGAACAAGCTGGCTGACCACTCCTTCATGGTGCATTAAGGTCAATAGTCTGCCTCTAGAGTTTTAAACTATTGGATTGGCCAAAAAGTTCATTCCGATTTTTCTGTAAGATGAAAGAAAAACCCGAACGAACTTTTTAGCCAAGCCAATAATTGGCTTATACACAATATTGCAGAGTCTATGCTGAAGAAGTTTAAATCATAGACATTCTAATGTGTTCTGTCTTTTTTGCCCTGTATCAACTTGGCTGCGCATACATATTTCTCTATTAAGAAATTCACTCCCAGAAAACACGTCTTACATTTGGTCAACTTTAGGCTGGTTCTTCCTATTTTTACTTACTCTATCAGGAAAGAAACAAGTTCTTCTCCTTGTCTCCTACTTCTCTTGTTCTTGAGCATACTCTTAGGGTCTCACTCTTTCTTCCTTAGCATTTCTCAAAGCGTATCCCTTCCAAACAAATCCGTTGTTCCTCTTAAGAAGAATCCTCATGACTCCATTTGTTCGTCCTTTCCATACGAGCATTTTAACCCAGGTCTCTCTGACTTTAAAACCTGAGCTTTTAGCCATGACATTGTACTGAATCACATGTATTACACTATTTAACACCAAGAACAGTATGACTATAAAACAAGTACAGGACAGCATGCAACTGCTCATAAAACTTGGGACATTTAGTTAAAACTTGATTAACACTGATTAATTTAAGAGCAATTATACTACTGGGTTTTAGAGGAGAAATGAAATGTAAACAAAATAATTTTGGAAAAGTCCTTGATTTCATATTTAAATGGTAGAAATATATATGTTTGAAATAACTTCAGTATAGTTTCAAGCTGCATGTTAACAAATGGAATTTAAGGAAATTCTAATTACTGTTCTTTGAGCAAATGGGTAATTTTGGGTAAACCTCTGTGCTTCACAATTGCTTCCTCTGATGTTGGTAAATTGTCTCTCCTCCTTAACTAGTATGAGTATGGAAATTCTATAACTATACCTCCTTATCTGTAATTGTATCTATGTGAGAGAGATACATATGCAAATAGACTTAATTTTGTAAACTATTTGCTATTGCTCAAATTATTCCCACCTCATGGCTCCTACATATTTCTTATTAGATTGTAAGTGAATTGTATGTACCTATGATGAGACCCAATGTGCAGTGACTGTTTGCCACATAAGCAGAAATTTTTGTGTACCTTTCAAAATAGTCCGGTTTAGTCATTGGTCTGCCACTCAAAAACTGTAGTTTTCACTCAAGTTGCTAGATCTATAGGGATAGCAACTATCATTCATTTTGAGTATGGAAAATTCAAGATTGTGCAAAAAGTTGGATGATGCTTCAGGTTTGCCTGCCATTTAGATGGCTTTGTGCTTGAAGTATGATTAAAAGAATACGCCTGTTTAATCTCTCTGCAGAGGCTGTTGTACAATAGGAGAAGCAAACTCAAGCGCCATCAGGGGCCAAGCAGCTAACACATGATGGAAATGGACTAGATGCGGGCTCTAGTAAACTCAGTTGTGCATGGTTCTTTCAAAACCAGCAATTGTCTCTCACCTCGGCTGTAAGGGCCCAGAGGTGCCACTTAACCTAGTATTTTTTTGAGTGAAGCTAGAAATGTATACGTTTTGTGTAAAATTTACAGATATTACATTATTGGTTCAGTTTCTTTGGAAAATAAAATCTATCTGTGATTTTGGTCCATTTGTTGTGAAAAGCCACCAGGTTGCAACTGGTATTCTACACTGATAATTAAGATAAAAAACAAAACTTCCCTGTTGGTGCTCTATCCATCCTCTTTGCTTGCCAAAGAAATCTGTCAACAATTTAATTTAGAATTTCTTAAATGTATTTCAACAAAAATCTGTTTCTTTGTTGAGGAGGGTATATGAGGACATGATATCCATAATTTTTTTTAGCTGTTTGGTATTATGCATTTAGAGATACCCTGGAAACAGAGATCTGCTGCATGATCTCTGACTCCATGTTTCTATGAAGTTATCCTTTCCACAGCAAAATAAGACAAAGACTCAGTTCTCTATGTTAAACTCTCTCTGAGTTAGTGGTACCAGTACCTTTTAAAATAGTGCCATTTTTTTCCTCAGTGGAAAGAATAAGTGCACCTTTGTAACTTTTTTTTCCTGAACTTTAAAAGACCAATGCCAGGGACTTGGGTTAGGGGCAATAGAGAGTGACTACTTAACAGGTACGGGGTTTCTTTTCTGAGTGATAAAAATGTTCTGGAATTAGATAGAAGTGATCGTTGCACAACACTGTAAACATACTGGAAGTCCCTGAATTTTACACTTTAAAGTGGTTTAAGTAGAGAATTTTGTTATGTGAATTTTGCCTCAATTTAAAGAAAAAAGCCATTGCCGTAGGGCCAAGATGCATCTTTATCATTAGAGGGGCATAAAGTATCAGATAATGGTACCATATTTTCTTCTGTTTTGTTTTCTGAATAGATGGCTCCATTTCTCAAGCTCTCCTTATGTAATTCTTAACCTCTCTAATAGTCAACCTAAATTTTTCTTGTGAATATTTAAATATTTCTTATCTCTGTTTATAGATGCTGTGGACTGAATTGTGACCCCCTCTTCCCCCCAAATTCATATGTTGAAGCCTTAACCCATAATGTGACTGTATTTGAAGATAGGACTTTTAGGAGGTATTTAAGGTTAAATGAGGTCATAAGGGTGGGGTCCTAATCCAATAGAATTGGTGGACTTATAAGAAGAGAAAGATTCTCTCTCTCTCTTTCTCTCTGTCTCTCCATGCATGCACTGAGAAAAGGCCATGTGAGCATATAGCAAGAAGATAGCCATTTGCCAGCCAGGAAGAGAGTTCTCACCAGAACTTGACCATGTTGGTATAATGATCTCAGACTTCCAGTCTCCAGACTGGGAGGAGATAAATTTTTGTTCTTTAAGCCACCCAGTATATGGTATTTTGTTATGGCAACCAGAGCTAAGATAGTAGTTTAATGAGAATTAACCACCATTCTCTTTCTAACAACTCCTATCTGAGTGTCCATAGAGAAACACGCAAAGGAGCTACATTTCAAGGCAATGGAGTTCATCCAAAGTTTGCAGGGAGTAGCTACTATCCCCTGGTGATTTTTGGCATTAGCTTTTATGCATTGTTGAGCAGAATTTATGGTTTAGGCTACACCACATATGTTCACATTCTTTTTTAAATGGCAGTTGTGACCAGAGTTGCACTTGATATGACCTGGGAGTGAATTTGGGAAATGATGGATGATCTAAGTGGACTTTCAAAATTATTTTCAGTGCTTTGTATCCACAAACTGTCTGTGGAATTTCTATGCAATGAAGTCAGCTTCATCCATATCAGTTGGGATCATTGGAGGGAGATAGGAACTCTGACGATCAAATAGCCACTGTCTTGCAAGGCCAGTATTAGGCTAAGCCATAACTGTTTACTGCTTCCAAGTCTCCTCCTTATCCTTTCAGGCTGCCCTGTATTGGTTGTAGTGGCAACGTGGCACCATGAGGCCTGTGCCGCTGGCTGCTGCTTGCAACACTGGGCGAGACTGATTCCCTCCTTAGGATGTGGTCCAGCTCCCAGTGCTACATGATGTCATTCACACACCAGGGTCAAGTCTAATGTTGCTCTTCTGGTGACTTCAGCAGTCAAAGAGCTACAACCCTACTGTGGATTTTCAATGTTAGAGGAGCGGAGATTACAGCAAGGACATATCTACTTGGCCAGTTTTCCATATGTGTGTGCCCAACTAGAAGAAGATTGCCAAGCGTCTAGCATGGCTACATTCTTCTGCAGTGTAAGTTGGGGCATACTGGTACATGTAAAAAAATTTTTTTTACGAATTTGGATGTTGCTAAGGACTTCTATTGTTCACATTGCATCTACTTCTCTGAATCTTATAGCTGCTTCTCCTATCCTGGAGTGTGAAGGAGGGAACACTTTAGCATGAGAGAACTCCAGTGATCCTTCACACCCCTGGGAGAGGAACATGCTCTCTACCCCTTCAGAATGAAGCAGGTACCCACACAACCTGTATTTCAAAACTGTTTACCTTGAATATATAGTAATAATTGACTTTTAATGCTTTGCATAAAATGTCACTTTACCAGCTTCCCTTTCAAATAGTCAAGATAAATGAGTGAAATTGTTAATTACTTGCCCAGACTAGCCCTTTAAAAGTGCAAGGTTTATATACACTGTAATATATGCTGAAAGAGCTTCTATTTAGTAATACTATATGATTAAATAAAATGGATAACCTTCTCTTTAAATTTCATTTTTTAATTTAAATTTTGATAGATACTATCTTCCCATGGTTCTAATACCAAAAATATGAAAGGACATACACTGAACATTCTTATTCTCATCACTTCCTTCTCCCAGTAGCTCGTTTCAGCTCTCTCAGGCAACCATATGGACTCATTTCTTTGCATACTTCTAGAAAAGTGTTTCTCAACCTTTTTTTCATCACCACTCTCCTAAGGAGCCTTTGAAGACATTTTTTCCTGATTATTGGTTCCTCCTTTAGTTTGAATACACAGGTATATTGTGTATCCTTTTTTGCACTATATGTATAATCGTGCTTTATATATTAAAACATTGATTCCTCCCACACAAGAACCAATTTTTACCCCTTCAGGGATGATATCACCCCAACGAGAATGCTTATTCCAGAAGTGTTTTGTGCAAATACAAGTAAATACAAATGCATTTTATTTCCCTCCTTTTACACAGATGGTAACATATTATACACATACTAACCTTTGCTTTTTTTACTCAAAATATCTCATGGTAATATTTTTATAATGTTGTATTAAAAGTATCCCTGTTGCTTTTTAATGGATGCATAGTATTTAATTTTATAAATTTAAATTAATTTATTTAAGATAATTTAAATTAATTTATTTCATCCCAATGATGAATGTTTAGGTTATTGCCAATCTTTTCTGCTTATAAAACATGTTACCATGATTAGGATTATACATGTCAAATATTGAGGTCTGTGGTATATTAAAGATGTCATGATTTCTCTGACAGTCCTCCTTCAAGAAGTGTGGTCTGTGTCTCATACCCTTGAATCTTGGTGAACAACATGACTGCTTGACGAATAGATTATAGTAGGGATGATGTTGTACCATTTTCTGGGCTCAGACCGTAAAAGACTTCCTGTATCTTGGAATACTTGCTGATGGAGCTGGTCGCCATGGTGTGAGGAAGCCCAAACAGTCCCCATGGAGTGGTTCACATGGGAAAGAACTGAGGATTCCTGGTGATAATTCTGAGTTTCCAGCTGAAAGCTAGCACCAGCTTGCTGGTCATGCATATGAACCATCTTGGATAGGAATAACTGATAATGGAATAAGGTCTTTATCGTCTTCAACTGCTCATCACCATTTGACATTAATTATAGTCACTTCTTGAAATATTCACTTCCCCTTGATTCAGTGGCACTGCACTCTCATAGTTTCTCTCTCATTTCTCTGGCTACCATTTCTCAGACTCTTTGTCTTACCGTATTCCTCTCAAACTTGAGGTGTTAAAGAGTTCCATAATGCTTTGTCCTAGACCACACCACCATCCTCCTCCTTCTCCTCTTCTTCTTTTTTTAAAAATTTTATTTATTTTTATAGAGCAGATTCTTATTAGTTATCTATTTTGTACATATTAGTGTATATATGTGAATCCCAATCTCCCACTTCATCCCACCACCACCACTGCCCCCCCATCCTCCTCTTCTTCCTCTCCCTCTCCCTCTCCTTCTCCTTCTCCTTCTCCTTCTCCTGCTTCTTCCTCTTCCCCTTCTTCTTCCCCTTTCCCTTCCCCTTCCCCTTTCCCTTCTTCCTTCTCTTTCCTTTTCCCTTCCCCTTCCTCCTAATATTCTCTGCAAGCAAACTCATCTGTGCACAAGTCTTCAACCATTTGGAAAGAGACAATTTCAGCACAGACCTCTTTTCTGACTTCCAAGACTGTGTATTCAACACTCATTTATCCACCTCAGTCTCTCTACTTGGGTGTTTTATGGGTATCTCTCATACAGCACATGCAAAACTGAACTCAAATCTCTCTTTTTTTTCCAATGTAATCTACCTCAGTGAGTGGCACTGCCAACAAAGGGAGACCAGGAAATCGTCCCCTCTTTCATTCACTCTCCACATTTAATCTATCACCCAATCAGTTTGATTTTAACTCTTACTCTTTCTTACATTTTTCACTTTTATCTATCTCTACTACTATCATTCTGCACCTCGCCACAACCACTTTCACCTGGACACTACCACAGCCTTCTAACTGGTCCCCTAGGGTCCATTCCTTCCTCCTTGAATCTATTTTCACCCAGAAGCCAATGTAATCTTTTACAATTGCAAATAAAATCATATTATCCCCTGACTAAAGCTTTGAATGGCTCTTAGAATCAATATTAAGATATTTAATATGTCTTCTAATGCCCTAAATAATCCAGCCTCCTGATTACCTTAGAAAACCTACTCTGGTGTCACCTTTCTCTTTGTCAGATGAAATGAGCTACACTGGTTGTCTCTTGATTTTTAAACATAACGTGCTCTTACCTGACTCTCTTCCTTGTTATATATGTCACAATTATAAACAAATAGTTGTGCAATGAGTAGTTTTATGTCTATCATCTTTAACAGATTATAAGCCCTGTTTGTCAGATTCCCTGCTCTGTTCCCAGAATGTAGCACAGGACCTGGTACAAGGAATTAGGTAATAAAAGTTGATGCATCAATGAATAATGTTTACCTTCTCCTGGCCTATGATTGGTAACAGATTTATAAATGTGTGAAAAGATATAGCATGGTCCAGGTAGCCAATTTTTCTAGGACATTGACAGCTGTTTAAAAGTCCATTCTTAAAATTGCGACAGTCATATATCTCCATTCTCCCAATAATCCTGCCTTGAGTAAGAGAACTCCATGTCCTGGTGTTGTGCCTCAGAAGGACTGAACCTTCCCTGGGAGCCTCACTGTACTCTCCTTCATGCCTCAGAGAGAGTTACAGCTTCCTTTCTTGCATAATGAACTAGGTACTAATAATAAGGTGCTCACACTTAGCTGGCTTCCCTGCTCTCTGACCTATGTCCTTGGAAATATTTCAGTGACAGTCTGTTTTCCGTACCAATATGCCCCATCATCTATCAACCTACCAACTACTGGAAAAATTTACATGCCTCATGCATGGATAATTTGACTATCCTCAGGGGGTTTTAATTCTTGTCCAAAATATAGACATTTCACCAAACTTATAATTTCCAAGTGAATTCATTGTAAATGGAGGCTTTATACAAAGAATTGCACTTGGTTCATTATTTTCTGATATAGTATGACAGTGCATTTCTATTGATAAAAATATATATGCTTTCAAAATTATACTCACAACTTATTAAAAATAAGCAGTTTTTCTAACTTTAGGGGAATATAAAAAATATAGTCATTATGCTGAAAAAGTAAATAAGAAAATCATCATGTGTAAATGTACTATTTGCACCATTTCATTTATTTCATTTTTTTACTTGGTATTTGAATGGCATAATGTCCTCACCCCCCTTGTGTATCTGTAGCCATCAGCATCACTACCAAACCTTTCAAACCCAAACATCCCAGGCATTAGCCCAGGTACAAAGACTTCTGCAGCCACTACTTGGCCCAGGCAGAAGTTAGAGAGGGGACACCGCACATCTGGCTGTTCCAAAAGCAGAGCCCAAGCCCACCACCATAGCAGTTGCTACAGGAACACTTCCTGTTGCCTGTCCCTGAAGCTTCTAAGCTCAAGGTGCCTTTGACCCTTTCCATTCTCAGAGCTGTTCTCTTTGAAATGCATTCTAGGCCGTGGTTTTCTCCATTATTTCTTTCTCGTCTGTTTTCTTTCAGGGATTCCTCATCATGTTTTGTTTTTCTTTGTTTTCAGAATTTTAAAATTCTTTTCTGTCACTTTTAAGGATCTAGGGCAGAAATAGACACAGCCTTGTGTTCTCAGAGCACCACCTTGATCCAAACTCCAGAGCATTTGTTGTTGTTTTATGAGCAGTGAACCACAAAATTTTGTGTAAGCTATGTTACAAATGTTTCCCAAGTGTTCCTGAGAGATTTTTTCTTTAATTCTTTACATTGATATAATGTTTCTGAATACATTAAGCATTTTCATATGAACTATCCTATTCTTTCCTAACACAATTACTTTTCACTTTGCTCTTTTTAAATGATATCTATTGTATGTTGGGTGATGAATAAGAAATACAGTTAAGATATGGAATACAAACCTTGTTGGATTTTGCTCTGGAAAATAGGCAAAAAATTTTTTTTCCTGTGTATGTAGATTGGAAACTGAGTTTAGGACAGAATGAAGGAGGGAGAGATTGGAATCTGGAAGGTCAGGTGGGAGATTTCCACAGTAATCTAAGCACTAAACTGATGAGACCCAGGATTAAAGTGCAAATAGAATGGACAAGAAGGTATAAATGGAAGAAATATTTCAAGGAAACACATGATAGGTCTCGGCGAAATGTTGTATGTGATTGATGGGAAGAGGCAATCAAAGGGGATGCCAAGGTTTTCAATGTAGTCTAAAGAAGACAGTGGTGTCATTTGTGGAGACAGAGAACTCAAAGGGAGCGTGTCCTATGCCCTGAGTGCACACACAGTCACACTGGTGCCTTGATCTCATTCCTATAAGCCTTGAATTCAGTGTAAGCTGATTTCATCTTGGACCCCATCCAAGAAAGTTTATTCCTGGAAGTCCTAGAAGGATTTCATTACAACATCACTTTTCACTTAACAACATGATTATGCAACTTGCATGTAATAGGAAAGTCATAAGTAAGGCTCCAGCGTATTTGCCTGCCCTGTAAATTAGCCCAAAGACCTGAAGTCTGAAAGAAATTTTGGTGAGCCTATAAAGCCTAATTGATGCAAAGTAAAAATGCTAATAAAAATGTACAACATGACCTGTGCATTGATCCTGAATTAGTTTAGGTTTACGTTCACTGCCCAAGGAACATTACCAGTCACTGTTAGTAGTAGGATGACCTGATTAAAAAAGACTGGGCAGATAAAGTTGCCTGTGGGATGGCAGATATTTTTGGACTTCTCAGCAAGATTCCTGGAACCATTCTGTTTTCAGCCTGGCCGCGCGTGACCTCCTCTTGCAGCCCTTGGAGAAATCAATACGGCCAGGTATGGTAGGGGTAGGAGAGCAGTGAGCCAGCAGGGCCAAGGCTGTGCGGGGCTCCAGATCCCCAGCAGACCTGTGAGCACATTAGCATTGCCCTTTTTTTTTTTTTTTTTTTTTAGAGCATTGCCCTTTTAAGACCTGTCCTGCAAGCTTCACCCTCAAGGCCTCTAAGGCGCTTTGGTGGCCTAATTTACACCAAACAGCAAGAGGAAATGCTCTGGGGCACAACTGCCTAGCAACACTCTCTTCACTTACTCAAATATTGCCTTTTTTCCTTGGCAAAAATTTTCATTCTGAAAGCAATTTCTTCTTTCTAAACTTGTTATCTTTTGCCTTTCAGTGGATGGATCTTTTGCTGCAACATTTCAATTGTGCCTCGGGTTTTCTCTGGCTAGCTAGAACTAGTGTCTGTCTGCCTAATACCGTGGAGTCCCTTTTTGAGTGTCTAGCAGCCAAAGACAAAAATCTTTGCTCAGAATGACTCCTTCATAGATAAAGGCTCTCCAGCCTGAGAGAGATAAGGGAACATGCTGTCTAAGCTGTAATTCAAAGCGTTGGGAATGATCTCTTTAACCCCCTTTTCAGCCCCCAAAATTCACATTCTCTTATCAGAGGCACGTGGGCAGCAGGATCTACCCCCAGGGCTGTGAAGTAGGAGGTAGAAAAACTTTTCCTGCTTTTTGTCATTTGTTTTTCAAGACCAGTCCTTTGGCTGGTCACCCATATGTGGCCTTTCACATTGCTTTGGCTTTCTTGGGAAATGGGAATGAATACGGCAGGTTTTGTGAGAATCACTGTAGCATTAAAAGGTTCCATGCACTCTTGTTGGTGTTCAAAGTTCTGGAAATATACATCTTAAGTGTAAATGTAAGGTTATGTGGGGCATATTGCAGTTAATGGTGGGAAAAGCTTGTTTATGAGTGGCCAGACTGAGTTCTAGTCTTTTAAATGTATCTCTATTTGGTGTCTGCTAAGTTAAGTCTCTTTGATTCATTTTCCTCATATGTAAAATGAGTGATTCAGACCTTATGACTTCCAAAGCCCCTATGGCTCCTGCATTCTTATGAACGTTTGCTAAAACTTAGTATCTAGAATCGCCTCACGACAGTTACCCTACTCCCCCCCAGAAAAAAGCTGGATACAGCTGCTTCCGGGACATACAAGACAAGACAAGGTGATCTGGACTTGGTGGGCAAAATCCGGGATGTGGAAAATCTAGACCACATAGGTAGAGGAAAATAAAAAGAAATAAAATAGAAAGGAGGCTTACTCTGGGCATGGTGGGGAGGTGCAGAAGCAAGAACTGTGGACCTCAAGTCAGTGGTTCTCAAACTTCAGCCTGCATCAGAATCACCCGGAGGGTTGTTAATACCCAGATTGCTGGCCTCACCTCCAGCATTTCTGATTCAGTAGGTCTGCTGTAATACCTGAAATTTTGATTTCTAACACGTTCCCAGTGATGCTGGTACTGCTATTTCCAGGGACCTCCTTTGAGAGCCATTGCTGTAAGTAATTTTCTCACTTTTAGGTGCCATAATCTGTAGGAGAGTGTTTTAGCTCTAAAGTAGATTCAAATAGCAGAGGATTGAATGGGCTATTTTTTCACGTCCTTTACAGTCGATTCCAGGCTTGGTATTGGAAGGGACTGCCACTTGGGACAGTGGCTACTGCCACTTGGGACAGTGGCTACTGTCACTTCCTATTGCATTTATGTACTATAGGAATGTGGGCAGCTACTCATTTCCTCTCTGCCACCATTCAGAGGACAATAAAAAATAGCACATGCGTTCATTTTTCCATTCAACAAATATTTTATTGAGTTCTTACTATGTTCCATTCACTTTGCTAGAAGCTGGGGATCTAGTGATGAAAAAGAGAGGCAAAAATCTGTCTATTCATGGAGTTTGTATTCCAGAGTGTAGTAAGGAGAACTCAATGCAAGCAATTCCCTTTGTCCCAAGGAAGACATTTTAGTCATCAGATATTTTTAAGGTTTACCTACTCTACACCCAGCACCCTAATACACAGCTCACGCTAGGTAAGAACAACAAAGAATCCACACACTGAAGAGGCTTAAGGTTTAGTGGGTTGTTAACACCAAAACACATGAAGGTACCAGTTTGGTTCAGGGAGGACTTATTCAGGATGCTCCATTTTTCATTAAATGCTAAGTTGTGTGATACTAATTTTAAGGTCAGTAGTTAGGAGGGGAGGCACATCATGTAGGCTGAAGAGCCGTCAATTTGGCTTTTAGGTTCTGCTCCCTCGTCTGTGATGAGTACCACGGGCTTAAGGTGAAGCCAGTACCACAGAGCGCCATGCAGCTCCGTACTTCATGGCTCCAGCGTCCGGCCTAGTTCCTGCCCAGATGAAGTTCTGGATGTTGTGACCTCTAGGTCCAACAACATGGGGGTGACAAGCACTCACTTGTGTTTTCTAAAGACTCCCACAATTACTCTTGGCTCTCCCAACCCTACTTTCCAGGGAAATGTGCAGGGTAACGTCCATTTGGAAATCCAGCACATGCGCTTTGAATTCCTCAGAAATTTCCTATTACAGCTGTATTTTGTCATCGTGTAGCAATATTTAACTAGCATGTTTCTATAAAAAGAAACAAATTTGAGGTAAAATTTACAAAGAGACTCAATTAAAACATACAGATACAAAAGTGACTTAAAATTAAGGAATACCAAAGTTGGCATCAAACTTACAAAAGCAATCTAGCACACAGTAGATCAAAACTGTATGTTGAAAGTATGAATTGATCAACCTATCAATACACTATACTGTCCCTTTTTTGTCAGAGGGAAGCTGAAAAGAAGACAAAGGCTTGAGTTTAAATGTTCTTTCAGTGACTCTGGAACAAATCATTAAATCCATTTCATTTTGGTATCATAAAATGGGTAAATTTGAATGCCTTGACAATCAACATGGTAATTATTTGGGATAAGCCCTGTCAGGTGGTCAGGTAGTTGAGCTAAGGGTGGACTGTTTTCTTTCTAGTGTGGAGAGCTGTTAAGAACTTGGCTCTGGAATTCAGACTGAGGTTGATGAAAGTCCCAGCTTCTGTTCTTAATCACCCACCATACTGCTTCAAACACAGTCCTTTATACAGAAGACCAAAGTCCAAGGCAACTGTCAGAAAGAATTCATGCCTTAGGAGCCTCAATATAAGGATCTGAGTTTGTTTAATTGCCTTATTACATATGGAAAGGACAACTGGGCTACAAAACAGGACACTTGGGGTCTATAGTGGCTCTGACACTCCTGTGTGAACTTAACTCTCTGGGCATCAGTATCCTTTTTTGTAAAGATTTGGGGGAAAAGAAAAAGAAAAACTATGTTCATATTTTATATTTAATGACACAGCTAGTTTCAGTGGCCCTTTGGGGGCAGTTCCTTCCTCCTAAGTGGAAACATCCCAGTTCCTTCACCTGGCTTCCCCCTTCCTCCGTGGCAGGTGGCCTAACATACAAGTAGCAAGAGAGGGAGGGACAGGCCAGAGCGGGACCTCTGCAGCTGGCGCTCAGCAAATTAACCAAGACTGGTTCATCCACAGTCTGTTCCTGTTCACGTCCTCACCAGTAACACAGAGGAAAGTGGACAGAACAGGAGTTTTGTCTTTTTACAAACATTCTTACAGCTGCAGATCATTTTCTTTCACCTTTCTTTTCCCCCCTCCAAGCTGTCTTCGGTGTTCATTTTAACCTGATTTCACCTGCATGAAAGAGGAGAGGCCCCGGGCGATTTGTCCTGTTCTGCAACCCCTAGGGATGGACTTGCATGTGGAGTCAGGGTGGCCTGTGTCCTAGGTGGTTTGCTTCTTAAATATTAATGAAATCAGCTTCCTCCAAGAATGTCCTCAAATCCCCTGAAGGTTCTTAGATGGTGCAGTTTGCATTTAGCTATTTACATTAGCAAAGACTGTTGTACAAACAGGCACTGGCAGCCTGTCAGTCAGGGCTCTGCTGGCTTCACTTCAGAGAAGGACTCAGAAGTGTGAGTTAAATGAGCCCAGCAGGCATTTAACCTCTGGGTCTGGAAAAATCGTGACTCACGGAGTGATTCTCCAGAAGTGGGATGGCAGACCAACTTCGTTAAGAAGCTTAAAGCTCCTCAAAACAAAACCTAGTAAAAATGATGATTAAAGCTAATGTGGAGCAGTTACTCTGTGCCAGCAACTGTCTAGTAAACCGCAGAGAAACCTGTCATACATTTTACTCCTATTTTAATATGTGGAAACTGAGGCACAGAGAAAATATCTTGACCTATGTCCCAGAACTCAGTGGTGGCATGAGGGTAAATGCATGCAATCTGTCTCCGATCCTGTGCTTTTTTTTAACCATTATTCCACAGGACTCTGTGAAAATGTACTTCCTACAGGTGTGTCATTTGGCATAGACAGTTTCTGGAACAATTTAGTAATACCTATGAAAATAAGCACTGATTAACTAATTCAGCAGTTCCACTTATTATTGTCTACCTTAGAGATATGCACTCACTCATTCACCATGAGGCATTGGTTGTACCACTGTTTGTATAAGCGACCTAAATATCCATCAGTAAAGGTATGGATAAATAAACCACAGTTCTTACACTGTGGAATAACATAGAGCTGTTATAGAATGAAGCACATTATGGAGAGATGTTTAAGACCTATTATGGAGTGATAAAGCAAGTTGCAGAAAGAAGCAAATAGTATGATACCACTTAATGTAAAAAAACAAACACAGTACTGCCTATATTTTCTCTGCATCTATATGGCTGTGAAAATATCTGGAAGGATACCAGCAGAATAATAACAGTGGTTACTTCTGGGAAGGGGTGGAAGGAAAGGTAATGGAGATGTTAATCAGAGGGGTCTGGCCTTATGTGTAAAGTGTTCTCTTTTTTGCATGTTTTCTTATTTATATTCATTTTCACATCTTCATGTTTTACTTATACAATTAAAAATAGAAATTAACAGATGGATAAACATAAATAAATAGATTAATTAAAAGTATTTTTAATGTAGTATTTCAGTCCTGGGAACCCCACTCCCACCCCCTGCCGGTAGGAATTTAGAATCACAGGAGGGTGGGGCTGGAAAGGACCCTAGAGATTTTTTAATCTCACCTGTTCATTTCATCAATGAAGAAAGTGAAGCTCTGGGAGATTATGTAACTTGACTTTGGTCCCCCAGAGAGTCCTCATCATGGTGAGCCTGGGTTACAAGCCTTCTGGCTCATAGGGAGGGCTCACACCCCTCACTCAGCTCAACTACCAACGCTCCATCGGCAGGCGACCCTGCAAGGTGCTGCCTGACAGAGCCACCCGGAGCCTGGTCCCATCCGTGCTCAGTGAACTTCGTGTACATGCTCTAATGACCCTGAGCACCCCAAGAGCTGCTGAGCCCCCCAGATGAAACAGCCTCTGGCCAGATTGTTCACAGACTTTGTGACAATCCTCCCACATGCATATTCATCATGAAGGAGAGTGTTTCCATCTTTGAAACTACATTTTTTTGTTTGTTTTGGGTGGCTGTGTGGCTTGGATTTTCGTTGTTAATTCTTCTCTGAGAATAAAGAGAAGGAAAAATCCTACATTGCTTTCAGCTTATGCAGCCTCCCCAGAGGTGTGAGATATAAACACAGTCTGTTTCCTGTATGGCTTTCCCAAGGGCACTGAAAATGTGATGATATTTAATTGGCTGTTCCATGTCTTCAGTGCCTTGGTACAAAAGCCGATACGATCATGAAATGAGAAAGAGCATCTGTGGCTGAATCATGGAGAAGGAGAGCAGCTCGGGAGAAAAGAGCAGCTTCCACAGGCAGTTCAGGTCTCAGAGGGATGATCCGAGAGGAGACATCTATGAGATTATAGTCCCCTTTTAAACAAAGCAATATTTAAGAAGTCTGAGTTGGGAGGGACCACTCTTTGTTGCTTGCTTGTACACTCTTATTCCCCTAAGATGCAACCCAGGCCTAGGTATGTTGGTGTGCTTTTAAGGAAAAAAAACTCGGTTGTTGTTTGCAAAGAAAGGGATAGTAATAATAGTAACTAATTTACTAAGTGCTTGTCTCTGTTAAGTACTTGTTTCCTTTTTTGTTTTGTTTTCTTAATAAACTTTACTTTTTAGGGCAGATTTAGATTTACAAAAGTTTCAGTGGAAAGTACAGAGATTTCCCACATGCCCCTGTTATTAACATTTTTCATTCTTGTGGTACATTTGTTACAATTGATGAGTCAAATTGATACTTTATTATTAACTGAAGTCCACAGTTTATATTAGGGCTAGCTCTTTGTGTTGTATATTCTTTGGGTCTTGACAACTGTATAAGGACATGTAGCCACTGCTACAGATTCAAAAGAATAGTTTCACCGCTCTAAAAATCCCCTGTGCTTCACCTATTCATCCCTGGCTCTCTACCACCAATCCCTGCCACCACTGATCTATTTACTATAGCTATAGTTTTACCTTTTCCAGAATATCATATCATTAGAATCACACAGTCGACCTTTATTTTTAAAATTAGGGTTGTTTTTTTTTTAGGTAAATTCACCCTTTTTAGGTGTATAGTTCTATAAATTTTAACAAATGTGTGCAGTAGTACCACCACAGTCAAGATATAGACTGCTTTCATCACCCCAAGCAGCTCCCTCATGGCCCTTGCTATTAATTTTGTCATATGTATTTTAAATCCTCTCTACAGACCTCTGAGGTAGGTGCTCTTCCCATGGCCACTTTATAATGAGGGATCTAGGCACAGAGAGGTTTCCTGATTTGCTCAGGGGCACACAGTTACTAAAGAGGTAGGGCCAGTATGTGAACCTCAGTGATCTGACTCCACAGGCCATGTTTTTACTGTCTGGTTGCAATGTCTTAATGTCCTGCTTGTATACTCCAAAAACAATGGAACTGTATTGTATCATAGAGCATAGTACTCTAAAGAAGAATCTCCTAACTTACTAGTAAAGTAAATAAGCGCCCCCCGCTTATTTAATGGAAATGGCTTTCTCAAAGTCCCAAAGTGAGTGGTAGGATGGAACCAGAACCCAGGACTCCTCACTTTAAATAAAACCTCGAGGGCATGCTTTGCTCCTAATAGGCACTTTATACGTATCTCTTCAATTGAATTGAAACATATTCACATTCTCAGGGGACATGATGACAAGTCAGGGTGACTGTAAGTCTGAGAAGCACTAAGATACTGCACAACTCTAGGCTTTGAGGCCCTGTCAGTGTTCTCATCCGCGCCCCCGTCAGAATGTTGTGAAGAAAGCCTGACACGCAGGAGAATCTGTAGGGCAGCAGCACAACATTATGGTAACATGCCCTTTGGGACTTTGGCTTGACAGCAAGAGATACAAAAAAGTAGATTACACATATGAAGGTGGAAAAATTACACTGCACAGCCTCACTCCACCCCTGCCCCCTACTTTCCACCAACCACTGGGAAAAAAGTTTGACTGTTGACAGCCCGTCCCCGAAGGTGATCTAGAACTGCCTCCCGACTGAAGCTCTTTAGGAGATTACCTGGCGTCTCCATAGAAGTGGCCCTTAGGAAATGATTCATGTTGCGCAGGACATTAAGTCTTTATTGTGAATATTCAGTGTGGGGAGGAAGGCTAAAAAGATGGTTCCAATCTCCAACGATATTTATGTAAGCAGTTAAAGATGGCTTGTTGTATTACCCGTTAGTATGGCTGTAACTTTTGTTTACCTTGATTTAAACTTTTCCTAAACCAGAGCTGAAGTAATCAAAGAGGCTTCCTTATTAAGTGATAAATATTGGAATTGAAGTTATTTTTTTTTAAAACAGCAAAGCTGACTTTTTTCTTTTGTTTTAATTAATTTATTATTTTTTTATTTTTTATTTATTTTATTTTTGGCTGCATTGGGTCTTCGTTGCTGCGCGGGCTTTTCTCTAATTGCGGCGAGCGGGGGCTACTCTTCCTTGCGGTGCGCGGGCTTCTCATTGCAGTGGCTTCCCTTGTTGCAGAGCATGAGCTCTAGGTGCACGGGCTTCAGTAGTTGTGGCACACGGGCTCAGTAGTTGTGGCTCACGGGCTTAGTTGCTCCATGGCATGTGGGATCTTCCCGGACCAGGGCTCAAACCCGTGTCCCCTGAGTTGGCAGGCAGATTCTTAACCACTGTGCTTACAAGGAAGCCCCTGAAGTTATTTTTTTAAGCAACAGTATTTGTCAGTCTGCTACTAAAAGGGAGGGTATATCAAACTGGAAATGGCAAGGAGTGTAATTAACAAATTCTCCTGCTCTCAAGTAGCTTATAGACTATGCGAGAAAATGGCCAGCAAACAACTAGGCAGCAACCAGGTTCTCAGTGTTAGGACAATAGCTGTTTAGAGAAGAACATTCAGTTGTCACTAGAGTATCTACAGAGGCTTCATGGAGCTTGACACATCATAAGGGATGAACAGGATTTAAGTAAGTGGCTGAAACAGTGCCTGGTACCTAGAATGCTCTCAATAAATATTTGTTCAATAAAAAAAAAGAAGGAAAATACGTATCTTACATGTGGAACAGTATGGGCAGAGGCACAGAGATGAAACTGAGTGCAGTCATCCTGACCAGGACAGAAAAAAGTGGAACTGAGATGGGCTGGGTAGAGTAGCACTAGACTGTAGTTGCCCAACAGGGAGATGACATTTACTGACACCTTCCCTGCACTGCAAACTACAGTAAGGATGACTTATCCCACTTGAATCTCCAGATATGAATTCTTACTATCTTTATTCATATATGTAACTATTTAAGCTTTGAGCAGTAAAGGAATTTGCTCAAGATCACACACCCAGTGATCAACAGGTTAGTAGTTCATACCCTGTTCTGTCAAACTCTAAAGCCCTGGTTCTTCCCACTGTGTCACACTCTTTCTTAGGAGATGGGTTTGGAAGTAATGTGATAAAGCCTTATCACTTCTATTCTTAGTTCTTAAGGAGGGAAAAGGAAAGGTAGTGATTTAGGAAATTGTTCACTGGGTCCATACTCAAGACAGAGTATTAAAGAATGAGAAAGGACTTTGGGGGCCCAGCCAAAAAGGCTGAGTTGAATAGTGGCAGCAGTAATGGGAGGGACAAATATTAAAGTTATTTGAGACAAACCAAAGTAACCAAGCTTAGTGACAGGTTAGACATAAGGGATGAAGGATGAGGGGAGCAGTTCAAGTTAATCATAAGATTTGGGGGCTGACAGAGTAGAAGAAAATGATACTGCCTTGGAACAAAAAGACAGTTCTGGAAAATAGAATCTTGTGGGTGAGGGGAAGAAGATGACCGCCTCAATTTGGGACATGTTGATTTGGGAATAATAGCTGGAGACATAAATGGAAATATGCTACAGGCATCTAAAAATATGAGTCTAGACAAAGATCAGGCTTAAATATAAAATTGGAAGCCTTCTGCCTTGAATAAAAACTCTATCAACAGAGGAGTGTAGAACAGAGCCTTGAATCATACCCACAATGAGACAGAAAGACGAAGAGAATCCAGGAAAGCTACTACACAGGGAGTAGTTGGAGAAGTGGAAGGAGAACAGAGTTGATAGCTAGCTAGACAGATAGACAGGTAGAGAATTTGTCATAAAGAAGAGACAGTAGACAGTGTATGGGGGAAATGACTAGCTCCCAACACTGTCAAATGACATAAAGACTGTGTTAGAGTATTGGCTGAGATTCTGTAAATGAAAAATCAAAATGGCAGCGTTAAGTGCTGGCAGGGCTGGTATGTTGATTCCGCAGTCATCAGAGTCCAGGGATCCTTGTAATTTGTTGCTCTGCCTCCTTAACACTGGATGCAGTGGATTGAATGTTTGTATCCCTCAAATTCATATGTTGAAATCCCAGCCCCCGATATGATGGTATTATGGGGTGGGGACTTTGGGAGGTGAACTAGGAAGTTATGGGTTAATGCTCTTATAAAAGAGACCCCAGATCGCTCTCGTCCTTCTTCCACCATGTGAGGATAGCACAAGAAGGTGGCAGTCTGCAACCTGGAACAGGGCGCTTACCAGAACCCGACCATTATGGCATCCTTATTCCAGCCGCCAGAGCTGTGAGAAATAAATTTCTGTTGTTTGTAAGCTACCTAGTCTATGGTACCTTGTTATAGCAGCCTGAACTGACTAAGACACTGGGCTTTCTTCTCATGGTTTAATTAGTTCCTCCAGTTCTTGCCATCACGTTTGTATTCAAGCCTGCAGAAAGGAGGAAAAGAGGAATGGGAAAGGCCTACCTTGGTAGTTGCACACCTCAGTTTAGATTCCATGGCTGTACTTGGTTACAAGGGAACCTGGGAAATGTAAATCTTTGGGCAGCCACGTGCCCAACTGTATTTCAACTTCTTACTGTGTAATAAGGGAAGCATGGATATTGGGGGCCCACTAGCCCTCGCCATCATGAATAGAAAGGATAATAATAATTCAGAAAAGACCCTTGAATTTGACAAGCAGTTGGCTACTGCCAAAGCCTGTTTAACTTTTCTTCCTGCCTCCAGTCTTGCTGTCTTCCAACCCATTGTCCATGCGACAATTAGAAGTAATTTTTCCAAAGTGTCACTCCTCTGCTTGAACACTTCATTGACTCCTCAGCACTTTTAGGATAAAGTCTAAAACCATAAGTATAGCTAGGCTCTTGTGATTAGAACCTTACCCACCTTTGAAAACTCATCTCTCTCTACTCCCCTCCCTCACACAGCCCATTAAACCCTACATTCCTCCCTCACTCAGTTTCTCACATTGACTGGGATGCCGGGTTAATTTCCTCTCCCTCCCATGTGTTGAATCTCCTCTTCCCCCTTCTTAGTATACTTTCCCCACTTTGCTTGGATTCTTCCTGTCTTCTTTTAGCTTAGATACTATGCCCACCGGGACACTTTCATAGGCCTTCCAGGATAGAGTTCTGTGCCATACCTACGTGTTCTGGAAGTACCCGGAGTGTCACATGTACTACTTATCCAACTCTGCCTTGTAATGCTTGGCTTCTCCGTGTCACCCACTAAACTCAGCTCCTTTGAAGAAAAAGGAAGCCCATTATGCAAATCTGTGTGCCTGGAGGTTAGCACAGGGCCTGTTACAGAGTAGGAGACCCAAAAGTATTGGTTTCATGAAAGAAAGGCATAACTCTAATGAGAGAAAAACTTAAAAGCTATTATTTATCGAAGCAGGTGAAAACACTTTGGATTTCCTGCCCATTTACTGTTGTTTCTTAGGCTCAGGCCCCTCTGCTACATAATGAGGAACTTGTTAATATGCTGACAAATGGCAAAGAAAATGAATTACCTTGACAAGAAACATTAGAGTGTGGCATTTATCTTACAACCTGAAACATTGTTGGATGTCATGATTCCATGTCTTAGAGCTAGTCAGATTGTTTTTGGCAATTCCCCATTTCAAGGGAGGGAAAATTGCCTATTGTAAAGGAAGCATCCACAACCCACTGTTTAGCAGAGCTGTAAGAGCTTATTTGCTTATTACCATGGCAACCACCAGCCCAACACTGCACATTAGTGTACTAGTCTAGACAGTACCAAATTCATCAGCACTTCCTCTTTTGTATGCTTGATTTTAAATAGGCAGGTGTAGATCCAAGGTGCTACTGGGAGAGAAAAGGTTTTTCTTTCCATGTGGGCGAATGAGAGTGTTGAAGGCATCCTGTGAGCATCTAAATGGCTAGCATTGAAATCTGCACTAATTTGAAAGCTCTAGTTAGTCTGTGTTTTTCTTTTTTAATAAAACCTTACTAGAAATAAAGAACTAGAAATACACCCATATGGTCTGCCAACTGTGTCTAAAAATAATTTATGTGAAAGAAAGCGTACTAACTTTTAAATTTATAACAAACCAAGAATCAAAAATGTCTTTTAATTACACTTTTCTTCTTGTCATCAGTATTTGGACACAAAGACACCCAAAGCCATAAACCAGACATCTATTGACTTAGAGTATTTGTGGTGTTCCCTTCAAGAGAGGAATCTGAGCAGGACCCAACCCTGCAGACCCAATCTCTTGAGCCGTGCTCAATCACAGGGTCGGGCATTCCTCAGACAGAGCCCTCCCTAAGACTTGCTTGGTCTTAAATCTCTGGCAATGCTGAAAAATCCACCAGCAAGTGTCCTCTGGGAATATTTTGGAATGGAGGACCTAGAAAGAACACATGTATATTTACCCTCAGAGTTGATGCAACCAGTGGTTTTGACTAGTTTATGGGTATGAATAGAAACTTTGAATTCTATTTGTATATAGTTAACTATGTGATTGGTAACTCAGTATGCAATTTATTCTAATCTGATAGAAAATAACTGGGGGTAGGCAGGGACATTTGGCCCAGGCCTCATATTCACAAAGGGCAGCAAATTTAGAAATTTAACCTTGTCTCCAAACAAGCATATACAAAGAGTCAGAGATGTGCTTACAGAATTGGAACCAGACAGCATTCATCATATATCTAAACTTGGGTCCCTTGCTGGATCATACTGCTTTGCAGAACACTATGAGATAGTACAGTTTATAAATTTCATCATTATTGCATGGAGAGCATAATTATATCACATTAATTTGCATGTGTCCAAAGCATTGGTTTGTTAAATGTAAATATTTGACATGGAAAACAAAACACGTTTCTCATGTCTTCCTTTTTGAAAATATATCCATAGCCTCATGAAACTGAAGAGGCCACAGCTCTCTCACGGCTGAGAAGCCTCTGAGATCAGGCATCACCTTGATTAGTGTTTGGTCCCCTAAGTCTTTGTGCTTGACTTTATGACATTTGTTGGATGCTTAATAAAACATTAGTTTAATTCATGTATGAATGAATGAACCATGAATATGAATAAACACATTTTGGTTTATAATCAAGGTTTCTTAAATTATATACAAATAGCATTAAATATGCCTTAGGCAACGTTAGCTAATAAAAGAAATGTCATATTCAGAGGAAAAAACCCAGGCAATTTTGGTATCATCTCATTGAACTGTACAGCCAGAAAGTCACAGAGATGAACACTAAAATATCACTGACTGAGCAAAAAACAGTGGGAATGGTAAAGTTGAATTAGTGGAAAGTGAACTGCAAAATATTTTATAAAAGAAATAAAGTTTTATTCTTCTCAAGTTAATGTAACTCAGAATAGACTGTGGTCTAACAGAGGTCAAGCTATCTGCTTAACCAAAGCATAACAACAGCAAGAAGCCCTTTGTGCTGTTTCCTGTGGCCGCTGTAACAAATTTCCACAAATTTAGTGGCTTAGAACAACACAGATTTATTCTTTTATAGTTCTGGAGGTCAGAAGTCCAAAGTCCATTCCACAGGCTGAAGTCAAGGGCTGGTTGCTTCTGGAGGCTCTAAGGGAGAGTCTGTCTCGCCTTTTCTAGTTTCTGGAGGCTGCCTGCGTCCCTTGACTCATATCACTCCAGTCTCCTGCCTTCATCGTCACATTTCCAGCTTCTTCCCTTCACCTTCTTGCCTCCCTCTTATGACTCTTGTGACTACATTTAAGGCCACATGGATAATCCAGAATAACCTCCCTTTTCCAAGATTCTTAACTTAATCATATCTGCAAGCCCCTTTTCCCATGTAAGGCAATATTAGCAGGTGCCAGGGATTAGGATGTCAGTATCTTTGGGGCTATTATGCAACTTACCATACCTTTGTATCCCATGAATGGTTGTATCAGGCACCTTATTTTGTTTGGGTTTTATTTTCCTCATCTGTACAATGAGGAGGTTGTATTAAAGGAGATCCAAACCTTTCAATATTTGAAATATTCCCCTTCTCACTGCCCTCCCCCAATACACCGCCCCCCACAACACACACACCCACACACCCACATACACACCCCAGAGTCTAGTTAAGAGCACAGGTTCTGTAGCCAGTCTGTCTGGCATAGTACCTGCTCTCCACTTACTAGGTATGTGACCACAGTTACCTTACCTCTCTGCACCTCAGCTTTCCCACCTGTAGAATGAGGATAATAATAGTACCTCCTTCTTAGAGTGGTGTGTGGCTTAAATCAGTTAAAACACATAGTTTGGTTTTGTTGTTCAGTAACTGCTGGCTCTTAATATTAATTACTATTCTTAATCCACAGAGTCATTCATAATTGCATTTAACTTATGTAAATTCAAGTAGCTCAGCAAAAAGAGTGGCCACAACATAAATAATGAGAATAATTACTCTTGTTGTTCTACTCAATTCACAAATGCCCGAGAGGGAGGGTGAAAGGGAAGATGTGAGTCACTGCCCATCTTAGCTCCCCCGGTCCTTGTGCTTCCCTAGTGTAAGTATCTTGCAGCCTTCAGAGTGATTCTAGAGTTTTAGTGTCTGGTGTTTGAACAACATTTTCCTCCTAATGCAAGCTAATTTGCAGCTCAAGAAGAAATCTCACTCACCCAAGGAAGAGAACGTGGCTCCGCCAAGGGTGAAGATGGAGCTATGCTGTACCACTTGGGAGATACTTAGGCTTCTTCAGCAGAGCTTCTTCCCAAGGGGTTTTCAAGGGTGACTTTGCCTGTACCCAGCTGACTCTTAAGCTCATCCCTACGTAACCTCCTTCTGCATAAGATGTGACTCTGGTGCATGTACAGGCTCCTGGACTCCTTACAGTAATTCTCAGCTGGGAAAGGCTGTGTTGTCTCCACTAGCCAAACTTCTAGGGCCTCAATTTCAATCATGAATTTGGAGCATGGACATATTTTCCCCTAGAAAAAGGAAAATACAGGCATACCTTGTTTTCTTGTGCTTCACTTTACTGCTTTTCGAAGATACTGCCTTTTTTAAAAATTGAAAGTTTGTGGCAACCCTGCATCGAGCAAGTCTATCGAAGTCATTTTTCCAACACCATTTGCTCACTTCATGTCTCAGTGTCACATCTTGATAATTCTTGCAATATTTCAAACTTTTTATTAGTATTATATTTGTCATGGTGATCTGTGATCACGGCTCTTTGATGTTACTACTACGTCTCACTGAAGACTCAGATGATGGTTAGCATTTTTAGCAATGAAGTATTTTTCAATTAAGGTCTATACTTTTTTTAGACATAATGCTATTACACACTTAATAAACTACAGTATAGTGTAAACATAATTTTTATATGCACTGGGAAACCCAAAAAATTTGTGTGACTCACTTTATTGTGATATTTACTTTATTGTGGTGGTCTGGAATCTAACTTGCAATATCTCCAAGGTATGCCTGTATTAGACATTTCAGTAACAGAAGAGCATCATAAGTTCAGTTAAGTAGAAATTAGCATTAATTTCATCGTTACCTATTACAGGAATCATGTGAAAATGAAATGAGATGATATATAGAAGTCAAGAAATGATCAGTGCTCAACAGTGGTGTTCAAGAGCAGCAATATGATCCCACCAGAGGTTTCCATCCAGAGGCCCCTGGGTGTTTCAGGGCTAAAACACAGAGTGCTAACCAGAGAGGCTTGTCACTGAACACATCTTTGACACTGGCCTTCCAATCAAAAAGCATGAAACATTAGCAATTATAAAAAGTTGAAATGTGAACCCCAACCCAATATTTTCTTGCCCCTACTCTGCTTATTGCCCAGAGCAGGAGTTTCTAACCTATTGGATCACCGAGCGCTCTGAAACTCTAAGACCTTCCACTAAGAAAAAAATGCATACCCACACTTACATAAACAAACCTCTACATAAAATTCAGCAGTGTACCCAAAGTAGAGACCCCGGGTTTAAGAACCTTCCACCAGAATTCAAGGCCTTTTCTCATCAAGTCCTAACTATCTTTCTAGTCTCATCTCTAGATGTTCTCTCTTCCATCAAAACCATATCACAGTGTGCCAGACCACCTTTTGTGCTTAGCTTCATATCCCACTGGTGTACCTTTTATTCCAGCTATTGCTGCAGAGACCAGCTTCCTGCATGTATAACTAAACCTCTTATCTCTTGCTTTCTGTCCTGGGACTTTTCTGGAAGGAAGGCAAGGATGCTATTGATAACTTTCTTGACATTAGCACGTGTACAAACCTGAAAGTACGCAGTAGTTAACAATCCCTGGGGCACCCTTGACTGATGGAGGACAGGAGTCGATTATTTAGCACTCTCATTTTCCAGACCTCAGGTGGACAGTTATGAGGTGTATTTTACACAGTCCCTTGGAGGGTCCCAACAAGACTGCACAAAGTAAGGTCCCACTTGATAATGCCCTCATGTGTCGGCTTTCTCCCTGTCCTTGCTTCATCCTTCCCAGACTCTTACACTTACTCCCTGGGATCATGTACCAAAATAAGTGACATGCATGTGAGCCCTTGTCTCAGACTCTGCTTTTCAGGAGAAACTCAAACTCAAGCACACAGAAATTACACTAAACAATTTCTGGCTCCACTTTTTATTCTGCTATACCTTAAGCCTAAAATACCCTCTCCTTTTCTATTTGGTAAATCTCCTTATCCTCAAACCCTTGCTCAAATATCATCTACATCAGAGGTCATACACTAGATTTGGCCTGGTTTGGTCCACAGTTTTTCCTGTAAACATCTCTTCTATCTATACTTGTTTACATGTTTGAGACTTGGCTTATGTTCTGTGGAACTAAGTAGAAGCATTTTGTCCTATTCATCATTGTATTTCCATATAGTGGCAATTTGTAAGCTTTGGATAAAATGTCATTGACCATTGAATGGATGAGGCAGCTTTGCAAAGTGTAAAGAATAATTGACTTAAATTAGTTTTCTGTATGCCCCTAATAGATTGTGTGATCTTGGGAATGTCATGTAAACATTCAGTCTCAGCCTTAGTTGGGAATGCATTTGGCTGTAGGTAACAGAAAACTTACCTGCATTAGTCTCTTTATCAAATAAGGGTTTATAGTCTCACATAATAAAATCCAGAAATAAGCTGGCAAACCAGTGTTTTTTTTTTCTTTTCCTTCCTGGTCATATAATGGCTATGGCAGTTCCAGTCCTCACGTTCACATACAAAGCAGGAAGGAGAGTGGAGGACAGAGACAACTGTATTAGGTCCTTTAAGCAACCATTTTTGTTGTAACCAAACAAAAATGTTCCAGAAACCCTAGCAGATTTCTCCTTTATGAGTCATGAGCCTGAACTGTAGCACATACCCCTAGCAGCAGGACTGGGAAAAACAAATACCTAGACTGAAGCAGAACAATTTCTCTCTCAGACACAATCAGGATTTTGTTAGCAATGAAGATGGGATGGCGGGATGAATGGATGTCAGGTAGACACCCAATTGTGTCTGCCACATTCCCAGTCTGCAAAATGAAGTTAATAACACCTAACCTACCAACTCTGCAGAGTCCTATAAAGCTCAAGTAGGATCACATATGTGAAAGAGTTTTGCAGAATGCCATGCAAGCTATTAAGTAGTTTATTGTACACACAAATAGGAAAATATTATTCTGTCCCACACTGAGCTAAGTACATGGTAGTTACACAGTATTTATTTAGATTTTATGTTGAAAAATACATTTACCTTCTACTTCTGACAGAGGACGTTTATAAAATAATGTTAAACACTGGGCTGGTGTGGTTTTTCTTCTTTTGGAATGTATAGGCTATCACCATAGCAATAATGGTAACCATAACAACAAGACCATCAGCACTTCATTACAATTTAATGGCAGGAAGGAAGGAAAAATATCTTGTCATTTTAGTTGTATGGGAGAATTTTGGTGAGAACATACTGTAACTTGGCCAGGACATCTGTACTCTTAAGAAAACAACATGGAGAGCCAAAATATTGGTTTTATAGCTTATTTGAAAAAGTCATTATTCTGAGGTATAGTGTCCTTGGGTGTCATGTGGAGACATGGGCCAAGTGGGGAAAAACTCACATTTTGAATCATCTACATCACTTCCTATGACTCTGGTCATTGCCCTTCATGCTCTGGAAGTAGAATGCCTTCTGGTCTCTCAGCTAGTGAGAGCTAACTGCATCACAGCCTTAGATTCCCTCTCATTTAATTTTTTAAGACCAATTTATCATGCAGTAAAGCTGTTAAATATTAGGCTAAAACTTTGTTAACTATTATTCGTTATGCTAGAGATAATGTGGTTTATGTCCATGGGGATGATGGCTAGATTTATTGCCTTCATTTCACTAAAGGTTATGACTTCATGTAGATTTAGTCAATAGAGTATAATCCATCATCATCATGATATCTCATCCCTTAATACTTCAAACGGCATCTCTAAAAAATATTGATGTTTTCCTCCATTGACAAATTTACATTTTCCCACCTATCAAAACTGACAATAGCTCCTTAATTATTCAAGAAGTCCATGTTCAAAAATTTCTAATTGTCTCTAGCATATCCTTTAGAGCTCATTTACAATATATAAACACAGATTATATATAGATATCATATATATGTGTGTGTATATATATGTGAAAACCATACATACATATATGAAACATACATGTATGTATATGAAAACCAAGGGATCGGTTTATGGGATTGTGGGACCTGGCAAGTCTGAAATGTGAAAGGCAGGCTGGCAGGCTAGATGCTCTCAGTCAGGAGCTTCTCCCTCAAGGAAACCTCAGTTTTGCTTTTACGGCCTTTCTGCTGATTAAATGAGGCCCACCCACATTACCCCAAGGATAATCTCTTTTCCTTAAAGTGATGTGATAGTAGATATTAACCACATCTATAAAATACATCCACAACGACACCTAGATTAGCGTTTGGTTGAAAACTAGGTACTGTAGCCTAGCCAAGTTGGCACATAGAACTAAATGTCACAGTGTTGTTTAGCTTATTCTTCCAGCCCTGTGGTGTCCTGTATGGTAGCCACCAGTTTCTGAGCACTTGAAATGTAGTTAGTTTGAATTGAGATGTTCTGTAGTGTACAGTCCACACCAAATTTAGAAGACATAATACAAATAAAAAGAGTATAAATAATCTCATTAATAATTTTTTATTATTGCAGATTATCATTAATTATTTTTATTATTGTTTACATGAAACGATAGTATTTTAGGTATGCTGGGTTAAAAAATGTATTAACTACTACAATTAATTGTATCGTTTCATTTTACTTTTTAAAGTGGGTTACTAGAAAATTTTAAATTATATATATGGCAACATTTTATTTTTGTGGGGTAGTGCCGCTTTAGCCTCCTATATTTTCAGTAACCTAGAAATTAGACTCTAAAGATTTGATTAGATTAAACTTAAACTTTCCCAGTAAGATTACATTGTCATGGTACATTGTCATGGTACCATGGTACATGGTACTATAGGAGTAGAAAGTATTATCTTGTATACTATTAGTGATTTAGAGTTTGGCCACAGGATTAAGGGGATGACCCTTTGAATCTTCCATGGTAAAATTATGGTTTTCTCCTTGTCACCAGAAAGTAAACCTCATGGTGTTAGTTTGCTGCCATAAGAACATTCCGTTTCTAATCACCAATTCACCAATGATTTCAATAGCCATTGATAATTCTTGCTTAAATCAATAATTTTATCAGAGATTTCAAAATAGCTGATGTCCAATTTTGTCACTCCTTACACATAATTAGTTATCATTAATCTGTAAAGTAGCAGTTTCCTGTTTAACTGAGACCATTTGGTTGCTATGAATACTTATTGGAAAGGTGGGATAAATTCTTATCTCTTACCTTTAATTGCCAGTTTTCAAAGTAAGGAATTGATTTAATGGATGCCATAAATGATGATAAATTACTTTTTTCTTGGTTTCTCTTTTTTGAATATTATAAACTTGTGGATTTTCTTCATATACAGAATATCTTTCAATCAACTTCAATCATTATTTTCTTTGTTGCTTGAATCTTTACATTTAAACTATGGGAGGGCCTTCAGTATGGTTCCAGTGCCCTTTGACACAACCTCATCAATCCTGGAAAGCTTTCTTGCTTTCTGGGAAAGCAATATTATATCCCAGACTCACTCTGTGCCTTCCTGCTCAGGTCTTGAATCAGTAGTTTCTATGAAAAGCCTTGTTTTAGAAAGTGTGTTTAGAAACTGCAATCTTGTGCTTAGAGTCATAACTTTTCTTTATTTACTTGTAATAATATCTGAATTTTACAGTCATAAACTTAAGGGTAAAAAAAGTGGAATTTTATTTCCCTATAAGCAAACTCAATTTCCACTGATGTCAGTAAACTAAATCTTTCCAGTCCAAATAAATTTAGTCCCTTCTGGATTTTTCCTAGGCTTCGTTGGATTAAAATTCAATCAAATTTAGATCTCTCTCCTTCTTCGCAATCCTTCCCTTTTCCGCAAAGTTGGTATAGACTTGGGGTCTAGGGGCGTAAGAGTGTTTTATGTTGTCCTAGCACCTAAAAGGAGGTGTCTTATTCATGTGTAGGATGCCAGATTGTGCAAATAAAAACACAGGATGCCCTTTTTCATCAGTATCCACGACTAAAATGTACATGTTCTCTCTGCTCCTTGGCCACCAGGTCTTTGCAGACCACTCTCTGTGTTCCTTGTCCCAGCTGCTAGGAATTTCTAGGTCTAGCCATCCATTCACAACCACTGCCACCTGCATCTGGGATGGAAGAAAATTTAGGATGCTCTCTTTCCCTCCTCTGGGGCTCTGAAAGGTTCAAGGGACTGTCTTTCTATTCCTCACCACGTATTTCTACTTTAATGCTGGCTTCTCTTGAAGTGTTTTGTGTCCTACCCAAGGCAATAAATATTCACTAATTTTGGTGTAGAGGGCCAAAAGAAAGACTAGTGTTATTGTTTCCAATTTTATTTTGCTGCACATCACTTAGGCGAGATTTGCTATTCCCTGCCTTAGCGCCTACCATTTTTCACCTCCAGAATTTTGCTCACGTGTTCTTTTTGCATAGATTGACCTTTCCCACCCCCTCCCAGTCTCTGTATATTCAGATCCACCCATTCTTCAGGGCCCACACAAACCTAAAAAATAGTCCTTTCTCCTTCTATGCTAATTATACTTCATTTCTGCCTTTCTTGTCGGACTTATTATTTTATTCATTATTCATTCTATAAACATATACTAAGAAGTTTCTTCCTGCTAAGGTTTGTGCTTTTTAAATCTGAACTAGATTGTAGATTCTTTGGAAGGAGAATCAGTGTCTAGTACACCATTGTATTTCTGTAGTCAGCAAATATTTCTGAAGGAAGGAAGGCAGGAATGGCTAAATGAATAAGCATGAGAATTGCTGACCACCCGGACTGCAGGAACCTTATCTTTTCTCTAGCTCCTAGGGCCAAGATGCCTAAATTCTTAGCTTTCCACACTTCTCTTTCAAACTTACTTTTGTCTGCATCTATTTCCTCTTTGTCTTTTTAAGAGGAAGAAGAGATCCATTTTCAATCTCAGACTAGCCTTTCTGCTCATCACCTGTCTAGAAACCATCTTCTAATTTCCCTGGCATCTCGATTCAGCAGTGATCTCCCTTTCTCTATCTTTACCCTTTCTATTGGTTCCTTCTCGTCAGCATATAAACAGGCTCAAGTGTTTCAAATCTTTTAAAACCCTCTTCCTCTCTTGCCCCCAAATGTTCTTACCTGCCTCTCTATCTTCGTCTCCTGTTACTTGCAACCCTAAAGCTGTGTTCCAGCCATACTGAAATATCTGACCCTCTATCTTCGTTCACCTGTCTTTTTTGCTTTTCACATGCTCTTTTGCTTGAATATCCTCTCATTCTTTGCTTCATTCTTTGCCTCCAAGTCTCCCTCAAGCATTCTCTCCTCTGAGGAGTCCTCTACAACTCTCAGAGAAGAGCTGGTCATTGCTCCCTTCTATAATTTCACCAATTTCAGATGTGTTATAATTATCTGTTGATTGATCTGCCTCCCCAAAGTGATTGTTGGATCCTTGTGGGCAGTTACACGGTCTTATTAATAACATGTGTATTCCCAGTGGCTGGCTATAGTAGGTCCTAAAGGCTATAATTGATATACCGACTAATGAATAAACCAATGAGACTGACCATCTCATTGCCTATAGCTGCTGCACTGTACTCAGGAAAAATCCAATGATAGTTTAAGCCAATGTGTGTTCCTCCTGTACCAGCTCTGGCAAGGGCACCCTGACCTTGGCAAGGTTGTGTCATGTATTGAATAGGAAATCAACTAAATTTCTTGTTTGTGTAATATGCTGGCCAAAGGAAAGATGGTTGTGTGGGGTGAGGGCAGCAAATGAAAAGACCTTCTGTGCAAGGAACGTTCCTCTCCTACATTACATTTCACAGGAGGTGCCTCCTTGAAATGTAAACCCTAATTCAAGGAGGGTTACAACAAATCTTGCTCACAAGAGCTAGGACAAGTAGTTGGTTGTGGAAATCTTTATTCCAGTGTCTGAACTTCCCACTAAAGCAAATAGGAAAAAGAAAAAAAAAATAACCTCATAATTACCCATCTTGGCTAAAAGTTCTTTTCTACCATTCATTGCAAATAAGAACTAGAAAAAAAAAAATGCTCAAAAATCATCCAACAAAACCCATTCATTTTGCTTACCCTAATTCACATTTTAAAGATGAATAGTCTAAGGTCCAGAGTAATGGGAGGAGACCTGTCTAGGGTCTCACAGCCAGTAATTGGCAAAACTGGTATTTGATCTCAGGTTTCCTGATATTCCACCTAACACTTTTTCAACTTCATTACGCTAATTAAGTGCATAAATAGAAAAAGTACATGAAGAGAAAAAGGGATGACCAAGCAGCTGGAATGTATTATGGTACAATAAGATAGTTTAACAACTTACATATGATTCCAAACAGTATTGCATTTGTCATTTCCTTACATTGATCTATGACCTGGTGTTGATTTTTCCTGATACTTAAAATATTTTAGTTTGAAAATAACTGTTTCACATTTTGGTTCTTCAACTACAAAATGCATGGTTCTACTTTTGGAAAGATCATGAAGTCAATGACAGGATTAATAGGAGCCACAGTATTTGATAATGAAACTGCCAAATTGCCATTGGATAGCTGTTAAGAGCTTGGAAGGGTCTGAAGTTTTACCATACTTGTACTCTTTCAAGTCAGCTTCATGGATGCTGATGGAAGACACAAATCTCCTGGGTTAGAATCAAAGGACTTTATCACTCCTGGCAATAGCAGTAGCCAGAGTATCAGCATTTGCGCTGGTTTCCTAAACCCCAATTCCCGCGGGACAACACAAAGAAGGCCGGGTGACATTGGCACTCACAGTGAGTTGGTGTGATAGGAGAAGAACCTGGAGGCTAGGGAATTTGAATCTTCTATAATAGGCAGTAAGGCTGACTGCCTTTTACTTTAGAGGGCGACACCATCTCTATCTCCCAAGGCTGTCTGCTGTACAAACAGAAAAATATCCTTGAAAAGATAATCTGAAAGAGAGATTTGTCAGTACCTCTGCTCACAAAACATGTGTAAACAAAATGGACCCACAGAATATTGTCTCCCACTAATACCTACCTACTCATTTCTATACTGCCTTGGCTTCTGGTGAATTTTCCCATGAGTATGCCACTCCATCAGCCACTCTGCTTAATCTGACTGAGAGAGGCTGGCACTGAATCTGTGAAGTAGTTTTACACAGCATTTAATTAAGGGTACTCTTATTCAAAACTTCAAGCAACAGGATGAGGCCATCTGCAGTGCTTACTTTAATTGTGCACCCAGGGTCCCACCTAGCTAAACAAATCCCATAAGCGATCAGTGTCTACTATAGAAAGTCAGGTGGTTTCTCCTTAAATTGCTTGGCCTGAGGCATTAATCCAGGTGCAGCAAGATGTATTAGTGACTGGACAGATTCCATCTTGGCCTGCAAGGAGGAAAGAAGTCTAGGATGATTCTGTCATCCAGACTAACTCTGGCCTGTGGACTGAGACTGACTTAAATGCCTTCCAGTGCCAAAGTGAGTCATCAGTCAGTTCAACTAAAGTCAGGGGAAAAATGTGTATTGTCTTTTGTAATTGAAGGATTCCTATTGTAGGGAAAACTTTCTTGAGGGTGCCCATAGATAACAAGTCAGTTCTCCCTCTGAGAATTTTCCCTGAGGAACTAAATGTAGCCTTATTTTGGAGAGATCATTGCAATTGTCTGAGGGCTACATGATCTAGAGGTGTTTCTTTAAACACTTTCAGGTCTCGTATGACCATCTCTAAGGTGCAAAGCACTGTGTTTTAAGGAGGGAGGCAAGTTAGTTCCTGGCTTCCACAAAGAAATACAGTCCTGGGGAGGTAGCTGTTGTTTACAGTCCTTGGGGCCCACCAAGTTGGGCCAACTTCAGTCAGGGGCACAAGCTGACAGTTCTTCATAGCCAGTGTGTCCTCAGGGCCAGCCCAGGTTCCAAGTTTACTTACAGTAATGTAATCCTTGCTTTTGGAGGAACTGCCTGAGGGCAACTTGACCTATTTGTCCATGGCACCATCTTGGTGGCATTCATCCAACCCACTGAATGACTGAGTATTAGCTATGGGAATAGGAATAAAGAGATCCAGAGGTGCTGGCAGGTATTTTGCATGGAAAGTGCAGAAGCTGGGGCCTTTTCCCGCTATTTCTGAGATTGCTCAGTAAGGTTAAAGGAAATGGTAACTAAGTCAAGTCCAGAACCATCGGTGGGGAATGGCAGAGCCAGCAGTCAGGTAAATTTAAAGTACTTGCAACAATCAGGGAAAACTGCACTAGGGCATTTTCCTTCCTGAGGAAGGCGCCGGGGTGGTTCTGAAAGACAAAGGTAACTATTATCCCTCCTTCTCGTGTACCTATCGAGGTCTAATGTGTTCCTTCCTCTGGGGCCAGAGTTCTACTGCCGTAAAATTGGCAAGTCCCATTCCAGTCCCATCTGTAGCTTTACCTTGTTTAAAATCATCTCCTCCTTACCCTTAGACCTTTCACCTAGAAGGTTTCAGTGTGAGAGGATAAAGAGTTGTAAGACTTACAGAGACTGTTTACGTCCACCACTTTGACCTCTATGGGTCACTTGGCAAGCAGTGTACCCAACCAAGTAGCCATTATCCTTAGGCCATCCTAGCACCATGTCAAACCCACAAGAGAACCAGATGGTAGCACCAGAATTAAGTTTGGATCCTCTAGGTTCCCATTAATCTGGCTGCCACCAGGAAGTTGTACCAACCAGGTTGGTCTGAGGTTGCCATTAGGGGAAAGAAAGAAGTATCTTGTCCAGGAAAGGTCAGGATGGAACCTCAAGTTTTCAAAACAGATGTACGTAATTCCTGATTATTACCCAGGAAGTGTCTGAGAGAAGATGATTCCTTTCTGGGGACAGCCACATTTAGTGAACAAACCCCCTTGCTAAAATATTGTAGACCAGGAGGTGAGACAGGTAGAGTCAGAAATCTCTGGGGTTTGTTTTTTGAGAAGGTCCACACTCCACAATGCAGAGTGTCTATGGGTGGTAAAGAGAGTGAAAAGTCCACTGAATACCTTGACAACCAGCCCACTATTGAGTGGTTTTTGCAATAAAAGTCACGCATTTTCAAACTCTAAAAAACAGAAAACATGACACAAGTTAGTTTCAAGGGTGCAATGGTGTGACCATAGTTGACTGATGGGACTGGAACAATAACACAGGATTCTGTGAAAGTTTCAGTAGAGGAAGGAACCACCAATAGCCCCAAGTAGGAATAAAAAATCCAATTTAGTCAGTCTTACAGGAGCAGACGGAATCCACGTGCATACAATGTGGTCTCTCTCCTTCACCTTGAGACAGACAGGTCAGCCTTTGGCAGGAGTCACAAATCTGGCATGCAGCAGTAACCTTGGCGTTAGAAAAAGTGTTCTTTGCTTTTTGCCCATTCCATGTTGGTGGCTGTGTTTCCATATCTGGTAGAACATGGATCTAGACAGGAATAGTAGCAATGTGGGTGGTGCAGGCTCATCAGCAGCTTGATTATAGTTGGTCTCATAGGAGAACAAGCCCTTACTGTGGGTTTCTACAGGAGTGACCCAGATGGTTGAATCAGCAGCTGTAATTTATTTTTACTGTTCACGGCCCCAAAGAGGGGCTGACCAAATTGCTAGGCCGTTGGTAATAACCCAAGAGTCAACAAAACTGAAACAAGGTTCATCAAAGTGAGTATTGGACAAAGAACAGCCTTGAGTCCTGCCCATTGAGAGTAGCAACCATCACGTCCACTTTTGGTTCTGCATTGATGGCATTGAGATGGAAGTACCACAGCAGCACTTGGATGCCATTTGGTTTTAGCTGAGCTGAGCCATGGGTGAACCAGTCATTTAGGGGAACTTCTGTGCGTTGATGATCTCATTGAGCTAGTGGCTTTGCTTTAGGCAGTGTGGTGGGGAATAAAGTTTCCCCCAGGAGGATAACTGCCATTTCTTCATGTCAAGCCAAGATTCTGCTTGTGCTAGGCTAGCTGTGTTCTTGAACATTCCATTTTCATTTGACAAGTGAGGCTTGATGTGCCCTTCACATCTTGTTAGTTGTTGAGTCTGAGTTGATCCACCCCAAAATGGAATTTTCAGTCTAAAGAGTTACAAGTTTTTCATGGGTCGGGTGTTCAGTGTCAACAAGAGCCCAGTAACAAACTAATAGATGCTTCTCAAAAGAGATGTATCCAGTAGCCTTGTCAGGGAAGTGATGAGTCCAGAACCATAGGAGTGCCCCTGGTGGAGGCTTCCAGATGAAGGCATCTTTCGCCAGAGGCTTCAATGGGCAAAATCATCAGTCATAGAAACTTGTAGCTCAAAGGGGCCATTAAGGTTGTTGAGCCCTACTTGGGATGGGCTAGAGAGATGGTTGGAAAGCAATTTATATGTTTCACTAACACTTCTCTACGTGCAGCTTTTCCTAATCAGAATTCCTTCTGGCACTTACAGAACAAGAAAGTACAAGCATATAACATTAGTTCTTTTAATAGTGTCAGTTGTAGAAGCAGCAACAACAGTACATTGAATTGGCCCGAAGGGCCCCACCCATAAAGTCACATTAGCTTCCCTGTCCCGCTGCAGGCCCTGCCAGTACTTATTAGTAGAATTCTGAGGTCCCCACTCCTCATGGAAGTAGTAGGATGGTGAATTGGGCACCTGTATACAACAGTCATAAAAGTTTGAGTCTTTTATTCTCCCTGAAATTCCCCAACATACTCTTATGGGTGTATCTAGCCATTGGAGACCAAAAGACCTTGGCCACACCCCTAATCACACTTTCTTTTAAAGTCATTTAGCCTGGAGAGAAGGGAGGCATCAAGGGGCATGGAGGGAGAAAATGGCTCTGCGCCAGTAAACACATCTTTGCATTCACTTTCTGGTTAGAGTGTTGTGGTGGTGGATCATGATTCAATCAAATGAACTTCCAGTATTTTGGGCTCACCTAATCCTCTATGTCAAAAGATGAGATCCTCATGGCTGATACCATCATTTCAGTTTGGGGTACCTTCTGACTCAGCAGTGGCAGTCACACTGCTTTCGAGCTTAGGCTGTGAGATTTGCACCCTTTGCCTGATTGGGCTTGATTCTTTGTCACTTTTTTTCTTTTTTTAAAGGAATCCTCTTTAATTTGGGGCATTTCCTGATCCTTTGTCAAAATAACATCTCTGAAATTTTCACCTGGTTTTAACATGTGATCTAGGGGAATTTTCTAGGGAGGCAGGGCTGATCATAAGACTTAACTAGATTATTTTGGGTAAGTTTCTCATCCTCTAGTGAATCACCTTCATCAGCATTGTAAACCCAATACAGGGCAGTAAGCAGTCATATCGTAGTCAATAACTCATCTATAGTTTCCCCCAGGAGTTTGTCTATGGCATAGTTTGTGGGTGAGGTAGCTGAGTTTAAAGGACCAGGAATGGGTTGGACAAATTCAGTAGCTATTCAAAGTCCAGATCCTCTGTCCTCTAACACAGAGGAATAGCAGGATGAATGGGGTGCTAGCCCTCAGCACAGGAGCTGAGTTCAGATAAGGTCTGGACTCACAGGGTCAGATACCAGGTATTTACTAAGTATTTGCTTTCTGAGCTCATCCATTGTTAGGTAAGAAATTTAGTGGGGGACTGAGCTTACAAGAGAAAGAGTGGATATAAAGGGGCAGAATCTGGAATCAAAGGTTGAAAACCCAATGGGAACTTGATATATTTGGGTACAGATTGGGAAGAAGCCAGAAGTATCAGCAACATTGTCTTTATGGGCCAGTGGGTGTCAAGCTATCTTGGAGGAACAGGTTCAAGATAATCATCTCTCACTGGTGTTGTGAAATAAAGTCTTAGCTAGTTTCCCTGGCTCCAGACTCTTCCCCTGCCAATACCTCTTCCATGTGGCTGCCAGAGTTCCATTTATGAAGCCCAAATCTTATTATGCTAGTTCACTGCTTGAAAACCCTTCTTTGGGCTCCCACTGCAAAATAATAAAGTCTAAACTCTTTTGTAGGTCATGTATCATCCCTACACAAGCTTGACAGTCTGCTTTGCAACCTCATCTCTTGAGTCTCCCTAACATGTACCCAATGTTCTAGCCACATAGAATTATATGTTCTCCCCCAAATACACTGTGCTCTTTCATGCCAGTTTGCCTTAATTGTCTTGCCTGGAATGACCTTGCCTTTCTCTGACTGGAAAACTACTAGATTCAGCTCAGTCTCCCCCTCTAAATGGCAGGCTGTGCTCCCAGGGTATCATATGTACATCGATTATGATGCCATGTTAGTGCAGTGGTTATGTCTGTGTTGCCACCAGACTGTGACCTTTTTGAGTGAACTTGTCTCATTGATTATGGTAGCCCCACTACCTACTATAGTCCTTGGCATATAGTAAACATTTATTCAATATTTGTGGAATACATTTATATCTTTATGATGTACGAAATTATTTCCTTGAAGATTGCTCAAGAAGTGTCTCATTTTATCATGTTAAAAAATCAGATGAGGACCCAAGAGTCTGGATTATTATAAATAATCCATCAAGTATAATATTAATGCCTTTATATTAGATATCCATTTTTCATTTCCAAAGCAATCAGCAGTAACTGCTGTAATTAAGCACTCTAATCTTTAAGGTTATTAAATGTGAAATTAAGCTAAACTCATCCAAGGGACAGCAGGTGAACATTGTTTTAGAGAATGAATGTTTGTGTATGGTTTTTTTTTTAAAGCGACACAGGTTATACACATACTAAATAGATTTTTTCTGTGATGCTCTTACTTGGTCCCAAAGGCAGTACCTCCGACCCTCCACACAACCTTCCTCTTCATCCCTTGCCTAAGAGACAAATATCCAAAAGAAATAGAGATTTTGTGTCAAATTATCCATAAATACAAAAGATATTTATGGAAGCAGTTATTTGAAAGGTTGTCTGAAGGAACATTTGGAAAACATACTTCTTGTGCACTTTGTAGTGTATTGAATCTCCAGAGGATGCACGGCATTTATTCATCCTGAAGAACATTTGACTCGACCATTTTCTGGAAAAGCACAGTAAATGGAAGATCTTGTTACTCTGGAGGAATAACCTAGTTTCTCAGTATCTTAGGCATTAGGTGGCCATTTTGTGAAAAAAGTTCTTTGATTCTGACAGTGACCCTTGTCTTCATGCTAAATATTGTTGAAGGGAAATTAAGAAAAAGTTCAGCCTCCCTTAACAATCCTTCTGATGTAACACATTGATCTTCAAGGTTCCCTGACACTAAACTACAACTATATATAGGAAGCAAACCAAAAGTGTACATCCCCTACATTGATAAATATTGTGCAATAGTGCCCATTTTTCCACTAGGAAAAAGTTATATATTTAGAGCAATAATGGTCCTTCAGTATGTAAGAAGGACATCACCAATCAATCACAACATTTTCCCACTGGACATGGGAAAGCCTGCTACTAATAAGCAATTAGAATTGCCTTTCAAGAAAATACCCATTTTCTACTTTTACTCTGGTCCACAAGAATACATCTTCAAATAAGAAAATAAATCCTGGTTACAAAGAAGGAAATCTAACAGATACTAGTTGAGTGTTGTAACAGATTTTGTACATGAAGTCATTCACTTCCCATTTCAACCTTCTTCCAACTTGTCTTCTTCCACTAAAGAGGCTGAAAAGGAAAAAATCATACTTGCATACCCCCTTGCAATTAGACTGCAGACCTGTGACCTAGGTGCCACCAGTCAGATGGTCCTGAAGGAGACTTGAATACTAAAATGAGAAACTCAAGGCTGTGGTCTTAGAGAGAGAATAGATCTTCTGACATGCACAGTGGAGCTGGAAGCTGGTTCTTTTGGAATAGCTCTGGTAGAAGTTGTGGTGTTCATATTTTAGCATGCTCAGTGCTAAATTTTGGGCTGCAGCCGCAGTGGTTTATTAGAAGTGTCTATGGTATGAATTAGACATTTTTCCTGCCTTCATTGTACCTGGCTAGGTAGTATCCAAGTCTGGTTCTCTAGACCTCCTGGAGATTTGTAAGCTACCAAAAATCCCTTCTGTTTCAACAAACTAGAGTGGCCTCTGTTGTTTGTAACCAAGAATTCTGCTTATCTTTGGTGTACTAATCACATATTCTCTGTGCTTTGGTACATTCTAGAAGGGGAGATAGATATTAAACATAAACAGAATGAAAAACATGTAACTGCAATTGAGGAGTTAAAACTGGTGAGGATATAATCCTGTTAGGATTTTCCTGTTTTGGAAAAAGCATAGGGAGATATGGAAAATATTGGGGTTGAAGTTTGCAGCTGTAGCCCTGCTCTAATCTCCCAACCCAAATACCCATCAATCCACTTGCAACTAAGGACTAGAGGAAGAAACAAACGAGCATCTTGCTTCAGTATGAGCATTGCTAGCTGGGTCTCTTCTGAAAATATAGAGAACCTCTGGGCTTTTTTTTTTTTCCATTAAATGTCAAATGATCTAACATTGCTATTCATAAGTGTGTATCATAACAGGATATTAAAGCAGTTTAATGCAAAGGGAAATGAGAGTCTGCATGGTAACTATCTAATATACATATCTCTTAACTCTGATACAACATCATTGCCCTCAACTCTGACTAGATAGGAAACAGTTAATGAAGAAACTTATATTCCTTCTCTGGTTATGAATTAGCTCAAGTACAACATAGATGTAAAAATAAATAAATGTAATGCATTTATTGAACTGTTCATAATGCTTTATATAGAGATCTATATCTTAATCCCTTTCTACTTCATGGAATTAATTTATTTTAACTAATGTATACCCTATGCACCTACATACTCAAGGCTATATAACTGAACACTGTGTGCTAAAACTTACCTGGAGATGATTATCAATAGTAGATACAAAAATTTTATATGGAATTCTATACACTTTTGAAATATGAGATCCAACTTTGATGAACTTCCTGGCCACACTCAAATTTGGAATACAATAGACTTCACATAAAAATCCTGTTAAACTCCTAACAGGATTATATCCTCACCGGTTTTAACATAAATCTGCCCACTCATCTATCTATTTCTAAAGATAGAAAGCACAGTGTACTTGAAAGAATATAAGCTTAAAAATTAAATAGAACTGTGTTTGCATTCCAGTGCTGCCATTTACTAGGTCTGTGGCCATGATCATACTACTTAATTTCTCTGAACATCATTGTATAATGGAAGGAGTAATACCTACATTACAAGGCTTAGATCTTAAAATATTATTTCCTTTCCCTTTTTTCCTAATTGCCACTCCCACCTCTGGCTCCTCAGAATTTCGGGAAAATAAGTGTTCATTTCATTAATCTGTTAACTAATTTTAAAGGCAATTGTTTATATGCATGTGTTTATTTATATTTATAGATATATGCCACCCTAAAAATAAACTCATGAAATATTTAAAAATGCATTTGTAACTAGGAAACATCTATTAAAAAACTAATTGATTAGGCTCTCATTTATCATCTGACTTCATAAAATAATGATTTTATTAGATTAAGTAAGAACCTGAGATTTTTTACTCAGAGAACATATTGAATTACTCCAGACTCCTCCTAGGAAATGTAAAACGATAAGAATTAAGTGATTTTTTTGAAACCTGAAAACTTTATCTGTGACTGACAGATTAGACTATAATCTTATAAAGAAAGCTCAGCTCAAATAAATATATATTTTTCATTAATAATGGAATTATAAACAGTCCTAGTTAATGAATAACTCTATATCTGATTATGAATCAAATAATGTAACACATTTGGAAGTATATGGTATATGTAATGCTTTTACTGAACTATTTGTAGCTTTCTGTTTTAGCAATTAGACATTCTCTTTCCTTAGGGAAAAAAGTATATTAAAGAAAAACAAAAGATAAGTATATATGAGGGTTTTAATTGAAGTCAGAATTTAGGTTAATTACAATGATCAGGGAACAGAGCTGGATTGGGTAGTAGGCAGAAAGACAGATATATATGGTTTTCAGTTTTATAATTTTTACTTCATTCTTTTTTTGCAGATTTCAGTTCTCTGTTGATGTTCTTCATCTTGTCGTCTATGTTTTGTGCACACTAATGGCAAGTATCTTAAAATCCTCATAACTACAATATGTGTTTTTTTTTTCTGTTGATTTTGACTGTTTGATCTTGTTGCCTGGTATGCTTGGCATGTTTTTAAATTATCATTATTATTTCATGGCGGACAGTGTCTTTGTAGAGTAAATTTCAGGCTGTGAATGATTTTATGTTCCCACCAACAGTGTTTATATTTTGACAGGCAGGCAGAGTAAAGGCAGGTCACCTTCATCCAGTCTGATAGGAAACAGATATGGAGCTGAGTTTTGGTCTTTGTAAGGACTGGTCTGTTTCCTTTCAGCCTTACTTGTAGCATGTAGCCTTTCAGGGGTCCCAACTGATAGTCTGGGGGTATTTACCAAGGTGTTTCCTCTTTTGCAGGCCCTAACCTCTAGTTTTTGTCTCCCCAAAGCTCTACTGAGCTTCTCAGTCTCAAGTCTTCTCTTCATCTCTGCCACTTGCCTCTAGCTTCCCAGTCTCTCAGATCTACTGTAAATTTACAAATACCTTCAGGGAAAAGTAACACCAAATGTCAGGCTCATTATTCCATACTTCCCCTCTCTCTCCAGGGTCTTGGATTCCTAATCTTCACTGCTTTGGTAGCTCTCTGATGCCTTCAAAGAGCTAATTACCATTTTTTTTCCAGATTTTCTGATTGTTTACTTTGGGAGAATTGGTCTGAAACAAGCTAGTCTACTCTAACTGGAATTTGCCTATGCTTCCATAGGTGTACATTGATATACAGGCAACTCTTGCTAATACAGAATTTGATCAATTTGCAAATTAATTGTGGTTTAAAAATAACAAAAAGTGCATTAAAAATATATATACAGAAAATATTTCAAGTGTTTTTATAGTAGAAGAGTTTGTTGGTGCTATTTAGAAAGCAACACAACCTACATAATATTACAGCAACATGGGATCATTCTGCACCCTCAAAAAAAACCCCAATATAAACATTTTTTTTCTTCTGTAAACAGCCTTTTCTGAGTCCAAAGCCATAGCCAGGCAAACAGCAAAGGCAAGAGGGGGTTGAAGAAGGACCTTCCAGTACCAGAGTTGGGACTATGATGCTGAACAAATTAGATGAGGAGAGAAAGGAAGAAAAAGGGACACAAAACTAGTTAACATCTTTTGCCCTACTTGCTTCCTGTTTCAATATGTTAAAAACACACAGACACACACACACACACACACACACAAAACAACCAGGCTCAGCTAAGAAATACCAGTAGCAGACATTTTAATAGGGTAACTGTTGGTATGTGGTTTTCTCAAGAAATTTCTTTGATGTTTTTTGTTCCTAAATACTTGTACTTTGATTTGTTTCACATATTTGTATTCAGATTTATAAGTATAAATGTGTCCCTAAATATGATTACATTGATAACTTTAACTAAGGTTATATTAAATCTATTTTAGACCACATCTGCAAGTTTTTTTATATACACATACATGACTTAAGCAACTCATTTAACACTAAAGAAAGGAGTTGATTTTTTTTTTTTTTTTTTTTTGGGAAGGGGCATGACAAAATGGAACTAAAAATGTATGTATCAGGAGCTCTGTTTCATATTTCACACTCTTGAATGAGTCATTAGATCTCATAATTCCTCAGAATTCCAATCAGGAATATAAAAATAATATAACAGAGAAAGCACATGAGTCTAATAGGAATGCCTCTTTGCACAACCCCAGGAGGTACTGATCATGGGCTGTGTGCATAATGACTTCTGAAGTCCTTGCAGGGCAGAAGCCCTGTGTCTAAGGCCAACATCCAGTCTGTTGATTCTCAGTCCTAATTATGTGTCTGAATTATCTAGTGAGCTTTGCAAAAATTTGACTCCAGACCTACTGAATTAGAATCTGAAAGGTTGGCACCCAAAGATCTGTCTGTGTTTTTGAAAGTAATCCAGTTGTTTTTGCAGCACAGCCAAGTTTGGAAACTTCCGGGTCAAATTCATTCCCACCTCTGTTTCTTTCTTTCTTTTCTTTGTTTTAAAATTAATTAATTAATTAATTATTTAAAATTTATTTATTTTTGGCTGTGCTGGGTCTTTTTTGCTGCATGCGGGCTTTCTCTAGTTGTGGCGAGCGGGGGCTACTCATTGTTGCAGTGTGCGGGCTCTAGGCGCGTGAGCTTCAGTAATTGTGGTATGTGGGCTCAGTAGTTGTGGCTCACGGGCTGAGTAGTTGTGGCACATGGGCTTAGTTGTTCTGCGGTATGTGGGATCTTCCCAGACTAGGACTCGATCCTGTGTCCCCTGCATTGGCAGGCAGATTCTCAACCACTGTGCCACCAGGGAAGTACCCCCACCTCTGTTTCTAAGATGCTGTTACAGATTTAGACTTTTCTTGTTCTCAGACATCATCTTCAATTGATGGTTTTCCTTTTCTTTTCTCAATAATCCACTTTAATCCTTGACAACTTTTATACAAAAATTATTCATATCTTATCTAATAACATTCATCTGTAATTGAAGTTTATTTTAGTCTTTAAATAAAACAATGAAGGAAGACAGATCACAATTACATAATTTCTTATTAAATATAAAATATTTTAAGTAAGTGGAAAATTACTAAAAATAATATATATCTATGATCAGCCATATGTATACCAGTTTCCTCTCTATTAAAAAAAAAAATAGCAAATTCATTTGTAACCTTCCCTCACCCCTTTCCATTCCCTCTTTTACCAGAGGTTTATCATTATTCTGAAATTGGTGTTTATCATTCTCATACATAGTTTGGTAATTGTGCGATACGTGTATTAGGTTGGCCAAAAAGTTCGTTCAGGTTTTTCTGTAACATGTTACGGAAAAACCCAAATGAATTTTTTGGCCAACCCAGTATATACAGCCGATCCTCATTATTTGTGGATTCTGTATTTGTAAATTTGCCTGCTTGCTAAAACTCATTTGTAACCCCCAAATCTATACTCGTGAAGTTTTTGCAGACGTGTACAGAGTAGTGAAAAATTTGAGTCACTGGATGTGCACCTTCTCAGCTGAGATTGACCAAAGCAATGCTCGGCCTCCTTGTTTTCGTTCTCATCCTATAAACAGGTGGTTTTTTTCTGGTCTATTTAGTGCCAGTGTTTTGCATTTTTGTGCTTTTTGTTGATGATTTTGCTGTTTAAAATGTCCCCTAAATGTAGTACTGAAGTGCTGTCCGGTATTCCTAAGGGCAACAAGCCTGCAGGACACCTCATGGAGAAAATACACGTGTTAGATAAGCTTTGTTCAGGCGTGAGTTACAGTGCTGCTGGCCCTGAGTTCAGTGTTAATGAGTCAACAATCTATATATTAAATAAGGTGTCTACAAGCATATATATACATAAAACAAAGTTATATAGCGATCGGTTGACAACAATGTTGTGACCAGGGTCACAGGAACCTAACTTTGTGTTTCCCCCAGGAGTAGTGGTTCAGTCTTTACTAATTCACTGGTCATGATGACTATATAGGGCATAACTACCACAAATAATGAGAATCAACTGTATTTGTAAATAATAAATGGTATTGTTTTATGCATTTTAAGTTTAAATGGTATCATACTCTACCTCTCCTTTTTCACTCAACATTTTGTTGTTGAGATTTATACATGAATATTTAATTCTTTTATTTTAACCTCTAAATTCCACTGTACAAAAAGACCAAACTTTATTTATTCTTACCACTGCAATTAGATTATTTTAGTTTTTTTGCCAACTATACAACAACAAATGACTTTACACATGTCTTTTTGTGCATCTGCATGAGAGTGTCACTTGGGTATGTTCCTAGAAGGCCTCATATCTTTAGTCAGTTTTATTTTAAATACTTGAGAGAAATCATTAACTCAACCCCAATATGTCTTCTTCATAGTCAAGTGAGATATACTAATTCCCTACAGTGGTTTGTAAAATGAATGCTTTCCAGCAAACCATAGCCTTGAACTCAGCCAGCCAACTTACAAATGAATGTCGCTGACCATACAACAAAACAGAAAGCAGAAAAACTTCTTTATATTGATTATGGGAACATTAAAAATAATATTAACTGAATGATTATTCTTAGGACATAATCAAGGACTTTATTTACTCAAATATCTGAATGCCTTGCCACTACTATTCTTCTGAAGAATGTATTTTTTTTAACTTGATTTTTAAAAAAGAAGTCTCTTTGAAATTCTGTTGAAATTTTTAAAAAACTGCATCTTATAGTTAATAAAGTTGAAATTGTTGACACTTTCATTTGACTCTTCACAGCAAGTTACAATATTAGATTGAATCGTATGGAATTAATTTGTAATATCATGTCACTCCAGTTTTTCTGAAGAATATTTTTTTAAATGTATGGTCTTTTTAGTTACTTTTTCTTTCCTACTGATTGCCTGCAATTTTCTTCAGAGTTGCATCTTGCAATTAATAAATTTGAAATAGCTGATAGCTTCAATTGAGTAATTATTCTGGGTATGCCATAATGATTAATTGAAACTTGTGGAATTTCTGATATCCAACTGTCTTTGACCTATAAAAAATGGCTCTTTCATATAATTTTACCTAATATTTTTATTGAGAAAATATTCTCTTGCAGATATTGAACTTGTATGCTCAGAGTAAACTTCTAAGTATAGACTATTTTTTTGTATTCTAATAATTTTTAAAAGAAAGGCTGAAAATACATAATCTAGAAAGAAATTAGGAAGAAAACTGCAAATTAAATTCAAACTCATAATGGTACAGATGACTCAGTTTGTGGGACAGAAATTGAGACACAGATGTGGAGAACAAACGTATGGACACCAAGGGGGGAAAGTGGTGGGTGTGGGATGGTGCTGTGATGAATTGGGAGATTGGGATTGACATGTATACACTAATATGTATAAAATAGATAACTAATAAGAACCTGCTGTATAAAAAAATAAAATAAAATTCAAAAAAAATAAAAATAAAAGATAAAGTATAAAAGATCATAAAGTTAACATCTATGGAACTTTCTATTAATAACAATATGTTTAATGTATTTTTACATTTTCTATAGTGAAACAGTTTCTGTAAAATGTTTTCAGTTACATATAAATAAGAAAAAAAATTCAAACTCATAACAGAAGTTGTTTAATTGACAAAATCTATAAAAATCCTATAGCACACATCATACTTAATGGTAAAAATTTAAGCTTTCCTGATGGGATCAGGAATGAGGAAAGGAAGTCTACCATCACCATTTCTATTCAATGATGTGCTGAGGTCCTAGTCAGTACAATGAGGCACTAAAATTAATAAAATATGTAAGAGCTGGGAGGGAAGAAGTAAAATTGTCATAATTTGTTGACAACATTTTTTTTTGTCAAAAAATCAAAATAATCTGCAGATAAAATATTAGAATTAAGTGAAGTTATTCAGATGGCTGGATTCTAGATCAGTATGCAAAAAAAATTGTATTTCTATATACTAGAAATGAACAATTAGAAATAAAAATTTTTAATGATATTATTACAATATTATAAAAAGGCATCTGATATCTAGTAATAAATAAGTTGGTTCATGATATTTTCAAATTCCTGTTGTGATTTTCTCTTCAACTCATGCTATTTAGAAATACATTGCATAATTTTCAAATATGTGGGAATTTTCTAGTTTTCTTTAAATTGATTTCTGGCTTAATTCCACTGTGATCAGAAAAATCATACTCCTTATGATTTTAATCCTTTTTCCCCAAAATCTGTTGTGATTTGATTTATGATCCAGTCTAAGGAAAAAGTTGATAAACATTCTATGTGCACTCGAGAAAACTGTGTATTATTTACGGAATTATTACAAACAATCAAGTTTGTTAATCATATTATGTGAGTCTTCTTTGTTTTCACTGATATATTTGTCCACTTGTTCTATCAGTTTTGTATAAAACTTCCATACATTATTGTGTATTTATCTATTTCTTTTACTTCTGATTATATTTTATGTTTTTATACTTCATGACTAGGTTTTTAGTTATATAAAAATCTATAAATGTAATATGTTCATACTGAATTGACCTTTTTAAAGAATAAATTTGTCCCTTTTATTTCTAGTAACACTTCCCACCCAAAAGTCTACATTTTTGGTTATTAGTATAGCTACTTCACCCTTCTTTTAGTGTTTTCATGATATATCCTTTTCTATCCTTTTATGCTTTCAACTTTTCTGGTTGTTATGGTTAATATTTTAATTTTATCTGAGAATCATAGAACGTTAATTGGAAATATTTAGACCATTTACATCTAATGAAATTGTCATCTATTTATTATCTTATTATTTTTTGGTAATATCAGTTTTTTCTTTTTTTTTTACTTTCTTTTGGATTAATCAATTATTTTTATCACTCTATTTTCCTTCTCTTAGCTTACTGAGTGTATATTTTTTTGTTATTCCTTTAGTGTATCCTAGATTTTAATAGTGTACCCTTGATTTATTAGAGTCCAACATTAAGTTAGTAACTTTAACACCTGTCAGACAGTGAGAGAACCTAACAATACTTTAAATTTATTTACCATGCTTTTACTTTTTTTACTGTTATTGCTCTTTATTTTCAGTTGATATATATTTTAAACCTCATAAGATATTACTATCATTGATTTAAACATCTATATTCATTTAGATTTACCTTCTTACTCTTTCTGGAGCCCTTTATTCTCTCATGCTCATTATTGTGCCTCCATCCAGGATCATTTTCCTGTTGCTTGTTGAAATCTTTTTGAATAAATTTCTTTCTTTGCGGGCCTGTTGACAGTGAATTCCCTTAGTTTACATTTATTTGAAAAGTTTCTACTTTTCATTCCAAAATTCTTTTGGAAAGAAATGTTTTTTAAAAGATAAAAATAATATCTCAGGGGAATATTTTTACTGATTTTAGGATTATTTTTTCTTTCAGCTTTTTTGCAATATAATTGACATATAGCATTGTGTAGGTTTAAGGTGTACAGCATGACTTGACTTACATATATTGTGAAATGATTACCAATTGAGTTTAGTTAACGTCTTTCTCCTCGTATAGATACCACAAAAAAGAAAAAGAAAAAGAAAAAATGCTTTTTTCCTTGTCACGAGAACTATTAGGATTTACTCTTTAGCAATTTTCACATATACCCCACAGTAGTGTTAACTATAGTCATTATGTTGTACGTTATATACCCAGTACTTATTTATCTTATACCTAGACGTTTGTACCTTTTGACCACCTTTATCCAATTTGCCCACCCCCCCGATCCCCTGTCTCTGGTAACCACAAATTTAATCTCTTTTTCTATGACTTTGGTTGTTGTTGTTTTTTGGGGTTTTGGTTTTTTAAAATTCCACATATAAGTAAGATCACGCAATATTTGTCTTTTTCTGTCTGACTTATTTCACTTAATGTAATGTCATTAAGGTTCATCCATGTTGTCTCAAATGGCAGGATTTCCTTCTTTTTTATGCCTGAAGAGTATTACATTGTATGTATCCACACCACATTTTTTTTTATCCAGTCATCTGTTGGTAGGCACTTAGGTTGTTTCTATGTCTGGCTGTTATAAATAGTGCTGTTTGTCTTACTATTGCCCCATCTGAAGGCCATGTGTCTTTTTTCCCCTCTAACTGCTTTTAAGATTATTTTCTTTGTCTCTGATTTTAAGCAGTTTCACTCTGATGTGACTAGACGTGGTTTGCTTGTATCTTATCTTGTTTAGGCTTTATGAATCTTCTTAGATCTGTGACTTGATGTGTATTTTCTGTTCCTTTTACTCTATGTGCTTCAGTTTGGATCTTTTTTACTGATCCATCTTCTATGTTACTAATCATTTCTTCTGTTCTGTCTTACCTTCTCCCACACCCAGCTTTTGAATTCTTTATTTCATTGATTGCATTTTTCAGTTTTAGAATTTCCATTTGATATTTCATAGATACTTTCTCTGTTGAAAAATTTATCTTTTTATCCATTTTCTTCAACTTATTTATAATAGTTTAAACAAATCTTTGTACAATAATCATTGTATGCCTGGTAATTCTCCTTGAGTGACAACCAAAGTCTTTGTTAAAATTATATAGGCTGTAGATAGTTTTATTTTTCTTCAGAGATGATTTACTTTTCTCCTGGAGAGAAGTTAAAGGATAATCATCTCAATCCAATCAAATATGAAGTTGACTCAAGGCTGAGTTTCAGACTTGTCAATTTCCAGTTTTTTCTTAGTATTATGGCATAACCCTACTGGGTTCTAAACTGTCAACTGAAGGCCTGGGTGTTTAATCAGCCATATCCTCCTTGGTAGATCTTGGACTGAAATTCTTATCTCTTTAGCCTATAAGACTGTGAAAATCTATGGTATAGCAGGTGTCTACTAGGTTTCTTTCTAATTTTGTCCCTATATCATTTAGGATTTGGCAGACGCCTTGAGGGCAAAACTGAGTTGATTATTGAATTTACTTCTTTAAGGTTCCTTGATAGGTCCAAATCCTTCCTGTATCCTCAGTTCCTTTAGTGTTCTGCACTCCTTTATTTTTTTCTTTCAGTAGTTCACCCCATTCTTTTCATTCCCTCCAATATTTTCCATACTCGCTGTACTGACTTTAAACCTCCCTATCATTCCTTTCAAACCCAATAATCACCAGTTCCTACCAACTACTTACCAGCATCCCAATGCCCCTCGGCCAATCCATTTTCTCCCATTAACCCCTAGACTAATCTGCCCTTCCAATCCTTTACACATACAGTCTTTCCAAGTCTGGCTGTTTCTTTAACTCCCATTCTCTCCCAGCAGAAGATGAGGGAGTTGTTTGACATCAATACCACTAAAAGTCCTCCAAAGCAGCCAGCACTGTGCCTGGTACATAGTAGTTGCTCAATAAATATCCATTTATTGGGCAAGTCAGTAAATGGCAGAAATCAATCAAAAAGTGAGTCATTAGAGGCAGTGAAGAGGTAAAATAGTTATTTTTCTGTCTTTCTCTTTTTTATTTTCACTTTATTGTATCCCATAATACATTCTGGTATGAGAATGAAAAAGAAATCTTGTTTAAACACTTGCCTGTTCCTTGTGTCTTGATTAAACATTTGAAATTTTGTATAAATAAATAGATAAGTCAGAAACTTAACTCCCTTTGAATAATTTTTCTTTTTTTTTACTGATCACATCTGCAGGCGCTCAGTGTCTCAAGTTAACATATCAGATAGTCTAAGGACATTATATTTGCATAACTGAAACTCATGCTTTTTGATTTGCACATGACTACCAGCCTTCAGCAGAATCCTAATCAGACAAATACCTCTGCAACAAAGAAAAACTGGCTGGAGGTTTTAAGACCCTCTTTTCTCCAACACTTGCACAGTTTAGTCCTATAGCTGTTAATTAAAATTATTTAAGAGTATGCACACAAAAGAATAGCAATAGCAGATTCCATATCTGTGGAATCTGAAAAATATCAGATACTAAAAGAACTAAGAAACAGCATTTATTGTGCTTATGTATATTAGTCCTTTGTTTCCTGAGAGGATGATGAGATAAGCCAGCCAAGAAATTATTAATGTGATCACTGAAAACAAAATTCTGCAGCACTTTGTTTCAAAGTGACTGCACTCGCTCCCGCTCTCTCTCTCTTTCTTTCTTTCTTTCACTTTTGCTCTGTGGTAACCATAACAACCATTTCCTTTCAGAGAGGTCAGTTACTAAAAAGAGTATATCATGTAATATGATCATCTATAAAGTATACTTTGGACAATGTTCATTTTTTACAAAAATTGTTTTTAAGGCTCTGAAAATGTTCTAAAATTGGAGGTTAAAATAAAGGAAGAAAAATCTATAGGTGTATCTAGACAATCAAATAGAGATGACAAATTTGAACATAAATGGTCATTTCTATTTTTTTTAACCATTATCACTAACCATCACAATTTATCCTCAAACAAAGCTATGAGGATTTCTAATTTGGAAAAAATATTTTAAGTGTTATTAAGTTTGTTTACTGAAAGTGGAACAACAAAAGAGAGACTTCTTTGTTCCTCTAACCATCTATGCCATATCCCTTAAGGTCATTTGAGAGAAGTCTGTAGATGGACTTGCCATCAGGGGGCCAGCCGTGCCACTTACCACCTAAATAACCTCTATGGGCCTCAGAATCTTCATTTGTAAAAGGGAAGTGATTAGGCCTGTTTCATATATTGACTCTCAAAGTCAAATAAAATACTGCATGTGAACACAAAAGGTAAAGTACCTATAAAATAAAATACAGCATAGTAATTAAAAGGTAGCATTTTGGGTTAGGCTGGCCTAGGTTAAAATTTGACTCAAGAATATACTAACTATTGACTACTACCAAGTTACTTAATTGCTCAGATCTTTAGTGTTACAAAAGATGAGAATAAGTTATACCCAGCTCTAAGAAATTGTGACACACACAAAAAAGTTCTAGGTATGGTGTATTATTACTAATATTATACAAATGTGATACTTATGCAACATATGGTATACATAGTAACTAATGATGACAGTGAAGTGACCGTTATTACTATACTAGAACTACCACTTATCTATATAGAAATGGCAACTTTCAGTTATACAATATGGGAATAAGGCCCTGGAGAATGTTGAGGATCCCAGGTGATTGGCATAGGTATGACTTATTAAAGGAGAGAGATAAAGATAAAAGATTTGTCTTATAAAATTTTGAAAAGCTGTTACTTTTAAATCCTTGGCTTAAATTGCTCAATAATATGTTGATTATAATATAGAATTAGATTTTGTTTTGTGTTAAAAGTAATACCAAAGCAGTTTCTCTTCATTCTCCCTTTTTAGCCATATTAAATGAAGAAATTAATGCATACTTACCATTTTAAAATACTTTTATTTTCAAAGATAATATTTCATGACTTTTGCTTAGGTCAAAGTAAGTATTAAAAATATCTAAGCCACAATATATTACTCTCTTAAGAATTAGAGTGGGACTTTGCAAAAAAAAGTTCAGGGACCAAATTGAGATGAAACAAGTGGAACCCAATTTCATCTAATTGAAAAACATTAGTCTCTAATTTTTTTAAAGTTATATTTACCTTTTGTAAACTGATCATTGTTTCTCCAGGACCAGGTATCAGTGAGGATAAGACTGAAAAAGAATCAGATCACTGACTTTTATTCTAGTTATTCATCATTGTATAGAAAACAAAACCCTTTAGGATAATCCCAATAATCTGGAACTAATGAAAACTGCAGCCAGGTCTGAACTTCAGTTTAGCACTTGTATCTCTGAAAAAGGCTTCTCTAATGTCAAGAGAAGAATAAATATCCCAGGAGAATGTTTGTCCTCCTCCAGAAAGCTCTTAAAACTCATTTGTTTTAAGTCCTTCCTTCTGGAGTTGATGACATTGTACTTTGATAATCCCCAGCCTCTGAGACTGGATGGAAGGCCAGAGACAGGTTAGGTTATAAGTAACTTGCAGGTGGTGTATTGAACAGAATTTGAGGAATTGCACACCTAATAGTTTCTATTGATATTTTGAGTGTGTGTCTATGAAAGGGATTGCAAAGCCCTTGTTGAAAGAGGTGGGCCCTGAGTTCGGGGACTTGAAAAGAACAACCTCTTCTGGACTTCTCTGCTATAGGAGCAGCAGTGACTGGTGACCAAACACATAAAAATGTTTCCCAAGCTGAGGCTGAAGACAATTCATGTGTAGTGGCACCTATATTCGTAATTGTTTTATCTTCTAGTGGTACTCAAAATTCCAGTAATATAAGAGGCTATTTCAGAATTAATCTGAGACCAGGTCTTGCAGCATAGTAGGCAAAAGGGCAGGCGAACACAGAGATTAAGGCTGATGGCAAGAGAGTGATTGATGAGGTACTTTGGATGCAGACTGGATAGAGAGAGAAATAATGATTAGAGGAATCTGAAGTTCAGGAGAAAACGGAAACAAAGATTAAGGGGCACAGGTCCAGTGTTCATTCCACGTTATTGTACTAATTTTCTCAACAACATGTGGTTTTCTCCTCTACAATTGTTTCCTGTGAGTCTGCTTGGTTTTTCTTTTCCCAGTGAACACCAGGAATCAATTCCCTCAATTAATTTACAGAGTATTGACCAGATAAGCCAAGTAATTTTCAATAAGTATGCAGTACTTGTAATGCACTTGAAAAAATTACTTCAGCCAACATTCAATATTACCTGTCAATGTTGAAACATAATTATAGTGCTCACATAATTCAGTAACAATTTTGTACAAAAAAAATATAAAAGACCCAATATGTATGAAACTTGTTAAGAGGGAAACCATTTTTAGCAAAGCAAGGTGCTCATTCATTCTTTGCAGTGATGGAACGGCTTATAAAATTTCAGCACCAGAAACTACATGACACAGAGGCTATACTGTGGTCTACATGTTGAAAGTTATTTCTATTTTATGAATTCCTTCAAGTGAAATTGAATTTCACTGGTTTATAAAGTCAAAATGAATCTGTGTGAAGTTTTTCAGAGTGACAGTAACAGAGATTCACACATGATATCTTAAATCAAAAGGTATGACTATTGTAACTGCGTTTGGAAATAAGGAAGATTCAGATGCTGGCCACATGTCAGGCATTATGGGAATGAAAGGAGTTGTACCGTTTGATTTTGTGGAGAATGGCTTATGGGTCAGGAACTGAAGGGTGACCCACAGGCCAGCACAGCACTTGTGACCTGTTTATGTCATTGCGCCACACCACCAGAGGATTATTAATTCCTGATTTGCAACTGCTTCCAACTACCTCACATTCTATTCTGTATATTTTTCTTCTTCTTACTCACAGCTTCTGTTGCCTCATGGGCTCTGCACACATGTCTTATTGCCTGATTTTCCCCTGTGTATCTACTATTTCCTCTCTTTCTCTTTCTCTTTCTCTCTCTCTCTCTCTCCCTTCTCTCCCCTGTCTGGGTCTACCTATATCTCTGTCTGGATATTTATCTGGCTCACTAATATCTCATTCAGATTTCCCTAAGAGGTTGGTTTGATTGGTTCCTAGATCACTATTGTCCATGTTAGTTAGAACTTGCATCCCTGGCTGCTTCATAGATAGATTCTAGCTCATCTAGAGGTTGGTTGTTATTTTATCAAGAACCCCGAATAAGAACACACACACACACACACATGTGCACACACACACCCACACAAACCAGGCCCAGTCAGCAGGGTGACAGAACTTACATATATTAACATAGTGACTTTTATGAAAAAGACTCTTTGGAAGGAGGGGGAGGCTGCGATAAAAACTCTACAGAAGGGAACTATGGATGTGGCAGCTGTTTTTCGTGTTGGACTAAAGTAAGCACAGAATCAGAAATGAATGTCAGTTTGTCCAGAGTCATATAGATCTAGACTATGGTGATTGGCCTAACTCAAGTGGAAGATACAATTAGAAGTAGAGGGGCTTAAGGTGAGAATAGTAGGAAGAGACTATATTAAAAAGAAAAAAACATAGAAGTTGAGCCTTCATTATGTAGTAAATTAAGTGGCATTCAAAAGTTTTGAGCCAGACTTCCCTGGTGGCACAGTGGTTAAGAATCCACCTGCCAGTGCAGGGGACACGGGTTCGAGCCCTGGTCGGGGAGGATCCCACGTGCCGCGGAGCAACTAAGCCCGTGCGCCACAACTACTGAGCCTGCGCTCTAGAGCCCGCGAGCCACAACTACTGAGACTGTGTGCCACAACTACTGAAGCCCGTGTGCCTAGAGCCCGTGCTCCGCAACAAGAGAAGCCACCGCAATGAGAAGCCCGCGCACCGCAACGAAGAATAGCCCCCGCTCACCGCGACTAGAGAAAGCCCGCACTCAGCAAGGAAGACCCAACGCAGCCAAAACTAAATAAAATTTATTTTAAAAAAAAATAGTTTTGAGCAGTAAGCTGAGGAAGGCAGAGTTTAAGAAAGGCCAACCTGGCAGTGATACAAAGGATGGAGAGAAGAGTGAGAACCTGAAGAAAAGGAGGTCATTTGTAATTATAATTATTATAATGTAATACTTCTTACTCAACAAATATTTCTTAAGTGCTCACAACATTCCAGCAATGCCACATGCTGAAAATAGAAAGGTTTAAAAGGTGGCGTGGTCCTGCCATCATAGGGCTCACATTCTGACAGAAGACCCAGAAAAGCAAAATAGCAATTACGATCTGAACAGTAAAGGCTATCATAGGAACACTGTAGAGTTCGAGGGTAGCACGTAGGAGGGGTACCAAGCCCTGACCGGAAGTTCAGGGAAGGCTTCCTGAAAGGGAGTATTATCGAAATTGAGACCTGTGAGCTAGATAGAAGTTATCCAAGCAGAGGATGATATTGGGGGGAAAAGGGTGGGGCATTCAGTTCTAGGCCAAAGAATAATTGCTAAACAAAAAATAACAGTACTAAGTAGTTCTGCCTGGTTACCTGGTATAATTGAGAAGAAAGTTTTTGGTTTTGTTTTAAACACCAAATGTTCGGCACCGCACCAAAAGCTGGAGATATAACCCTGAACAAGATAGGCATGCCTCCCTCCCTGGTAGAGAATTACAACACAGTGGGGAGTGCAGAGGAGCAATTATCATAAGTGTGGGAAGCATTCTCAATGGGAGAAGCACCTGAGATGGACACCCATTGGAGGAGAAGCTAACACAGTCTTGGACATCACAAAAGTAAAACTTTGGTGGCATTCTTATAAATAACTAAAGGTTAACCAGGTGAAGAAACGAGAAAATTCTTGCTCCAGACAGAAGGAAGACCATGTGTATGTGTCTAGAGGCGAGAGAGAGTACAGAACTGTTGAGAGGTTATAAAGCAGGAGAAAAAGTCATCTCTAACCTTCCCCAAAGGGGGAAAACTGCATTTACGTTTTATTTAGTTGAATAATTGTGAGTAAAGAGCTTTGTTTTTTTATCTAGATGAGCCTTTTCCTCTTTGAAGCACCATCTTGGTGGGTTAACTTCACTCATGGAACTGCTGAGTCATTTTCTATGGAAATTTATGTGAACTTATAAAATGTGCATAGTAAGGCATGTTATAAAAGTTTCTAAATTATCCTTGAAATCTTTTTTTTTTTTAGTTTTTAAAGTTTCTTTAGGGCTTCTAAACATATAAATAACTCTCATTCGATTATCTCAATCTACCTAATAAAATTAATTTTCACCTTCTACTACTGTTTTTTTAAAAATTGTCTTTAAAACTTGCTACCTTTAAAGCAACAATTTCTTTGTTAAAAAAATCAGCAAAAAGAGTTTTAAAATAAAGTATATTTTTATAAAGTTTAAACTCATAATATGATAAATTTGGTTGAATTGTTTTCATCAACATGCATTTACATAATCTTTGGTAACTTCCGGGCATATTCCTTCATGTTTATTAGTTATTTTTAATAGTCATCTGAAAGAAAGGTTAGAATTGTTATTCTCCAAAGATTGAATAACCTGATGGGCTGTAATAAAGTTAGAGATTTTTTTTCCATCTTATATGAGAGTTTGCACTAAACTTGGGCCTGGTATAAAGAATCTCTGACTTTCCAGTTGTTTAACACTGAGTCAACAACTATGAGGTATAAGATTTTATTTAGCGGTTATTTTTAAGCTGAAGTCTACAGTCAGATACATGAAGTTATTTATTTATTAATTTTTTTATTTAAGATAAATGAGATTTAATTACCTTACATGGAGCCTTGTAAAGACATCAAAATTTGCCAGCCCACATTTTTTAAAAAATAGACTTTCCAAGTCACAAATTCCCCAGCACAGCCTGTTCCTTCTCCTCCAGCCAAAAGCCACATCAAGTCTGGCTGTCCTTGGAGGTCCAGGCAGGACCAAGGCAGGTCTCAGGGCTCTTCTTCAGGAAGCGTGATCTCTGGGGTCTTAACTCCAACACCAGAAACCTCCTACTAAATCACACCTTCCTACCCCATTCATACATATGAATTCAGATCAGACTTGTGAGACAATCCCACAGTTGGTCCATTTCTGAGGATAGGGTCAGAGGGAGCCATTCGAACTCATAGTAGAGAAAAACCAGTTCCTGTAAATAAATATCTAAGGCAAACTTTTGGATTGGCACCAGAATCCAAATAGGGCTAGGAGGCCTGAATTAGATGCTTAGTATCCTTCCCATGTTGGATCAAAAATTCAAGGCTAAGCTGCTCTCCAAGGCTGGAGGTTGTTAAGAATTAAGCTGAGTAGTTCATCCCCCACCAATAACACTTGGTGGGAAATTATTTTTCTCTTCTTTATTCTTCTCCATACCCTTGTCAACGTACTGATTTACTACAACAGACTATGTATACACATTGTAGATCTGTTATCCATGGAAGAGCATTGGAGGCCTATTCCTTCTCTGCAGTGGACCTGTGATTCTTCTTGATGAAGGGTGGTACACATTTTTTTTTTAAACATCTTTATTGGAGTATAATTGCTTTACAATGGTGTGTTAGTTTCTGCTTTATAACAAAGTGAATCAGTTATACATATACATATGTTCCCATATCTCTTCCCTCTCGCATCTCCCTCCCTCCCACCCTCCCTATCCCACCCCTCTAGGTGGTCACAAAGCACCGAGCTGATCTCCCTGTGCTATGCGGCTGCTTCCCACTAGCTATCTATTTTACATTTGGTAGTGTATATATGTCTATGCCACTCTCTCACCCTGTCACATCTTTACCCCTCCCCCTCCCCATATCCTCAAGTCCATTTCTAGTAGGTCTGTGTCTTTATTCCCATCTTGCCAACTAGGTTCTTCATGACCTTTATTTTCCCTTAGATTCCTATATATGTGTTAGCATACTGTATTTGTTTTCTCTTTCTGACTTACTTCACTCTGTATGACAGACTCTAGGTCCATCCACCTCACTACAAATACCTCCATTTCATTTCTTTTTATGGCTGAGTAATATTCCATTGTATATATGTGCCACATCTTCTTTATCCATTCATCCGATGATGGACGCTTAGGTTGCTTCCATGTCCTGGCTATTGTAAATAGAGCTGCAATGAACATTTGGTACATGACTCTTTTTGAATTATGGTTTCTCAGGGTATATGCCCCAGTAGTGGGATTGCTGGGTCATATGGTAGTTCTATTTTTCGTTTTTTAAGGAACCTCCATACTGTTCTCCATAGTGGCTGTATCAATTTACATTCCACCAACAGTGCAAGAGTGTTCCCTTTTCTCCACACCCTCTCCAGCATTTATTGTTTCTCGATTTTTGATGATGGCCATTCTGCCCGGTGTGAGATGATACCTCATTGTAGTTTTGATTTGCATTTCTCTAATGATTAATGATGTTGAGCATTCTTTCATGTGTCTGTTGGCAATCTGTATATCTTCTTTGGAGAAATGTCTATTTAGGTCTTCTGCCCATTTTTGGATTGGGTTGTTTGTTTTTTTGTTATTGAGCTGCATGAGCTGCTTGTAAATCTTGGAGATTAATCCTTTGTCAGTTGCTTCATTTGCAAATATTTTCTCCCATTCTGAAGGTTGTCTTTTCGTCTTGTTTATGGTTTCCTTTGCTGTGCAAAAGCTTTTAAGTTTCATTAGGTCCCATTTGTTTATTTGTGTTTTTATTTCCATTTCTCTAGGAGCTGGGTCAAAAAGGATCTTGCTGTGAATTATGTCATAGAGTGTTCTGCCTATGTTTTCCTCTAAGAGTTTGATAGTGTCTGGCCTTACACTTAGGTCTTTAATCCATTTTGAGTTTATTTTTGTGTATGGTGTCAGGGAGTGTTCTAATTTCATACTTTACATGTACCTGTCCAATTTTCCCAGCACCACTTACTGAAGAGGCTGTCTTTTCTCCACTGTATATGCTTGCCTCCTTTATCAAAGATAAGGTGACCATATGTGTGTGGGTTTATCTCTGGGCTTTCTATCCTGTTCCATTGATCTATATTTCTGTTTTTGTGCCAGTACCATACTGTCTTGATTACTGTAGCTTTGTAGTATAGTCTGAAGTCAGGGCGCCTGATTCCTCCAGCTCCATTTTTCGTTCTCAAGATTGCTTTGGCTATTCGGGGTCTTTTGTGTTTCCACACAAATTGTGAAATTTTTTGTTCTAGTTCTGTGAAAAATGCCAGTGGTAGTTTGATAGGGATTGCATTGAATCTGTAGATTGCTTTGGGTAGTAGAGTCATTTTCACAATGTTGATTCTTCCAGTCCAAGAACATGGTATATCTCTCCATCTGTTTGTATCATCTTTAATTTCTTTCATCAGTGTCCTATAATTTTCTGCATACAGGTCTTTTGTCTCCTTAGGTAGGTTTATTCCTAGATATTTTATTCTTTTTGTTGCAATGGTAAACAGGAGTGTTTTCTTAATTTCACTTTCAGATTTTTCATCATTAGTGTATAGAAATGCAAGAGATTTCTGTGCATTAATTTTGTGTCCTGCTACTTTACCAAATTCATTGATTAGCTCTAGGAGTTTTCTGGTAGCATCTTTAGGATTCTGTATGTATAGTATCATGTCATCTGCAAACAGTGACAGCTTTACTTCTTTCCGATTTGGATTCCTTTTATTTCTTTTCTTCTCTGATTGCTGTGGCTAACACTTCCAAAACTATGTTGAATAATAGTGGTGAGAGTGGGCAACCTTGTCTTGTTCCTGATCTTAGTGGAAATGGTTTCAGTTTTTCACCATTGAGGACAATGTTGGCTGTGGGTTTGTCATATGGCCTTTATTATGTTGAGGAAAGTTCCCTCTATGCCTACTTTCTGCAGGGCTTTTATCATAAATGTGTGTTGAATTTTGTCGAAAGCTTTCTCTGCATCTATTGAGATGATCATATGGTTTTCCTCCTTCAATTTGTTAATATGATGTATCACGTTGATTGATTTGCATATATTGAAGAATCCTTGCATTCCTGGAATAAACCCCACTTGATCATGGTGTATGATCCTTTTAATGTGCTATTGGATTCTGTTTGCTAGTATTTTGTTTAGGATTTTTGCATCTATGTTCATCAGTGATATTGGCCTGTAGTTTTCTTTCTTTGTGACATCTTTGTCTGGTTTTGGTATCAGGGTGATGGTGGCCTTGTAGAATGAGTTTGGGAGTGTTCCTCCCTCTGCAATATTTTGGAAGAGTTTGAGAAGGATAGGCGTTAGCTGTTCTCTAAATGTTTGATAGAATTCGCCTGTGAAGCCATCTGGTCCTGGGCTTTTGTTTGTTTGAAGGTTTTTAATCACAGTTTCAATTTCAGTGCTTGTGATTGGTCTGTTCATATTTTCTATTTCTTCCTGGTTCAGTCTCGGCAGGTTGTGCATTTCTAAGAATCTGTCCATTTCTTCCAGGTTGTCCATTTTATTGGCATAGAGTTGCTTGTAGTAATCTCTCGTGATCGTGTGTATTTCTGCAGTGTCAGTGGTTACTTCTCCTTTTTCATTTCTAATTCTATTGATTTGAGTCTTCTCCCTTTTTCTCTTGATGAGTCTGGCTAATGGTTTATCAATTTTGTTTATCTTCTCAAAGAACCAGCTTTTAGTTTTATTGATCTTTGCTATTGTCTCCTTCATTTCTTTTTCATTTATTTCTGATCTGATCTTTATGATTTCTTTCCTTCTGCTAGCTTTGGGGTTTTTTTGTTCTTCTTTCTCTAATTGCTTTAGGTGCAAGGTTAGGTTGTTTATTCGAGATGTTTCCTGTTTCTTGAGGTAGGCTTGTATTGCTATAAACTTCCTCTTAGCACTGCTTTTGCTGCATCCCATAGGTTTGGGTCATCATGTCTCCATTGTCATTTGTTTCTAGGTATTTTTTGATTTCCCCTTTGATTTCTTCAGTGATCACTTCATTATTAAGTAGTGTATTGTGTAGCCTCCATGTGTTTGTATTTTTTACAGATCATTTCCTGTAATTGATATCTAGTCTCATAGCGTTGTGGTCGGAAAAGATACTTGATATGATTTCAATTTTCTTAAATTTACCAAGGCTTGATTTGTGACCCAAGATATGATCTATCCTGGAGAATGTTCCATGAGCACTTGAGAAAAATGTGTATTCTGTTGTTTTTGGGGGTGGTCCACATTTTTAAAACCACATGAATCTCCCTCTTTCTCCCTGTATGGAGAAACTCTGGGCTAGCAGGAAACAAAACTATGTTGTTGTTGGGCTTCCCTTGTGGCGCAGTGGTTAAGAATCCGCCTGCCCATGCATGAGACTCGGGTTCGAGCCCTGGTCCGGGAGGATCCCACATGCCGCGGAGCAACTAAGCCCGTGCGCCACAACTACTGAGCTTGCTCTTTAAAGCCCACAAGCCACAACTACTGAGCCTGTGTGCCACAACTACTGAAGCCCACGCGCCTAGAGCCTGTGCTCCCAACAAGAGAAGCCACCACAATGAGAACCTTGCACACCACAACAAAGAGTAGCCCCCGCTCACCACAACCAGAGAAAAAGCCCGCATGCAGCAATGAAGACCCAACGCAGACAAAAATAAAAATAAAATAAAATAAATTAAAAAAACATAAAACGAAAAACTATGTTGTTGTCAAGGCTGTATCATCAGAGGCAGCAGTACCCATCCACAGGGAGAGTTGGCTATATGTGCTCTTTGATAAACATAGCTATTCCTGTCCCTAATATATAGGCATATGTATGCCTATATACAGGGATAGATACACATAGCTATTCCTGTCCCTAATATATAGGCATATATATGTTCTCCACACCACAGCTTTTTATTTTGAAATTTCAAACCTACAGAAGAGAGGCAATAATAATACAATAACACTCATATAGTCTTCTCCTAGACTCACCAATTGTTAACATTTTGTCACATTTGCTTAATCTCTCTTTCTTTTTGCTCTCTCTGTAATAAACACACAAACATTTATTTATTCATTCAACCATTAATTCATTTACTTGCTAAAACATTTGAGAGCTAATTATGGGCCTTGCCATACTTTACCTCCAAATACTTAAATGTATATCTGTTAAAAAATAAAATAAAACAAGACAGTCCTACATAAATGCAATTATCACATGAAACAATATTTATATAGTACTATTATCTGATACACAGTTCATATTCTAATTTCATCAACTGTCCCAATAAGGAACTGTACAGTTGTTGGTTTTTTTTCTTTTTAAAGTCTGGGATCCAATTAAGAGCAAGTATTGGGGCTTCCCTGGTGGCACAGTGGTTAAGAATCTGCCTGCCATTGCAGTGGACACGGGTTCGAGCCCTGGTCCGGGAAGATCCCACATGCCGCGGAGCAACTAAGCCCGTGCGCCACAGCTACTGAGCCTGTTCTCTAGAGCCTGTGAGCCACAACTACTGAGCCCAACGCAACCACAACTACTGAAGCCCGCACACCTAGAGCCCATGCTTTGCAACAAGAGAAGACACCGCAATGAGAAGCCCACACTCCGCTACAAAGAGTAGCCCTCTCTCACCGCAACTAGAGAAAGCCCGCGTGCAGCAACAAAGACCCAACACAGCCAAAAATAAATAAATAATTTTAAAAATAAATAAATTTTTAAAAAAGAAAAGATTAAAAAAAAATCTCAGAAAAAAAAGAGCAAGTATTGCATTTCATTGTAATGTCTCTTTAGTCTCCTTTTTATCTAGAACAATTCCCCAGTCTTAAATATTTTGTATTTAGGTGACATTGACATTTTTTGAAGAGTCCAAACTAGTCGTTTGTAATTATTCTTTAATTCAATTTGTCTGATTGTTTCCTCGTGATTATTTTCAAGGCACACAGTTCTTGTCAGGAATACTACATAAGGGATACTGTGTCCTTCTCAATGTATCGGTCAGGGGGCTCACATTTAAAAAGTTACTTGATTCTTTTTTATTCTCTTCTGTGTGGTTATGTTATTTATTTGATATAACTAGGTTCATTTATTTCTGCTTGCATTGGATTCTGGATCCCCCTATCCTTTATTATTTAACTTTATTATTTAATATATAAAACATTAACATGGCTCAAAATTCAAAACTATATAAGGTGGTGTAATCAGTGAAATCCTCTTCCATCCTCTACAGCTTCTACTCTGTTTCTTATTATGTACAACAGATTTTGTATATGTAACAGATTTCTTCCTATACCTATAGATTTATATACATAATATATGTCTTCCTATACATAATAGATTTCATTGTTTTATTATTGTTTAATGTAGTTCAAATTGTTAATTGTATCTTTTATTGCATCTGGATTTTGAGTCATAGTTAGACATTTTCCTTACACTTTTTGTCTTGAAGGAATTTACTCATGTTTTCTTCCAGTCTTTTTATGGTTTCATTTTATTTTAACATTTAGATCACTGATCTATTTTCAGTTTATTCTTGTATATGTGAGTTATCTTTTTCCAACTGACTGTCCAGGTGTTCCAAATCATTTATTAAAAAGTCTATTCCCCCAATGTTTTAAGATACTACCTTCAACATATACTAAATTTCCACATGCTATCTCTTTCTAGATTTTCTATTCTGTTCTATGGTTCTAACTAAGCATTCATGTGCCAGTACCATATTGTTTTAATTCTATAGATTTCTGTTTAAATGTCTAATGGAGTAGTCCCTCTTTCATTTTTCTTATTTTTCTCATATAATCTCATCTCTATTCTTCTTCATTAAGCCTTTCCTGACCATTCCAGAAAAGGTTTCATAGCAAGTTTGGAATCAACTTGTTAGTTCCAGAGGCGGAAAAAAAGATGACTAGTTTCACTGGGGTTGCATTACATTATAGATTAATCTATGGAGAAGTCATATTTTTATGGTCTTTATTTGTCTATTCAAGAATAGGAATATCTTTATTTGATCAGTATACTTTTATGTCACTGAGGAGGACTTTCACATAACTTGTTAAGGTTATTCTTGTATATATTATCTTTTGTGTCTATGCATGATTTTTAAAATCTTCCCTCTTCCAAATGTTAACACTGATATCTGTGAGGGACATAACATAAAATGAATCAAAAAAATTCTATCAGGAAATATAACTGATAATACAGCCAGGGGATTTTTATATGAATAGGGCTATTAATAATGCTGAATATTCTTGCTTTGTGACAATAATAAATGTTAATATGCATTTCAAATGCGACCTTGTCTTTCCCACTTGCATCGACATAAATGCTCTGAGCAATAAAAGATAAACTTAACACTCCTGCAAAGGGAGAACCCCAAACATTAGAATATTATCAAAATGAGCAGGTAATTAAAAGGAAACAGATGAAAGCCATCAGGAAGAAAATCATGGTAAAGATGTGTACAGCATTTAGATACATCAATTAGCTGTCTGGTGAATGTGTATTTTAGACAAAATACTCATTTGGTTCCTTGTGACTGTATGTCAAACTGGATTTCTTGAAACCTCTCTGAAATAGTCTTCTCCACCTTTGGTAATCACCTCTGTCAGTTTTTGCCAAGATCTCTATTTAAGGCTTTTCCTTTGGAGGGTTCACCTACCTTTATAAACTCAATTTCCTATCCAGATTAAAACAAAATCCCTATTATTAGACTTGACCGAAGTAATAATTTCTTCTTCTGACCTCTGACTGTATGACTGGTAACAATGGCACTTAATAATTTCCACGGACTTGCTCCACAGTTGTATTAAACTCGATCTTACCTAAAATCAAATTTACGTCTGAAATCTTAATTTTTTTCTTTGACACATCATTCTCCAGTTTTTTATTCCACTGGTTCATAGTCAGTTACAGTCAATCGGTCACCAAATTCTGTGACTCTTCCATCACATTGATTTCTTGCTTCTGTTATTTCACCTTCATTCTTAGGGTCATTGCCACAGTCTGGTCCAGCATTGATCAAAGGGTCCACCTAAGGATCCCACAGTCCCTTGCAGCCCACTAAATATTCCTGCAGAATGTTTTGTATTGTCAGAGAAAAGAAAAAGCTATGAAATTATTTTTTCATATACCTTTGTGTGTTTTAAATATAAAATTAATTCTAATTAAAATACATTATGTTTTAAAATAATTTCTGGTCCTCTAACATGTGCTGAAGACATGTCAGTTTGCTTTGGCTAATGTTCAGGTAGTTGGGTGGACCTTAGCTGATATTTTTCGTACTATTAGTTTGTTATTTTTTACATTTGTTAAATATTATTTTTAAAAGTACTATGCTGATCTAGGCCCTTGCCATCTCTTACCTGGAACTCTGTGGTATCATACTTACTGTCTTTCCTGCTTCCCATATTTCATTTCAACACTCTCTCCTACATAAGGTACCAAGTCCGTTTCTTAGAAACATTCTGTTCTCCCTAATGTTTTCAATACTAGATCTTATCCTGAAAGTCTTTAACAATTTGGAGATCACCTGATTAATGATTCACCTATTTTTTTTGCCCAAGACAAACCATCTTCCTACTGTCCTTTCCAACACTGTATTTGACACACTATTAATGTTTTTATTCATTGGATTCTTTGCCTTAATATTTACGATCCCGCTTAAACTTATGCTCAACCAAATCTTATTTTTCCTTTAAGGCTCTATTCAGTTCTTCTAAAGCCTTTCCTGACCACTCTAGGCAGCAGTGTCTTCTCCTAACAACCTATATTAGTGGTTCTTAATCAGAGTTACTCATCAGAATCCTCTATTTTACATTAAAAATTTTTAAAGTATAGATGCTTGTGTCCTCTGTCTCTAGATTGTGATTCCATAGGTCTGAGATATATAATCTGGGAAACTTGTTTTTTAAAGTTCCACCAGTGATCAGAGCTGGCTCCATAATTTGCAGGATCCCCCACAAAACAAAAATGCTGGGTCCCTTGTTCAAAAAGCAGGGGGAAAATGCCATTGAAAGTACTAAAATATAAAGCTTTTTCTTTTTTTTCCGTGATTCTCTCTCTCTCTCTCTCAAGTTACCATGTGTAGTTTTTTACCTGCTATTTAAGTTTGTTATTTAAAAAGTATAAAATTTTAAGTCGTTAGGGTGAATTTTATTGTTTATCTTTATATTGTACAATGCCAGTTTTTAAATGCAAATATAAGGGTATCTAGTTCAATTACTACTCTATAGCTTATACTGCATATGTAGTTTTCTTATCAGAACAGTTGGAAAACTTCACAAACTAACTCAACAGTTCTTTCAGTTCTTGATATGCACACATTCTATCAACACTCTCTACCTTCCACTTACTGAGGAGCAAAGAAAGACCGAAAGGAAAAGGACTTAGGAAAAGTTTTAACTTTCTCTTTCCTTTATGTCATCATTTTATGCGTGTTTGGTGAACACAGGGAAGTAACACAAGTAAGAAAGGAAATTATATGATTCCATGATCACCATTACCTACTTTCTGCAAATTCTGGAAGGTAAGTGGACTATTGGCTAGGTCTTGGGAACATTTTATTTACAAATAATTTCTTAAGAAAATAACACTTTTCCTGGTTCGGGGTTTATTGAACCAGAAGTAAGTGACTATAAACCTCTGGACCAAACCTAAATCAGAAATAACTGGTATTAGGCCCAAATATTTTACTCCTTAATGGAGATATGGACCTAAAAATCTCAGATTTTCATGCAAACATTTGCATATTCAGTACAAGAGCAGATTAGAAGCATATAGGAAACCTAGGCACTAGAAACAGCAAGACTACAGCCGAGGGAGAAAACAAAAGAGAAAGGTTTTAAAGTAATTGTATTATGGAGTCAGTTATCTTAGGGTAAAAGATCTTCAACATCTGTCAGTCCCATGTGGGATTTAACATTTGATAATGCCAAACCTCCCAGGAAATGTTAAAATAGCTATAGTACTCTCTATTGACCAAGGTGTGGAATTTTAAAATCCATTTCCGAAGATTTTTGTATTTCATTTTTAGAAAATTTGGGCCTTAAATAATTTAATTTCTCATTTCTCTATGGTCTTATGTAAATAGGAGTTCAATCATATTTGTTATAATTAAATTTTACCTGTCTTTCAAGATCCAGTTGTACCAAAAGAAATAATCTTTTCAAATAACCATTTATTATATTCTTCAGGTCAAAATATCTAAGTTAGGTCATTAAATTTAAGGGGAAAGCTGTATCATTATTTAATTAGTTCCCAGTAATCTGTGCTTAATGTAAAGTTCCAAATAATAACAATGTGTAAAAGTGACAAAATGAATGATTTCTCTCTTTCTGGCAGACTTGATATCTTTTCCTATCAGTCTTGTCTTTCTGAACTTTATACACATTGCTTAGTTCTCCTTTTACCTAGACTACTTCCCTTCTTCCATAAATGTGTTCTATTGAATTGTCTAAAATCTACCTCTTGCTATTACACTCTTTTTTCTAAGAAAACCAATTTTTCTAAAGAGGATAAAAGTCCCATCCTCATCAGGGCATTTGCAGTTGGAAGGCTATTCTGACTCATTCAGGCTGCTACCAGCTCTAGCACTTCAATTATCTTATTTAGTGGACTCATTTCATTTGAACATAAAGATGGCACAATTTTGGACTCGTTTGACATCTGAGACACTGCAATCCAGCAGCCCTGCTTCTGGCCTTCCCAGTTTAGCTGCAGAGACTCTAAAACTCTAGCAAGATTATCAGCTTTATATTTGTATCAGAAAGTGCATATTTAAGTGACGGACTTCATAAATTCAAGGGAAGACAGCCCAATCCAGAAGATGGTACTTGCAAAGTCTGGACTCTTGCTCAAGCGTCGTCTTTTTCTTCTCTAAATTCTAGTATATATATAGACTTGATCCTGAAAGTGTTAGCACCTTTCACAGGATAACAATTGGGCCAGTATTCCTCCACCTAATTTTAAGCTATAAGTAAAAAAATTCAATTGCAAGAAATAAAATGTCACAGTATAAATACAAGCTATGAGCTTTTTTTTAACCACTTTTTAAAAATTGAAGTATAGTTAGTTTACAATGTTGTGTTAGCTTCAGGTTATGAGCTTTTCAATATTTTTTCTCTGGCACCTGAATGGTGCCTGACTCATAATAGGTGCTCAAAAATAAATATTCGTAGAATGGGTGAATTTTTGAATCTCAATTTTCTTCTCTAAGCTGTCCCATAGTCCATGTGTATTTACCACTAGTGAGTTTTTTACTTTCATTTCTTTTCTTTATTTAGTTTTTGCAGATACTGCAATTGTGTTTTCTTATCTCTTTGGTAAACACTGTCATTCCCAAGACTCCACTGTTTCTCTTAGCAGTATGGATCCCACTGATTCTTCAGTTTTCAAAATTATTATCCAGTTTTACAGCAGGAACAGCAACCCCCTAAATACAACTTAGTTCTTATTTATCAGTTTGGTAGTTGTTTTAAAGGTTTCATACAAGGTAAAGTTGTCTCTGAAATGTGATTTTTTAAAATTGTTGTACAGGCGATAAACGATGTTGTGTTAATTTCTGCTGTACAGCACAGTGATTCAGTTATATATATGTGTATATATAGATATATATATATATATATATACATATATATATTCTTTTTATATTCTTTTCTATATGGTTTATCACAAGATATTGAATATAGTTCCCTGTGCTATACAGTAGGACCTTGTTTTTTATCCACTCTCTATATAGTAGTTTGCATCTGCTAATCCCAACTCCCAATCCATCCCTCTCCCATCCCCGCATCCCCTCGGCAACCACAAGTCTGTCCCTCTATGTCTGTGGGTCTGTTTCTGTTTCGTAGATAGGTTCATTTGTGTCATATTTTAGATTCACATATAAGTGATATCATATGGTATTTTTTTTTCTCTTTCTGACTTCACTTATTATAATTTCTAGGTCCCATCTATGTTGCTGCAAATGGCAATTATTTCATTCTTTTTTTATGGCTAAGCAGTATTCCATTATATATATATATATGTATAATACCATGTCTTCTTTATCCATTCATCTGTTGATGGACATTTAGGTTGTTTCCATGTTTTGGCTATTGTGAATAGTGCTGCTATGAACATAGGGGTGCATGTATCTTTGTGAATTATAGTTTTTGCCTGGATATATGCCCAGGAGTGGGATTGTTAGATCATATGGGCAACTCTATTTTTAGTTTTTTGAGTATCATGAATACTGTTCTCCATAGTGGCTGTATCAATTTACATCCCACCAACAGTGTAGGAGGGTTCCCTTTTCTCCACACACCCTCTTCAGCATTTATTATTTGTAGACTTTTGATGATGGCCATTCTGACCGGTGTGAAGTGGTACCTCATTGTAGTTTTGATTTCTATAATGTGATTTTAAGCTTCTTGAGAGCAGGGGGAAATGCCACAAGCCCCTTTGTTGTACTTATAGGTCATATCAAAGTATTAGTCAATGAATAAGTGATCATTATATTCTGAATGTGTGATTAAGTGAGTCATCTATTATTAGTTATTCATTAATTCCCCAAATACTTACTGGGCCAGACTGTGACACCACAGTAGGTTTGAGTAGACATTTCTTTCAAAATATTTTCCTTTGCCATGACTGTCCTTGTAATCACTGCCTCAAAATACGATGAAAAATAAGAATTATGTAAAGAAGCAGAAGCCCTGAGTCTTGTCTTGGCTCTGCTTTCTCGACTCAGTGACTTCGGGATGCCAATTAATATAGTTGTTGTAGTAGACAGAATAAGTGTCCCTCAAAGATGTCCACATCTAATTCCCAGAACTTGTGAATATATTACCTTACATGGCAAAGGCACTCTGCACATCTGATTACATTAAAGGTTTTAAGTTAGGGAGATTAACCTGGGTTTTCCAGGTGGGCCCAGTGTAATCACAAGGGTCATTAAAGACAATGGAAGAAGGAGATAGAAGAATTGGAGAAGGAGGTGTGGGAACAGAAGCTAGAGGTTGAGAGAAAGAGGGAGGGAGGAGGAGAGGGAGAGAAGAGAAAGGGAGAAAAGGGATTTGAAGATGCTCCTCTGTGGCTTTGGAGATGGAGGAAGGGGCCCTGAGCCAAGAGACACAGTTGACTTCTAGAAGCTGGAAAAGGCCAAGGAGACAGATTCTCCCTTAGAGCCTCCAGAAGGAGTGCAGGCCTGCTGATTTCTTGATTTTCGCTCAGCAAAAGTCATTTTGGACTTCTGACTTCCATACCTGTAAGATAATACATTTGTACGGTTTTAAGTTTGTGATAATTATAACAGCAGCAATAGGAAACTACTGTGGTTGTTGACTCAGCTTTTACTGTTCAAAAACACAGCATTGCCTCAGTTATTCTATTGTCCAAATGAGAATAATGAAGCACATTCCTCTTAGATGATTGCTTAGCTATTGCTTGACTTTTTAATAAATACTATTTGCACCAAGTATTCTTTTTTTTGATAAATACATTTTAATATTTTTTCATATACTTACAATATCCTTCACAGGGAAAAAGGAAATAGGAAATTCTTTTGAAAGGGAAAGATAATGGACATGTAAACACCGAGTATTCTGTTTCTAATTGATTTTAAAATATCAATTGTAGCTGTCATTTATGTATTTTTGAGCTATTTAATTAGCTGTTCCTGGAAGAATTAGCTAAATTTTACCAAAGCAACCTACTCTCAGAGTAGGTTGTATACTTAGTATAGCTTAACGCATGAATCATTTCTTAAACAAAAATATATGTTACTGGATTTCAGGGTTAAATATATATAAGTTGTTTGACTTGAATATTAATAATAATAGTAACAGAAACTTTACCTCCTATTCAGTTTAGAAAGATTATTATTATTATTTTTTAAAGCATAGAGTGTAAAAGACAGGTGAAGACAAATCAAAAGGATGATTCAAGCAACTGTGGAAAAACTTTGATGTCAAGGGAAATAGTTCAGAATAATTCAGATTGATTGTCTACACAGCTTGAATTTGCCAAATGAAAGCCAAGTTTCCCCCACATTCTGCTGTGCAGGGCTTCTTTGTGAAGCAGCGTCAGCAAAATCACCTTGATGTTTCCTACAGGAATCAGCAGTCTTGAATAGAATATAGCCGTGAGGTAGTCAGTCCACTCCCTGGCTGCTGACATATTCATTTCATTTATTCTTATGTACTCATTTAATAATGATCCATCTGTGCTTCCACATCTAGTCATACAAAGTGGAAAGATTAAAAGAGAGCAAAACAGAGACACAATATGGTGGAATATCAATATCTCCTTATATGTCTTTATAATGCTACTTGAATCAAAGATACTGATATACCAGTTAACTATTTTAAGACAGGCAATTTTTTACATCAAATTTCTATACTGAATTCTGAACAGAACACATTAAATTAATTTATTTTCGTTTATTAAAGATGGATGCTATAGATATCACTTCGATTTAAGAAAATTTTTACAATGGATACTCACTCATCAACTTCGCTAATATTATTGGGTGTGTAATAGCATTATGCAAGAGAGTTGAGGCAAATTGCTAAAACCTAACACTTCTCAAAATGAAAAAAAAGGTAATTCAGTTTGGGAAATGCCCATATTTCCTTTGAATTCATAGCACCCACTTGACTGAGTGGCTTGTGGAGAGCTCTGTTATTTGACGTGCCTGGTTATAGTTTTTAAGCAGTACCACACATCCGCTTTCCCTTGCGAAGGCCCATTTGTATCCTTTGTACAGCGATGTTCAACAGCAAAGAGCTAGAAAAACTAGAAATCACAAAGGACCACCAAATAATAAGAAACATTATCACAAAGGAATTTTCGAATCCTAATGTGGCTTTAACATGTGCCAGTTTAGCCAAGTGTCAACCGTATTACAAATGACATACATGAAACTAAGTTATTATCTAAGTTAGTAAACTTAATAACCTAGTTATAAACTAAGTTATAACTAGTTGTTATCACTAGCAGAAATGAATTTTATTTGTTCATTTCATTCAAACAATTTCTTCCTATTTTTTCCCCTCCCTTCTTATTTCTTTTCTCTCTTCTTTCTCTTATTTTCAGGTGCCGAAAAGTTATCAAAATATTTTTTTTCTACTGGTTCTGTGGCATCTAACCACTCTCCTTTTCAAACTTTGTAGATATTATTTATATACGCAAAGTATCTTGAAGAGGAGAAAACTGTGCTTTACCCTTTTCTCACAAGGGCCCTATTAGAGTAGAATCTGAGCTGTTATCTAGTTTGCTAAAACCACATCATCTGTGGGAAATTAGGCTATTTATTTTTTTATTGTACACCAAAGTTAAATCTACACAATCTTTACAGTATTTTTCTTTTAATTTTAAGATGTTGGTAACAACATATATATTAAACCTTTTCCAAAAATATCATAAAGTTGGATTAGTTGGTTACTTAATAATGGTATCTCATAATAATAGGATTATCTAGAGCAGTGGTATAGAACTCTAAACAACACAATTAAAATTGGAAACTCAAAATTTAACTAGGAGAATGAGACTGTTCAGGGTGGTAGGTAAGTATGCATTCATGCAGGCCATAAGAGCTTGTATAATTGTTAAACCCTGGGCCATAAAATGGGCGCTAAGCTATCAATTAAATGTGAATCTCTTATTTGTCAATCCATTAAAAATAATATATTTGCTCCGAAGAGAAGCAAGTAGTGTCTTCACACCTGGGTCTTATAAAGCAAATTATTTTGTGTGTAATAATAAAAATAATTCTCTCTTTCTCTCTTTCTCCTCTCTCTCTCTCTCTTCTCTCTTAACACACACACACACACACACACACACACACACCACACACACACACTAACTCTTGGGCATTGGAACTAATATGTATGTAAGCTTCAGAATGTTTTTCTACTAAGGTCACTGAGGATAATACCATTGTCAGATGAGGGGTGGGTTTATAGGACCTTGAGCAGGGAATACTACCAGTTGGGACTTGGAAAAGAAGCACAGTGAGGGATTATCCAACAGAGTTGAGAACATATGACAGAGACATGTTCTGAGCCAGCAGGTCTAGTGGCTGCTACTGGTTCCATTGTGGTCCACTCCAATTATACAAATTCGAATCATTTTTTCCCTGTAAGGAGGATTAACATTACCAAATCTCCAAAGATCCTAGTTCCCCAAAAGTGCTATCTTCAGATACAACCGCATTAGTTTTATGTGTGTACATTGATTTGCATTTACTTCATACCAAATTTAGGAAGGGCATTGGATACCTGACATGTATCCAGAGGCAAGTGACAAGAATGGAGGAGGTTTCTCAAATTATCATATCTGAGGAACATGTGACAGGCTTGGTGATATTGGAGAAGAAAAAGAAAACACTTAGTGAGTTCATGCTAACTATCTCTAAATATTTAATGACAGTCATGTTGAAGACTTTTCTGTATAATTTAGGAGGCCGGAAGGCGCAGAACTAGAACCACAAAACGGAAGAAGTAAGCAACAAGGACAGATATTTTAACAAATGTAGAAAAGGACCCCTCTAGTAATTAGAGTTTTTTTTTGAAAAATTAACATGAAGCTGCTTTTGAGAACTGCATAAGCACGCTGCCATTGGAAGCAAACGATTCAGAAGGTGGAAGGAACATTAATGAAAGATAGAGGCTCTTTCAGAGAAAATTGGAACAAGGGTAGCCTTTAAGGCCCTTTCCAGCTCCTCAGCACTTTGATTGGAAAAGTTAGAGATCTCTTTTTCTAGCTCTTGCTCTTGCCCTCATCCCTCCCTCTGCCATCTTCTTTCCCTTCTACTTTTCCGTCTCCTTCTTGTAGTTTACACATGAGAACCAAGGGGACTTGGGAAGAAATATGAGTGCTTTAGACCTCACTCCTGCCCCAGTGTTTGCCTCTCTCCACCCCCTCCATTCCCACTCATTGCTATGATAATCCATGTTTTCCCCCAGTCTAATAAAATGTGGGGGGGGGTGGGGACAAGTACAGCTTCAAGTCCTCTTTCTTTCCCTTCCACCAGCTCACCACCTTAAGCCACTTCTTATGTATAAATTCTGGAGTCATCATGGCATGCACCTATTTTTACCAACAGTAGCTTCCAAACTTGAGAGTAATGATTAGTCACTTTTAAGATAGAAATGAGTCACGTCTGAGTACACATCTCTATGTTTAACAAAGTCATGCTTCTTGTTAATGAGAAAATCATGATGGATATTTTGTGGTCCAAAGAATCTGTATCAAAGGAAGAAATGAACAGGAATCTCAGTGATGGATTATGCTAGGAACACTTCCTCTTATTCTCTCAGGAAGATAGGATACAGATTCTGGCCTGTGTTCTCTCTGGGCAAGATACTCAATGACTCTATAACTCCAAGCTTGAGGATGGCACCAAGGGAGCCCCTGAGAATATAAGCCTTCCCTTGGCTGGAACCAGTTTCTCCCTTTCCAGGCACACCCAGCCTGACTTTGTGGAAAGTAATTTTGTTCCCAGATAGTATCATTGTATTTTCTCTATAAAAATAAGTGGGGAGGCAGAGTCAAGATGGCGGTGTGGGAAGATGCAGAGTTAGCGTCTCCCCACAACCAGGGTTGCCTGCCGGCCCCTGGTGGGGGACTCTGACGCCCAAGGAGACAGGAAGAATCCCAGAGTGAACCAGTAGGACATAGGGGAGACTGAAGGGGGAGAAGTGGAGGCCAGACAGGATCAGCACCCCTGAGGCTGGGGAGATCAGGAGAGGCAGGTGGAAGGGACTGTCCTGGAAGAGCGGGAGAGGAGTGAAGGGCGATCACCTGGCCCACTTGGTCCGGGGAGCCTGCTGAGCTCCCAAAGCTGGCTCCCCACCTCCAAAGCCGCATCAAGGCCACGTGGGTCCTTGGGGGCATAGGAGGGAGGCCAAGGGGAGACCAGGAGAGGCAGGCGGGAGGGGCCCTGCCAGAGGAGCAAGAGAGGATGTGAAGGGCATTTGCCCCGGCCACTCAGGCTAGGGGAGCCTGTTGAGCTCCCAGGCCAGTCCCCTGCTCTCCAAGGCACACCCACCCCCTCCCGCCGCATTGGTCCTGGGGGCATAGGAGGAAGGCTGGGGAGATCAGGAGAGGCAGGTGGCAGGGGCCCTCCCAGACCCCAGACCCAGAGGAGCAGGAGAGGAGAGGAGGGCGTTTGCCTGGCCCACTCAAGCCCAGGAAGCCTGCTGGGCTCCCAGGTGAGGTCCCCTGCCCTCTGAGACCAGGGGTGGGGGGCACGCCTGAACCCCTTCTGGTCCTTGAGACCTAAACCCCATCCCCCACCAGCCCTCAGGACCTTTTCCAGCCCTGTGGGTCCTGAGCATTGGCCCCACCCACTGCCCAAGCCTCGCCCAATGCTTAGGCCCCGCCCTCCACAGCCAAGGCCTTCCCCCAACCACCTGCCCTTTTTTATTTTCTTTTTTTCTCTTTCCCTCCTCCTCTTTTTTACTATTGTGGTACTGATGTACCTTCCAGCTGTTGATTCATCTATATTTTTATTTTTACATTCTTTCTAACATATCTGTTAGTTTCCTAGTCTAATTTTATTTTTTACTTTATCATTGTTCTCTTTTTTTTTTTTTTTTGCCACCTCACATGGCTTGCGGGATCTTGATTCATGAGCCTGGGGTCAGGCAGAAGCTCCTGCGGTGGGAGCTCCAAGTCCAAACCACTGGACAGAGAACCTCAGAACCCAGGGAATATTAATCGGAGTGAGGTTTTACAGAGGTCCTCATCTCAGCACCAAGACCCAGCTCTACCCAATAGCCTACAAACTCCAGTGTTGGAAGCCTCAGACCAAACAACCAGTAAAACAGGAACACAATCCCACTCATAAAAAAGAAAATGAGATGGCAAAAAATATGTCATAGATGAAGGAGCAAGGTAAAAACCTACAAGACCAAATAAATGAAGAGGAAATAGGCAATCTACCTGAAAAGAATTCAGTAGTAATGGTAGTAAAGATGATACAGAATCTCAGAAATAGAATGGAAGCATGGATGAGAAAAATACAAGAAATGGTTTAACAAAGATCTAGAAGAACTAAAGAACAAACAAACAGAGATGAACAACACAATAACTGAAATTAAAAATACACTAGAAGGACTCAATAACAGAATAACTGAGGCAGAAGAATGAAATAAGTGAGCTGGAAGACAAAATGGTTGGAAAATAACTGCCAAGGAGCAGAATAAAGAAAAAAGAATGAAAAGAATTGAAGGGACAATCTCAGAGACCTCTGGGAAAACACTAAATGCACAACATTTGCATTATAGTGGTCCCAGAAGAAGAAGAGAAAAAGAAAGGGTCTGAGAAAATATTTGAAGAGATTATAGTGGAAAACTTCCCTAACATAGGAAAGGAAATAGTCAATCAAATCCAGGAAGCACAGAGAGTACCATACAGGATAAACCCAAAAAGAAACATGCCAAGACACATGTTAATCAAACTATCAAACATCAAATACAACAAAAAAATATTAAAAGCAGCAAGGGAAAAGCAAAAAATAACATACAAAGGAATTCACATAAGGTTATCAGCTGATTTTTCAGTGGAAACTCTGCAGACCAGAATGGAGTGGCAGGATATACTTTAAGTGATGAAAGAGAAAAACCTACAACCAAGATTACTCTACCCAGCAAGGATCTCATTCAGATTTGACAGAGAAGTCAAAAGCATTTCAGACAAACAAAAGCTAAGAGAATTCAGCACCACCAAACCAGCTCTACAACAAATGCTAAAGAAACTTCTCTGAGGGAAACACAAGAGAAGAAAAAGACCCACAAAAACAAACCCAAAACAATTAAGAAAATGGTAATAGGAACATAAATATCGATAATAACCTTGAATGTAGATGGGCTAAGTGCCCCAACCAAAATACACAGATTGGCTGAATGGATCCAAAAACAAGACCCATCTATATGCTGTCTACAAGAGACCCACTTGAGACCTAGGGAAACATACAGACTGAAAGTGAGGGGATGGAAAAAGATATTCCATGCAAATGGAAATCAAAAGGAAGCTGGAGTAGCAATACTCATATCAGATAAAATAAACTTTAAAATAAAGACTGTTACAAGAGATAAGGAGGGACACTACATAATGATCAAAGGATCAATCCAAGAAGATATAACAATTATAAATGTTTATGCACCCAACATAGGAGCACCTCAATACATAAGGCAAATGCTAGCAACCACAAAATGAGAAATTGACAGTAACACAATAACAGTAGGGGACTTTAACACCCCACTTACACCAATGGACAGATCATCCAAACAGAAAATAAATAAGGAAACACAAGCTTTAAATGACACAATAGACCAGATAGATTTAACTGATATTTATAGAACATTCCACCCAAAAGTGGCAGAATACACTTTCTTCTCAAGTGCACACAGAACATTCTCCAGGATAGATCACATCTTGGGTCACAAATCAAGCCCGGGAAAATTTAAGAAAATTGAAATCGTATCCAGCATCTTTTCTGACCACAACACTATGAGATTGGAAATCAATTACAGGAAAAAACTGTAAAAAAACACGAATACTTGGAGGCTAAACAGTGTGCTACTAAATAACCAAGAGATCACTGAAGAAATCAAAGAAGACATAAAAAATTACACAGAAACAAATGACAATGAAAGCACTGTGACCCAAAACCTGTGGGATGCAGCAAAAGCATTTCTAAGAGGGAAGTTTATAGCAATTCAATCTCACCTCAGGAAACAAGAAAAATCTCAAATAAACAACCTAACCCTACACTTAAAACAACTAGAGAAAGAAGAAAAAAGAAAACCCAAAGTCAGCAGAAGGAAAGAAATCATAGAGATCACAGCAGAAATAAGTGAAATAGAAATGAAGAAAACAATAGCAAAAATCAATAAAACGAAAAGCTGGTTCTTTGAGAAGATAAACAAAATTGATAAACCCTTAGCCAGACTCATCAAGAAAAAAAGGGAGAAGATGCAAATCAATAAAATTGGAAATGAAAAAGGAGAAATCCCAACTGACACTGCAGAAATACAAAGGATTATGAGAGACTGCTACAAACAACTATATGCCAATAAAATGGACAACCACGAAGAAATGGACAAATTCTTGGAAAGGTACAATTTTCCAAGACTGAACCAGGAAGAATTAGAAAATATAAACAGACCAATCACAAGTAATGAAATTGAAACTGTAATTTAAAATCTTCCAACAAACAAAAGTCCAGGACCAGATGGCTTCACAGGCGAATTCTGTCAAACATTTAGAGAAGAGCTAACACCGATCTTCTCAAACTCTTCCAAAAAATTCCAGAGGGAGAAACACTCCCAAACTCATTCTACGAAGCCACTATCACCCTGATACCAAAAGCAGACACAGATATCACAAAAAAAAGAAAATTACAGACCAATATCACTGATGAACATAGATGCAAAACTCCTGAACAAAATACTTGCAAACAGAATCCCACAGCATATTAAAAAGATCACACACCATGATCAACTGGGATTTATCCCAGGGATGCAAGGATTCTTCAGTATGCACAAATCAATCGGTGTGATACACCACATTAACAAATTAAGGAATAAAAACCATATGATCATCTCAATAGATGCAGAAAAAGCTTTTGACAAAATTCAACACGCATTTATGATAAAAACTCTCCAGAAAATTGGCATAGAGGGAAACTACCTCAACGTAATAAAGGCCATATATGACAAATCCACAGTAAGCATCATACTCAATGGTGAAAAACTGAAAGCATTTCCCCGAAGGTCAGGAACAAGACAAGGATGTCCACTCTCACCACTCTTATTTAACATAGTTTTGGAAGTCCTAGCCACAGCACTAAGAGAAGAAAAAGAAATAAAAGGAATACAAATTGGAAAAGAGGAAGTAAAACTGTCACTGTTTGCCAATGACATGATACTATCCATAGAAAATCCTAAAGATGCCACCAGAAAACTACTAGAACTAATCAATGAATTTGGTAAGGTTGCAGGATATAAAATTAATGCACAGAAATCTCTGGCATTCCTATACACCAACAAAGAAAAATCAGAAAGAGAAATGAAGGAAACATTCCCATTTACCATTGCAACAAAAAAGATAAAATACCTAGGAATAAACCTGCCTAAGGAGGCGAAAGACTTGTACTCAGAAAACTATAAAACACTGATGAAAGAAATCGAAGATGACATAAACAGATGGAGAAATATACCATGTTCTTGGATTGGAAGAATCAACATTGTGAAAATGACTATACTACCCAAAGCAATCTACAGCTTCAATGCAATCCCTATCAAACTACCAATGGCATTCTTCACAGAATTAGAACAAAAAACCTTACAATTCATATGGAAACACAAAAGACCCTGAAGAGCCAAAGCAACCTTGAGAAAGAAAAACAGAGTTGGAGGAATCAGGCTCCCCGACTTCAAACTATACCACAAAGCTACAGTAATCAAGACAGTATGGTACTGGCACTAAAACAGAAATATAGATCAATGGTACAGGATAGAATGCCCAGAGATAAACCCACACACATATGGGCACCTAATTTATGACAAAGGAGGCAAGAACATACAATGGAGAAAAGACAGTCTCTTCAATAAGTGGTGCTGGGAAAACTGGACAGCTACATGTAAAAGAATGAAATTAGAACACTCCCTAACACCATACACAAAAATAAACTCCAAATGGATTAAAGACTTAAATGTAAGACCAGACACTATTAAACTTTTAGAGGGAAGCATAGGAAAAACACTCTTTGACATAAACCACAGCAAGATCTTTTTTGACCCACCTCCTAGAGTAACAGAAATAAAAACAAAAATAAACAAATGGGACTTAATTAAACTTAAAGCTTTTGCACAGCAAAGGAAACCATAAACAAGACAAAAAGACAACCCTCACAATGGGAGAAAATATTTGCAAATGAAACAACAGACAAAGGATTAAAAATATACAAACAGCTCATGGAGCTCAGTATCAAAAAAAAGAAACAATCCAGTTAAAAAATGGGTGGAAGACCTAAATAGTCATTTCACCAAGGAAGACATACAGATAGCCAAGAGGCACATGAAAAGATGCTCAACATCACTAATTATTAGAGAAATGCAAATCAAAACTGCAATGAGGTATCACCTCATGCCGGTCAGGATGGGCATTATCAAAAAAGCTAGAAACAATAAATGCTGGAAAGGGTGTGGTGAAAAGGGAACCCTCCTACACTGTTGGTGGGAATGTAAATTGATACAACCACTATGGAAAACAGTATGGAGGTTCCTTAAAAAACTAAAAATGGAACTACCATATGACCCAGCAATCCCACTACTGGGCATATACCCTGAGAAAACCATAATTCAAAAAACATGCACCACAATGTTCATCGCAGCACTATTTACAATACCCAGGATATGGAAGCAACCTAAATGTCCATCGACAGATGAATGGATAAAGAAGATGTGGCACATACATACAATGGAATATTACTCAGCCATAAAAAGCAATGAAACTGAGTTATTTGTGGTGAGGTGGATGGACCTACAGTCTGTCATACAGAATGAAGTAAATCAGAAAGAGAAAAACAAATACCATATGCTAACGCATATATATGGAATCTAAAAAAAAATATTAAAAATGGTACTGATGAACCTAGTTGCAGGGCAGGAATAAAGAGGTAAACATAGAGAATGGACTTGATGACATGGGGTGGGAGGGCGAAGCTGGCGCGAAGTGAGAGTAGCCTCGACATATATACACTACCGAATGTAAAATAGTTGGCTGGTGGGAAGCAGCAGCATAGCACAGGAAGATCCACTTGGTGCTTTGTGATGACCTAGAGGGGTGGGATAGGGAGGATGGGAGGGAGGCTCAAGAGGGAGGGGATACAGGGACATGTGTATGCATATGGCTGATTCGCTTTGTTGTGCAACAGAAACTAACATGGTATTGTGAAGCAATTATACTCCAATAAAGATCTATTTAAAAAAAAAATAAGTGGAATGAGTGATGATTAGGAACCTTGAAAAGTGTAACTTTTTCTTGAATTGCCATCATTGAGTATCCATTGCCCTAACAGTTCTCAAACCAAGCCCTGTAGTTTTCACAGATGATTCGCAACTAAATAAGGTTTGGAAATACTTCACATTCTATTTTTCTTGGAGAGTCAAAATGCACATTAATATATTAAAAACCCTGAGAAATCCTGCAGGAAGGAAAATTGTTTTAATATGTTTAAACTAACATTTCCTCAACTTATTTGGCCACGCAAAACCCTTTTTTCAAAGACCATTAGTGGTACAGGACACCATTCCTCTGCTGGATATAGATGAGAAATGCTACATTATAACAAACCAAAGCTGGTACAGCATACATATAGCCCAGTACCTGACCTTAAATAGCACCCAACAGTCATCTTAACTAAATCTTTTATCCTGCATCTACCTGGCTGACAAAGTTAAGGATAACAATGACCAATTGTGTTGAATATTTGGGCCAAATAATCTCCTTTCCCCAACATATAGAATATATGAGGTAATATTGGGAAGATTTTTTACCTTTTAAGAAAATTAAAATTTCAAATTATAAAGCAGTAAGACAAGAATTTACATAGGACACCTAAGTTAGTGCATCTTCCTTGCTCCATCTCTCATGGGGGCAGTCAGCACAGAGATTTAAAGTGGAGATATTGTGACCAATTATATAGTTTGTAAGTCTATTGGAAGTGTCATCTATAGTTTGGGGGTTGTCCCCTGCTGATATTGTAGAACAATTAGGCCTTTCTACCACAAGTTCATGCAAAGCCTGAGAAAAAGTATCTATTTTAAAAAATACCATGTGGTTCTTTGTTTTCCTACACCCACTTACTTGAATTTTCCACTTACTGTGTATATTGTGGGAAATTTCTGGTTTTTCTCTGCTTTACTCATCAAAGTGTTATTTTTAGAGATAATTTAGAACTCTCAGATGCCCAGAAAATCTATTTTCAGCTCTATTTTACAGAAGAGTCAAAAGTTTCATATAGTTAAGTGTAAATGAAATTAAGCACTCAAAATGTAAGAGAGTCTAATTTGAAACACAGATTCTCCAAGTTATGAATATGTTCCAAGGTTGGCAGAATATATGATCACATCTCTAAGGATTGCCATTTATACTCCAACACAGGCAGAGGTGAATTAATGCCTTTTTAGCCTGATAGCTAATAAATTGCTTTAGGTGAGGACATTTTGAATGAGTTCAATTTTATGGTGAGCTTACTAGTCACACTGATAAGCTGACAGTTCCATAGACTACAGAACTTTCCGTCCTCTCCTTATGGAAATCCAGGGACATAGGCCTGGAAATAGGAATGCAGAATTTAGTAATATGGACTGGCATGTTAGAGTAAATATTTGGAGGACTCAGTAGTTGCAGATACCACTTATTAAGCAATTACCTAGTGTTAGGTGCTGTGCTAAGCATAATATTAATAACAACAGCTAATATTCAAAGCATGCTTATTCTGTACTGGGCACTATGATGAACACTTTACGTGCATTTTCTCTATTGATCCTTACAATTATAAACACGGACGAGCCTCATTTAAGATGAAGAAACTGAGACAAAAACCAGAAATTTTCCAGTCACATGGTTAGTCTAGATGGATTAATAGCTGAGTCCAGAGGAATTAATTCCTTATTGTGTCAAGCTACTTGTTTTCTCCTTGGCTATCCTTGGCATCTTCCTTTTTATTCCTGAAAGGTGAACCAGTGCCTCTCCTGTCTCAGTCTGTTTTGGCTGCTATAACAAAATACCATGGACTTATAAACAACAGGAATTTATTTCTCACAGTCCTGGAGGCTGGAAGTGTGAGGTCAGGAAGCCAGCATGATTGGGTGAGGGCCCTCTTCTGGGAAGCAGACTTCTTATTGTCATATAGTGGAAGGGGCCAGGGATCTCTCTGGAGCCTCATTCATAAGGCACTAATCCCATTCATGACGGCTCCACCTTCATGATTTTCAGCACCTCCCAAAGGTCCCAACTCCCAACATCATCACCTTTAGGGGCTAGGATTTCAACATATGAATTTTGTGGGCACTCAGACATTCAGACCATAGCACGTCTCATCCTTCCTTGCACTGGTAGCCTTAGTCTTTCAGGCTACAGAACTCTTGAAGTTCAAAGAATAGTACTTGAGTTCTAACAAGTGCCATGAAAACAGATATGACCCAATTCTTTAAGCTTCAGGGAGAATTAGTCCAAATTTCATTACAAAGTTCTTTAATTTTTTTCTGAGGATCTTGGGAGTGAGGCTGTTTTATTTATCTATTGCAGCATAATAAATTTTCCCAAAATTAGTGGCTTAAAACAATAATAATTATTGATTATTTCCCAGACTTTCTTTGAGTCAGTTAGGACACGGTGGAGATGGCCTGACTCTGCTGCACAATGTCTGGACTCTATGCTGGAAAATGGGAAGATTGAAAACAGGAATCATCAGGCTTGTATGCCCACAGTTTTAAGAGTTGATGCTTGCTGGTTGCTTAGCTGAGGCTGTTGGTCAGAATATACCCACACATGGCCTTTCCATGGTGCACGAGCTTCCTTCCAAAATGGTGGTGTGGTTCTAAGGGAGACCCCCTGTGAGAAAGCAAGAGCCAGATGGAAGCCATATTGCCTTTTTGGACCTAGCCTCAGAAGTCATGCGGCATTCCTTCCCCCGTGTTCTAGTGGGTGAGGCATTTATAAGGATCTACCAGGTTCAAGGAGAAGGAACACAGACTCCATTTCTTGATGGATATGTATTAACATCACATTGTAAAAAGAGCATGAGGGATGAGGTATATGTTGGTGTGGACTTCTTTGCAAAGTAACTCGCAACAGGAAGCAAGAATGAGAAATGTAAAAATTTTCCAAGTCACTGATGACCCTTAGCTCCTGCTTTTACTGAGTTAGTTCCACTAATAAATTGTCTGTTTTTTATGTCCTCTCTCTGTTCTCTACCACATACAATAAGACTTGAAATCAAGCCTGCTTCCATAATTTACACACACAAAGAAATACACTCCCTACCAAATAAACACTCACAAGCAAAAACACTCATTAAAGTATTTTCTGTGAAGCAGACTTGACTGAGGCTTGCAGCAATGGATGGTATTTACATTGCAGCCAAACAACTTAAAATAGAATATTGGAAAACCCTAATATGAAAAGCCCTCTGGATCCTTTCCTATGTTCCAGGGCTCTCCTCCCTGGTTTCCTCTGTTTTCTTCTCTATCCCTTCTCTCTCAGGAGTAATAACTTTAAATGCCTTCCATTTTCTTATAAAAATTAATTCACATTAGCTCCGCTGAATCTGCATACCCTATACTCAGCACATAGACTCTCTCTTGTGTACAAAGACCCACTAGTGTATTCTGCTAAACCACACAGGCCATCTAAATCTAAGCCTCACCCTTGCTCCCTCCTCCACCTCTTTCTGCAAAAGGAAAAGCGAAGAGATTTAGTCCTTCATTTGTATGAATTATTCCCTGTTTCCACCCCGAGCTTCTCCATGGAAAAGGCAGAAGTTGCTACATTCATTTGTGGTTTTAAATAACATTTTCCCCCTCTGCATTGCACTAGCGTGCATTGAATTGCAGCCAGCACTATCCACTTAAGTTTTCCATCTCTAATTTCCAGAACATTCAGGGAAAGTTTCAGCCTCAGACTTTATGAATATGCTTCAGAACAGATCTTCTGAGGCAGAAATCACCATTCAATCAAGAGAGAGCCTCCAAGTCCCCATTTATAATGAAACCAAATAGGTAAACTCCACTTTTGTCCTCTCTCCTATAGCACAATTCTGGGTTTGCTTGGGTTCCCTTTCCAAAGTCTATCCTTTGATCTTAGGAACTTTTAGAATTAGATTGACTCAGGAGAGGAAATATCTAAATACGATGGAGATGCTCTCTGACTAGTTCCTAAATAGCCAGATTCTGGAAGAACATTGCTTCCCATATGGCAACTATAATACAAATTCCAACTATTTTCTCCATAGTCATGTCCTCACTACTCCCATAACCCTCTTCTTAGCAAATCCACCCAAACCCTCTCCTCTCCATTCCCACAGCCCTGCTGAGAGGGAGTGCACCACATGATTCCACACACTTGCCTACAGAGAAATGGATTATGGTGGACGACTGGCTCAAACTCATCCAATCACATGGTTTTCCTAGGACAATGGGATAGGACTAAAGGATAGTAGCTAACATAGTCTGAGCAAAGCAGAGCAAACCTCTCAGCAACAACGGGGCACAAAGCAGATGCTGACAAATTTGACATGGATGCAAACCATTTGGCTTCCAGAACTGGAGAAAGAAATCTAGTTCCCCAAAGCCATCTAGTTCCTGCTTCCACCCCCTTGAGGGGTCTGACTCTTCCTCTCGCCCCTGGGTTGGCTGAGATATCCCCAAAATGAAACAATAAGCTGACCCTTATTGCTTCAATCACTTTGTAACCAAGCGAACAGATTATTCTACACGGAATATGAGAAAGAAAATGGGGAGATATTTTTATTTTCATTAATTTACTTACCTACTGTCTTCTGGGCATATATATTGTAAGTAGTGAAGAATTATAAATCAAGGAGTTTCAGTAAAGTATGGTTGATGTTCCTCTCTGGTACTCTAGGACTGTTAAAAGGATAGAACATACTTTAATACTGAATGAAATGCCATTGTGAACTTATCCTAGGTAATCAAAGAAATTTCTCAAGAAATGGTATGCTACTGAAGTATCTCTAAAGATATTTTGCATGAACTAACCCTTAGACAGTGAACTTTATTTAAGGAGGCTCCATAGCAGGGCTTTGCAAGATGCTAAAGAATATGCTACTCGACAGTTTTCTCAAGAAATCTCTATCAGCTCCTTAGGGTGAGCAACACAGCAAAAACAAACAAGCAAACAAATAAAAACAACCTTGTAAAGCATTTCTGAGAAATGTGTGCCCATTTCAAGAAATGGAGTCAAATGCATTAGTAAATTAAGAAATGTAATGGATTTGGGGAAAGCCTAAGTCACAATTGGAGTTGGACTCTGTATGAAGCTGCATGTATAATTCTTTATGTAAGGAATTCCTACCTCTGACTGACAATGGGCCATGTAACGCGCAAACAGGACATGGTTCAGAGGAAAGGAAGTAGGCTCTACACTCACTAACTGTTAAGCAAGCTATTTAAGCTCACTGAGCCTGTTTCCTCATTTGTAACATGAGGATAACAGCATTATTTACTTCAGGGGGATATTGTGAGGGTTTAACAATACAGTGCACGTAAAGCACTTGGCACATGCGTTGATGTGCTCAATAAATCTCATAATACTTGTATAGTAGTTGTTATCTTCATGATTACAACTCTATCTGGAAATTCTGGTGCAATTTTCCTGGTATACGGAGAGCCTGATGTGCTGGCTGGAGACTGGCAAGCAACTTGCCTCTCCTCACCCAGACCACTCAGTTTCTGATGTGTGTTTGTATGTGTGTATGTATGTGCTTGCACACACGCTAAATTGATCCGTGCTAAATCCTGTAGTTTCTGCATCAGGCTTCAGTTTCTTTGGCTTTCTTTAGCTTGCTTTATTCATGGGCAAAACAGAAAAACTGTTTTGATATTTTGCTGTCTAACCTTTAAAATTACGCACAAAACAATCATATTCCTGGACCTCCCTTAGGCTATTTGTCTCAGTTATCAGCCTCTCACGTGAGCCCTCACACAGGCAATCAGATGACAATTAGACTAGACGGGAAAAAGTGACCCAACCAGCTAGCAGAATATTTTTGGAGCCTTGCCATACTTTAACTATGTCCCTGACAGTTTTGGAACTTTGACAGTCTTAAGTCATGCACCTTGCCCTCAATATGTTTACTTTTTCTTTTTTAGATTACTCAAAGTAATACAGTCAGCAGTTTTGGACTTAAAAACCGAGGTTAAAACATTTTTTGTTGCTAAATACCACTAGCATACATGTTTTGGTTAATGTGCAACTATAGTGAAGCATCATTTCATTTATTCCTGAGTGTCCCGCCTCTCTTACACTCCCACTTTCCCATTTAAAGAAAAATGTGTGCGTGTTTACATCACATAGTACACAATTCGAATTGTATAATAGGTCATACAATTAAAAGTGAGCTACACCGTTCCCTCTCAGAGGCAATCACTGTTAGTTTCTTGTGATAAACATATACTTAAGCACACAAAATGTAGCATACATAGATATTCTCAGCTAAATTTCCTGGAGAGAATTAATCTCTCAAACCCTAAGGCATCAGTTGTATGTGATAAATTAACTTTTCTCCTTGGCATCAGGATGGGTATTATGTACCATTCTTGGGAGAATTGAAGAAATAATTACAAATAATTTTCTGTGTGCTGTGGTTCAGATGAGGAACTCTAGTTGAGAAATGCTTTCACTTAACAATCTAGCTTGCAGATTATATACATGGATACATGTAGAGCTGCTGCCTTCCTCCTACACATCCTCCTACTCATCCTCATCCATTTCCATGTTCTTCCTCTTTTACTTTTTTTTACTGAGGTATAACATAAATTGGAAAGTGTGTAAAGTGTGTCAATCTTAAGTATATAGCATGAAGAGTTTTGTATATGTGTACACCCATGTAAACACCATTCAGATCATGATATAGAGCATTTTCATCACTTTAAAATGTTCCTCATGCCCCCAGAATCAACCTCTAGTCTCATGTCAGTCACTACAATTAGTTCTGCCTGTTTTGAAACTTCATATAAATGAAACCGTATTTGTATTTTCCTTCTTTCCTTCAACACATCAGAGAGATTTTCCAAGTTGTTGTGTATATCAGCTATTATTTTTATTGCCCAGTATTATTCCATTTTATGAATAGATTCGCCTGTTGATGGACATCTGGATTGTTTCCAGTTTGGGGACATTTTGAATAAACCTGCTAGGGACAGACTTACACATGTATTTTGGTGGCTACAGGCACTCATTTCTCTTGGGGATATACCTGGGAGAAGACTGGGTCATAAGGTAGCCCTATGTTTAGCTTTAGTAAACATTACCAAACAGTTTTCCAAAGTGGTTGTTCCAACTTTGTTCATTCTTTTTAACAGATGAATAGTGTTATATGATTTTTCCATGATGTCTTTAAACTAGCCCACTCTTAATAGATATATAAGTTGTTTCCAAACATTTGCTATTACAAAATGTGTTTCAAATATTGTACTTTTACATAAATCATCTTTACAAATACAAGTTTATCTATAAGAAAAAGTGTAAGAGGTGAATTTGCTGGATTCAAGGATTTGTGCATTTTTAATTTTAGTAAATATGAACAAATTGTCTCCAAAGTGTTTCAGCTAGTGGATATACCTACTGGCAATATTGGACACTGTCTCACCTCATACTCCAGGCACAGTATATCATAAAATGTTTTGAACTTCTCTGTCCAACAGGTATAAATTATATTTATTTGTGGTATTAATTTGAATGTCTCTTATGATAAGTGATATTGAGTATCTTTTGTAAGTTTAAAAAGCATTAGTATTTCCTCGTCTGTGACTTCTTTTAAAATATACTTTACCAATTATTCTTTGGGGTTGTTGGTCTTTTATTGATTTAGGGGAGCTCTCTTTACACTAAAGAAATTGGTCCTTTCTCTGTGATATGAGTTGCAAATATTCTTCCCCAGCTTGTTGCTTGTCTACTACCTCTGTTAATAATTGAAAGAGTAATTTGAAATATCCTTTACATCAGGTTTCTAAAGCATATTTTACAAAGCCTTAGTCTGCCCTTTCTTCCGCCACCCACAAGATGGGTCTTGATGTTATTAGTGAGTAAAAAGTTTATTCTCATGTATGCTCTAAATGCATTCTCTGGATTATTAGAAATAATCTTGCCCTAATGCACACTCCAGAGAATTGAAAGTAAGCCTGCTTATAAAAAAGCAATTGGCAGACACACAGAACATGAGTATGGCTGCTAGCTTAACAATTTTCTCAAGAAAGCAAAAGACAAGTTGCATTCTTAGTAAGATTCTGTGTTAGGGTTATTTGTTCAGCTTTGAAAAGTGTTTATATGTGGTAATCAGATGCCTCATGCTTCCCTAGGGCAGTCCACAAGTCAGAGAGAGATTGGCAGGCACGGCACACTGTTCCCAAATCCTTGGTCAACTTGGAGTATCTCATAAAATGTCCTCAAAATGAGGCGTATTCTAAATAGCGATATCACTGAGATGCTTAAAACAATTAGTCTCATTCTTCAGGATGATTTCTCCTCACGCACTGAACTCTTCCATTAAAATCACAGTGTTATAACCTAACATTCAGTCACTTTCTTCTCCATTAGATTCTTTGCGGCCAAGTACCACTTTTACTATTTGTATCAGCTTCCTATTGCCTCCATAACAAGCTGCCACACATTTAGCAATTAAAACAACACCCATTTTTAAAAATCTCATAGTTCTGCAGGTTAAAAGCCCAGGTCACCATAGCTTGGCTGAATCCTCTGCTTAGTGTTGTAAGACAGAAATCAGGGGGTCAGCAAGGCTGTGTTTTTTTCCGGAGGCTCTGGAGGTGAATCAGTTTCCAAGCTCATTCAGGTGGCTGGCAGAATTCAGTTCCTTGAGACTGTAGAGCTGAGGCTCCTGTTTCCTTGCTGGCTGTCAGCCAGGAGCTCCTCTCAGCTCCTTAAGGCCACCTGCCTTCCTGTTTTATTGCCCCCGCACACCGCTCGGTTTTCAAACCCTCACCACAGCACTGGCTCATTCTCACATTTGGAATCTCTCTGAATTCCCCCTTCTGTGACATCTTGCTGCAGCTAAAAGAGGTTCTCTGCTTTTAAAGGCCTATGTGACTAGGTGGACACAACTGGATAATCTAAAATCATCTTCCCTTTTAAGGTCTGTAACTTTAATTACGTCTGCAAAGTCCCTTTTGCCACGTAAGATCACATATTCAGAGATTTTGGGGGTAGGACACAGGCATCTTTGGGAGGCCATTAAGATGCCTACTGTACCTATTTTTTTTTTTCTTCCTCTCTCCCTCCTTCCCTCTTTATTTCTCTCTTTCCTCCTCTTTCTTCTTTATTCACAGCATCTAGCACAATGCTGAATTTGTAATGTAAGGAGAATGAACATTGATGAGTTGAATGATCTTTTTAGAGTTCTTCATCTTGAGGCTTTAGTCTAAATTCTCAGAATGTATATTTAATCCAGAATTTGTCGGGTGGTTTATGAACCGCCAGAAGATCAGAGTAGAAAAAACACAAGGGGCTTCTCATCACCTTTCTCCTGCAACCTCGGATGAAGGGCCTGTCTGGTCCAAGAGTGTGACTTTGTGTTTCTTAGTCTGAGGAAACACTTGGGGTTGTCCTAAGCACCTCAGGGCTGCTGTGCCATGCAGGGCTCTGGGGACAGAACAGGTAAAACTCTGTGATGACACAAGCCAAATTTGGACCCGCCGGGGTTTTTAGAAAAACAGAGAAGAATATTAGGCACTCGATAGAAGGCAATCTGTTTTGGAACAAAGAAATACTGTGGTAGAGGAAGAACTTTAGATCACTGTAACCTTATCTTTGGTTCTGGGCTCTTCTTGGCAGAAAGCAGAGACATCTTTGCATGAGAATTTTGATCACAATCTACCCAGAGGCAACTGAGAAAGACAAATTCTCACCGTTCCCCAGCAAATTTCACTAAAGATAAATCCTTATGGTTAAATATTCTCAGTGGAATAAACATCTCCAAATTTCTTGAGCAAAGAGATTTTGACTAATACTTTAGCTCCGACTGCTTGGTTTGAGTGAAATAAAAGCACTCTATCATTATTGGTTTTTTGCAATGGTCAAGGACTAATTAGTTACCTTCAAATACTATTTATTATATTTGTTTTAGAGAGTTAGATATTTACTAGAGTTTTTATGTATGTTTACAACTCAGTCTCCCCTTAGGCTGTACCTTCCTTGAGCAAAGGATTCATCTTTAATCCAAGGACATAGTACAGTGTTGGGCATATAATAGTTCCCTAATTTTTAAAAAATAAAGGCTCAGAGAATCAAATGAAAGTTATTTGCACTGTAACTTGCACAGTTGGATCTGTTGGATCCCTAAACCAGAGACATATGGATGATGTATAAACATAATTAATAGTTGAAAGAAAATGTGTTTATGTGCAGTAAAATTCTGGAATTATCAATACTATGTTGACTTTAGTTGAATACAGATAAACATGGAACCTAAAATAGATCATCTGAATATCATTACTCTGCTACTGAAGAGAAACTAAGCAGCAGTAACCATTAGTAACAAGATAACATTACCTAATCCAAAACTGCCATGCTATGAAACTCAACATCATTTGTATTATACCTCCATGATTAATAACATGTAATAAGAAAGATTCATGAAAAGGAACATTTCAGGAAAATAACATCTTTCAAGTTGAGTCAAAAGTTATTCCAGTTACGTTCTTCATGGGAAACAAAGCAACCCCCTACTCAGAGGGTATGATTATAGTTCCCATAAAGAACCAGAGACATCCGTGTCAGTGTTTAGTGAGAAGCTGGATGAGATGACTTGGTTTTGCAGCTCTCAGGCCTTACACCTGTTCCTTTATGTGGGACCAGACTAAGTATGCTCACCAAGTGCATAAAGAAGTTCTCCCAAACCAAATGATGATTTGCTTATGGCAGCTGAACTTCCAGACTTTCAGAAACTAGAATATTTCTTAGGTAGAAATGAGATTGCCCTTTAAAATAAAGCTTTGCATATTAATGGTGGACATCTCAGAATCATTTCTAAAATTTAGTGAAACAAGCACTGACAAAAATGACAAAAGAAGAGTATTTCAAAACTACTGAAAAATTAAAAAAAAAAAACCTTCCATCCTGTCATTTCTGATTGCTTATCAGGAATGCAAAAGTGAGGAAGTGAGCAAATAGAGTGTGACTGAGATAATAATTTTACAAATCATCACAGTTTGAGGGCAACTAAAGAATTTCATTTAAACAGAAGACCACACTTATAGATTTTCATACAATAATTCCATTCTAAGCTTTAAAGTCAAAGGATTTTAGAGTGTTAGAACTGGAAGGGATTTGGAGAAATTTCCAGTCCTCTTCCATTGTCTTATAGATCATGGAATTCCAGTAAGTCAATTTCCTCTAAAACTTTTTCTAATTACAGTTTCTTATAGTGGCATTTATAACAACCTATAAACTAAGCTATTTTAACAGCTGATATATATTTTTAAATCATTCTGTAATCACGATTCTTTTGCTTCAGTTTTTTAGCTAAAACTGTGGTCATGAAGAATGTTCTTAAGGATTTTGATATAATTTTTGGTTTATATTAGAAGGATAGGGAAATACTAAATTTTGATGGCACAATAAAATCCTGCCTCTAAATTTTCTATTGGATGTGTAATATATATGGAATATATAAATGTTCAATTGTTTTATAGATATATAGATATATATATATATATATATATGTACATATTACATATACACATAAAAGAATATGAAGCATCTGGTCAGACAGTCCTGCTTTCAAATGCTATCTCTGTCATTTAGTAACTGTGTGTGATCTCAGGCAATTATTTACTCAGTAATCCCAGATCTGTTAAAATGAGTTTTAAAATGCCTAACTCAAAGAATTTTGTGAAGTTTAAGGGGGATTATGCAGGTGAATGTGCCTAACACAATACCTCTCAAAACATATCAGCTCAGGGCTTCCTTGGTGGTGCAGTGGTTAAGAATCTGCCTGCCAATGCAGGGGACACGGCTTTGAACCCTGGTCCGGGAAGATCCCACATGCAGCGGAGCAACTAAGCCCGCACACCACAACTACTGAGCCTGCGCTCTAGAGCCCGTGAGCCACAGCTACTGAGCCCACGTGCTGCAACTACTGAAGCCCACGCTCCTAGAGCCTGTGCTCTGCAACAAGAGAAGCCACCGCAATGAGAAGCCCGTGCACCGCAACGAAGAGTAGCCCCCGCTCACCGCAACTAGAGAAAGCCCGCGCGTAGCAACCAAGACCCAACGCAGCCAAAAATAAAATAAATAAATAAATTTTTTTTTTTTTTTTTATAAAGTAGGCTATTTAATTTTATTTATTTATTTTTGGCTGTGCTGGGTCTTCGGTTCGTGCGAGGGCTTTCTCTAGTTGCGGCAAGTGGGGGCCACTCTTCATCGCGGTGCGCGGCCCCTCCCGTTGCGGGGCACAGGCTCCAGACGCGCAGGCTCAGTAATTGTGGCTCACGGGCCCAGCCGCTCCGCGGCATGTGGGATCTTCCCAGACCAGGGCTCGAACCCGTGTCCCCTGCATTAGCAGGCAGATTCTCAACCACTGCGCCACCAGGGAAGCCCCAATAAATTTTTAAAATGTTTTTAAAACCCATATCAGCTCAATAGCTTCTTCTTTCATTCCTTCCTTCCACCAGCACTCATCTGTCTTTACCTACTACTTAAACACACTCCGCATCATTTCATTATTTCTAAATGAAGTATCAGTACCATTCTCCTAATAGCTGTAGGAAAAAATTTTTTTAACTTTAACATGGATGAGAAAAATAAATGTAAACACTTTTGTTCTTTAGGTGAAAACAGAATTTTCTATATTGAACGTTTCTTTCCTGGGAGAAAAAAAGGTTCCACGCATGAGCTTTGGAAAATACTTTGAAAGTACTCATTCAAATCACGATGTAGCGCTTTTTTCTCTTGCTTACCCAGGGAGAGGGAATAATTGGGAATAATTTGTTATTTTTCCTTCCTGAAGTCTAGTCAAGTTAGCATCAACTTCATTTCGGCTTTGGCACTAAATCAAACTTGAGCTTGATGTGGTTAAGGATTAAGAAAAATAATTTTAACACCTCAAATGAATTCTAAAGCTAAGAGCTGCCTTTACAGCCTAAAGAGAGAAACTATAGTTTGCTTTTATAATCCTCCACAAGTTCTGTGCATATTTGAAGTTGAATATTGATAATTTATTAAACATTTAGTAAAACTTCATTATCTGAACCATTTGACCATTTAAAACTCTATTTTTGAAGAAAAACTTGTTCTTTTATACTTACACATTAAGCAGATATTTTATCTACTTAGTGCCAGGTTTTATGTCAGACATCAGGGATCCAAAAATCAAAAGTAATCCCAAAGTCTGGTGATAAGACAAGCAGACACAATGAAGTCTTACAATACAACATAACACATCCTAAACTAGAAGAATGCTACCTTTCTGATCTCATCCTTGGTACTCTTTTCTCTTCCTCATTACACTCTAGTCACATTATCTCAATCACACTTTTCCTATCCTTGAACACCCCCACTGATTCATGCCTCAGTACCTTTGTACTTGCTTTCCCCCGCCTCTGATAGGGATGCTTATCCCCCATATCTTTCAATTGCTGGCTCCATCTCATTATTCAGGTCTTAGCTCAAGTGTCAACTCAAAGAGGCCATCCCTGAATACCCCTTCCCTCATCTTGCCCCGGGTCAATCTTTGCCACATCATTTAAAAAAATTCTTCATCTAAAAATGCCTTGCTTACTAATTTTTTACTTGTATCTTGAATATGTGATTGTAATTGTAGAATTAAGTTCCATTAAGATAGTGCCTGGATCTATCGTGTTCATGGCTCTATCTCCAGTGCCTAGCCCTTTGCCTTGCACACAGTAAGCAGATGCTCAATAAATATTTGTTGAATTGAATGAATGGTGCCATGAGGAGTAACTGGGGCCATCAGGAAAACTTCACACAGAGGGTAATGCTGAACTTGAGGCTTGAAGGACCATATTTGAGATATGGGATTAACACCCAAACTGGGGACTGTTTAGAAGGATTTAAGGAAGGTTTCCACCATATGTGAATGAGTGTGTGGAAGTGTGACCATTTGCATAAACAGAGAACAGAAGATGGTCCCATACTTCCAAGGGAGATGATAACTTCAGTTTTGGATAAGGTGAGTTTATGATGCCTGTGAGTCATTCAGGTAGGGACGTGTCATGGACACTTAGACAAAGGGAAAAAGATCTGTCTTGGAGACAGAGATTTCCACTACTTTTTTACCTTGTAAAGCCACTCAGGAGAGTTGCCAGTGAACTACTCCTAAGCATAGATCATTCAGGGACTGCTTTAATAATTTTTTTTTTTTTGTAATTTGCAGCACATTTTGTGAAAATTACTGAAAATGTGCTGAAGCCAGACTTTGAAACATAAAGCTAGACTTTGAAACATAAAGCTAAACTTTAAAAACTTAAATTTTATTTATCTCATTAATTTATCTCATAAAATCTTCCTTCATATATGTCCCCAAAATACACCTCTGTCTAATCTCAGTTTAGCCTAGCTCAAGTTGAAGCATTGACTGCATGGATTCCATTTATATGTCACCAATTTAGGCTTTGTTCATGTGTGTCCTTAAATCCCTGGGGTGGAGGAGAAGTTAAAGTAAATTGCAACTTATGAAAATTGGACAAAAAGAACTCAGGACATTTTAAACTGCAAAACTATAAAAGGTAAATTCGTTGACAGAAGGAACAAAGAAGGTTCTGAACTTAGCAACCAATGAAAAATTACCATTCATATGATTTATGACAGAAATTTTCTCTTGTCCAGCTCTTCCAGGGAAAAAGCTCTCACCAACCCCTTTCCTGGGCCTTCAGCCCTTCTCTCCCACCAGAACCGGAAGGACACCCGACTCCCTGGAGGAGAAATCAATGGGCTGCTAATTTGAACTTGAAGTTGTGAAGAGGAAGCAACAGAACACCAGGGAGGATGAAAAGAGGGGGAGTGCGGGAGGCAAAAGGCTAAGAATGCCTAGTAGACAATGGAAGGGAGGGAGACTCAAGGAGACAGGCTTTCAGATGTCCATCCCAGGTGGACTCAGTGTGTAGGAGGCAACTGAAGATGCATAATGGAGAACCACCTTGCACCACCCTCTGCACTTGTGATCTTGATTGTCTAAACCTAAGAATTTTCTCTCTACTAAGGAGCAGTGTTTAACCCTTTCAACTTTTCAGGGCATAGTTAAGGGATTACAGCTGGATTCTTTAAGGCTCTGATCTTTTGGTGCAAAATGAGGCAAACCCATGCAAATGAAGACCTGGCAGTTTTTCTTGGACTCTTGTGATTTCAGCTTCTTAATGTGCACATTCTCAGAATTCTCAGGAAAGTCTCATGGGACTTTCCAATCACAGAGTCAAATTCTCACTGTTTTATTATGATGCCTTTGAGAATCAACAAAAATAAAACTTCACCCTGTCTTAAAAAATGCTTAGGACACCTTTTTCAACTCTAGAAAGATGTTTAATTTAGGGCCAACGCCAAAAACACACAACTCCAAAACTAAGATGAACCTGAGGTTATGAAATCTGTGCCCTTTTAAAAGGAACCGTAAGGATAGGTATGTAAATGAATGTATGTTTGTGGTGCGTGGGGCGGGGAAGAGAACCTTAGGTTTTCAGTTCTGTTTTCTGACAATACGTCATTACCAGTATTTGGTGGAGTAACTGGCACATGGTGTCATTCAAAACCATTTGTGAAATAAATTAATCACTTCAAAGAATCTCAAGTTTACAAATTGTCCTGCCTGCAGAACCATCTCTTTTCTGTAAATTGCCAGAATTTATGGGGTAGAAGACGGAAGATGAGTCGGTGAAAAGGTCAAAGAAGCCAGAGAGTAAAGGCTAAGAAATTAAGGGGAGTCAAGGAGTGAAGGACTAACCAGTGTCCATTGGATCTGGGAATTTCTAGGCCTCAGGGCACAGCAGTGTGGGTGCAACAGCATGATGACTAAGAGACAGGATTCTGGAGTCAGACTTCCTGAGTTCAAGTCCCAGCTCCACTCTTTACATTGTATTAAGTAATTGGGTGGCTTTCTTTTCACCTCAGTTTTCCGTCTGTGAAATGAGGATACAGATGTAACAGAATTGATACAAGGACTCTATAAGCTAACTTTCAGCCCAGGAGGAATTCTTGTTTCTTTTCTTTCTTTTTTTTTTTTTAAAACATTTATTTATTTTATTTATTTACTTTTGGCTGGGTTGGGTCTCCGTTGCTGCACGCGGGCTTTCTCTAGTTGTGGCAAGTGGGGGGCTACTCTTCATTGTGGTGCGCAGGCTTCTCATTGCGGTGACTTCTCTTGTTGTGGAGCATGGGCTCTAGACGCGCGGGCTTCAGTAGTTGTGGCACATGGGCTCAGTAGTTGTGGCTCGCGGGCTCTAGAGTGCAGGCTCAGTAGTTGTGGCGCACGGGCTTAGTTGCTCCGCGGCATGTGGGATCTTCCCGGACCAGGGATTGAACCCGTGTTCCCTGCATTGGCAGGCGGATTCTTAACCACTGCGCCACCAGGGAAGTCCCGGAATGCTTGTTTCAAATGCTATTTTCTGGGGACTTGAGGGCTTTTGGTGAAAAGTAATGCAGTCTAGTCATGGTTTAGATAGTCCAATCAGTGTTACTAGCTAGAGTTGTGATCCTAAGTGACTTCTTTCAATTTTTTTGCCTTTTTCCTCATTTGTTAAATAGGAATAATAAAATCTTTTTCTTGAAGCTTATGAGATATGTATTGGAAGATTTTTACAAGATAAAAAGAAAGTACAGCAAAAATATGTGAAAGTATTATTATTTTTAAATTCAAACACTTTGATCATTCTTTGCATGTGTATTCCCATGAATTCCAGGGAACTACAACATTTGATGTCTGAAGTGTCTGGCAAGGGTTTACCTTCTTGAGTATCTCCACAAGGAGAGGAAGTAAATCACTCCAATTTTTTAAAAGAAGAACTTCATACTAAAGGCAAAGAGCCTTCTGGCTTCCAATCAGCTGTTTCTCCCTTTGGTCAGCCTCCTCCTTCCATCTGCATTCTCCACTAAGTGGTCAGATGAGAAGGGTGATGAGGTGAGGAAAGTGCCTAATGAGGGTTCCCCAAACTATAACCCTGGGTACCTCAGGTTCTATTGAATCCTGAAGTCGGAGGATGACAAATCCCACTGTAAGGGGACAGAACTTGGCTCAGCTGTCAAGGTGCTTGAGTTAATTTCAAAAATAGATTTAGTATGTATAGAATTTTGTCTTAACCATGGCACAGTATCAAGGGATATTTAAATCTGGAGACTTTTTTTGTTACTCCATGTCTTGAATAAGGTGAGCACTACCTTCATATAATAAAATGGTGTACGTTCTGTCAGCTTCTTAGAGCATGTTTCTGCTTTTTCCCAGTGTTATGGAGAATATCCATTGATTACTTTAATCAGTTTTTAAAAATTCACAATTTCCCCTTCTTCTTTGTTAAGACCAATTAGCTAACACACAGACACACAGACACACACACACACAAACATACATGGGCACACACACACTGGGACTTTTAAATTCCTTATACTTGTTTTGGAACAGCATTTACCACTCGTATTATTTTTAAAGTTTTGCACCACCATTCAGATAAGTTTTAAGGCAAGCAGAAGGCTAATTTTAAAATATGTTTCATATGGGTCTGTTTTGCATAGTAGGATAATCTGAATAAATCTTCCTTTGAGACATTCCTTCCATTTATCTCTTTGTTTCTACAACAGCCAGCTTGTTCTTCACCTACAGGAGGGCTAACTTGACTTTTCCAGGGACTTTCAATTATTTCTAGATGCTGGGCAAAATACAAGCCTGAGATCACCATGATTTTCAAAAGTTCCTCATCTCTTACATTTGTCCTTTATCTTTCAAATGCTATGTTCATCATTATGTTTGATAGAGTGACGTAAGTTGGAAGTTATCCTATATCCACTTTTATGTTCAGATTTCACAGTTTGCTAAATATAAACCTATTTTTCCTCCTTTCATTGCCAATGTCCCCAACATCAATGGCTCAGTTCTTGATGTTTTGTGTTACTTCCTGAGACTTACTGAATTCTCAGATATGAAGACACTTTTCTGAACATATTCTCAGTGTGGGTTTCTCAGTGGTGGAGTGGAGAATCCTCATCTGTGCTGCCTTCAGCAGCTGTGTAAATACAGCTGGAAACTTGCAAGTGGACAGCGTTGATTGTAAATTGGTTTCCTTATGTGTTTTGGAATGCTGTTCTGAGAACCATGAACCCTGAATTTCAGATGAGTTTCCATCGCTACAACTTTCATATACATATTTAATATTACTTTCTGGGTTTGGACAAAGCCTTGCCCTTAGTGGACATGTTACTTCTTTAGGCTTAGGCTCCTTCTTGGACTTTCTATTTTACAATATCCTAAAACTCATAACAAACAGAAATATTACAAATCCTTTAGTCTTCTGGATGTTTGGAGTAAGGCAGGTGTATTAGTCTACTAGGGTTGCCATAACAAAATACCACAGACTGGGTGGCTTAAACAACAGAAATTTATTTTCTCACAAATCTGGAGATCGGGGTGTCAGCAGAGTTGGTTTCTTTCAAGCTTATCTCCTTGGCTGGTAGATGTCCATCTTCTCCCAGCATCTTCACACGGCCTTTCCTTTGTGTGTGCCTGTGTCTTAATCTCCTTCTTATAAGGACACCAGTCACATTGGATTAGAGCCTACCCTCATGAGTCATCTTACCGTAATCATCTCTTTAAAGACCCTATCTCCAAATATAGTCACATTCTGAAATACTGGGGGTCAGGACTTCAATGTATGAATTTTGGAGGGGACACAATTCAGCCTATCATAGGAAGGAAGCAGGAGGAAAAGGGAGGTAGTGATAAGGAAATTACTCAAAGCTTGCTGTTGGAGTATTGAATGTATGAGTTCTACACTCAACAGGTACAGAATTGAACTTATCATCACCTCCTTCTCCTCCCAAATCCACCTCCTTCTTGTGTTTTCTGTTTCAGGAGGGACCATCGTCATCTAAGCAGTCACAGAGCCAGAAACCTGGAATCATCTTGGACTCTCTTCTCCAGCTAATCCCCGTTACTCTATTAAAACCCTAATGAGTCCTGCAATTCTACCTTGGAACGTATCTTGACTCCTTTCCTCATCTCATTTCCCATGGTCTCTACCTTAATTTGGGCTATTTATAATTACTCACCTGGATTACTGTAATAATCCCCTAATTCATCTTATTTCCTCAATTCTGCCCTTTCTTCCTACTAAAATTCATCCTCCAAACTGCTCTAAGAGTAGTCTTTCTAGGAAAAAAAAAAATCTGGTCATGTCACTTTCAGATTGAATTTCTTTAATGGTTCTATATTGCTTTAAGCATAGAATTCAAATTTCTTAGCTCTAATATGCAATATAATTCTTTCCCTTCAGTCTGATGGTCACATGTTCATTTCTGGATGAGCATTATTAGATCCAGGCAATCCAATACACTGATTGGCTAAAATAATTAGCATCTACTCCTTAGGGTCATCTTCCCTGGAATCATGGGCTGGATGGGGGAAAGATGGGGCCCAGGACAAAATCAGGGTTTCACTAAGAATGTGGAGGAGGAAAGAGACAGTGGGTGTCAGGCAGGTAACCAGTCATGTCTTCAGTCTGTTCCTTCATGGAATTTGCAGCCTAGTGGTGAAGACAGAAAAATAAAGGCAAAGTTACAGGGCAGTGTGATAAGGACAATTGTGGAGTTTTGCACAGGGTGCACAGCAAGCATGAAGGCTCCTTTGTAAATTAGACCAGGGCTTCAAAGAAAGTTTCCTAAAGGAGGTGATACACAACCCAAATTTGTGAAAAATGAGCAAGAGTTAACACATTGAAGAAGAGGAAAGAGGCATTGTGGCAGCAGGAACAGCAAGTGAAAAGGCCCAAGAGTCATGCAAGAGTCACTGGGGAGCCACACATCATTTGGGTTGACCAGAGAGGAACTATATATGTCATATAAGTTTTATTCTATAAAGTTTCCGATAATGCTTCTATTGTATTCTATAAAGCTACTGTGTATGTACTGCTAACTAAAGGCCAAACACGGTACGCAATTCCACTTAATACAGCACTCTGGGGTTAAAATGTAAACCCCAACCGAAAGATGAAGAAACTCAGACTAAAAGGCTAAAGAACTTATCCAGGGTCATATAGACCTGGCTCTAACCAATTTTATACACAGCCTTTCACTTAGAATTCAACCTCATGAAACTTGTTACCTCAAGCAATGACATAGGCTGAAAACAAATAGAATTGCAGGAACATACATTTGGATATATTTGAGAACCAGATATCTAAGAGAGATTGAAGGAAAACCCTGTTTCTAAAGTACATCTTCTCTTTTTGACCAAGTCCTCTGATGGACTATTCTTTGGCATACATGTCAGGGATAGAACACAACGGTCAGTTTCTGAAGCAGGGTTCTTCTGTCACCTGGCTGTCACCAGTCAGCAATCAAATTTCTTAGCTCATGATCTGCCCCCGTCTCTGCTGGAATGTCTCTTTCCCCCTTCTTCAATTTGCTGCCTTTTGTTCATTCTTCACAGATTCAGTTTAAGCATCACCTCCTTTAGGAAACTTTCTTTGAACCCCTGGTCTGGTTTAGAAAGGAGGCTTTGTGTTCACAGTGTACCTTGTGTAGAACTCTACAACTGTCCTTATCACAGTGCACTGTAACTTTGGCTTTGATTGTTTCCCTACCCCCTCACTCCAGTCTGTGAAGTCCAAGATAAGGACATTGCATTCTTCTTTTTCCTCTTTCCTAAGAAAACCTCAGTTTTGTTCAGGTCTCTGTCCCTCCTGCATGTGGTCCACATAGCTCAAGAGAGGCTACCTCTTTCCTCTCACGAATGGATCTGATTGTTTAAGCCAGTGATTCTCAACCAGAGGTAAGTTTTCCCCTCCAAGGAACATTTGACAATGTGTGGACACATATTTGGTTGGCACAGCCAGGGCTTGCTACAGGCATCCACTTGGTAGAGGCCAGAGATGCTGCTAAACGTCCTACAATGAACTGGACGGCCCCCTATCCCCTCCCCACTGCGCCCCTTGGCCCCATCAAAGAGTCATCTGGCCCCAAACATCAGAATACTACTGAGGCTGAGGCACTCTGGTTTACGTCAGTGTTTGTGTGACTTTGTTTCCTGACTGTTAATGGCCTAGGGATGAATATGAACCATACGGATGCAAGGGACTGATATACCATGAATGGGAAAAAGATGGGATGATAAAGCTAGAAAGCTGGATTGTGGTTACGTTGTGGCAAATTTTAAGTGGAAGACTAAGTATGGTCTTTGTACTGTAATGGAGCAGGGAGTAAGTACCGTGGTTAAAAAGTATTTCAGGCGAGTGGGTCTACCATGTCACCCGCAGGATAGATGGGAGTGGGACGGAGCGTGACAGCCAGGAGCACCTGCGACAGCTAGTGCTACATTTCCTGAGTGAGGTGACATGGAGGGTGGTCCTATTTAGGTCCCTAGTGTTTAGTGTAGTCTCCTACACCCAGAGGGACTCAAGAATGTTTCTTGAATAGTTGGTTTGCAACTGTTTTCTGGAACACAGTAAATAGATTATGATTCTGACCCAGTGTTCTTATTACTTAAAAAATCTGTGTCACCTAGATGTCTGTGATTACACGTGAAGAAAAAATAATGTTTAATAAATTCCAAATTTCCCTGTGTTTTGAAAGGACATCCTCTTAGGTAAATTTTGCATAAACACTAAAGGCAGTTTGTGTGTGTGTTTGTGTGTGTGTAGAAATGTTTTCTTGTAGAAGTAACTTTTGAACATACTTTCCTGGGATAGATTTTTGGTTCATGTGGCAGTGCCCTGTTGGGTTTCGAGTCTGACTCTGAGGTGAATGCCCAAGATCTCAATGTTGGGGTACCCTTTACCAGCTTCCTGGGGCTTCAGACCTGCAGAGGCAGCCCCCAGGCTTCTGCCCTATCCCACTGCCCCGTTTACTCCACAGACCTGCCTTCCATCACTTTCCTGGCTGGTGAACACTGGCCCTGAAGGCATTAGGGAAGTTCACTGAGACTTGTTTTTTCCCTTTGTTCCTAGTAATGGTTCCAAGGTAAGTTTTTTTGGCAGGAAAACGACTGTGATGTTTTAGATTAATTCAGGGAAGCTCCTAGTGGACCCCTTAAACATCGCACCCACAGGCAGCCTAATCAGTACTTGCTGCTTTGGTAGTGTGCAAGGACATCTATAGTCCTGGCAATAAGGTTACAGAGAATTTAGTCTTTATAATTGAGTGTAAAACATTGCTTTTTAAGGTGTGCTTTTCTGTATTCAAAAACACTTAAGACTAAAAAATAAGACATTCTATAAATATATGTTTAATAACTTAGTTTTCTAAGTCCACCCCCCCTTTCCTTTTGATTGTTATAATGGAAAACATTGCTTTCAGTGATTAGAAGTAAAATGTTGATGGCAAATTTAAAAGACATTATGATCCTTTATATCTTTTTTCTCTTGGCAAAGCAATTTAATTAGGAAATAATCTTGTCCTCTAACATCTGACAATTACCATAAAATTATATCCCGTTTGGTTGGCAACAAAACCAGTTTGTTCGAATCTGTAGCAAAATTTTGAGCTTTTACATTACTGTGAAAAGACAGTCAGATTTTAAATAAGAAAGATAAGGTTTTTTAAAAAAAATCAGAAATGCAAAGAACCGCTTCTAAAACGCAATCTCCAATTTTCAAAAGTACGATTTCAGTGGGGCTGAGAGTGGGGAACCTACTAAATCCTTCAGGGAAGGAGAAGGGAGCACCTGGGGAGGGTGCTGATCACATCAGAGCTCAACTCTTGTTGCCTGTGCACGCGTGTGACTGTGTGCACGCACGCGTGTGACTGTGTGCACGCACGCGTGTGTGTGTGTGTGTGTGTGTGTGTGTGTGTGTGTGTCTGCCTGCGTGTGTGCGCGCGCGCAGCCACAGGGCCGCTGGGGTGCTCGGGCCGCGGGCTTCCTCGCGGCCGGGAGCGGGGCGCGCGTCCCCGGCTGGGCAGACCCGGGTCGTGCGCAAACGCATGCAACGCCGGCCCTTTGTGTGTCTGTGTGGCTCCGCGCCGCCGCGGGCACCATTTTCTGCTCCGCTCGGGACAGGCACATAAAAGGGAAGGCGGCTGCCGCCCGTCGCCGTCCTCTTTCCCTCAGATGCCCTCTGCTGCAGGTTTATTATTACAGTACGGGCCGCGCCGCCTCTCCCCGCGGCCTTGGCCAGCCGCCGGGCTATGCAGCGCCCTGGCCGCCTTCACGCTTGGCTCGCCCCCAAACCGCCTCCTCCGCCTCCTTATTTGTCTGAAAAGCAACCGCACGTCCAGGCGGAGAAGTCCGCCGGGGCGACAGAGGCCGGGCCGGCGTGAGTGCGCGCCGCGCTGCGGGGGGCGGGGCCGGGGTGGCGCGCCTGTCTGCGGGCCCCTTTGTCCCCCAGGCCCGGGCCAGCGCAGTGGGGGCAGCGGGGTGCCCGGGGTGCCGAGGGCCGGGGCGCGCGCTCGTTGGCCGCTCGCCGACCGGGCCCCGAGTCGCCGATTCCTGCCGAGTAAGCAGTCTGGCTCCGCCGCGGCAGCACAGTGGCAGCAAGGCTGGGGCGCTGGCGCCGCACCAGCCCATCAGAATTAGCTCATTGTTCACTAGCACACTAGCAGCAGAGAGAGGGAGAGAGAGAGAAAGAAACTGACTCTTAGAGAAAGAGACACACACTCTTGGAGAGAGAGAGAGCGCGAGGCAGGGAGACCTTCCCCTCCTTTTTCCAAGGCTGCACTTCTTGGAAGTGAAGCTGGTTTGGGTTTTGTTTCCCTTCCCCCTCCTCCCTCCTCTTCCTCCACCCCTTTTCCCTCCCCCTGCCCCCTCTCCCCATCCCCCAGCTGTCTTTCTAGCATGATACCCTTTTTCATCCACATTTGTGTTTCAGGTGTAGAGAGGAGAGAGTGAACAGGGAGCGGGGCTTTTGTCTGTAAGTATATGCCATTCCCATCCCCGGCCGGGAGCGCTGCTTTCTCTTTTGTGTCGATTTCTTGCCGTTGCTCTTAGCTGGACCCTTCAACCCTGCAGAGTTCATGCTTCTTCCCTCTTTAATATTAAGAGCTGAAGCGTGTACTTGGAGAAATTCTGGCATTTTGGGTCCTACTGCATTAAGGCTGGAATTTAACTTGGGCTTTTTTTAAAAAAATGCACAAGTTAAGAGGGAGAATTCTTTTGCGAAGGGGTGGGGTTTTTTGCTTGTTGGTGTGGTTAATTTTTGTTCTTCTTGCTCATAAAGCATTGTTAGGAACTGTTTTGTTTCTTTTCATTAGATGCACTTTGGTGCATGCAAGCCTCCCCCCCGCGCCCCCCCCCGCGCCCCCCCCCCGCGCCTTTTATAAAATGAATTTGTGTCCCTCCATCCTTAGACTTTATTACTCTTTCAAAGCTGCTGTCGCCTCCAGGGGTCTTTCCAGGCATTCGATCTTGCAACACTTTTTTTTCTGCATTTTCTTATAAAGCAGTTGAACTTCAGGGGAGGGAGGGCTTAAAAATAACTGACTGCTTTTTGCTTGATGATGATAATAATCTGATTTGCATTTATATGTATCTGTAATACCATTATAGGAAAACTCGAAGAGCTTAAGATACCCTGTTAGAGAACTTTTAGTTTCTCCATTCATCTTAATCTTTGTCTTAACTTATGTTAACAAAAGAACTGTGTTCTGATGACACAAAGGTTGAGAGGAAAATCACTGCAGCATGTACATTAATGTTTATTTGGTTTAGGGAGAAGGGCATAATGGTGTATATTCCTGACTTTTCCCCCTCAGTGTAGTTTTTTTTTTTTTTTAAGCACGGAAGGTTATGTAATGCAGTGCCATTTCCAAAAATATCCACTCTGAGGCATTACACTACGCGGTGGAAGGCTGATTCCTATTCTGCTGTCTTGATTGCAAATATACTGCCAGTAGTATGTCTGGGAACAAAGAGCAGCCAGAAAACAATCTATTTTTATCACTTGGTTCTACTTTTAAGTTTGAACTCCTGCAATTTAAAGATGAACCCAACACTAAGAATAGCCCAGGACTCTGGGAAGCTAGGTACCAGGGATTCCTTTGTCCCCTATTTAAGCCTACAGACGGATTGAAAAGCTCTTTCAGAAGCCCCAGTGGTTACAATAATTTGCATGTAACTTAGCTTAACCACAGAAAATGGTTATTTGTCTGTAGCCTCTAAACAGGCTTTCTCATTTGCTGACCTGTGGTATGGCAATTTGTCTACTGTATTTAAACATATTTTGCAGGTTGGTTGGTCTCCTTGGACTGAAGAGAGGGAGGGTGCAAGGCCAAAACTGTTAAGGATTCTCAAAATGGTAAGCATTGGTCATCAGAGGAGATTCTCAGTTGCTTTTTATCAGTCTTTATTCCATATAAATATCAACCACCCACCTTCATCCTGCCTGAACCCTCCATTGTTCCTACCCCATCTGACCTTTCAAAGGTTCTGTCTGTAGCCTGGGGAGCTTTGCAGTACAGCAATTTATATGAATTGGATGTGGTGAATTAGGGATTAGGTCTTTGATTTTAAATCGTTTTGAATAGAAAACTGAAATTCCTCTTTCAGAAGTGATGATTTATTTAACTCCAACAACAGAAACCATTCTGTTCTTTAAGAAGAGTGATATGTTGTGACATGCGTGGAAGAGGTGGCAGCAGTAGGGCTCAAACAAAGCAATGACTCTTCTATTAGAGATAGCCAGAACTTATCCCCAAAAGTAGGAGTCTGTGTCCAGCTAATCCAACAGCTATAGGGTCTGCTGTCTTTGAAAGCATTATATACATAGAGCATGGACTTTTATATTAATACACTGTCTATTGTATCTCAAACATAATTAGTGTTTTTTTGTTGTTGTTGAGTTATAACTTCATTTATGAGAGATATCTGCTCAGTTTTAGAAGATAAGCATGTTATCCTCTAAATGAAAGTGTAACTATTTCTGATAAGCATTATGATCCACAGAGGAGGCAGTTAAGTGTTTGATGACTGATTAAAGAGATGAAATACACATTAAAAACAGTTGAATAAGTGTATTAATTGTCTTTGAAAAATTTCCTCTATGGAAATAAAGTTGAACTGAAAAAAAGAACAAATGTCATGAAACTTTTCACTGAAGTACAGCATGTCCTACTGCAGATGTTTATGCTCTTTAAAACACCTCTTTGCCACTTAGAGTGTGTGATTTCCAAATTTAGTTTTCATTTTTTCCTTTAAACGAGGGAGGAATTTAATGAATCAAAATTGAATCCGATGTACTTGATGTTTTCTTTGAGAACAATCCAAGTATAAGCTTCCAACGAGAAAAATGAATCAGAAGCAGTTAAATGAATTCTGTTAATAAGTAAGCTCTTATTTTTTGTGTATGCCTCACCTGTCATTTCAACAGGTGGGTGTCAAAGCACCTAATCAAATAGATCTTGTTTGGACATAGATTGATAATGACCAAATTAAGGAACTTAAGGTAGAAGGCAAAAGGGATGAACAGAAACTTAAACTAATCAGTAGGTTTTGTGCAAATGTTTCCTAACTCCATATTAAATTCCTAACTAGCCATTGTCACAGAGTTCTAGGATGGTAATAAAATAAACTGCTGCAAAGTATTTTTGTTTATTTAATTATCTTTTACCATGACTGGCCACATCATCTTGTCTTGTAGCTCTTTATCCCAGAACCTTACCCTTTGTGTCACCATAGGTAGACCATGAAGATTCATGTGTATTGTGATATGTCAGGTGACCAGTTTGGTTGAACATCAATTTGACCACTGACTCTGCCAAAACTAGCCCTATAGATCAGGCTCAAAGAGTAAATATCATGTTTCCGTAGTAGTGAGCGGAGTGAGCTTTGTGGAAGGCAAGCATGTGTGCCAAAGCCGAGAATAAAAGTTGGAACGAGTTGCATGCCGAAGAGCAAATTCGAATTATTACTACATGTTGTCAGTTTCTTACAGTTGTCATTTACGTATGGTGGCAGAATGAGAAATCACAATTTGTTGCTCTTGGAAGGATTTTGAGTCATGGAAAAATTCTCACAACTTTTTGGTGATCCTTTCATCAAGATGTCAGTCCCTTTTGGCACAAGCCCATTGCCTGAAATGAAACCACGAACAGTTATTGTCGGTGGGTGATTCCAAGTAACTTTCTAGCAATTCTCTTATTCCAGGAGGTCTGAGGTCTTCAAAGTCTTTTCACATTCTAATGTAAAAAAAAAAAGTTTCGGTTGTGTTTTTTTTTAAACTGATATTAGAGGGGTCTTATACCTCCTTTTGTCCTTTTTGGAAAAATGAAGTTATTTTCTTTCCTTGATTAAAACGGATTACTTTGCTGATCTCTGTAACTGGCTTTTTAAAGACTTAGCCCGTCTACAGTAGAAACTAGTGCTAGGGAAGCAATAGAGTTAACACCTGGCCACCTCTAGGAAATATACAAACATGCCTTTTCTGTTAAAGGTGTATTTCCATTTGCATAATTTAAAACATTAAAGAGGATCTAATTTCAGTGTATTTGACCTGCTTAGTAAAGGGCTTATTCCAAATACAAATTTATAATCAGCTCATTCCAGAGTGAGAAATTAACTAGTAGACTCCAGAATTCAAAACAGAGTGATTCAATATTTAGACATTTGACATACCCTAAAGTGATGTTTCACAACGATAATTTGAAGGCACTAAAGAATACTAGTATGCCTTTTGCATTATCAAAAAAATACAACTGCTTTGTTAACACTACAAGGCATTAATCACATTGTATTCTGTGTAGGGGACCCTTTGGGCACAACTCCAGGGGGCACCATTTACATAGACTCCAGTTCATCTGGGGTTGTGCGTTTTAGGAGGACTGTTAAAAGTTTTAATTTTGAGTGTGGTTTGCCTTATCTTAGTTTTCTAGAATGTTTTTTTTAATAACTCATCCCTTAGCTTTTTCAGTTTTCTAGTAAACATACCTTTTTCTAGTCCCCCCCCCACCCCCTTCTTTGCAATTAACAAGATATTGTGAGTCTGCAGAAATCTTCAGCATTTCTTTAATTTATATTTGGCTTTTTGTTAAATTTAATTTCTAAGATTATATTTTATATGGGTTCTTGGTTTTTACTTAGCTGTTTTATTTTAAAGGTACTTGCTTCAGGTACATCACTGAGAAGAAAATACTTCAGAATGAGCAGATGGGTCTTATTGAATAGTTTGAAAAACTAAATTATTTAATTCAATGTCAAGAGTAAGTCCTTATTTTCAACATGACTACTCTCTGTGCTGTATACTTGCCTCCAAGTATGGATGTGCCATGGATTCACAGTGGCATAAGCATGGGCTCATTATGTTTTAACAGAGACCTAGGAATTGGAACAATTTTAGATTCTAAGACCGATGCTGAGCTTTTCAAAAAGATGAGTTGACTCCATTGTACCGTTCATAGAGCTCTGCTTTCTGTACAGTCTGTGAAGTGGCATTCATGGGCTTACAAGGAGACTCTTTCAATAATCTCTCCATTAACATAAGGTTTCCTTGTTTAAAGAAAAAGACAAAGATTGCGGAGGGATGAGGTCCTGTTGGTAGCTGTGCCATTGGGTTTTGGAATGTAAATTTACAAGTTGCTTAGTGATTCTTGATTGTGGAGATGCTGAAAAGTACCTAGGAGGGTAATTTTAGATGGTACTATCTTCTCTTTCACCAGGCCTTCTAGCACACTGTGAGGGGAGAATTGGGAATTGTTTGGGGAATGAGGACAGTAGGGATGGTCTATCTGGGTTTAGCCCCAGTCCTGCTTCCTCTTGAACTAAATAGATATTTCAGGCAGGAGAAGATATTTAAGCAGAAATCCTGGAATAAACAGTTATTTAAAGCACCATTCTATTTTCTTTTGTTTGTTTCTTCTATTTTAACCTGATGCAATTCTTAAAAACTGGCATGTAAATCAGATCTTCATAAATACACTGAAGGAATTCACTTTATTTTAAACCCTAAGATGAATACTTTAAAATCAGAAAATACACTTCTAAAATATGAATACTTTACTAAGCCAAATGAGTAACCTCCAGATTATGAGTCTTATACATCGTGTTCACTTACATTGGACCGACTGGGAGCCTTGGAGTGAAGTACTGTGGCCTCCTTGCTCTTGCACATATTTTTTTAAATGCTGTTTCTGGCTGGAAAGTCTTTTAAGGCCTTATTCTCACAACCAAAGTGAAATGGAGGGTTGAGATAATTATCTGAATAATTATGCTTAAAACAAAAAAAAAAGTTGATTTTTGTCTGATTCATCTTGGCTATTCAAAATGTTGCTGGAGTGAGGTAGGAGTGGGAGGGATTTGCCTGAATTATCTGAATAATTCCTTTGTTATACAGGAAAAGACTAGCAATAAGGAAATCTTACCAGCAAATCCAATTTGAATATACCAGAAAATATATTACATGTACATGGACTGTGTCATCTTAGTTGATCAAGATATATTTAAAAAATTCTAATTTTAAACCACTCCTTTCTTTGTACTGGAAAACAGGTTAACCATAAATCTCAGCCCACAGCTGTAGAAATTATGGTTACTAAAAATATTACTTATTGGTTCTAAATTTATCTGAAATGGGTATTTCTGGACATATTTTGCACCTAAGGACAGCTTCAAGAATCTCTCATCTCAGTGGTTTAAAAAACAGCAGTGATCCTGAAACTGATCTATTAGCGCATGACAGTATTAGCAGCTCTAATGGTTTGGGACTTAAGCATTAGCATGGCTCTCAACTAAATTCTAAATATCAATTCAGTTATTAGTAGCAATGACATGGTATTAACCTAGTGTAACACTAGATTATACTCTCCTGCATTATTTGTTAGTTGGATCACATACATTTCTTTCACTGACCAGCTAAATTATAGGCTCCCAGAGGGTTTATAAACTTCATATACAGTGCTTAATAAAGTATTAAATATATGTTAGAAGCCCAGTAAATATTTGGTCTATACATGCTAATATCTATTAAGTTGGACTTTCAAAAAATTCATCCTTAATGACTTAATCTTGTTCAGTTTTGGTGGACTAGAAGTAATTTGTATCCTTCCATTCTTCTGAAGAGCTAGGAAGTTGAAGTGAGTGTAATTTTAGTTTCCACAGCAAATTATTTTCCTTTTTTTTTTAATGTACCTCAATGGCATATTGATTTTTTTTAAATAAATTTATTTTATTTTATTTTTTTGGCCGCGTTGGGTCTTCGTTGCTGCACACGGGCTTTCTCTAGTTGCAGTGCACGGGCTTCTCACTGCAGTGGCTTCTCTTGTTGCGGAGCATGGACTCTAGGCACGCCGGCTTCAGGAGTTGTGGCACGCAGGCTCAGTAGTTGTGGCTCGTGGGCTCTAGAGCGCAGGCTCAGTAGTTGTGGTGCATGGGCTTAGTTGCTCCGCGGCGTGTGGGATCTTCCCAGACTGGGGCTTGAACCTGTGTCCCCTGCATTAGCAGGCAGATTCTTAACCACTGCACCACCAGGGAAATCATCCATTATTTATTAACAGGAGAAAAAAATTGTGATTAAGCCATAAAGCCCCTTGCCAAAAAAGAATGGCTTGCAATTGCTCACCTTTACCAGCGTTTAGAGCCACACTCTGAACAACCTGGTACGATGCTAGCTCTCTAGGTTTGATCCAGCTGTGGTACTCAAAACTCACAGCAGCTTTTCCTGCAGTCCTAAAAATCCCCTCTGGGATCCAGGAGGACCTTTGCTCCCAGTATTGGAACTTTAAAGCCTTTACTTATTTCCAGTATAATCTCATTCTGTGATATTATGAAAATGGTCCCAAGAAAACAAAGATGCCATGTCTGAAAGTGCTGAAGAAAATGAGAAGAGTTAGCAGTAGGGTTATGTATATATTCCTGTGTCAGCTGAACAAGTTTTTTTTTTTTTTTTTTTTTTGAGCATTTTCTTTGTGCTTAGTTCTTTACATTATGGAAAGTGCACAGTTGGCCAGTGCCCTCAGTGGATTTATATTTGAGTTGTGGCAAGAAGACTAATATGCATGACAAACTTAAACATTGTCTTGCAATATAATCTAGTGCTGAATTGTAAGATGCAGAAGAGTGGTATTATTGGGGACTGGGGATTATAGGCGAAAATTTTTTTTTTTTTTTTTGAAAACTTTTTTTTAAGGAGGTAGAAATTCAGCTAGACCCAGAGATGACAAACGTATGGCATGTGTGCCACCACTGACCCTGCTATATACCTGTGGCAGACATTGCTAATCGGTGTCTTGACGCTCATTATTATTATTCACCCTGAATATGATTTCCAAATCCTCACAATCTTGTTCTGTTAACAACTGATTGGAGTCAGCACAAAATTTGAAACCTAGAAGCTCCTTGAGAGCAGGTACTATGCCTTCTTAGGATTTTTAGGGCTTAGCATCAATCCTTAATAAATATTGAGTGAATGAAGAATTAAGAATATTCCGGTAGATTTAGTTGAGAGAAAAGCATATTTCTCATAAAAGAAAAGTATGCTTACAGGAGTGAGCATAATGCATTTTTACTACAGTAGGGAATGTCCTCCTCCCTGTTTAGGGCCTCTTTGCTCTCAAAGACAGACCTCACACACTCGACCTAGAAGTTGAGGACTTGATGCGCTGAGCCAGAGGAAACCACTGAGCGGGCATCTTGGAGATGGCCCGAGGCTCTCACTCAGGTTCCAGCCTGTCTCAGGTTCTTTGCGTTTTGATTGTGCCCAACAGAAAAGAGCACACACACTCACATACACCTTCTGATTGATTGTAAGCCTAATTTACTGCTGCCTCTCACTCTCTTTGGGTCAGGGTGGAGTGGTGGAAAGGAAAGAAGGTCCCTAGCTGGAAGGAATTGGGAAGGGAGCACACGCTTAACCCCTTTCTTGGGAGAAGGTGGCAGCACTTCCACTGGTAAATGCCGGCGGGTTCGTCGGTGTCCGCTTGGCCAGAGAGGGTGTTGCTGCCGTGCCAGCTGCGTGAAAGGAGGCCCCATGCGTCCCTTCTGTGAGGCTGACTGGGTGTAGCCATGTGCTAATCAGTTCCAGCCACACGCACCCAGCTGGTTCTCTCTCTCTACTTCTTCCTGATTAGCCAGACGTACGTATTCAAAGTTCAAGCCAACACTTACATCACCATAATAAAATTGTTTACAATTTGAGGCCTACAGGCTGTTACTAATTTAGTCAGTAGTCTAGTGACCATCATAAGGGAATCTTGTCACATGATACACAAAAGTTGGGGAAAGCCAAGACCAAGAAGGATTTTTCTGGAATCTCTTCTGGAAACAGCACAGACTCAGAAGGCATCAGCTGCAAGGCTTTCAATATGAAATGATTTTACCGGCTCCTTTGGCCCCTTCAGATGAGCTTGGACTCATCCCCTAAGTCTCTCAGTAAGTGACATAGGTAAGCACTGTTCCTTGAATTCCTTAAGCCTACTCCCACCTCATACCTTCAAGTATTTTTTTTCAACTTCGGTGTTTAAGCCTTCATAAGTTTAATTTCTGTGGCTGGGCAGCCATGCCAGGAACTCTGTGAACTCATCTTTTATTTCTAGCTACTATAGCATATATTTTCTTAGAGGGACCAGGCCACTTGTTATTCTGAACATGCCCCAGGAGGCCCTCCCTCTGTGCCTTTGCTTACTCAGTCCTAGAAAGAATGCCCCTCCTGACAAAATAAAGCTCTTCTTCCAGACTGAATTTAAATGACAACTCCTCCATGAAACTCACCCCAGGACATCCAGCAGGAATGATCTCATGCTCCTCTGTACACTCATCACACAACAGTCTACTTGTAGCTGGCTTCTTTCTGCATGCTTTTCTACCCTCCAAGATTGTAAACTTGAAACAAGAACACTGACCGCTAGTAAGTGAACATCAGGCCTCTTTTTATGATAGCAGTTGAGGCTGTGATGCCTCATTTTTTTCCTTTTCCTCTACCAGGATGGTGAGTTCAGATGTGGGAAAGTTTCGTCATTGAGAGGGAACTCTAGAACAGCTGGTGAAGTTGATTGGCATTCTTTTCCTACAAAGTAGAAGGAACCCCTAACCTTCATGGACCTTAGAATAGATTGCACCTCCATGAACCAGTCTGACAGTTGCTCCAGTACCTGTGTAGGAACTGGCACATTCTTAGTAATCAATAAATGTCTATGGAATAAATGAATGAGTCAGACCTCAGGGATACATGGAGATCTGTTATTTCTGGGCAGAACCGGGTGGTTCACCTTGAGATTTACAACTAGTAATAGCCCAACACTTTGCAGGGTCGCGACAGTGCAGACTGTAGAATGTATGACCCAGGAAATGAGATCACCATGGACAGGATGAATTTGCTGCTGAAAACCCCTCTCACTGAATAAAGAAGGCTCAGTGTTTGTTAGGGAGGTAAAAGGGGAGAGTTAAGTGAAGTCTAAGCACAATACAAAACCAGCTCTGTAGTTCTGTGCTCCCTTCTTCTACACTTCTTTAGACAGAAGAGGCCCTGAGAGTGTCCAGAAGGTTGGTTCAGTGTGGTCTGCTGGAAGAGGACTCTCATCTTTAGGGTGGAGTCACACATCCACCCAGAACACTGGCTGTGGGGTGCCGTTGTGCTCCAGGTTATCAGTGGCATTTCGCCAGTGGTCCCAGTTTGCCTCTCAGCAGTCTGACTAAGGCATTCATGACGGTAGAGCATCATCCGCTCTGGTTTCACAAGGTAATGAAATCTTCATAAATGAAATGACTGCCTCTTATTACCTTAGAATGGTTTCCAGTCTAAGCTTTGTGCCTGAAAAGTGTTAGGATTATCTAGCTGGAAGTATTTTTAAACCCTTGATTTTACACTATGCTTGTTTATCCTCACTCATAGACTAAAATACAAACGTAATTCGTGTTTGAAAAGGAGAAGGAGAAGATATTTAAGAGAATGTGCTCGATGAAAGGAAGGTCTCTTTGCCCCTTTTAAGCTGAGATTGGGAACCAGAGCCCTTGATTGGAAAGAAAGGGAGAATGGCTGAATAGTTGTTGCCAGTGAAAATATGAGCCAGAGGCTCATACCAACAGGCAATTAAAACAAGAGGGAGATTCATAACGTGCACAGAAGTTTTGGTGTGGTTGCTCGGTTCTAGCTCTTCTCCCTTCTCCACTCCAGCCCTTACTCAGATCACCATCACACACCAGTGTCCTTTGATTACTGGGGCAGGTAACAGCCTTCCTGTCTGAATTGTGTTTGATACAATTCCAGCAGGGAAAAATACTGCAGTCCAGTGGCTGAACAGGGAGAAATCTACAAAAGTTGTGTTTAAAATGGGACCAGGCATTTTGAGGTCACTTTTATTGGATAAAGTCAGTGTCGGATATAGAACCCATTCTTGGACAGGGAAGAGTAGAAATTAGGAGAAGATACTGCGTGTTTGGCAGCCAGCGTTCAGAACTGTCAAGGAAAAACTAGCGTCTGTAGTTAGATGAAAAAAAACTTATTGACTAAGATACTTTTAAACATGACCCAAGTAAGGGATTGTTATCAAGTACTTTACTAAGAAGGACTGTTTCATGTCCTTCATTGTCATTATAGTGAAAGTTACCAAAAGGCTTATTGAGACCATGAGGGGAGAGTCTGTCCTTGTGCACCTTTGCCAGGCGGTTGCTGAACCTGCGTGCACTGTTGTGCCATGTGGGTTTGGCAGCACATGGTTGAACATTTAGCCTAGTGCCTGCTGCGTTGTAGGGACTCAGTTAACACTGGCTGAGAGAATGAATACTGGTCAGGGAACGGACCCACTGTTTGAAAGATGCGATCTCATGTACTTTCTGTGGTTGCATGGCTAAGAGAATTAGAATTTGAAAAGATGAATTCATTAACTAGCTCTCTCCTTTCCTGAATAGATGTCCAGGATTTGGTGGCTTAGCTCTAAAAATCTTTTTTGAAAAAAAAAAAAGGGTTTTCTTTGCTACTTTGGCACTTCCAGCCCAAGCTAATGGAACATTTTCTTTGATAATATGTTCATTCTCTAGAACTGAAAGCTACCTACTAAATATTAAATGCTTCACAGAAAGTAAGTACTTGGTAACTATTTCTTGATTTATTGATTGGATAATCAATTAATGTATCTAGTCAACCAATTCAGTTAATAGAGCATCAAAAATTCTGCCCACATCTTCTTGGAGCCCTTCTCATCTTTGTAATTTTGATCCTTAGTCACCTGGATTTGACTGTTTCCAAAGCCTAGATGCTCTGGACCGCAACTAAGGCTCCATTTCATGGTGCCCTGTGGAGACTTAGGTCTAATTATACATCACGGAATGCCTCTGGCCTTTGGATATTTTGTTCACTTCTTGATAATAGAATCTTAAATTGTTCTGATCTTGTTATCAAGGTCTGGGAGTCAAGTCTCCATATCTTTTCATTTCATCTTCATTAAGCCTATGCTATTTTTTTTTCATGAGGACTCCTTTTGAAACTTTAATTTTCTTTTACAGGATTAACTGTCTACACTGTCACAATCAATTCAATCAGAAGTTCAATTAAATTTGTTTTTTTGGCATCATGTAAACAATTCATCTGATAGTTAATGTGAATTTTTACCAAATTGATCAGTATTCTTACGTTGTTCAGACAAACCCAGAGGGGCACTATGTCTTTGACTGATTGAAAACAGTACTCTACCTGTAGTCTGAGTATCAGATACTACTTTCCTTGTCATTTTCTATTTGTTACCTTCATGATAGTAATAACTAATAATTGGCTTGTTCCCTGATCTCTATTTTTCCATTTTTCTGTCTTTAGTACTGACTGCATTTCTACTACATTAATTAAAAGTTTCCAAGTGGAATAGGGTTAAATTTTTTTTCCTTCTGAATTACCATTCTTAGTAGTTTCCACACTGCCTCTCTGGTCTAATAAGTGTTTATTTTCTTCTTCTTCAACTAGGATTACTTTATATGTAGTGTATGGTTTGTGTATCTGCATATCATTGGTAAAGATAAGAGTTTAATTCTCCTTTGACTAAACAGTTTGTTCTGAAACTGAAATTTTGAAAAGCAAAGTTAACAGTGAACATGATTTCAAAGGCATCTGATGAAAGAAAAATATTCTGAATTAGACTGTCTGTTACTAGGCCATCAGAGAAGAAGTCGTTTGAGAGTTCATTTAGGGGTCATATGGAAACAATTTGGTTTCTCAGCAAATGCCCTTTGTAATTAGCTGCAGTGTTTGCTAGATATTTGTATTGTGCTGAACATTTCCTTCCAGGGAAAATTGAAAAAAGACAAAACTGTGGTGATGAGTGTTGCTTGGGTTTAATTAGATCCACAGTCCTCATGTAGCCAAGCGAGAGCTGCTGCTCTAAGAGTAATCTTTCCCCAACTACTGTAGTGACACGTGGACGAGCACACCCTCTGTGCCCTCAGACAGTGCTGATTTTTTTAGGTAAGTTACTTTTGAGGGCAGCTATTTATCAGAAACACAGCTGGCAGAGCAACAAATATTTCTGAGAAAACTACTCTTGATAGTAGGTGTCAGAAATCTATCTAAATTTCATCACAAGGGCACTAAATGGAGATGCGCAGCACCTACTTGGGGGTTGAAAACAGGCCCCAGCTCTCAGGGGCCTCATGATGCCACTGCAGGTGGCTCTGGGGAAATAGCAGAGAAGATTGATACTGAGAGACCGTGTTCTCTGAGAAGAGAGGCTGGGTTTGCATCCTGTCTTCTCCGTTTCTCGGGTATGTGATCTTGGGCAGCCTCCCTGACTGCTCCCCATCAGCATTCTCAACTGTCAAACTGTGAGGATGATGGTAATAACAGCTACCCCAGGTCCACTTAGTCCTTGCGTGCTGGACCCTGTTGCCATGGCTTTACAGGTATTGATGCACTTCGTCCTTGCAACAGCACCCTGAGGATTAAATGAGTGTGCCTGGAAAACATGCCTAAAATTTAAAAAAGAAATTATAATGAACTCTAGTATGCATTGCCATGGAAAACTGTGGGTCTCCAAATGTACATACTCTGCCCGTGTGGGTTCCAACAACTCTCATGCATCGCTCACAGTTCTCTTCCTTTGGAGTAGTATAGTTTTGCTGATTGGTTTGCAATCAAAGAAGGACTGAGGGGGAAAAGCCCAAAAGATGTCAATGTCAATGTATTCTGTTGTCGCAGAATGCAGTCAGGACTCGGAATGAAGTTCTGAGTTTCCAAAGCTGTCTTTTTCGCATTAATTGGAATATGTGATCCCTTTCCCAGGGAATTTAGCCTCCTAATTTGGCATTCCTTCTGCAGTTATCTTCACAACTCTTGAGGTAGTTGTTGGGTGACTCCCAGTACCGAAACACCTTGTCGATTTGGGTTGGTGGCCGCCCCCATAGGTCTTCTCTGCTTCCCATGGTACTGCCTGACTGACCTTTGTCAGGGAGAAGACTTCTACTGAATCAGACCAAGCTGTACTCAGTGGGGCTGAAAATCCAGATGGTGTACAGGGGCACATCCATCCTAACCTTAATTCTATTCCTCTTGTACTTTTAGTTTTTTGCCAGTTTTCATAGAGGACAGGTTACTGGAAGCCTCTTAGTGCCCTGTTTGTGACCTAAACACTTATAGCATGCAGATATGGATCTGGCTATATTTTCCCCCTTTTTAAAGCCAATCTTCTTATAAGATAATCAACTAGCCTCTGATTTAAACCAATTTTAATTACACCCTCTCCACAACAGAAACCATTTTCCCTCCAAATTTGGTGATCTGTTATGATGCTGTTTGCTGTTGAAGAGTTATCAGTCTTTGAATGACCAAGACGGTACAAGACAAGCACTGAACTGTGAAATGACTTTTGCTAAATGCTGAGCGGTTTGCAGCTGCCAGCAGAAGAGGGTGCATTGATGGAAAGCGAGAATAACTTCTTTCGGAATGAGCACTTTGGGAGAAAATACACACTTTCTGGAAAAGTCAGTCTTGCTCATGTCATCAATAGGAATGCTTTGAAATGTCCACAAGCTCGTCAAAAGCAACTGGCTATCTCATCATTCATCCAGATCAAGAAAAACCCCAAATCCTTATGTCCAGATAAATAAATACCTATTTCACTGGCCTTTGATTGAGGGCTTTAGCGAAAGAAGTCTGAGTTTTCAGGACTTATTCTTCCATGTTGTTGGTGAAAAGTTTTATAAGATTTTAGTGGATAGTGCAGTAACTTCAGGACAAGAGGAAAGAAAAATCAGTATTCTTGGTGAGTAGAAATCAGACTTCTTATAGTTATTTGAAACCCAGCATACCTAAAATTATTCAAACCAGCTAATAAAAGCAAGTCTAGATGTTTCCTATTAACCTTGGAATGTGCTTGGAAAAAGTCCTAATAATTCCAGATGTCTAGTATTGGAAAGCATATCAACAGCATGACTCTCATTTGTGGCAGAGAATACAGTTCAAAAATTCATAAGTGCAGTTTGGTGCACTGGGGCCCAATATGGTTTTCTTTCTTTCTTTCCTTCCTTCCTTCCTTCCTTTGTTTTTCTGTTTTTCAGTCTTTTGCTCTCTCTCTTTCTTTCTTCCTCTCTTCCCCCCCTTCATTCCCTTTCATCCTTCCCTCTTTCTTCTTTTCTTTCACCTTAAAAGTAGGAGAAACATTGCAAGATGTGGTGTTTCTGATTTCTTGGTTACAAATGAAAACCAATTTATATAAGGGAATAAGGTGGTCCAGACTTAGAGCTCAGATGTGTTAAGTAAATATTTATTCTGGTTCCACTCCAGGGAGGTAAAAGATTTTATTAACATATTTGTTGAGGTCATGGGGCAAGGAGAAGCTTATGCTGTGCTTAAATGCCTGAGGGGCCTTTTTTTTTCTTGCTAATTAACAAAGGCCAGTATTTTTTTTCTGCTGAAAAGAGCAAATGTCTTGTTTTGTGGCCTGCACTTTCTTATTGTTCACTCACGAACTGCTTAATCTCAAACTAGAGTTTTTAAAAGCTGCTTTATTTTTTCCCTTCGTTAAGAAAATCTCTTCTTAGATATCCCTTATGAGATTTGTTTCCAAGCTTTCTTCTTGTACTTTTTCTCCTGGTTTACTTTGGGCTGTTATCAGCTTTTTGTACTTTGTTTTGTCTTCATCACTGAAAAGAAAAATCACCCATTAAAAGTCTAGATTTGAAGTGTTGGACTTAATTCCCTGAGTCCAGTGCACAGTTTGGCTCTGATTACTGTACCAGGCTGACCTCCAGCCCAGGGGAGGGTGCCTTGGCAGAAATCTGAGAATTCCTCGATCAGTAACTCCCTTTTTTGGATTTATGGAGCCTTTAGGTGGATGGCTTTGTGTTAAGCGTGTTCCTGTTGGAAAGGAATGAGGCTGGGATGAGAGGAGTTTGCACAATACAAACGTTTGCAACTGACCTCGGGTTCAGCACACTGAGTTCGACAGCTACTGCTTCACCCCTGCCTTGAACCACACGCCATCCAAACCCCCTAAACTCACATAACGCATGGTTTCAAAGAGGGGTGACAAAGCAGAGTTGGGTAATGTTAACCTTTTGTGGCTTGCTCTTGACTTGATTCCTTGCTTCTCTAACTAAGTCTTTGTTCTTATTCTTAGAAATCAAATTTTAAAAAGACTCAGCAGCCAAACAAGCAGAATATTATATTGTGGAACAGAGTGACTGTGAAAGCTCTTTGTGCTGACGATTAATTTCACATGTAAACACTTTCATTTTGTTGCCAGTGAGGAGACTTCCTTTTCCTTTCTCTGCCTAGTTGAAATCTAGAAATGAAATTCCACAGCTGTCAGGCTCCCACATATTCATCAGCGGCCTCTCAAGATGGCTTCACAACCAGCAGAGGGAAGCTAGAGGATTCCACTATTAAACTCTACACAGCTTGTTTCAAACACCCCAACTCACAAAGTAAAGAGATATGAATCCTTTGCCTGCCTGACCTGTAGTCACGGGCAGTAACATAATCTGCTGCATAATAGTAATAAAATGTGGACATTTTCTGTGCCCATAGTAAACATATGCACCCAAAGCAAAGTTAATGCCCGTGGGCTTAACCAGTTTGTGAGCTGTGAACCACGGTTGTCTCTCCCACCCTTATTTCTACAGATAAAGAACTTATCAGGCCATGGAAAAACCGGGAGTGTCAGCAGGTGTTGTAATACAGCAGTGCCCTAAAAGGCCATGCCTTCCTTTCTAGCAGGAGGGCATTTGTGGTTGAGTGCAACAGTCAGGTGTTTGTAAGGCTTTCTCTGTGATTACCCATTGTTACCACAGCCAGCTCCTCTGTGTGTGTGTGTGTGTGTGTGTGTGTGTGTGTATGTATTTAAGTTAGGTCGCTGCATGTTTCACTTAGTTCTCGAACCAGAATGTTGGCCAACTTGGGGACCAACTGACACTTTTATTTTACTTTCCAGAATCTGCAGAGGTGACGTACACTATCTGAATGACCCAGTGTTCTGCATATTTATCTTTTGGTCTTCTAATTGCAGGTCATTTCCCCCACTGTGTACTCCATCTCCAAGCAGCATTCACAGGGTTAGGCAGATCTCTAAGCGTAGGTCTCTAGAGAGGCAGCTCAGTGCATCATCTTTTGGCACCATCTAATCTTTGATGTAATGCTGTTCAGAGAAAATGACCTTGTAACTCATTTATGGTTTTGGTTTACATTCTGCCCTCTCACATGACCAGTAACACCTGGGAGAAGACTGGCTTTTGAGGGAGATTCTTAATAGCACCACTTCAAAGGGTATTTGCAGAAATGAAGATCATGTATGTGCACATAAATTCTCCTTGTATTACAGTACTGGGTTTCACAACCTCCCAGCCAATTAGGCAGAATAGAACATGGATCCACACGCACACACATGTGCACACACACACACACACACACATTGGCAGAGAGATGATAAAATACACTCCTTTGCTGCTCAAAGAATTAATTATGCAGGTTGGACATCTGCTGCTCTAGTTCCCTCTCCTAATTGCTGGGGTGGGCACCTATCCTTGGTAAATCATAAAAAGGCCATTGTTTAAGCACATAGAATCCCACCAAGGGTAGAAAATAATATTATAATTATGGTCATTAACAAGCAAGCCATGCAACATCTTCATAGCAGGTTTCTGAGAAGTTAACGTTAACCAGTGAAGTAAGCAGCATATATGTCTGTGGTATATTTAGGCTCCGAATAAAGCCATGACCCTGCTTTGAAGATTTTTCTCATATAACAGTCTCCCCAAAGAAATATTGATAAAGACAGTAAATGAGCAGAGGGAAATATGAATTTAGAAACAGGTAATAAATAGATATAGTTCAAAATTTACATGCAGTATGGTAGAAGTGATAGGAAGCATGTCAATTAGATTGATGCTGTATGTGGACTATACTGTTGGAAAATAAATAGCAAGTTTTGCCATGAAAAGCTTGAGAGGTTAGAAAAAAGAATTTGAATGATAATCTAGTTGGCATTTTGAGGGGCCGGGGTACCTTGCCTGAGTGGTCCCTGATTCCTCCACATTTTATTTTTCTAATTTGAACAAATTCTAATTTGGCAATAATCATTGCAAGCTAATTGTCTTATAGACTTTAAAAAATGAAGTTAGTTTTCACTGTGCATTGCCCTGAGAATAAAACAAGCCTGGAAAGAAAGAAGGAAATAAAGATTACAAAAGGCAAAAACCATGAGCATTTTCATCTAAACTTGTATGCAGTGATAGACAGTTGAAACTTAAATGCCCAGCCATCAAATACATTTAAGGGAATCAGGAAGAAATAGTACCTTTTCTCCATAAAACTATATTAGTGGGCTAAAATATATTCAGTATACTTGAAAGCAAAAAAATTGGTTTTAACTAAGAATTGCTCATGGATATCTAAATACATATCTATCATGATTAGTGTATTTAAACTAACATGATTCTTCATGTTCTGTTGTTTCTGAACAGTCATCAATGAGATAAATGTAGCATTATAGAAAAAGACGCATTGACTAACATATTCAATGAGCATAAACCCTCAACCTTCCCCCGAATTCAAGCAAAACCTTTGCATGTTCTCCAATTTAAAACATTAAAATACTTCATCTCCTCTGTATTTTCACAAATACTGATGTTTTCTTAATTGCTGAGGCTATAGCTTGCTTCTCTGATTCCTGACATCTGGAAGAGCAGTATTCGAGAGGGTTTGAGGATTTTACTTGAGCAAAAGCAAACAATTGTTTATTTTATATACGGAAGACAGTTTTAAAAGAACACACTTCTCTTGTGAAGACTAAGACAAACTTTGGTTTACTTGTTTAATAAGACAACAGTTGTGAGGGATTCCCATGTGCTTACATTTCTGAGGTGCTCACACCACCACCACCAAGAGAGAACTTGGTGAAGTTTAAGAGAGGAAAAGTTAGTTGAACCGGTCTTCATGAAAAACACAAACTTGAATCCAGAAACCTGAATGCAAGGGATACAATTTAAGCCATGTGTCCACTTTCGGAGCATCAGTTGACTAATACCAAGAAGAATGAACAGCGTTGGGGTCCAGCAAGAACAGATGCTCTCCGGAAAGATAGATCAACTTACCCTCTTTTCTGACCCACATAGTATCAGCACTCAGAAGCCTGTATCACAGGGTCATTGTCAGCTTCTAATATTCTGAACTAGGTAAGAAGCAGCCTGTGGGGTTGCATCTGTGTTGTTACTATTGTGGCCACTGAGAGCTGTAGCGAGATCTGGCCAAGGAGGCGCCTCCCCCCACAGAGTTCATTACATCCTTACCCCTCAGCCTTCTGTCTTCCTTGGCTTGCATCTGGCAGCCATCACATACCCTCCCAGATCCCTTGCTGCCACCCTTATTTCCTCTGTTGACAGCACTAGTGGATGTCTTGCTAAATGTTGGTTTTGTTTGTTTTTTTAAATCTGTTGATGGATATTCCAAGCGCTATTACAGTTGACATAACCTATACATTTTTTTAAATTGCACTTAAAACACACTGTGTTAGTTTCCTAGGGCTGTCAGAACAGAGTACCACAGACTAGGTGGCTTAAACAACAGAAATTTATTTTCTCACAATTCTGGAGTCTCGAGATCTGAGGTCAAGGTGTCAGCAGGCTTGGTTTCTTCTGAGGCCTCTCACCTTGGCTTGTAGATGGCTGTCTTCTCCCCGTGTCTTCACATGGTCTTCCCTCTGTGTAGACGTGTCCTGATTTCTTCCTCTTGTAGGTACACCAGTCATAATGGATTAGGGCCCACCCATATGACCGCATTTTAACTTAATTACCTCTTTATTACCCTATCTCCAAATACAGTTACATTCTGAAGTATTGGGGGTTAGGACTTCACCGTATGGATTTTGGGAGGAACACAGTTCAGCCCATAGCACATGCTTTAAAATGATCTTTTAGAGGATCTATCGCCCCTGCTGTTTGCCTCCCCTGCCCCTTGATTTGAGCTCTTAAGAGTCAGGAACTCTATTTCTCTTCTTGTCATATCCAGAGTCTAACTGTGTGCAGCACACTGCGGGTATTTCACAAACTCACGGTGAACGCCCGCGTGGACAAAGGTATTCTGAGTTATTTGAGAGTAAGGATAATGATTGTCATTGATGTTTTTCCTCTTAAGTCTTTCATGTTAGAGGCTTCAAAACACCACAGGTATAGGAATGAACAAAGCAGTAATGTAGGTAGCATATATTTCTAATAATCTGCCACCTTTTCCCAAAACCAAAAAATAAAAGTTTAACTATTCCCCTTTAGATTCTGTGTCCAGGGATATACTGAGTTCTTAGAGACCAGCCAGACAGGTGTTAAGAATGTAATTGAGATTCTTATATGTCTCTGCCATTTTTGGCTTAAAATTCTGACTCAGAAGGAGACTAGATGAATTTACCACAAGGCCAAAGTGACATTTATTTTTCCTAACGTATACACTGATTACTTTATGATTCACACACTAAAAAAATGCCTAATTAGAATGCCCTTGGTCAATCTGTAGCTAAATTAATATGTTTCAAAAGAACAAATTTGAAGTAGGGAAGGAAGTTTCCTTAGTCTTTCTTTTAAGCCTTAAACAAAGCTTGTGCATCTAAGATTGCAGTTTTGTTTTTTTTCACCCATTCCTGGTTCAGGGGAATGTCAGTGGTGTCTGTTTGTCCCAAACAAGGCAGATGGTGGCGTTCTCCTAGAAGGAGCTGAGCAGAGGAGGGAAAGCTGAGCAAGAGGAAGGAGTTTGGGGTTGGGGGAACCAAATGGCCCAGAAAGCAGACCCAGTCCAAAGTCAGAAAACAGGCCCAGTTCTTGCAGCATGAGCTCTCAAATATTTAAGACCTAAATGTGTGTGGTGGCTGTGGACTGGTGTAATTTTGAAAGAGGTGGTAGGCAATTTGCATTCTGGGATAATTCGAGGACATCAGGATGGCAGAAAGGACCCAGCTTTAGAACCTGGGAGCCCGGCTTGAGTTTGAGTCCTATCCTACACTGTGTGACTTTGGGCAAGTCATGTGACCTTTCTGAGTTTCAGTTTCCTCTTCTCTGTAATGATAAGACCTATTTACAACCTACCTTCAGGATAAACTAGGTAATGCATGCAAAATTGCTTTGTACAGTGGGATGTGCCATAAATGTCCCTGGGGTTAAGCAAAGATAGTTTCTGTTAGACTCTCCCACAAAACCAGCACAGCCATCACATTTTGTGCCTCAGACCCCCTGACCAAAGTGACTGATTGGGACATTGAAAACATTGCAGTCAGCCCGATGATTAGGCTATCACATCTAGTGCTTTCAGAAATAAAAAAAGATATATAAGTCTGTTAACCAATTAATGAGGTGTAATTCTTAACATTATTTATTAAATGTGAAGCTTATTTACAGCATCTAGAGAATCAGATCTGGAGGGAATCTTACCTAATTTTCTCCCCTCCCTTCAAGCAGGGCTGTATCAAATGTAAATTAGCCCTGACAGATGGTTGTTGGATTCGGTTTCTAAATTTCTTAAAGAAGATTTCACAGTTTTCCTCTCTAAATTCTTTTAGTAATTTAACAATTCTTATGCCAAGTTCTTCCTTACAGCTGACCTAAATCTGTAGTTGTAATTTAAGTCCTTATCCCCCTACTCCTGCCTTTACCAGTGATGGAGAACAGCTGGTCAGCCACCTTCTTAGGGTGGTCATAACCCTTTTTAATATTGAAAGAAGAGTTGCTCAGTGGGACTCACTCTCTCCACCTCGTCCCACCCCTGCCCCACCCCCCATATGCAACAGGTAGTGTCCTCTGAATCATTCATGGCGATGCCACCAGTCCCCTGCCCTGCCCCTCTCTGAGACACTTGGCTACTTTCAGGCAGCTGGGCAGAGTGTGTTGTCAGCGGACGTGTGGATCTGGGGAGGATACAGGCTGCTTCTTCCTTTCCTCCATATGCTTTGTGCATAATTGAGCCTTCTAATAAATGAATCAGGATTTAACAGTGTTTGGTGGGTACATGACACATTTATCTCATAAACATGGAGTTTTGCAAGGATACTTACCACAGGTTGCTTTGAATATTAGGCCTCCCCAGTGCCTTAGTTTGCTCAGGCAGTAAGCCATGAAGCTACCACTTTGCATGCTAAAAGATAGCACTGACTGATATCTCTGCTCTGTTGGACTTGGTCTTGGAAGACATTGAGCTAAAACTCTCCTGAGTGCAGTGTACATTCAGAAGCACACTGACAGTCTGAAAGAGCGGTCGGGCTTCCCCAACACTCTAAGTTGCAATTGGCAAATAAATGACCATTGAGGAGAATTGAGCTCATTAAGCTGTTCCCAAGTGGTTTCAGAGTGGATGCAGTTTTTAATCTGAATGTGTGTGCTTTTATGTCTCTCTAGGTTTATTACCCAGAGCTTTCTGTCTGGGTCAGTCAAGAACCATTTCCAAACAAGGAAATGAAGGGAAGGCTTCCTAAGGTAAGATCTCTAGCTGACATTTTGTTAAGGTTTTTTGTTTTTGGTTTTTTGGTTTTTTTTCATTTAGAAACAATTTTTTTTTCAAAACCCAATTATTTCTAATTTTAATACTCATTATTGTCTACTATAATAATCCATTAACCTGATACTATTATGACCTTGGAAATAACATATACTACAAAAAGAAAAAGAATATCCTAAAGTGCTATGACTCTTACAGTTCATACTATCTTTCTTTCTTGACAAGTCCAAAGTCCAAAGCAAATTTTCATTTAAGAATCATGGAAGCAATTTGTCAAATGTACCTTTTACAGGTTTTTAATTTGTTTGTTCCATTCCTGGGTGGATAAACTCAAATATGAAGATATCTAACTAAAAGATATCTTAAAAGTATAAGATGGTGACAGTTTTGTCTGATAATAATACCTGACTACCTGATAAGATTACCCATGAAACAAAAGAGAAAGAATATTAAAAAGCTGTTATATTTTTTCTTCTAACTTTTAGCCTAAAAATATTTTCTATAAACATGCTTTCATTGTTCAGACATCTTAAGGCATGACAATTCTCTGCCTTAAGAAAATTTGTAAAATTTAGATTTTAGCAGCATTTCAAAACAGCAACAACAACAACAAAAACATTTACCAGTTTTTACTGTAGATACCTTTGGACTTTGCCTGTTAGGGTAAAAAAATCAATTTGACCTTAAGCAAGGAGGACTGTACTTTTTACCACTGACCTATTGATTTTGCAATTAAAAAAAAAATAGAGTCCATTGAAAATAAAATTTCCATTTTAAAATTTCTTAAGTGTAATTGACCAACGGAGAGGACTCCCCAGCTACTACTGTCATTTCAACTTTGGGAAACTATCTTACTTACCCTTAATGGTTTCAGCAATTTCCTATCTTTTATTAACAGGCAGACATTAGTTAAAGAGATTATGTCTACTGGCAGTTTGCACTGAAAGAAAACAATTCTAAATCACTTTTAATCTTTCAGAGAATTTCTGAAGGTCAAGGTCGAAATCATTGGCAGCAAAGTAGGTGAACCAAATGATTTGGGCCCTGCCTGACCTAGAGTTTTTCTGATCTTGTAGAGTTGGAGTGGAGGTGTGCTAAAATACTGGAGCTTTACTTAAAACACACCCACACCCCACCTCCTCAGCACGACCACACCACCGGGGGCGCCGTATAGTCTAGACATTCTTTACTGGGCCACCTCAAGGCATAATTCCCCTGAGTAGCTGAGGGGAAGATGTGATTATGGAAGAGAAGGGGGAGAGTATAGTCTTTTCGTTAGTTCCTGCCCCATTGAGGCCTCCAGAGGTCCTCTCTTTGATACTGGTGGCATCAACTAGAGGGGCAAGACTGGGCAAGTTCCTCAGTGAGGTCAACAGTGCCTCCCTTTCCTCTTGGAAGGCCAGTCTGTGTCCTAGGCCTTGCCTGCATTGAGGTGTGCTCCAAGGGGGCTGGCATAGTGGATCCTGGAATTCAGGTCTTCGGTTATTTTGAGTTCTTTCCTCTCTAAATATATGAATAGTATTTTAAGCATAATATATTTGTCCTTTTTCTAGCTGTTGCCTTCTGGAAAAGCACGTCTTTGCATAATCATATGAAAAACAATCTTGGCTTACTTGGCCCAAAGCACATTATTGAGTAACTGGGGGATTCATGTACTAACAGTCATCAGCAGAGAGGGCCATCCAACCTAAGGTACATCAGCGAAGGGACGTCTAGGAGCACATCCCCTCCTCCCGCCTTCTGGATTACTCAAGTTCCTCAGTCCTGTAGGGACCATTATATGGTGGATGATAGAGGAAGATATGACACTGTGTGTATGAATTCTTGCAAGGCCTTACTTGTGGGGAGTAAGACATCTTTGTGTCTCTCTTCAAAATACGTCCTCCCCTTGCTGCAGAAGCTTGAAATTCCTTTAATGGGGGCAGAAATATCTTTTTTTTTGTTAATGAAGGACAGGAGGTAGGGACTGAAATCTAGTAAATTCCAGCCTCCAAAGGGAGGATGCACAGAACTTTATCTCCCCAGGAGCTCCCCAGGGTGCCTCTTAGCAGAACTCCCTGCATGGTTTACCACCACTGCCTTGTTATCTTCCAGTTATTCAGGTGGCTCCCATACAGCAAGTTAATTAAGGGCAGGCTGGAGGGACTGCTTTTGTCTCTGTTGACTTAAAATCTAATAGAGTGCTCAATCCATATAGTAGGCACGCAAAACATGAATAATGAAGGGAAGACACGTGTGAACATGTTGGGGCCTTGAAAGAGAAAAAAATAATAAACATGATAAATTCAAATCTGAAATAATCTCCTTCACATTTTTTTTCCTGAAAGGCCTTCTTTCCCAATTACCCAGATCCCACCCAGCTCTTTATTTCATTTTGTTGTATATTTCTTTATGGAGATAAGAGATTAGTAAAACTGTGACTTATATAAGGACCAACTGCTGTTCTATATATTCACTTCACAGTAAGTCTGAAGGAGGCAGTGTTAAGGCCAGCCATGCAAAGAGTATAGCTGTTGAGTGAAATGTGTTATGAACTTTTGATTTCCCTTTCTAGGCCTATGACAGTTAACAGCCATTGAATTCTTCATTTGTCCAAAACCTAAGCTTGTCATATCCTGAACCATGATGCTAACTGGTTGATAGGGGGGGAGAAACAGACATTAAAGACATCAGGATTACAGTGGATTTCTTTTTTTAAGTAGTGGGATTGCATGCCAAAATTTCAAGACTGAAATTATTTTCACAAGTGAAGGGAACTGCCCAATACAATGCTTTTGGATATTTATCTAGATCCTTAAGTGTGTGTAGATGATGAATTATATTTTAATTTAATTTTCTGGTTTGGTCCTGTTGGTATTTAATGATACCAAAACAACCTCTAAATCACAAACTAAGACTGGAGCATTAAAGTACGTACTGAGTGGATTTCATATACATTCTAAAAATGTTACATGCTCTCAAAGTCTGAGATTTTTCAAAAATATTTAGGTATAACAGATGTTTAATATGGGAACCCTATACAGTAAATAAGACTTCTTAAAGTTGAATTATCTGTTGCATTTGGTTCACTCTGGCGGCTGCTGAAAACATTTATTTGGTTTCAAGTTGCTTGGAAGTCCCTGACTTCTGAATTAAAAAAATTCGAATAAAGTAATTTGCAGATCACAAAGCAAGATTATCACTTTAACCCAAGTACTTATATCCAGTCAAATTGGCTTATTATAACTATCCTGTTAGAACATGTGACCTGAACAAAAAGGAAAAGAAAAAAAAACAGATCTTTTAAAACCATAGTGGATAATTTTTTTTAAGACAACTCTAGTAATTGTTAGGCTAAAAGAGACTCTTGTCAAATGTTCACTGTATTCATTTCTGAATGAGGCATAAAATCTAGTTGTGATAAGACCTTTTTTTTGCATCATCTTTTGGGCAAATGGGCTTCATTGTCCTGTCCTCTTGCTGTTTGGTTGTGATGGGGAGCTTCTCCCCGTGGGTACTCAAAGGATCATCAGTCACAGTGCGTTTGGATTCTCCTAGTCAGAAACACGAAACCCTCACTCATCAGGATCGTGAGGAGAGACTGGAAAAGCCCCAGTCAGTCCAATCTAGCTGAATCTCACTCTCTTCTGGCCTTGGTTTCCCACTAGTCTCCTCTTTTCTGCAGCCGCTGCCTTCCCACCCCCAGCCCACATGACTTCCCTCCCAAACACTCCCCTGCCTTTGGTACCCACTTCTGGTTCTTACTGTAAGGCCCATAGGGACTGTCCCAGTTGCTTCTAGAATAAACTGTACATAAATTACATTTGTGCAGTTGTGGTATGCTTTAAATATTTTTATTACGTATTAGAAAATAAGTATCCCTTCCCACCACGGCCACTGAACTCTTTTTAAAAAAAGTGTTAGCACTCCTAGGAACACCTCTCACCCAGTCTTCTGTCGGGGGTCCTATCGGATCCTGGAAACTGCCTTCAGGAACCTGACTCTGGGCAATGCTGTCTCCTACGTGGCTGGGCCCAGCCATCAGGGACGCGCTTGATGCCACTGCAGCCATGGCGGCTAGTGTTTAATCACTTCATGCCCCGACAGACCTAATATTTACATTCAGGTGAACTGTGTTTAATACGTAAACTCTGCGAAAACACCAGGAGTTCGGGGATAAAAGGCGGGAGAGAGAAGCAAAAGTTTTCAAATGGTTTTAGGAGCGTGACTCAGTGTGTCTCTTTTCTGTGTGTGTCTGTCTGTGTGCTCTTCAGGGAAGACTTCCTGTCCCAAAGGAAGTGAGCCGCAAGAAGGATGGCCAGACCGAGGCTGCCTCCCTGCATCCACTTGGCAGCAATGAGCTCCACTCCCCGGGAATCAGTTACCTCCTCTCTTTTTAATCACCTCCATTTGTATTACACATGGTGTATGGGTATTGATGAGGTCATGGTATCATATATGGGATTTTTTTCTGTGTAAATCATCAAGTATAAGAAGAAACTATGGGACTCTGAGCCTTGCTTTAGAGAATTTACAGTGGACAAATAGGTATCATCAAACCAGTTTTTAATCATTCTGACTCAAGTGAAAACGCTCAGAATTTCACACTGTGAATCCACGTTTACAACCCTTACAGGTGGGCCTTCAGGCCTGGTTTGCTACGACGATGTCTTCCACAACTCAAACCCCCTCTGCTCTCACACAACCGGTCCACTTCTGCCTTTTCACTCACACAGCTCCCGACTGCTTCTTGCAGAGGCTGAGAGTCCCCATTTTTTTTTTTTTTCATTTAGATGTAACAAGCCTAGTAGTTTATGTTCATCAATTGTCTGTATATCTCTATATTTTATCCATGTACTCTTTCGATGTATAGAAGTAGTTTGAAACTCATTGTTTCCTTGTGGTAAGTGACCGAGATGCTGCCACAGGACCTGAGACACTGATGAATGGTGCTATTTTGGACTTTCAACATGCTCCTTGGCAAGGTAGCTCTGATGGAGTTATTTTTTATTTTCATGTTCTAAGAAGGTGTTGGTACTCTGTTTCCCCGAATGTTGTTCTCTAGACTGGATTGACTTGTTCTCCTTGTGTCTTCAGTGTGGCTTTCTTCTTCAGCGTTGTAGGTTGAGTGAGTGCCACCACAGAGCGGGAGAGACCCACGTCTCATGGGCTGGCACTCCTGGACACGCAGTCACTGTAGCGGGAGCAATCACAAAACTGTAATTTCCTCACCAAATCTCTTCCTTTCCATAGCCTCGCCTGCCTCACTTAGAGAACGAAAAGCAATAATTTGACAGGCGTTTTTAGGTGTCTCTTTTGGTTCTTTTCGTTTGAAAGAATATTTGGGGAAAAAAGGGCAAACTTTTTTTTTTTTTTTAAACAAGTGCCCTCTGAAAATAATCTGAAAAACTGACATCTCAGTAGGAACATGAAAATTATACCTTTCCCAAAAATTAGGTTGGAAAAAAATGTTTTACAAATTTTTTTTTAAAGGCAGAGCACTCTTTTTCGGCAGTTCTGATAAGCAAGGTGTAGATTTTACATTTTTGTCCTTGCTCCCAATGAAATGGATAAACAAAAATACAATCAGACAATACCATCCACTCATGGAATGTTGTTGTGTTAGCCAGTCTGAAAGCCCACCTTAATTTTTATATAACTGTCTTTTAGCTCTTCCTTTGACAGGGCAGGCTTTGTTCTGAACTGTCCCGCTTCTGACTGTTACACATCAACCGACGCATGCACTGCACTTCTTCGTTCTCTTCTCGCTCCCCCATTGGCCTGAGTTTCCTGTGCATTTCCCCCCTCCCTCCTTTGTTAGAATAGGTATATCCGCTGTGTAAATAGAGCAAGAAAACAGTATTCTGCATCTGTGGCATTTCCGTAGAGTTGCAGTTGTGTACTGCTGAATATGCAGGCTTTTGTAACAATGTGATCTTTACTGATGCACTCACAACAAGTACCCAATGTATTTTAGCTATTTTAGTAGTATTCAATAAATATGCAAGCTGTATGGTAACTGGCTTCGCTCGTCATTGGAAAGGCCTACTTTTGAATGCTTTCACTTGTTCATGTTAATTCATGTGCTCTCAGAGCCCCAAAAGTAGACTCAAGGACAAATATCAAAAGAGATAGAATCAGCTCTGCCTTTCATGCATTTTCCCTTCTGAGGGTTTTATGAGATTAGGGGCTAGGCAGTGGCTCATTAGGATGGTATTTGCAGAGCTGCCTCTGGGTACAAAGGAGAATTAAACCGAGACCCTTTTATTTCTATATTTTCTCTTTCAGGGCACTCCCACGCACCTCAAAACATTCTTTCTTACCCCTTGCCATAAAGACCTACTCTGTGGTATTCTTTACCCATCTCAAAAGATACCTGACCTTGCTGCTTCATGGAATATTTACACACACACACAAAAGTGTACAAATGTGTAAGACAAAAGGCTTTATCCACTTGTAAGTGGATAAAAATTTGAGATAGGATTTTAAATCATGAATTCATATATAGCCAGCTACCTGGAATCTAGCAAATGACAAGCTAACATCACAGCTGGGAGGAGTTACGTCTTGCCTTCTTGCCCTGGTTAAACTGGAACAGGAAAGGTGATGAGGCCAGGCCAGGAGGACGGTAGGCTGGGTTGCTTTATGCCCCTCTGTGTTAATCTATTGCCACCTAGCAAATTACAACCACACTTGACATCTTGGAACGACAAAATTTGCTTGTCTCACAGATTCCATTTGTCAGGAATTCAGGAGCAGTTGAGCTGGTGTTTATGGCACAGGATCTGTCCTGGGTTTGCAGTCAAGAGGTGAGCAGGCTGCAGTCATCTGAAGGCTTAACCAGGGCTGGAGAATCTGCTCCCAGTATGGCTTGCTCACATGGCTCTTGGCAGGAGAACTCAGTTCCCCCATGCATGGGCTTCTCCACAGGGCCACTTAAGTGTCCTTATGACCTCTGGCTGCCCCTGCAGTGAGTAATTCAAGAGAGAGCTGGGAGCAAGCCATAATGCCTGTGACCTATTCTCAGAATCACTATCATCCATCATATTCTATTCATTAGAAGCAAGGCACTAAGTATAGCTCACATTCACAGGGAGGGAATTAAGCTCTACCTCCTGAGGGGAGGAGTATCAAAGAATTTGTGGACACATTGGAAAACCAGCACACCATCTGAAGTTAAAGCCTCAGGGTAATTGTAGGCCAGAGGCTGGAAGTGAGAACGGCTGAGAGCAGACCTATAGCTATTTCTTTGATTGAAGAAGTTTTTACAGTCCTTGGAGCTCCAGAGACTGAAGGCAAATGAGGAGAGCATCCAGGAACTATAATACTATTTACTAATCCAAGTGCTCTTAGCCCTGAAAGGAATATTTAGAAAATGTTAATGGAAGCTGTAAAAACAGGGAAGCTGAAATAAATGATGTTTAAAAGTCCATCCAACTAAATGGCTTGGGTTTGATGATGACAACTCCCTCAGTCCCCATGAAGCTTGAAATACTAGATAATTGACCATGCACTTCACTCTAAACTTGCAGGACCCACGTGTGAATCAGCTACGACTCGTTCAGGGTTAATAAACTGCTGAAGCGGAGCTGGAGCTAAGAAACTGGAGCAGTAGCTGGAGTCAGAGCGGGAGACCCAAACTTTAGTTAAAGACTGCTTTGTTCTCTCTCTAGAGGTAAAAATATCACCCAGGTGCCTTTGGGCGGACAGAGATTGGTAACTAACAACCGCAGACCGGATATGACCTGTAGACTTGTTCTCTTTGGCCTGCAGTGTGTTTTATAAAAATGTTGATTTAATTGCCAACATTTACAAATCGGAAGATTTTCACATGAAAATTCAGGTTTTTGGCTTCCCTTGAAAAATGGGAGCTGAGTAGCAGCCTCCATCTCTGGTGAGGCCTGGCCCCTCCATTGTCCAGTCTCACACCGCTAATCTCAGACCCCGTCTGCTTTGTTCGTTTACATCACCTGCCTCCCTCTGTTGGCCTGTGAGTTTGCAACATGAAACTTCTAGTTTCAAAAGATGATGATGTGCTTATTTGCACCAACAAAGAGCCAGGGGATCTTCTACTTTCTGTTTGATAGCTGGAGCACGTGCATGTCTGTGAACACCAGACTGGAAACAGGCTCCTCATTACTGGTCCCCAAACAGGGGCTGCTGCAGTTCCCTCTGCACCTCCGGGCCCTCTTTTCAACTTTTCAGTTACTCTCCTCCAGTGACTGAGATCCCCAGGCTAAAACGTCTTGGACTGGGTTAGGTTAGGCTACATACGGGTCTGATAAATGCAGGGTTTTCAAGCCGGGGTATGTGTAACTCAGAGTATGTGAAGTCTTTCCAGGGAGTACATACATGCTCATGGATAGTTTTAAGGAACTCATTTCTAGACCCTCTCTGCAAACTAGACGCATTCCTAAGATTGTTCTGCTGAAAATGAGTCTGTATTCACAATAGTCCTCTCTCCACATTATATAAAAAAAGATACAGGTCTCATACATCCCAACTCTTAATATAACAAATTGCCCTTAATATGACACAAAAACCCCAGATGTGGCAAACAAAGAGAAAGGTTCCTTTAATGATTAATCATAAATCCATAGTGCTTTGGGCTTTCCCTTCTTATACACACAAACTGATAGATTAGAAAACACAGAAGTGAGGTGTTTGGACTCATTTGGATTTTCAGAATTCAGATAATACTGGTAAAGTGGAGTGATGGAAATAATGACAACTTTTATTTAATGCTTTTTCCTCTTTCTCCTCCTGACTCTTGTCAAAGAATGCCTTGCACTTGAGGGAGAGTCCTGAGTGAAGCAAAGAGAAAATCAGTAGGAGACATCAACTACCCAAAATGGCTTGTTCGTGTAATTGTAAGCAATTTTTTCCCACTATCCTCCATACTTATCCCTAGGATATTTCTTACCTGGGAGGAAAGTAACTTAGAACAGCTAAAGCAGTATAGGTTTGCAATGCTGATTATTTTCAATGTAATTAGGATGCCTTTTGAAAATACTCAATTTTTACACGATAAAATGGATAAAACTCAAGAATAAAAAATTTTCATATGGATTGTTTCAGACGTGATGTGCATTAGTTAATAAAATTATCAAAAACCTGTGGTATCAAAACAGCATGAAATATTTGTTTCAATTATAGTCAATTCTCATCATATTCTGTCTTATAAAATGTTTAATATCTTTTTCATAACAACAAAAAATATTACGTGCTGCTAGACTGATTAGCAGCCTAGAACCTTTCTATTATTTGTGGTGTTTCTGATTTTTACACTAGTTCTTATTTAGTGTAAAAATTTAGTTCTTATTTAGCTGCTGACTGACTTCTCCAAAGTCAGTCAGTAGCATTCAGTAACCTCACACAATTTTACTAGAGATACATCATGCCTTTCATCATTCTTCTTACTTGATTAAGAAAGTGTATGGATCATTTTGTTTTTATAACTTATTTAAACATGCAATAATTAATTATATTAGCTCTATTTCATTCTGATTGGTTTTAGTGATCAGTTTCACAAGATATGCTTTTAATTCTCATTGATTTTTATAATAATCCTCAAAATAGCTATTTGAATTGAAAAATGAAGTCAAAGTTTTTTTTCTGACAGAAAGTGAATCTGATTTGACTAATTGGGTTAACAGTGAAGACTGGCTCTGCCAATGCGGTTTGTGATGGACATGTTCCGTAAATGGGCTGAATCTGCAACTCCAAGGTAACAGTAATATGGTTAAGGGAAGAAATAAGATCAAAATATTTTATCCAAAAGCATTATTTTGGCAAAAGTATAATGAAATTAGTAATATATCTGGTTTTCCTTTCATTTCTGAAGACATGGGATTTAAAAAGGTGGGTCTAGGTGAAAGCGTTACAGCATAATTAACAATCATTTGGTAAATCGTAGCAAAGATCTTTCTTCCCAGAAATTGAGAAAGTGAATTAGATTCTAATGACGAGAAGAAATCTCTTTGCAAGTCAGGGTGCTTTCCAATTCGTTGCTTATAAGAAAAATGCAGAAGGACCTAATCAAGTTATCAGGTGACAGAAGATTAGAAATATTTTTTGATAATAGATCATTATATGAATTTTGGCATATAACATGGAAGGAGATCAAAGAGTTGAATTACACTGCTATAATAAAACACTTTCAATTTCTACAGTTCATAGCTTAAAAACAAACAAACAAAAGAAATAGAATTGATGACAACCCCTGTCTCATTTTAGCAATAAGTAATATTCATTCACGGATACTAGAACTAACTGAAAAAATTCATCGTCTCATTGAGGTGCATTTTTGTTATAATTTCAATTTTTGTGTTTAATAATTAATATAATATATGCATGTAGTTTTAATTAGTAGTGAATTGCTATTAATGCTAATTCATCCACGCAGATTTTTTTAATGCTTACAGTTTTATGGTCACAGAAGATAAAAGTTTTAAAATTTAGATCCATTTTTTTATTGCAGATAAATGTGATAGGGTGATCCATATTTATTAACATAAGATTCTTAGAGGGAACTGGAATAAAAATTTAAGTTCATGAAAGAAAAAGTCAAATTTCTGCAAGTTAAAGAATTGTTTGTTTTTAAAAATAAAATTATGGATTATCAATTGCATGGTGTTTGGATTTTATTGTATACATTTATGAAAGAAATTCGACTTTTATGTCAAAACAGAAACATTTACAATGTACTCCAAATTATAACCTTTGAAAGTATTTAAATTTACGATGAAAAACTTTACTATTAACTTAAAAATTGCATGACGGAAATACTCTATTAAGATTCTCTTTTTTTAGAACAAAAATGTTGTAAGATCTCTGAGCTAGATAACCACTTATCCACTGGGCTTTGAGGAACTCACTCTTGGCCAGAAATACTTCTCACCCAGCCCCAGTGCCTGAATCCCCCCATTATTCTTCTGAATGAAGGAGCCTTGAAGTTTGCTGGCCATGAACTTAGTGCACTGCAGGGAACCAGACTCCCAGGGAACACAGCAGGAATGAATTTTGATGGGGAAGGGAAAGAAAGATCCAGACTACCTCTCAGTAGATGGTCGACCGAGGCCCTACTGCACAGGGAAACGGCAGGAGGAAGATCTCAGAGATCGGTCTTCCTGGGCTGCGAATTCAGTAAGTCGGTAATTCTTCTCAGAGCCTTTACTTCATTTCCTTACAAGGTCAAATCTCTTTAGTGCTAATCCTTTTCTTCCAAATTCTTTTAGACACTTCGTTATAGCTCTATCTAGCATATCCAAAAGGCGGGGATGGTGGTCAGTGGTCACAGGAGAAGGGGGCCCAGGTCAGTGAGAGGTGGGGTTATACAGCCGGCTCCCAATCCTTGAGTCCTTGGGACCCCAGCACTGCTGGAGAAAAGCCCATAGAGCGGCAGGCAGCTTGGGCATCAGGGCAGAAAAAGGGGGTCGTCTTCTTTTATTGTGTGTGTGTCCATTAGGCTTACCTCTGAGCATAACTACATAGAAATAATGTGAAATTGATCTATTCCCTCTCACAATACACAGTGCCATTAACACATAGCTTAGCTATTTCACTGAGAGACCCATGCAGCTAGCGTGAAAGCCTCATGGAATAGAGAATCTTAAGAATGCATTAATTTGCTGATCCTTCAAGTCGGGCAGCTTTAATTATTAGTTGGAACCTTTCTGAGCCTAACGCTTGTATTACTTTCCACCCACCCTTTGGTGCTAGCTGAGTTCTCAGAGCTACAGAGATTAAGTGGGCTCTTTCTTCCACACAACAGCCTTTTTCTCCTCCAGGCAGAACTGCCTCAGTTCCTTTAGCCAGTTCCCCTGTGATCTGTTTTCTGGAGCTTTCAACCCCCTATTGCCCTTTTACAAGAACCCTTGTTTGTGGCTGACCCAGCTCCTTTTTAAAAATGATCGCCGAGGTCTGGGAAGGATCAAGGGCGGAGGCTTACACCAGGGACACATCATATGGCTCACTGGCCATCAGGGTGTCCTGTGATGTAGCTCAGCTGAGGGAGCAGGGGTCCCATTACTGTCCCTACAGCTGCTGTAGAGCCCCTTGCCCTCTGCTCCCTGACACGTGGGGCAGCCCCAGTCCCGAGCCAAGTCTCCATCCTCACCATAGTGCCGCTGCCAGGGCCCCTGAGAAGGAGGAAGACAGGCACGTCTTTTCTCAGAGGCCCTAGACCTTCTCCTATTCCCTCCTCTCCCTGGGCTGTTTGTACCAAAGGTTCTGGAGAACTGGGAGAGGGGAGCAAGCAAGCGTAGCCACTCAGGCCTCTTCAGAGGCTGCTTCCCTGGTTCACTCCTTCAAATCCCAAAGCTAGCTGCTGAAAAGCAAATGTTCCCTGCAGAGCTAAGGGGCACGGCTTTCTTGGAGAGAGGGGTGACCGGGATGCTCGAATTTGTCACTAACAGCTAGGACCCGCTTTGTCAGATGTGATAATGAAGGAGCGTTTGATGTGAGTTCTTGTGGAGGAGGACTAGCTCAGAGGGACATTTAAAAAGTGTGGCAGCAGCTCCTGGGAAGAGTGTGAAAAATAGCCGCTTGCTCGTTGTCTGTGTAGGACACTTGAGGAGCTGCCGCTTATATCACTTCACATATGGCCCCTCTGCAGTGATACGAGGTCAGAATCATTAGCTCGGCTGAGGGATAATGAGTTGCCCAGAGTGGAATAGCTTGTCTAAGATGGCAGAGCCTTTTCCTTAATCTTTACATTTCCTACACACTCTTACATGGCTTTTGGGGATATAACACGGTGTTAAACGTAGACTTAGCGTGTTGTTCATCAATTCCATGCCTAGGTGTACAGCCAAAGAACTGAAAATATGTGTACACAAAACAAATGTATATGGCAGCATTATTCATATTAGCCAAAAAGAAGAAATGACTTAAATGTCCATCAACTGATAAACAGCTAAACAAATGTGACATAGCCACAGAATGTAATACTGTGCAGCAATAAAAAAAGCAATGAAACACTGATACATCTACAACGTGGATGAACCTTGAAAGCCTTATGCCTAGTGAAAGAAGCCAGTCACATAAAGTTACATATTGCATGATCTTATTTATATTAAATGTCCAAAATAGGCAAATCCATAGAAATAGAAAGTAGATTAGAAGTTGCCAGGGGCTGAGGAAGGAGAGAATGGAGAGTGACTGCTAATGAATATGCCTGATTACCATGTTCTGGAATTACATAAAGTGTCATGGTTACACAATCTTTTGAATATACTTAAAACTACTGAATTGTACATCTTAAAAGGATGAGTTTTATGATATATTAATTATGTCTCAAGTTTTAAAAATTCAACAGTAAAAAACCATCCAATCAGAAAATGGCAAAAGACATGAAAAGACATTTCAACCTAGAGAATATACAGATGTGGCAAGTAAGATGTGAAGATTGTTCGACATCATTAGCCATTAGAGAAATGCAAATGAAAACCACAGTGAGATACTACTACACACCTATCAGAATAACTAAAATAAAAATAGCGCCAACACCAGGGCTGCTGTGGATGAGGGAAAACTGCATTGCTCATACATTGCTGGAAGGTAAAAAGTTCAGCCCCTTTGGAAAACAGTTTTGTAGTTTCTTAAAAAATTCAGCATGCAACTAATGTATGACCCAGCTATTGCACATCTGGCCATTTATCCCTGAGAAATGAAAAGTTCTGTTCATGTAAAAGCCTAGGCCTGAATGTTTATGGCAGCTTGATTCATAATACCCTCAAACTGGAAACAACCCAGATATCTTTCAACGGGCTGGTTAAACAAACTGTGTACACCCGTATCATGGAATACTACTCAGCAATAAAAAGAAATGAATTATTGATACATGCAACAAGCTGGATGAATCTCCAGAGAATTAGACTGAGTGAGAAAAAGCCAATCCCAAATGCTTACATACTGTATGATTCCATTTATATAACTTTTTTTAAATGACAAAAGTGTACAAATAACAGATTAGGGGCTAAAGAGAGGGTGTGGGCAGGATCAAGTGATTAAAAGCACAACATGGAACTTCCCTGGTGGCGCAGTGGTTAAGAATCTGCCTGCCTATGTAGGAGACATGGGTTCGAGCCCTGGTCCAGGAAGATCCCACATGCCGCGGAGCAACTAAGCCCATGCGCCACAACTACCGAAGCCCGGGTGCCTAGAGCCCATGCTCCACAACAAGAGAAGCCACCACAATGAGAAGCCCACACACCGCAACGAAGAGTAGCCCCCGCTCACCGCAACTAGAGAAAGCCCTCGTGTGGCAACAAAGACCCAACATAGCCGTAAATAAATAAATAAATTTATTAAAAGAAAAAAAAGCACAACCTGAAGGATCCTTGTAGTGATGGAAATGTTCTGCATCTTAACAGTCTCAGTGTCAGCATTCTGATTGTGATACTGTGGTACAGTTTTGCAAGACGTTATGACTGGGAAAACCGCGTAAAGAGTACATGAGATCCCTCTGCATTAGTTCTTACAACTGCATGTGAGATTACAATGATCTCAAAATAGTTTAATTTTAAAAATAGAGGAAGAAAAAAAACATTGAATGGCTGCAAAATATTCAATTATAGCAAACTTTCTTATCTATTACCTTATCTCTGATGAAACTCTTTGCCCCCAAAGCTATATATGTATCTGTCATGTTTCCTTATTATATTTTGCCAAACTGCTTTCCCAAAAGCTTGTACCCACTTACACTCTTATCAACAGGGTAGGCAGAGATACCTGTCCTACGACATCCTCACCAGACTTGCAGTACTCACCTGGTTTCCAATCTGCTAATTTTGTAAGAGTAAAATAGTACCTCACTGCCCCTATTTGGCTTTCTTTTTTTTTTTTTTTTTTTTCATATTAGTGAGGATGAACATTTTAAAATGTTTATAAATCACTTATATCATTTTATGATTAGTCTATTCATCAAGGACCAAGGGATTCCTCTGACTCTTCATGCATGAAGCAATGGGCACAGGAAAACATTATGAGCTGGTTAAAAATTGATTGTCATTTATTAAAAGATGCAGTAAAAGTAACAGGTTTGGGTGTTAAGGAAATCCTGAGGTGAAATATAACCAAGAAATGGGGAGATGAGCAGACATAAGCAGGACAAGGTCAGAGTTGGGGTCTAGACATGATTTAAGCCTAGGAGAAGTCAGGAGGTGATTTCTGTAGAGATAGAGGTATTACAGCAAGAATTTCATAGATAAAGAGTTGCTTGTAGCCTTTCCCAGTGGAGAAAAGGAGCACAGAGGTGGGTAAATATACAACAATTGTGCAAGAATCAAATGGCATAGAAATACAAATGGCAGAAAGCTAGAGAGGTAGCCCAGGGTACAATTTTAATCCCAGAAACAAGGTCCTAGTCTATTCTTTAAAACAAATATGGGGTGAGGGTTGCTTGAAGATGTGTGTGACTGTGCATGTAAAGTGGGGAATGGGAAATGTCAGATTGGTGATCGTGGACTCACCTGAAAGAAACGTGAAAGCAGAAAATCATTTACACTGCTTATAACAGGAATAAAGAGGTAGCAGAGAGCTTGTGACTGTTTTTCAGGAAAAGGACACAGAGTTAGAAATGAAGAAAAAAGTGATCTCTCTAGACCAACCTTCTCAATCTGTAAAAGTACAAGACTAGAGGACCCTCCTATGACCACACATGGATAATCACATCTAAATTACACCTGCCAGGAAAGAAAAGGGGCCAATATTGTAGAATCTGTGTGCTGGAGAGAAGTAAAGAGACCTCTCTACATCTAATCTTCTACCCTCAGCAGGAATCTCCTCTGAAACCTGAGATAAATTTCTGGTAAGACCAAAGACAGTTTCATCTTGGATACTAACCTTGATAGGAATTTATTTCAGCAAAAGATACCTTCATCTATTTTTGTAATGCTCTAATTGCCAGAAAATTACTTCTTTGAGTTGACTCACTATTTTCCTATTTCTCACTCTCACCCATAAACTGTAGTTCTCTCTCTGGAATCACACAAAACAATGACAATAATAGTTTATATTTACTGAGTGCTGGCTATTTGACACTATGTATATTATATGCATTATTTCCTTTAGTTCCCACAACAATCTTAAAAATAGGTAATTTTTATTATACCTGCCTTACAGATGAAGAAATGGAAGGCAAAAGAGATTATGTAAAATTCCCAAGTTGATGTATGAGAACAGCCAATATTTGAATTCAGGCTTTTTTTCTAAAGTATTTTTTTAGGTTCTGCTAAGCTGCCTTACAGGTCTAAGCCTGTGCCCTCGTGAAGAGCCCTGTGAAGTTTTGGAAACCAGCTCCCCCATAAGAGGTACAGGTTTCTGCCATCAAAATATTGCTACATCTGCTTCTAGAAACATCTCCATGAAAAGTATGGTCAGATGACATAAAAGGACAGAGAACGGGCACTTCAGATTGTATGAACTGTTTTGTGCCTATTTATTAATAGATGTTTGCTTAATAGACGTCTGATAGACGTGTGGCAGAATTTGTTTGGAGACCTGCTTTCATTATAACTTGGTAGTGACTTTGTGGGCAGGTAACTAATCTCACCCATTTCTATTATCTACCAAAATATCTGCCATTATTCACAAAAACAAACTAAAAAGAACCTCAGTGAATGATCAAACTGGCTCAGGACGGTTAGCAACAATTGGTCTTCAAGACAGGTTTCCAGGAGTGAGCATGGTATGTCAGGGGATCTGATCAGTGTAGAGTGGAGGGAGGTGATGGGCTCCCTCTCTCTGGACACTGACCTCTCTGCTCAGTCCAAGATCGTGGCGACCCTTGGCAGGTTCAACATCACGAGACCTCCACTGGAGCTTTAAGGACTCAAACTCCAGCCTTCGTCATTTTCACACTTGCTGCTGGCCCATCCCAACTTTGGACAAGCTAACGTGAGGTTTTGATTCACTCAAGGATAGCTTGTCTATGTAGAAAAGACTATTCAGGTGTTGATTTTGTTCTCAAAAATTGATACTCACTTTGTTAATGCTTTTTAATAACCTCATTCTTCCTTAGGCTCTAAATGCAATGTATAAATCCTATTATTCTAGTTATGCCTAGCAATTTTAGCAATCACTCTAATGGCCTTAGAACAACATGTGATCACATTTAAAACTAGTTCATTAAACACTTTCACATATTTTACATTGCATTAATAACTTTAATATATTTTACTTCCATTTAGAGTAATTTGTTTGCCTGATTGGCAAACTTTCCCAAGTACTAAATAATTCATATAAATCTAATAAATTAAGTTTATAAATATTGTGAACCCTGAGTTATCTTAAGTGATACTATTGTATCATATAGTTAGTAAGAATTCCACTGCAAACCAGAAGTCTGAATCAGTTACTTAAATATTTTACATTGAAGTTACAAAGCTGTCATTCAAATGCAATTCCCAAACATTACAAGTATGCAAAATGTTGAATTTTAAGTTTCCTTGATGCAAAAATGTTAATATTATTGGGTTTTAATTTTCTAAGATATTTCTCTACTCAATTTTCAGTTCTGAGATTGAAAGATGCTTACCTTTCAAGGAGGGCAAGTACCATCGTTGTTAACTAATGACTAGTGTTTTTGGCCTGGACCTTGATGAGATGCAGTACACTTTTTTAATACTTGATTCCATAACTTTAAGAAAGGTATGCCATGTGATCTACATTTTTGGATTCAAGACATACACATTATCTATTTTTTCCTGAAGTCTACTCACAGAAATCTGTAACTCACCATTCGTGCGCCAAAGTGACCACATTATTGATTCTTTGTCTCACAAGATCTATACATAATCATCTTCCTGCCCAGACCGAAAGACCTTTGACCATGGCCAGATCCCTGCATTCTTTTTCATTGACTTTCTAATATTACAAATTATAAAATGAATATTAGATGTCTCCCCTGTGACTTGAAGTCATAGGTGATGTGAAAATTTTACTGACAGGCTTTTTTTTTTTTTTACCTAATCTTTGGTTTTTATCTGGTCAGACTTAGGCTGAGATCATTTCAGATGCTAACTCTGCCATCTTGTCCAACTTCATGTCATCCTTGAATGTGATAAACTTCTCCTACTTATCTGAGACACTGACGAGGGTGTTGACTGGAGCAGAACACTGCATGGCATGTTGGGGTGTCTCTCTTCAGCTTGTCTTTGGTCTGTAAGTCAGCTTCCTTCAGAGATGTCATGCCTGCCTGCTCATGGGAGTCATCTGGGGAGATTACCAAAACCTGACTTCTGGAATTCACTCCAGAGCCTAAAGAGCTATGGCACAGTCGACTCTCTTGGACCATTTAACAAGCTCCCTAGGCTACTCTTAAGCAACTGTTTCGGCAGTAGTCCAAGGATTAGCTTTCATCACTGCTGCCTCTTTTTCCCTGACTTGATTACAAGGACAGAACTTAGGCTTTGTCAAAGTGACTTGCTTAAGTCTAGACTCACTCGGTTTAAAGCACCCCCATCTACCTGTAGAGTAATCATAGCCATAAAGGAAACCGTAGCCTGGCATGACTTTTCCTTGTGACACAGATTGGCTCTAAAAGATTAACTCCAACCTCATCGTGTGCTCGGGAAAAATCCCGAGAATGATGTTAAATTTAATAGTCTTCAGCATCTACTTTATTCTCCCTTTTAAAAAGTTAGGTCATTTCCCCCCTCTGTACCATGCTCCCTCCCCCCCGCCCACTAAATCCTCCAGCTCTGTCCTTGGTCTCCATTGTTAGTTTCTCAATATTCATCTGTGATGAATCACTGACCTTATTGTCATCTTTCTTTTACCCATGAGTGTAAATTTTCCAGGTCTGAAGAAACAAAATAGCTATATATTTAAAAAAATAAAACCATACCAAAAAGAATTCCAGCATGAAGACATAAAAAATAGGCTCTAGAACAATGACTCTAGTTGTCTTGATTACTTAAAACTACTTGTCTGGTTTTTATCTGAATTGCACTTTGGCAAAATGATCTTTCTGCACTTATGATTGAAAATAACTTTGTTGCTTTTACTGTTCTCTTTGTGTTCTTATTTTCTGGTATTCCCCAAAGTCTGGCCCTTTCCCCGCAACTGCTACCCACCCCTCTGCCCCATCCTGCCACTGTCTACTCTCACTATCTATTTTTTTTCTAGTTATTCTAAACATTCATAATAGAAATGCATTTTATCTTATGGAAAAATATATGTCACTAGAACATGACCTCTTGTGTGAATATCCTTTCCAAACCCCACTTTGTATGGGCATCTGTGACTGACCAGTCCGAGATGTGCAACTCTAAATCTCCCTGGCCAACCACCTATCTTGAAAATCTCTTATTCCAACTGGGAAAAATATTTGCTAACATGCCTCTGATAACCTCCTCATGGAGGGCTTTTTCTTGGTCCCTTTCCTAGTACGCCCTTGGCGATGGTGGAACATCCTCCTGGCTCAGGGTTCCATTCTCCCCTCCCTCCCCTTTCTTCCCAACCTCCTTAACTTCATGCCAACTTCTGCTTTATCCAAAAGCTCAGGTTTCTTTATTTCCTCTCACAAAAGACTTTAATGGCCCAATCAGTAAGAGACTTGACTCTACTTTAAACATGAGCCCAAATCTTCAACATCAAAAAAACTGGCTTTACTTCCCCAATGTAAGGCAATTTTAATCCTCAGAAACACAATTACTTGATCCACTGCCCAGGATGAACAGGGCATACTTGTGTTCCATCCTGGGGAAGGTCACTTTGTATCTTGGAATGCGCCAAGAGATTAAGAATGGGTTGAGATTTTATCCCCAAAACATGTTCATTCATATCCTGAATTATATGTCATCAGCTCACCTTTATAGGTGAGTATCCAGATAGGTGGTAAGAGGGTGGGTGGGCAGGAGGAGGGAAGGTCCTGGGTCAGGGGAAGGAGAGTATGTGGATAGGAAGTGGGAGGCTGGAGAGTAGGAGGTGGGAGTGTGGGTGGTACTCTGCAAGCTTGGGCTTGCCTAGAGCTGGGAAGATATTTGCAGCACTCCAAACCTCTTAGAATTCTCTTGTCCATTATATCTTATAACCCAACCACTTGAATTCCTTTCTTCTTTCTTTTCTTCCATGTGCTTTCAATCTTTGCTTGGTACACTGATTCCTCATAAGAATTCTATGATTCCAGAGAGAAGGAGGTGATTCTAAGTAGAAATAAACAGCACCAAGTTTTTGTAAATTCATAATTCTTATTATGACACTAAGCAAGGCATTTTTCAAGGTTTTGAAATTCTAGCCTCATCATAGCAGAAGACATTTTATGCAGAGAAGATTGCCAATAATGGAAATGAGACTCAGAAAAAATAATTGCTGTGTTTTTGAATACTATTGAGTTAAGTTGAAATTTTGAATAAACAGATAACTGGATTTATTATTCTGTAATAGAGGAATAATGGTACTAGACAGAGTATAAAGGTATAATCTTGTGGTTCTCATTCCAGGGATAACAGTGGCAGTACTGTTGACTAACGTAAATGGAATTATGTTCATTTAAAAAGTATCTACAGAAAAACTGTCAATTAGAAAATCATCATTGAGCACTCACTGAAGGCATCTCCTTTGTCTCCTGGAGAATTTCATTTTTAGCAACTTCAAGGAAGAAAGTAAGGTTGGTGTTCACCATCCACCACCCATCCACACATGCAAGGCACCCGATTTCAAAACACCTGGAACCACCCATAAGGCCTGGTTTTAAGTTCAGGGAGATTTTTTTTTTTTTAATTCTAGAATTTTTGCATATATTTGCATGTTGACTTTTAAACATATGGAATCATATATACAAAAATAAGTTTGATAGCGTCCTGCTATTTTGGTGGCCAAACTCAATTCAAAGAATTGTCACATGTAAAGGATTCTAAATTGATTAGATTCTGGAGTATAGGAGAAAAAAAATACATACAGTGACACAGAAATGTAAGGAAAGAAGAGATGACATTTAAAAGTCTTCCTAAATTCACAAATGGAGCTATATAAAAAGAAATTTATACCATGAACAGTCTAATTAAATCCACTTAAAAAATATTCCTTTGTTAATATTGCCTGGAATCCTGTATCCAATTCAATAACAAAGGGGTGATTTTTTCTCACTCCTCACCCTGGGAATTCTGGGAGATTTCCTTAAGCTTACTGTCAAGCTGCAGAAGCACCGGAAGAGTCAGATGTAGAGAGCCGTGGAATCATGACATCCTAATGTCATTGAGAGACATTTTTATGTGAGTGCTGTCACTTTGTGGAAAAGAAAGTAAATGCAAAGCAGTTAATTTCAAAAAGGTTAACAAGGGGGTAGGACCTCCTTGTTAGCTTTCAGTTTCCTGTGAAAGAAGAATGTCTTCTGTTTTAGTCTCTTACCAAATGCCCATTATTGACCTCCCTTGTTTCCAGAATTCACATAACATCTGTTGCTATATTTTCAGAATAGGTTTCTTTCCCTTCTTCCAATTATGAAAGCAAAACATAACTGTAAAATCAAGTTCAAATGTTCAAAGAGGGTGAAAATGTTCCAAAATCACATAGGCAAGTGATAACCTCTTTATTTTCCAGATCCTTTTGTTTGCATATATAACTTATTACACATATGTTATGATTTGCTTTCAAAAGCCAAATTGTTTTAGACGTACTGCATGCAACTTGCTTTTTTTTTCACTTAACAACACATTGTGAATGTTTTCCATGCCAGTTTATGCATCTCCGTCTTGTTTTGAATGTTGGCTTAGTATTCTGTTGTTTTACTATATGACAATTTAATTAACTAGTACCATATTGATAGACTTTTAAGTTGTTTCCCATTATTCATTACTATAGATATTTCTGCAATGATCATACTTATGTAAATTATCTTTGTGCCTGTATGTGGACATTGCAGTGGGGAAGGGAGGTTAGACTGTTCCAAGAAATGAAGTTGTCATGAGAAATATATATAATGGAATATTACTCAGCCATAAAAAAGAATGAAATCTTGCCATTTGTGACAACATGGATGGGCCTAGAGGGAATTATGCTAAGTGAAATAAGTCAGAGAAAGACAAATACTGTATGATTTCACTCATATGTGGAATATAAAGAACAAAACAAACCAACAAACAGAACAGAACAGAAACAGGTTTACAGATACAGAGAACAAACTAGTGATTGCCAGATGGGAGTGGGGGTATGCATTGGGCATAACAGGTGAAGGGGATTAAGAGGTACAAACTTCCAGTTAAAATATATGTCATGGGGATGTAGTGTGCAGCACAGGGACTATAGTCAGTAATGTTGGAATAACTTTGTATGGTGACAGATATCTACTAAGCTTATCATGGTGATCAACTCATAATGTACATAAATGTTGAATCACTATGTGATTTTACTATGTGAAACTAATGTAATATATATCAACTGTACTTCAACACAAAAAGAAAAAGAAAAAATAATCTTTGTGGCATGTGAAAATAATATGAAATTCAAATACCAGTGTCCAAAAATAAACTTTTATTGGAATTCAAAAAAAAAAAAGCATTTATCCTGCTATAAGGATACAGACAGTCTCTGATGAACTCTGAATTACAGATACTCAAACACAATGTTATGAGGTTAGAGAAATGAAAAAGATAGATTCTCCATTAGGGGAATCTCCAGAACCTGTGAATATGTTACTTTACATGGTAAAAAGGACTTTGCAAATGTGATTAAGGATCTTGAGATGAGGTTTCTTGGAGTATTCAGGTGGACCCAATAAAATCACAGAATTCTTATAAGAGGAGGGCCAGAGAGGAGGTAGAGTGATGGCAGAAGCAGAGAGAGATTTAAATATGCGACCCTGCTGGCTTTGAAGAAGAACGAAGAGCCACAAGCCAAAGAGTGTGAGTAGCCTCTAGAAGATGGAAAAGCCAAGGAAACCTCCTCTAGAACCTGTAAAAGGAACATAGACCTGCCAATAGTTTGATGGTAGCCCAGCGAAAGCCATTGCAGACTTCTGACTTCCAGGATTATAAAGGTATAAACCTGTGTTGTTTTAAGCCATTAAGTTTGTGGTAATTTGTTACAACGGCATTAGAATACAGAGGAGTAGAGACAGTTTAATGGAAAGTAATATTTCGGCTGAACTTTGATGCATAGGTAGGATTCTAATAGGCAGAAATGAGAAATGGAATTCCCAGCAAGAGAACAGCATGGACAAAGGCACAGAAGTGAGAAAGTACAAGGTGTATCCAATAGATATTAAAAAGCACGGGAGCCATTAGGGAAGGAGAGCCTGGGGGACACACAGAAAACAATACCTGAACTCACATGCTCTGTGTTCAGGGAGTACTTGGATGACCTCAGAGAAGAGGTGGAGGGGATCCCTCTCGAGCAACGCCTAGGAAAAAGAATTTGGGTCTGGCGGCTTGGCTAGCATTAGGTGAAGGGTGCGGGAGGGGCACTGGCGGAGGGGAATGGGATAGCAAGAGGTAAGAATCCAGCCCTGACAAGAATGGGCAGGGTAAGGAGCTGCTGGGGAGAAAGGAAGCGGGGAGGTTTGGGGCGGGCTAAGGTATGCCTCTAATACGGAGCTGAGGATTGTGACCTTCTGCAGGGAAACACTGAAAGCATTTGAGGACACCAGTAATATGAGTTGCTTTTTGTATGCCTTTGTTCCCTGCAGAATGAATGTGCAAAGCCACATCGTGCCCTTTATCTGCTCCAGGGGCTGGCTGGTAAGGGAAATGGACAATTCTTGAGGCAGGGAGACAAGAGTAGCTTCGGGCTTTTTGGCTGCACAACTCACGTTCTCAGACCTCTTATTTTGTCTGGCATGCAGAGAGCTGACTTGTATGGACTGGAGGCTAGGGTGGCACTGTGGGATGGGTGGGATGGTGCAGAAGCCCTTGCGAGACACATGGTATAACAGCATGAACCCTGAGCTAGAAATCAGGGGACCTGAGTTATGGGCTCAGCTTTACAGCAATGAGCTAGCCACACGAACTTGGGCAAATGACCGTATCTCTCAGGGACTCAGTTTCCTCACCCTTGAAATAAAGGTCTGAGCTGGGCTGTTTGGCAGCGGTAGGGGATACAGTGCAGCTATGCTGATGACCCCTGAAGCATTTCCACTTTGACTGTCCAGAAACCCTGGGTTTCTGGGCTGGTTAAGGTGCTTTTAACATGCAGCATTGGACAACCCAAGTCTTTCCTCAGCCACTTGTCACTCAGTGACCATGTCTTGGGCTCTTTATTTGCAAATAGCAGGTCACTGAGCAAATCTCCCTTCCTATTTGGCCAATAGCACAAGGCAGGAGTTCAGAGCCAGCCCTGACTGATCCCACTGCCAAGTTGCCAGATGGAAGGGAGAGGGCACTGTTGGGTGGATGGTCTTCTCACAGGTGTGGATCCTTGCTGAAGACTGAGGGAAAGAGAGCAGAATAGGAGACCACAGAAGGAGGGGGACCCACCAAAGTATGCTTTGATCATCCATGTAAAAGTACAGCAAAGTCATATGCAAATAGCATAAAATAAGCAACCAGCCAAATTTCTAACGTGTAGTAAGAAAAAGAAAAATTGCTTCAAGAAAATTGCAGAGGGTTCCCCCTGGAAATTTGCATTTATGACCAGCATGACTCTCCAGATTTCAAGGGAGTTGACTATACAAGTCATCCATTGGGCAAAAATTCTTGAATTAGCCACAGGCTAAGTGCTCTTCTAGCTGTAGCCGTAACTAACACTGGAAATCAAGATTTCAAGGGGAACCCAGGGTCACCATTTTCAGAATTCAGTTTGTGTATTTTCTTGGAAACGTTGGATACCAGGCCTCTTTCTGAGACTAGATATGGGGCAGAGGATTCGGTAATACAGAATTAATTCAAGTTCAGACACTGTTAGGGGAGTGACCTGATACAGGAAAATCCTCCTGACAGTGAAATATACAGGAAACACTGCCTTTCTGCCCTGGAAAATGTTGATGGTTTTGTTGCATTGGAGTTTTCCTGGCAGATTTAACTGAACAATTTTTTGTGGTCTCGTCTAGCTTTATGATTTGGTGAATCAAATTCGTCTCCTTAGATGTCATCTTCAATCAAGGAAACTGAAGGAGAACCTCGGGCAATGCCAGGTAAGTTACAGCGTAAGAACAAGAACAAGAGCAAAGTGATATCACTCAATAGAAAGAAGTTCATTTTTAATGCATGGTTGTTATTGTATCAGTGAATTGAAGAAATAAGCCTGTGCCAACCAAACTTATTACTACGAAGCCATTAATTGTTAATTGCTAAAAGACAGATTGCTTCTGACCTGAAAATCCGGAACTTGCTTTCTGCCGCCATTAAGAATAACTGCATGGGCATCCTTGATGCTTATGTCAAGAATATTTGTTTTGGAAAACAAAATTCAGAGAACCCTGAGGGACTTTGAAGTAGACGGTGAAGCAAATAGCATGTCAACATCCTGGATACCTTGTGTAATTTTCTCGGCCGCCATTAACTCGAAGAATGAAGCACAGGAAACCTGCCAGAGAAACGTTCAGCAGTGTTGGAGTGCTTTGCCTTGAGTGTGTTTGAATGAAGTGCTGGATGCCGCAGAGGCAGTGGGGAAGTCGAGTGCTGAAAGCAGATCTGTGTGCAGCAAACCTGTCACGTCTCAGCCACTCTCTTCCTGCTGGGCCGAGAGACCGGAGGCTTCCTTCATTTCCTGATTTTTACCCTGCAGTCCTTCCCACCACACCGTTCCACTCACCCCTAATGGAGACCTCTTTATTAAAATCTTCGAGAAAGCATCGAGGAGACAGCCTAGGGTTTTCAGAAAGACGATCAGTTAAAAACAATGCCATGTTTTGCAGACAAAAGAGAGGATCAGAATGAAGAGAAGAAAGGCTGTCACCCTGACGTTGATGGCCACCTGCCTCTCCTTCTTTTATTTTTCTAGACTTTAGGGCCTAGATGTTATTGCCTTTTGACATCTGTATTAACCCCTGAATTGTGTCCCTCCCAAATTCATATGTTGAAGCCCTAGCCCCCAGGACCTCAGAACATGACGGTATTTGGAGACGAGGTCTTTAAGGAGGTGATTATGAGGTTCTTAGGGTGTTCTTATAAGAGAGGGAGAGACACCAGGGATGTGTGTGCCCGAGAAAGGGCCTCGTGAGGACACAGCAGGGAAATGTCCGTCTGCAAGCCAAGGAGAGAGGCCTCAGAAGAAACCAGTCCTGCTGACACTTTGAGTTCAGACTTCTAGCCTCCAGACTGTTAGAAAATGCATTTTAAGTCATGCAGTCTGTAGTATATTGTTATGGTGGCCCTAGCAAACAAGGACAACCCCAATGTCGGCAAACTCTCCAGCTTTTTGGGTAATTTTTCCTTTTAATTCAAACAATGACAGTAGAAAAACAAACACAATGATAGTCTGGAATCCTATCCCGTGCCATATGGAAATCTGATCTTCTCACATTCTTCTCTACCCTCCCACCACCCCTAGTAAACTTTTGAAAATTTGCTTAGGGATGATTTTATGTTCCACTAAATGACTTGTTCTCCCCTGCACCCCTCAGCTGGCTTTCTTGCTCTGACTGATATTCCTTGTTTACTAGTCATTCATCTTTTGCCATCTCATAACTTGCTTCCTCCTTAAGTACTGACATTGGACCCTCCCATATGGACATGGATAATTCCTCCAAGTACCAGAGAGTCTACAGCAATGTTTAACATAGGCTTATTGAAGTATTAGGTGTAAGAGGAGGGAATAATAACGCGGAAAGAGAAAATTTAAAACTGGCTTCTAGATAGGATGTTTCCTGGAATCTCCTCCTAGGGGCTTCCGCAGGCTGCCTTGGTCCTGAGCTCCCTATACCCTGCCACGAAGGGATCCCCTGACCTCTGTGCATGGGACTGAGCTTGTTCTCCTCTAGCCAGCATGGAGGGCTCCAACCTCAGCTCAGTCCCAAGAAAAGGGAACAGTCCCCCTTTATGAAGGTGGGATCAAGGCATGACTTAGTTTCTCCCTGGATCTATGGTTGATGAGGAAAATCCCACCTTCCAGAGGACATCCCCACACCCACTCCCAGGGGGTGGGTGTGCAGCAAGGCAATCCCATGATTCTATCCTCAAGTCTGGCACACAGTTGTGTAACTAAAGGGAGTAGTTACACAGGAGACAGTTTATGAGAGTCATTAATTAAAAAGTAATTTTAAAAAAAACCACAAGATGTCTGTGATGTGTAAGAGATTCCATTTCTGGATTTAGTAGAGAGCAAAAGAATCATGCCTCAGATTATTGCTTTCCCAAAGGGTTTCTTCATGGTGGCTGATAGTTGTGAACAAATAAGAAAAAATCTTTCCCCATGAAAGAAGAACATTTAGGGATAAGGAGAGACATCACTCAAAAGTGTATGCTTTTCTCATATTCTCCTTTCCCAACTGTAATCTTGTAACACCTCTACCATAATGATGACAACCATGAAATAGACTTCCTGAGCTAGACTGGTAATTGCACTTCACAGTAAAAATAACAATAGCAGCAACAATAAGAGTAATAATAATACAGACACCAGCTATTTGGGTCTTAAAATGTGAGAGGCATTGCCTTATTGCTTTACAAACATTATCTTTATTGGTCTTCATCACAACTTACTCTGAAGTAGGCAATATTACCCCTGTTTTCTAGATGAAGAAACTGGGTTTAGAAAGTAAAACAAGTTACCCATTAATCTCAGCTCTCAGAAAGATTTTTTTTTAACCTTTACTCTCTTTACTTAGTTCTTCCTAAGCTGATTCCAGGGTTATCCTTTTGTCTAAGAGAACATGACGTTGATGATATCTTACTTAATTGGATACTGGCATTCCACTTAGCCAGGATCATACTCGACAGTTTGTTTTTTCTGGGAAAACCTAATATCCTGAATTGATTTTGGAAACATAAAATTATTTTAAGGTCAGCTTCTTTTAGGTTAGTAATTTAATTCATTTGGACCAAGATTCAGTGAGAGGCTAGAAAGGCCACTGTGGCCACTGAGCCATGAGGGGACCAAGTTGAACAAGAGGCTATCCCCGCTTCAAGGATTTTACATTAGCATTGTCAACTAAAGCCTCCTCTTTAGGGACAAGTTCTCTATACATGCGCTGTTTGCACATGCTCTCTGTAAAATGCTTCAAGTAGCATGCTTTGAGGTGCTAAGCTTATCCTTGGTACTCTGAGAGTAGGAATTGAATTCCACCACATGATCCATTTGAAATGTCATCTGGAAACAATTAAGGACCAACAGCTCTTCCAGATGGCTCATAAGTGATACTCTTGGCACTTGGTGGCCAAATATTTGCGGAGGAGAGGAAAACCCACTCTTTTCTAACCACAAATGAAAATACAGTAAGTGCTAAAGCCTGACTCCTCCTTAAATAGTCTTTCAGGGAAGGGCCAAGGTGACAGGCTGTCATGTAGTCAGGTAATTAGAAAGCACATACCTTGTGGCAGTCACTGGTCTAAGTAATACCCAACTTACTGGCAAAAACTGAGGAAAGGAATTAGCGGATTGGGCAATGATAAACCACGGGCAGCCAAATGTTGAAGCTACTAAAATTTCTTGGGTTGGAAAATGATGTCAAGAAATGTAGCATTGCACAATAGCTCTTTTTTTCAAAAGAGAAAAAAATACTCATATACCATTCAGAAAAACTAATAATCACTAGTGAATACTTGTGGTGGGCACTATCTCTCTGGTGAGAACAATGCTATTATTTATGTGTATTAGTTTTTTTAATGCTCCTAGTCTTATGAGGCCTGCTTTCCGGGTGAGGGAACAAAGACAGTAGCGTGCTAGGGTGGCTTCATTCCAGTTTGGAATCCAGTGGGTTCATCCCAGTCAGTGCTGGTTTATGACTCTCATAGTCCTTAGATGCTTTGGCCTTTGTGGGCCCCTTCTCTGTTTAAAAGTTAAAATTAAATTTTACAACTGCATTGGTGTAAAGACAAATGTAATCCAGACTAGATTCATTGTTATATATTCATATTCGGTATATTCTTTTTCCCTTCTGATTTTAAAAGAAAGTAAAACGAAGGCATTTTTGTAGGCTCCTAAAAGTATGGTGGGCTCTAGGCACTGTGCCTAATGGATTGATTAGCCCTGCTCAACTGAAAATACTCTTTACCTGACTCTCTTGCAGCTAAGGGCAGCCTTGTGACATCAGCTCAGAGTTTCCTGGAAATTTTGGAAGGGGTGATGCTTCCCTCTTCTTTGTTCTTGCTGCCTAGAATTAAGGACACGAAACCCTTAATAGACACAGCAGCCATCTTGTAACCGGGAGGTGATAATGTCTTCTTATTAAGGACAAGAGAGGAACCTTGCCTCTAATGGTATTTTGAGTTGCAGCATTAGTTAAAAGTCTTGTTAGATAAGGGGGGAGGAAAAGATAAATCCTACATATTTAAGCTAGTGGGGATTTGGTTTTTTGATATGAGCAGCTAACTTCTCTCCTAGTTCATGTAATGCTGCAGGGCCTCAGTACTGTTCTTTGGTACAATGTCAGGACGTCACACAAATCTGTTCCAAACATCAGGAAGCAGCCTGAGGACCTGGAAACGTGTATAGGAGCCACTGGCACAGTGAGTGACTTAAGACTTAATAGTTCTCTGAGAATAAATACAGAGTGAAGTTTTGCCCTTTCCAGGTGTGACTACAAAGCCAATGGACCCTAAGAAACTATGCTCATTCAACAAACCCACAGGAGTCTTCACTTCATCATGAGACACAGCAGCTTGAGATCCAGGCTTCAGCTGCCTACACTCAGCTGATTTCTCTACGTTTGCAGTTGTGGAGAGGTCTGAAAGGGAAGAGTATGATGGGAAAGAGAATGGACTCCATCTTTTCAGAGACATTTGGCTGCTGTATAGGACCCCTTGGTGATGGGGTAAAAGGCTCCATGTCCTGTGCAGAAGAGGGACAGAGTTCCCCTGCGGGAGAAGGTCAGTGCACAGACTTGGGGTGGGCTCTGTTCCTGTTCTTTTGAAAACCCAGGAGCAGGCAGGACAGTTCCTGGATTCCAGGGCTGAGCTGGATTCCTTAGCAAGCCTGCAGTAGCAAGTGAAAAATCAACTGTGTGAAATATTGATAAAAGCTGTATCAGAAAAGTTTCTTGATGGAATTCATAGGGCAAACAAGTCAGACTGTTGAACATGTGAAGAGCAGTAGTCCCTGTAAGTCTATTATGAGAAAGTCAGACAATTTATTTTAGGTAAATGACTTTTTGGCAGACCCTACTCTACCGGGGGCTGGTGACTTGGGTAATATCGTTTACAAATTCATTTTTATTTCTATTTTTGTCACTCATTTATTTATTCAACAAACATTTATTCACCGCTAGTGTGTGTCAAACACTGTTAGGGAAACAGACTCCGATTCTGCCTTCAGGGGGGTGAATGAGCTGGTAGGGCAGATTAGATGAAAGCAAAGACAAAAGAAGCCAACAAACTGACAATAGCTGTAATGAAAATACAATGGAGGATGGAAAGTAGCTTGAGTTTTTAGAGCAGTGGTTCCTAAGCTTGTTGGTATTATTAGAGTCACCTGAGGGTCTTTTAAAACTCCCAGAGGCCTGGCTGTACCTCAGACCAGCCATAATCTCTGGGATGAGACATAGGGACCAGTGTATTTTGAACGTCTCTATGTGATTCTAATGTGCAGACAAGTTTGGCCACCACTGATATAGAGGAGGGGGGTGGCCCTCTTCTTCTAAAAAAAATTAGGGGTATTCAGAGCTGAGACCCACAATCATGCTGCTAAAAGTGGGAGCTTGTTAGAAAAGCAGAACCTTGAGATCCACCCCAGATGTACTGAATCAGCCTCTGCATTTAACAAGATCCTCAGGTTATGGTAGATGCAGCAAAGTCCAAGAAGCAGTGCAAAGCAGTAGTTCTCAATTTGTAGGCCGCAGATCAGCCTCACCGGCAACATGTTAGAAACGCAAATTCTCATCCCCACTCCTGACCTACTGAATCAGAAACTCTGGGGGTTGGGCCCTGCCAGCTGTGCTGTAGCAAACTCACCAGGTGATTCTGACGCACACTGGTGTTTGAGAAACACTGGCTCAAAATAAGAGTATGGGGAGACCTTCAAGATGGCAGAGGAGTAAGACGTGGAGATCATCTTCCTCCCCACATACATCAAAAGTACATCTACATGCGGAACAACTCCTACAGAACACCTACTGAATGCCTGCAGAAGACCTCAGACCTCCCAAAAGCCAAGAAACTCCTCACGTACCTGGGTAGGGCAAAAGAAAAAAGAGACAAAAGAATAGGGATGGGACCTGAACCTCTGGGAGGGAGCTGTGAAGGAGGAAAAGTTTCCACACACTAGGAAGCCCCTTCACTGGTGGAGACGGGGGGTGGCGGAGGGGGGAAGCTTCGGAGCCATGGAGGAGAGCGCAGCCACAGGGGTGCGGAGGGCAAAGCGGAGAGATTCCCGCACAGAGGATCGGTGCTGACCAGCACTCACCAGCCCGAGAGGCTTGTCTGCTCACCCGCCGGGACGGGTGGGCTGGGAGCTGAGGCTCAGGCTTCGGAGGTCGGATCCCAGGGAGAGGACTGGGGTTGGCTACGTGATCACAGTCTGAGGGGGGCTAGTGCGTCACAGCTAGCTGGGAGGGAGGCCGGGAAAGAGTCTGGACCTGCCGAAGAGGCAAGAGACGATTGTTTTGGGGTGTGCGAGGAGAAGGGATTCAGAGCACCGCCTAAACGAGCTTCAGAGATGGGCTTGAGCCGTGGCTATCATCGCGGACACTAGAGACGGTCATGAAACGCTAACGCTGCTGCTGCAGCCACAGAGAATCCTGTGTGCAAGCACAGGTCACTATCCACACCTCCCCTCCCGGGAGCCTGTGCAGCCTGCCACTCCCAGGGTCCCGTGATCCAGGGACAACTTCCCCAGGAGAACACACAGCATGCTTGAGGCTGTTGCAATGTCATGCTGACCTCTGCCACCGCAGGCTTGCTCCACATTCTGTACCCCTCCCTCCCCCTGGCCTGAGTGAGCCAGAGCCCCCTGATCAGCTACTCGTTAAGCCCCCTCCTGTCTGGGCAAAGAACAGACACCAGAGGGCGACCTACATGCAGAGGCAGGGCCAAATCCAAAGCTGAACCCCAGGAGCTGTGCGAACAAAGAAGAGAAAGGGAAATCTCTCCGTGCAGCCTCAGGAGCAGCGGATTAAATCTCCACAATCAACTTGATGCACCCTGCATCTGTGGAATACCTGAGGAGACAATGAAACATCCCAAAATTGAGGCTGTGGACTATGGGAGCAAATGTAGACTTGGGGTTTGCTGTATGCGCCTGACTAGATTCTGATTTTTATGTTTATCTTAGTTTTTACTGCTTGTTATCATTGGTGGATTTGCTTATTGGTTTCGTTGCTCTCTTTTTTAAAATTACTTTTAAATTTTTTTATTTTAGTAATATATTTTTAAATTTTTTATTTTTATTTTTTATTTATTTATTTATTTTTTTAAATTAATTTATTTTTGGTTGTGTTGGGTCTTCGTTTCTGTGCGAGGGCTTTCTCTACTTACGGCGAGTGGGGGCCACTCTTCATCGCGGTGCGCGGGCCTCTCACTGTTGCGGCCTCTCTTGTTGCGGAGCACAGGCTCCAGACGCGCAGGCTCAGTAGTTGTGGCTCACGGGCCTAGTTGCTCCGCGGCATGTGGGATCCTCCCAGACCAGGGCTCGAACCCGTGCCCCCTGCACCGGCAGGCGGACTCTCAACCACTGCGCCACCAGGGAAGCCCCTAATTTTTTATTTTAATAACTTTATTTTATTTTACTTTTTTTTTCCCCTTTCTTTCTTTTTCTCCCTTTTTTTCTGAGCCATGTGGCTGACAGGGTCTTGGTGCTCCAGCTGGGTGTCAGGCCTGAGCCTTTGAGGTGGGAGAGCCGAGTTCAGGACATTGGACCACCAGAGACCTCCTGGCTCCACATAATATCAATCAGCAAGCGTTCTCCCAGAGATCTCTGTCTCAATGCTAAGAGCTAGCTCCACTCAACGACCAGCAAGCTCCAGTGCAGGACATCCCATGCCAAACAACTGGCAAGACAGGAACACAACCCCACCCATTAGCGGAGATGCTGCCTAAAATCATAGTAAATTCACAGACACCCCAAAACACACCACTGGATGTGGTCCTGCCTACCAGAAAGACAAGATCCAGGCTCATCCGCCAGAACACAGGCATGAGTCCCCATTACCAGGAAGCCTACACCACCCAATGAACCAACCTTACCCACTGGGGGCAGACACCAAAAACAACAGGAACTAGGAACCTGCAGCCTACAAAAAGTAGACCCCAAACACAGTAAGTTAAGCAAAATGAGAAGACAGAGAAATATGCAGCAGATGAAGGAGCAAGGTAAAAACCTACCAGACCAAACAAATGAAGAGGAAATAGGCAGTCTACCTGAAAAAGAAATCAGAGTAATGATAGTAAAGATGATCCAAAATCTTGGAAATAGAATGGAGAAAATACAAGAAGTGTTTAACAAGGACCTAGAAGAACTAAAGAGCAAACAAACAATGATGAACAACACAATAAATGAAATTAAAAATTCTCTAGAAGGAATCAATAACAGAATAACTGAGGCAGAAGAATGGATAAGTGACCTGGATAAAATAGTGGAAATAACTACCGCAGAGCAGAATAAAGAAAAAAAGCATGAAAAGAATTGAGGACAGTCTCAGAGACCTCTGGGACAACATTAAATGCACCAACATTTGAATTATAGGGGTCCCAGAAGAAGAAGAGAAAAAGAAGGGGACTGAGAAAATATTTTAAGGATTATAGTTGAAAACTTCCCAAATATGGGAAAGGAAATAGTCAATCAAGTCCAGGAAGCACAGAGAGTCCCATACAGGATAAATCCAAGGAGAAACATGCAAAGACACATATTAGTCAAACTATCAACAATTAAATACAAAGAAAAATTAAAAGCAGCAAGGGAAAAACAAATAACATACAAGGGAATCCCCATAAGGTTAACAGATGATCTTTCAGCAGAAACTCTGCAAGGTGGAAGGCAGTGACAGGACATATTTAAAGAGATGAAAGGGAAAAACGTACAACCAAGATTACTCTACCCAGCTAGGATCTCATTCAGATTCGATGGAGAAATTAAAACCTTCACAGACAAGCAAAAACTAAGAGAATTCAGCACCACCAAACCAGCTTTACAACAAATGCTAAAGGAACTTCTCTAGGCAGGAAACACAAGAGAAAGAAAAGACCTACAAAAACAAACCCAAAACAATTAAGAAAATGGTAATAGGAACATACATATCGATAATTATCTTAAATGTAAATGGATTACATGTTCCCACTAAAAGACATAGACTGGCTGAATGGATACAAAAACAAGACCCATATATATTCTGTCTACAAGAGACCCACTTCAGACCTAGGGACACATACAGACTGAAAGTGAGGGGATGGAAAAAGATATTCCATGCAAATGAAAATCAAAAGAAAGCTGGAGTAGCAATATTCATATCAGACAAAATAGACTTTAAAATAAAGACTGTTACAAGAGACAAAGAAGGACACTACATAATGATTAAGGGATCAATCCATAAGAAGATATAACAATTGTAAATATTTATGCACCCAACATAGGAGCACCTCAATACATAAGGCAAATGCTAACAGCCATAAAAGGGGAAATCGACAGTCATACAGTCATAGTAGGGGACTTTAACACTCCACTTTCACAAAGGACTGATCATCCAAAATGAAAATAAATAAGGAAACACAAGCTTTAAATGACACATTAAACAAGATGGACTTAATTGATATTTATAGGACATTCCATCCAAAAACAACAGAATACACTTTCTTCTCAAGGGCTCATGGAACATTCTGCAGGATAGATCATATCTTGGGTCACAAATCAAGCCTTGGTAAATATAAGAAAATTGAAATCATATCAAGTATCTTTTCCAACCACAATGCTATGAGACTAGATATCAATTTCAGGAAAAACACTGTAAAAATTACAAACACATGGAAGCTAAATAATATGCTACTAAATAACGAAGTGATCACTGAAGAAATCAAAGGGGAAATCAAAAAATACCTGGAACCAAATGACAATGAAAACATGACGGCCCAAAACCTATGGGATGCAGCAAAAGCAGTTCTAAGAGGGAAGTTTATAGCAATACAATCCTACCTCAAGAAACAAGAAACATCTCAAATAAACAACCTAACCTTACACCTAAAGCAATTAGAGAAAGAAGAACAAAAAAACCCCAAAGTTAGCAGAAGGAAAGAAATCATAAAGGTCAGATCGGAAATAAATGAAAAGGAAATGAAGTAAATGATAGCAAAGATCAATAAAACTAAAAGCTGGTTCTTTGAGAAGGTAAACAAAATTGATAAACCATTAGCGAGACTCATCAAGAAAAAAAGGGAAAAGACTCAACAGAATTAGAAATGAAAAAGAAGTAACAACTGACACTGCAGAAATAAAAAGGATCATGAGAGATTACTACAAACAGCTATATTCCAATAAAATGGACAACCTGGAAGAAATGGACAAATTCTTAGAAAAGCACAACCTTCTGAGACTGAAACCGGAAGAAATAGAAAATATAAACAGACCAATCACAAGCACTGAAATTGAAACTATGATTAGAAATCTTCTATCAAACAAAAGCCCAGGACCAGACAGATTCACAGGCAAATTCTAGCAAACATTTAGAGAAGAGCTAACACCTATTGTTCTCAAACGCTTCCAAAATATAGCAGAGTGAAGAACACTCCCAAACTCATTCTATGAGGCCACCATCACCCTGATACCAAAACCAGACAAAGGTGTCACAAAAAAAGAAAACTACAGGCCAATATCACTGATGAACATACATGCAAAAATCCTCAACAGAATACTAGCAAACAGAATCAACAGCACATTAAAAGGATCATACACCATGATCAAGTGGGTTTTATTCCAGGAATGCAAGGATTCTTCAATATACACAAATCAATCAATGTGATACACCATATTAACAAATTGAAGGATAAAAACCATATGATAACCTCAATAGATGCAGAAAAAGCTTTTGAGAAAATTCAACACACCAATTTATGATAAAAACTCTCCAGAAAGTAGGCACAGAGGGAATTTATCTCAACATAATAAAGGCCATATATGACAAACCCACAGCCAACATGGTTCTCAATGGTGAAAAACTGCAGCCATATCCACTAAGATCAGGAGCAAGACAAGGTTGCCCACTCTCACCACTATTATTCAACATAGTTTTGGATGTTTTAGCCACAGAAGTCAGAGAAGAAAAGGAAATAAAAGGAATCCAAATCAGAAAAGAAGAAGTAAAACTGTCACTGTTTGCAGATGACATGATACTATCCATAGAGAATCCTAAAGATGCTACCAGAAAACTACTAGAGCTAATCAATGAATTTGGTAAAGTAGCAGGATACAAAGTTAATGCACAGAAATCTCTTGCATTCCTATACGCTAATAATGAAAAATCTGAAAGAGAAATTAAGGAAACACTCCCATTTACCACTGCAACAAAAAGAATAAATTACCTAGGAACAAACCTACCTAGGGAGACAAAAGACCTGTATGCAGAAAACTATAAGACACTGATGAAAGAAATTAAAGACGATACCAACAGATGGAGAGATATACCATGTTCTTGAATTGGAAGAATCAATATTGTGAAAATGACTATACTACCTAAAGCAATCTACAGATTCAATGCAATCCCTATCAAACTACCACTGGCATTTTTTTACCACTAGAACAAAAAATTTCACAATTTGTATGGAAACACAAAAGACCCCAAATAGCGAAGGCAATCTTGAGAAAGAAAAACAGAGCTGGAGGAATCAGGCTCCCTGACTTCAGACTATACTACAAAGCTACAGTAATCAAGATAGTATGGTACTGGCACAAAAATAGAAATATAGATCAATGGAACAGGATAGAAAGCCCAGAGATAAACCCACGCACATATGGTCAACTTATTTTTAAGGAGGCAAGAATATACAATGGAGAAGAGACAGCCTCTTCAATAAGTGGTCCTGGGAAAAATGGACAGCTACATGTAAAAGAATGAAATTAGAACACTTCCTAACACCATACACGAAAATAAACTCAAAATGGATTAAAGAACTAAATGTAAGGCCAGACAGTATAAAACTCTTAGAGGAAAACATAGGCAGAACACTCTATGACATAAATCACAGCAAGATCCTTTTTGACCTACCTCCTAGAGAAATGGAAATAAAACCAAAAATAAACAAATGGGACCTAATGAAACTTAAAAGCTTTTGCACAGCAAAGGAAACCACAAACAAGACGAAAAGACAACCCTCAGAATGGGAGAAAATATTTGCAAATGAAGCAACTGACAAGGGATTAATCTCCAAAATATACAAGCAGCTCGTGCAGCTCAGTATCGAAAAAACAAACAACCCAATCCAAAAATGGGCAGAAGATCTAAATAGACATTTCTCCAAAGAAGATGTACAGATTGCCAACAAACACATGAAAGGATGCTCAACATCACTAATCATTAGAGAAATGCAACTCAAAACTACAATGAGTTATCACCTCACCCCAGTCAGAATGGCCATCATCAAAAATCTAGAACAATAAATGCTGGAGAGGTGTGGAGAAAAGGAAACCCTCTTGCACTGTTGGTGGGAATTTAATTGATACAGCCACTATGGAGAACAGTATGGAGGTTCCTTAAAAAACTAAAAATAGAACTACCATATGACCCAGCAATCCCACTACTGGGCATATACCCTGAGAAAACCATAATTCAAAAAGAGTCATGTACCACAGTGTTCATTCCAGCACTATTTACAATAGCCAGGGCATGGAAGCAGCCTAAGTGCCCATTGACAGATGAATGGAAAAAGAAGATGTGGCACATATATACAATGGAATATTACTCAGCCATAAAAAGAAATGAAATTGAGTTATTTGTAGTGAGGTGGATGGACCTAGAGTCTGTCATACAGAGAGAAGTAAGTCAGAAAGAGAAAAGCAAATACCGTATGCTAACACATATATATGGAATCTTTAAAAAAAAAGTGGTCCTGAAGAACCTAGGGCCAGGACAGGAATAAAGATGCAGACATAGAGAATGGACTTGAGAACAAGGGGAGAGGCAAGGGTAAGCTGGGAAGCAGTTAGAAAGTGGCATTGACACATATACATTACCAAATGTAAAGTAGATAGCTAGTGGGAAACAGCCGCATAGCACAGTGAGATCAGCTAGGTGCTTTGTGACCACCTAGAGGAGTGGGATAGGGAAGGTGGGAGGGAGACGCAAGAGGGAGGGGATAAGGGTATATATGTATATGTATAGCTGATCCACTTTGTTATACAGCAGCAACTAACACAACAATGTAAAGCAGTTATACTCCAATAAAGATGTTAAAAAAAAGTATGAGTATGTTTTCTACAGATGAGGAGGAGTGGATGTCAAGGGCACGAACACATGAAATTCAGGCAGGCTGTTAGGGAACGAGGAATGACAAGAAGTGGGAGGAGAGATTAGAGAGGTACCCCAGGAAGAGCACTGAAGGCCCTCAATCCAGTTCTAAAATATCCCGCGAAGGTGATATGTATATTAAAACAATTCTGCCAGATCAAAAATTTTTGATCCTTCTCTATATGATTGACTTCAGAGAAAATAAAAAAAACAGATTCACCCTTTTTCATTCGGAGTTTGTAACCCCAAGTGGGCCATGCATCTACATTATCCAGCTTGGTCCTCCTTTTTATTCTCTGGATATCTGACTATTTTCAGACATTTGATTCATTTCTGAAGAATAAAGATTTATTGCAATTAGAAATACTCAGAGAAACGTACTGAGGACTGTAGACAATCTGAAAAAAAAATTTTCAGCATTATAGAATTTATAGTCTTTCTAGGTAACTGTTAGGAAGAGGATAGCATTCATCTGTATGTAAAGGCTCTGGTTTGTGTAATCAAAAGTCAGCTTAAATAGTTGAAATTGTTCCTTAGTCAAGATAAATTGTATTCTACCACTTCTTGATGAAAGGATGCATTACAGTTCTATATGATTAATTGTTCTGAAATGAATTATTTCAGAATGGCTTTGGTCTATGTATATTACACAAATATAATGTGAATATGCATGTGTGTGTATGTGTAAACAATTCAGAAACCTGAAAATATTAGCTTTATATATACATGCACATACATACATGTATACATATGTATGTGTATGTATGTATTTATTATAAGGATTTGGCTCATGTGATTATGGAGGCTGACAAGTCCCCAGATCTGCAGTCAGCAAGCAGGAGCCCCAGGAAAGCTGATGGTGTGGTTCCAGTGCAAAGGCCAACAGGCTTGAGACCCAAAAGAGTCACTGTTTCACTTCGAGTCCAAAGGCAGGAAAACATGGATTTTTCAGCTTGAAGACCATCAGGCAGGAGAAATTCTCTCTTATTTGGGGGAGTGTCAGCCTATTGTTCCACTCAGGCCTTCACCTGATTGGATGAGGCCCACCCACTAGGGAGGGCAATTTGCTTCACTCAGTCTATTGATTTAAATATTAAACACACCCAAAATCACCCTCACAGAAACACTCAGAATAATGTTTGACCAAGCATGAACCTTGTGACCTATTCAGGTTGACACATGAAGTTAACCATCACATCCACTTAGAAAAATGTGACCTAGATGGAAGTCAGACCACCTCTATAGGACCTGAGCTTTTCCTGAATTACTTACTTCTTGCTCCAACAAATTTGCTTTCCAGGTTGTTCACCTGAGCCAGTCCTGCCTGCTCCGTTAACAGTCTGAAGGGCTTGAGGCCAACCTGAAGACTCTTCTTGGTGAATCATCACCCTCTGTTGTCATCTGGGGTTCCAGGATCTGGCACCATCATAAAGGTACCCAGAAAAATAGGGCATTCACCGCTATCTGGCAGTGCCTTCTCCGTGCTCCCCTCCATGGCTAGCCTGCTGCTTTGAGAAACGTGGTCCTGTAGAGTGTAGAGGAAAGATGAGTGAGGCTGGAATCAGGAGACTTAAACCCCAGTTCTGCTCCAATTCTTTGTTTCCTTAGACAAATAACTTTTTAGTCTCTTTTTCTCTATCTGTAAAATGGGAATACCCACAGCCCTCATAAAATTTTGTGAATCTTAAATTAGCACAAATCATCAAAAACTATACAAATGGCACTTCCTGTTATTAATTTTTAGTAGCTAGAACTAAAAGCATTTGAAAGAGTCATCGACTTATCACTATTTTTACATTGTAATGACTATTGGGACTGTAAACTCCTGGAGGGCAGAAACCGGACCACACAATTGTATAGTAGCTAGGCAGGCATCATCCACACATATATGCTTAGTACAAATGTAGCTGATGACAAAGGAGTAGTTTTCTAATCTTTTTCAATTGGCTTAAAATTTCCTTATTTATGGCACACTAAATATATCTTCCAGAAATAGGACTGCCAGATAAAATTCAGGATGCCCAGTTAAATTTGAATTTCAGATAAATAATGAATACTTTTTTAGTACAAGTATGCCCCATGCAAATCATTTGCTTTTTATCTGAAATTCAAATTTAACTAGGCATTCTGTATTTTTATTTGTTAAATCTGGCAACCTATCCAAAAAGGGAGTTGGCAAAATTTATGTTAAAATTGAACATTAACATTTTCTTAGGTGATGAATATTTGAAATATATGATATAAAAAAATATTATATTTAAGAGTTTTTAATGGTTCATACATCTGTTTGGCATTTAAAAATGATTTACTTAAAAAGCTAATGGACCTAAGTATATGTTGTAGCCTTAGTAGTTTTATTCATACGATGAGGACAATAATATTTAATGCACAGGGCTGTTTTGAAGTTTACCGGGGATTACATGTGAGAAAGTTCTTTGTAAACAGACCCAGAAACAGAGTCTCAGAGGAGCATGAACTTTTGTTGTCTTTGATTGAGTTTCACTGTTGCCATTTATTGCTGTGTGAGCTTGGAAAAGCTACTTAACCTCTCTATGCCTTGTTTTCTCATCCATAATATGCGGGTAATAATAAAAGTGACCAATAAGATTTTTATGAGAAGGAAAAAAGAAAATGCATAGCATATGTAGTGCTTAGTGCATAATAAAGCACTTCATATAAACGTTAGATTGTATTAAAAATCTAGAAACTGTCCCTTTCTAGAAAGTCACTAATACGCGGTAATGGGAAGTTATGGACCTGACTCCAGGTATAAGCTCCTCCTGTGTCTGAGGGTTCCTTAAAGCAGGGCACGTGTTGCTCTTGCACCATGAGGTGCCCAGGCCGTGCTGTTGATGGGAAGCGCTAATAATACACTGGCGCTCGTGCTTGGGGTTCTCACTGCCAGTCCTCTTCATGAATACTAAGGATGGTGACTCTCTTCCTACTCTGCACGTGTCATTACAGGCTTTCATGAAAATGCAGCAAGCCCCCAAACGTTTATATCAGTTCAGATCATTGTTGTTTTAACTTCGTAAAGAGCATTAATATCATCATCAAGAAAAATACGGCAAATTTTACAATTGCTGCTTTAACCTTAGCAATCAGCCTGGTGGGGCAGTAACAGTGGCGGTGCAGCCATGCTCCTTCTTATCACAGAGTCTTGGGTGTGCTCCTTCTGCAGAAAGAAGCTGAAAGAAATCATTAAGCATGAGAAGTCCACCTGTTAGGTCAGGATCTCAGACCACCAGGCGGAGCTTAGTGAGGCACTGGGGACTGTAATGGGCTTGTCTGTCTCGGAAGGGGGTTGAAAGGTCAGGTTCAACCTACAAGGTGAAAGGCTGTACGTCTTTTTTTTTTTTTTTTTTTTAAATCAGTACCACTTTGCTTTTACTGTGTTGGAAAGTTCTAGGTTCCTCACGGCTGATGAATATTTACATTAAACTCATGGCCAATGCATATATGCTCTCGAATGTTCCCGCTGAATTGTTCAGCTTTTCCTGGGGCTTCATGAAGACAAGGAATGATTGGATCCCAGTCCACCTATTTTTCTCCCAAGGTTCAAGTTTATTTGGTTAATTAGATGATCAACAGCCGTTTGTTCCATTAATTATGTTCTCTCTTGTTGACCCTGTTATCTTAAATCCCACATTTTAAAAAGTAAATATGACTACTTGGGCATAGAGGCATGCTTTATTGGATGAATTGCCAAGTTTTTTAAATGGGACTTTTTAAAAAAAAAAAAAGATGAAATTGATAAAGTTAAGACAAAAAGGGGAGTTGGACTCTCTAACTCCTTTTTTATGGCTAGCTCTGCCTGATGGCATCCTGCCTTCTCAAACCCCCTCATCCCCGCCCAGTCACATTTCTCTGAGCAGCTGTGCCAGGATTTCATACAGGAAAGGCTTTATGCCACACGGCCCTTTCAGACGTCACATCTAAATCATCTTCATTAACCTTGAAAACTTGGATCCCTAGCGGGGTTCCTGGCACCCCAAACAGCGGAAGCCCTGTATGTGAGCTTGAGGCATGAGGCCCCAGAGGCAATGGCATCCTCTGGTTGAAATGCATTTTCAACAACTTGTGTGCCACTGAGCTGCTGCTTCTCTCCTCCTTTTGGTGAAAGGAAACTTCAAAAGATTTGGTTATATGAGATTTACAATGCATGTTGAACAGAGGAAATCATGCATCCTTTAGACGTTTCCCTGTGTTTAAGGAGACGTGTGGTGGTCATGGTTTCTAATGTAAATATCAGAACCCTTGACTGTATATGTTGACGTAAAGGGACAGAATATCTAAAATCAGAATTATAGGTGGTAAGCACGCCTCTCAGGAGTCACTAGACCAATGATCTTTCTTTGCTTCAGGATCGGCTAGGAAGTCAGTCCTCTTGTCTCTTCCCAGTTCTCTCCTGATTTTTCTAGTCTCTCTTCAGTGCTTTATGTTTAGAGAGATTCTTTTTTTTTTTTTTCCTTTTCCCCGTGAATTATTTATCTATAACCCAGGCCACAAGGAGAAACATCAAGATATCAGCATCCTTCATGCTGCTGGGAACCTTACTAGTTGAAAAACTCATATGGCTCCCAAACATAAATGTGGCTAATTTGAGCAGATTCTATATTCCATGAGAAGCACCCTCTAATCCTAGACTCAACTCTCTGCTCCTCATTCAATGCTAACTCTACTTTTACCCTAAAAGTATTCCTTCTTCAGAATAATAGTAGTAATAATAATACTGATAATGATAACAATTGATATTTAGCCAGAGCTTACTAAGTTCTGGGGGACTTACTAACTCATTTAAATGTCCACATAGCTTCCTTTAAAGTCTTCCTGGGAGTTTAGAGATCTTCTCTCTAAGGATAATATTTTTTAAAATTTAGGATAAAACCGTATTTTATTATTAGAAACAATACTTAGAATTTTGGGAGAAAAAAATCAGAAAATACGAATAACCAAGACAAAAGGAAATGTTGAAAGCACCCTCCATCTCTTGCTCCACAGTGTTCACCAGCAAAGTCCCCAGGGAAGCGGTGCTCCTCCAGGGCAGAGGTCAGGAGGAGACGCCCTTCCGGGCAGTGGGTCCACAGGTCCCCATGGGCTCTGAGCTTCCCAGGCTTTGTGCACTGAAACCCGAAATCCTAGCCTTTGAGCTTAATCCTCCCTCCCCTGCACTCATCCTGCCCCCCACCCCCAGAAACCTGGAAAAGTTAGGGAGAGGGCAGGGTGCCAGATGTTTGCACAGGAGGAGTTCAGGTATAGGAGGCTAAAATGTATTTACAGTGGGCAGCTGGGGAGCTTGTCTTGAAGCTGCATTTGCACACAGGCATACTACGTTTACTCAGAATATTTAAGAAATGGACATAACTGATGTTGGATGCTGACAGAGACTGGTGGGGCAAAAATCCTCCTATGATAACCCTTGACATTGGCTTGTGATTGACCCCACTAGGGAAAGAAACTTGATAGCACTTATGCCCAGTGAGCCAAGAGAGAAAGGGCAGCTGGGGCAGAGAAAGGGGCCCAAGACAAAGGCTGTTATGTCATCTGCTTGCCTGGGGTTGGTTCCCCCAGGACCCAAGCAGTGCAAACTCAGCTTGCTTTCTTTGTCTTTATTGAATTAGAAGGAAGTCAAGGAAGCCTGTATGATTGTAAGTCAGGGAAATGCGAGTGGCTATGAAAATCTTGCAACATCAAACTTTCCCATTGGAACTGAGCCAACCCAGGGCAGATGTGTCAAACGTCTACTTTGGCTGCTTTGCTTGCTCACTCCAGGAAGTGGTGGGGGCGGGGGGGAAGCAGGAAGGGGGTGCAGAAAGATGCAAATATCGTCAGTAATGTTGCATTCAGTCCTAGGGTGGGAGACCTACAGGTAAACGGAGCCCCACTTACTGCAGAGAACTGTCTGGAAAACAAGAGCAAAGACAGAAAACCAAACAGTTCTCTGCACAGGAATGAGGGAGGAAGGGGGCGAACTTGGTGGAACGTCAGGGCTGCCTAGAGGCAGAACAAATAACCACAGGCTGGAAAAGTACAGTGGAGGGGAAATGTGGGCCAGGCAGATTCTTCACAGGGCTCAGTGCAATTTTCCTTGGCATCCTATCAGTTCTGTTGCTGTTGCCTCTTGGAATTGGACCATCTCGTGCTCTAAGTAAGCACATTCTCCATATTTTCACAAACGGGGAGTGGGGAGAGCCTTCTGAGGTCCACAGGAGGCCCAGAAACCATAAAAGAAAAGGTCGACAGATTGGAATAATTAAGCCAAAACTTCTGCTTGGCAAAATCAGCTCACATGAACAAATTTAAAAGTCAAATGAAGACTGTGGGAAAATATTTGCAACACATAGAAAAGACAGAGCTAATATCTATCATAGCTAAAAAACTCCTCCAAAACATTATAAAAAGACAAAAGGGGAAAAAAGGGGCAAATGATAAGAGGCATTTTAGAGAAGAAATTACAAATAGACAATAACATTTGAAAAATGCCCAAACTCACTAACAGTTACAGTAATTGAAATTACAACAATAGTTCTTTTTTGGGGGGGTCAAGTTGGCAAAAATTGAGTAAGATTTCGATGGCATATATGACAAGACAAAGCCCTTTACAATTTTGTTAATGGATGTGACCTTTTTGAAAGACAATTTAGTAGATTTTATCAAATTTAAAATAAACAAATTTTCCAACCAAGCAGTCCCACATACAAGATTCTGTCTCAGAAAAGCTTTGACTCTAGGGGGAAAGGTGTGTGTGTGTGTGTGTGTGTGTGTGTGTGTGTGTACACATTGTAACAGCAAAAAACTGGAGACAAACTAAATACCATCAATAGGGAAATGGACAAATAAATCATAGAACATTCACGCCAAGGAATATTCCAGGACCACTGAAAAGATGAGATGGATCTGAATGTACTGACATACTAATATGTTAAGTGAAAAAAGACTCAGAAATATATTACATATATATTATATATATAAAACACATGTGTAATATATATGTGCATATATAGACATATATAATGTAATTCTATTTTATGAAAATGAAAGCAAATATATTATCTGTGTTTGTATGTACAGTGAAAAAAAAGTATGTACATAGAAGACATACAGACACACACACATACACACTCCAAACTAATAAAAGTGGTTGAATGTCAGGGGATGAGGCAATTAAGTAACAGAAAATTGGTTTTTATTTGTTATATTTCTGTGTTGCTTGAATTTGTTGCTACAGTCTCTGTTACTCTCATAGTGAAAAAGCACAATGAAGCAATGTAAACAGAGACACACATGCATTCCTATTACTCTCCTGTTGTAAGCAACATGCTAGTTGTAGCATAAGAGTGTGGTGTACAGACAAGTTGCCAACAAACACATGAAAGGATGTTCAACATCACTAATCATTAGAGAAATGCAAATCAAAACTACAATGAGTTATCACCTCACACCGGTCAGAATGGCCGTCATCCAAAAATCTACATACAATAAATGCTGGAGAGGGTGTGGAGAAAAGGGAACCTTCTTGCACTGTTGGTGGGAATGTAAATTGATACAGCCACTATGGAGAACAGTATGGAGGTTCCTTAAAAAACTAAAAATAGAACTACCATACGACCCAGCAATCCCACTACTGGGCATATACCCTGAGAAAACCATAATTCAAAAAGAGTCATGTACCACAGTGTTCATTGCAGCACTATTTACAATAGCCAGGACTTGGAAGCAACCTAAGTGTCCATTAACAGATGAATGGAAAAAGAAAATGTGGCACATATACACAATGGAATATTACTCAGCCATAAAAAGAAATGAAATTGAGTTATTTGTAGTGAGGTGGATGGACCTAGAGTCTGTCATACAGAGTGAATGAAGTAAGTCAGAAAGAGAAAAACAAATACTGTATGCTAACACATATATATGGAATCTAAAAAAAAAATGGTTCTGAAGAACCTAGGGGCAGGACAGGAATAAAGACACAAACGTAGAGAATGGACTTGAGGACATGGGGAGGGGGAAGGGTAAGCTGGGACGAAGTGAGAGAGTGGCATTGACATCTATACATTACCAAATGTAAAATAGATAGCTAGTGGGAAGCAGCTGCATAGCACAGGGAGATCAGCTGGTGCTTTGTGACCACCTAGAGGGGTGGGATAGGGAAGGTGGGAGGGAGACGCAAGAGGGAGGGGATATGGGGATATATGTATATGTATAGCTGATTCACTTTGTTATAAAGCAGCATCTAACACAACAATGTAAAGCAATTATACTCCAATAAAGATGTTAAAAACAAAGAGTGTACAGAACAGAACCCTTTCCTGCTCCTTCAAGTTTGCTGACTGGCAGTAACAGGTAATTGTGGAGACAGTTCTAAACTGAGGACGAAAGAAACTGGATGCCCTCCCCGCTGGGATGTTAAGACGAGGCACTTTAGCAGAACCTCTGAAGCAGTATTCTCCACACTCCCATCTCGGTGTCTCTAAAACAACAACAAAAAAGTCACCTTCTTTAGAATTCCCACCTCATTAGTGTCCTTGTGAGGATTCACCGAGGTAATATGTAGAGCATTTGAAAGGCGGCTGGCACACAGTAGGTGATAAGTAGATTTTATTATTACTGAAGTGGTCAGTATCCCTTTCTATCTCACCTCCCAGTGTGGAAGGAAGGGGATTTCAACTGCTTTCCCAAAGCTGAAGTCTTCTAAGTCTTCCCTAGTGAAATGTGGGCAGATGAGCTAAAGGGGAGCCTGGCATCTCCTTCCTCCTGGATGGTTGCAGGTGGTGTTCCTGGAGTGTGGGAAGGGGTTTTAGGGAGAGTGAGAGAAGGGGAGGGAAAGGTGAAAGGCAAGGCTCATCCCCCTGGTTTCTCATGAAATCGATCCAAGGTGACTCAAGAGATTTTTTACTTTTCTAAACCCGGACCAGCTGCAGAAGAAGAAGACACAACAACCCACTGGTCATTCTGTGGAACTTCCAATTGAAGTACAAGGTGAGAGGGAGAAAATGGCCCTGAGAAGCGGGATCCCCAACACAGTGAGGACCAGCGGGGCCCCTGATTATCCGCGATGGCGCTGGCCAGTGGCTCTGATGGATGTAGAGTCTGGCAAGTGTCGACCTGAGCTTCTGGTTGCCCTCCAGCTAGGAGTCATTATTCTAACAAGCCGGCCGATGCCCTTTCCTTCCCAGCTTCTCACCAAAAGGTTAAAACTAGGTGGTGGAGAATAGGGAAAGAATCTTGAAATAAGAATATTTGGGGGTTGAAATTATAAAGTAGAATTTTTATAACTGAATTGGACTAAAAAATATCATCGTACTAGACTAAGTTTAAACTGGAATGAGAAAAAGTTAAGGACTCTGTTCCAGGCTTATTTTGCAGCGTGTGTCTATTCATGGGAGGAGGAGGGCTTGCAGAAAAAAAGGGTCAGGGGTTTGGGGCCAAGACAGGTACATGTAGTTCCTGAAATAAGGAGGCGTTATGCTCGTACGCTTTTCCTTTCTTCCATCTGCCATTCTCTATTCCTTCTTTTTGCTCCTAAGGAGACATTTCCCTCCCCCTTTCATGGACTCATATAGATTGAAGGGGTCCCAGAGAAAGGAATCAGCTCACCTTTAAGGTAAAAAGAATCAGGAGGTCTTTCTGTTATTGTTGTTGGTTTGTTCGTTTAAGGCAATATACTAGAAAGAGCGCTGAAAATGGAATTCAGGAGATCTAAGGGATCTGGGATAAATATCTTAACCTCTCTTCGGCTCAGTTTCCTCATCTATAAAGTCTGGCATTTGGTACAATTAGATGGACTCTAAGATTTCCTCTAGCCCTTATGTTATTTCAGCTTTACTTCATAGAACTGAAAGGGACCCAGGCTGGCATCTAGTCAAAACGCTTACCCTATGTAAGAATATTCAATGGGAAAACTCAAGAGATGTATTGAGTTTCATGAATTGAGTGTTTCTGTCTTAGAATAAATTGGTACTTTCCTTGAAATATAAATTATCTAGATTCAAACAGTGGTTTCCTCCAGCCATGTTACCCATTCCTTTTGTGTGTGACCATAGCATTTATTCATCAAGGACACTGAGCTGGAGCCCCAGGCTGAGTTTCCCAAAAGTTCCCTAAAGAGGAATATAATGGCTATGGACCATTGACACCCTTTAGCAGAGGCCAGGGATGCTCGAGGATAAACACCATTAGGGTTAGGTTATGCTAGTGGCAGCGATGGACACACCCCTAAATCTCAGGGGCTCAACAAACACAAAAGTTTATTTCTGGCTCATGTGAAGTATGTGGGTCAGCAGGGCTGTCTGTTATCCAATGGCTCGAGGGTCCAGGCTCTCTCCATCTTGTGCTGCCAGCATCTCAATATGTGACTCCAAGTTCATCCTTCAGGGGAGGAGATGGATGGAGAACGCGCACTGACAGTTCAGAACCTAGGGTCAGAAGTACCATATCCCTTCTGCTCTCATTCTTAACTGCCAGAACTCAGTCATAAGTCCCCAACCCGAGTGAAAGCCCCCCGGAAAGTGTCAGAGAGCATGTGGATAGTCAGTGAGAACTAGCTGTCTCTGGATAAAGTGATGACTCAATCAGGACATAAAATCACCAAGTGAGAGGCTGTTCCCTGCCTCGCGTGTTTGGAATGGGTGACCAAAAGCCTTGGTTTTTAATCTGTGGCTTCTTGAAACTATTTCTTTTTCTTCTCAAAAAAAGATTTTAGCTTGGGAAAACTGCAGCATCTTGCTAGGAAGGAGGTCTTCTCAACTCTACCTCATCCTCCCTAGAGGTGGGGCTGCCTTCAAGTGGCGGCATCACACTGTTGATTCACAACATCTTTAAGACAACTAAAATCCTCATGTCGTTGTTCCGAGGAACTGCTGCCAAGCCAGGCCTTCACATTTTCTAACTGTGCTCTTCACTCTACTTTAAACCTAAATGCAGGACTTTCCATTTATCCTGTTCAGTGTCATCCTTTTATGTTCAGACACTTGCTTCAGCCTTCTGAATTTTTCATTCTATCATTTATTGTAATAGCTATTTCTTCAGAATTTGCATCCTACACCAATTTGATGAGTATGTCTTCTGTGTCTACATCCAAGTTCTCGAAAAAAATAGGCCACGGGCAGAGCCTCGAGTGGAACCCCAGAGACCTCCCTGAGGGGCATCGCAATTCATTAATAAGCACAGTGGGTCCATTTGTTCCACTAGCTTCAGATTCTCCTTACCATACCATCAAGCAGTTCACATTTCTCTGAGCTCTCAAGGACTTCTTGAGATTTCACGACCCGCCTGGGTGACACTGAATTCCTCGACTCACTCCTACTCCTCAATAGTCTACTGGTTGATGGCATGGTCCAGCCCACATGCCGGAATCCTGGGAACAATCCCCGATCCTCCCCCTCCTTCACCTCCCTCAGGAGTGAACTGGTGTAAAGCAGGAAGGTGCTGCCACTCCTGGACTGCCTGCTTCCCTCTTGTGCCTGGGCAATGGCCTCTAAGCATCTCCCCAGGTGTCTGGTCTTTTCTCCTCCCGTCCTTCCTCTTCACCCTCACTGGAGTTCTTTCAAAAATGCAGGTCATATTCTATGACACCCCTGAATAAAACCACCCAAATTCTCCAGTGTAAGGACAATATTAAAAAGATTTCACAAGTAGTTGAGCATGGACAGCGACCAAAGACAAGGCCAGCAGGGCTACTCCAGATCGAAAGCAGGGCACCTTGCATCCTCAGGTCCCTAATGTCTCCCAGCCGCTCTGTCCCACACCCTCCACCCCCAGGCAGGGGTTTCAGCAGACCCCATATTTGCATCTCAACACTCTAGTTCTCCTTCCTCCATCCTTTCAAAGCTCCTTCTCCTTCTCAGAAAAGGCCTTGTCTCCTCTGAGGCTGTAAAGCTGTTTTTGCGTCATCATGCATTTTGTCCCACTCCCTGGCTTTTGGTAGAAACTGGCTAGTCTTTCAGGCTTGACTCTATTGAGTCAGAGCCAAGGTTTTAGCATTCAAAAATAAATAAATAAATACAACAAGAGCTACCCCCCCATCTCCTCCCTCCCTCAAACTCCAGGCTTTTAGAAGTGAAAGCTTTCAAGGCTTTCTTTTTATATTCTCAGCCAGAAATTGGACGCTGTTCTGACTGGATCCTTTTGTGTCTTTTCTTTGGGGGCAGTCAGCCTTCGTCTCTTGGTCTGGTTAAATGGTGAAAGAGTCACAAGGTAAAAAAAGATTTTCTGAGAAAGAAAAAGACTTCTCATAGTATTTCAAAATATTATCGCAATTCTTTGTTGATATGGCCACCAACTCTACTAAATTAAGCTCCATGTGGGCAGGGACCAATGTTTGATTGACCTCTGCTTTCCCAGTGTCTGAGACATATTAGACGCTCATTAAATGCCTATTGACTGAGTGATTAAACCAGTGAACAAAGGGTAGACCATATTTATGGCATTTTGCTAATCTGCCAGTATATTAATTTTATAAAAAAGGAAATGGAACGATTTGACTTAGTTCCTGTTTTTTGCTTGGCTCAAACTACAGGAATAGGAAAATGTATTGCGTCCTTTGAACAGGATTTCAGAAACCACAGGGATTTCAGGACCACATCCGTGGCAATCAATTTTTGTAGGGGAAACAAAAAAGGATGTGTGCTTAAGGAAAGAGAAAATTTAATAACATAGTATTTGCAGATAATAGCTAATTCCTGTGTACTGGGGATGCATAAGTTTTCAAAGAGAAAAAAATACATTTTATTGCCTTCTCACCTTTATGGCTGTTTTCTCCTATTATTATTTAATTAATGTAACTTTATAAAAGTAAATCAGTGATGTTGTCTGGATCCCTCTTTTCAAAGCCTGCCCAGCTTACTGGACTCCCTAGCCCAGAACTGGGCCTTAATTATGGGTATATTAACATAACAAAAAGTAAAGTTATATTTCTAAGGTGCTAAGTATTAGACCTTCTTAATTGTTTGTTTCTAGAGGGCCTATTTTTCTCCTTTATGTGATTCCCTCCTTCTTTTTATGTGACATTTAAAAATAAATTACCATTGACCTTGCATAGTCATTAACAGATTACAGTGGCTTTGTGCCACTGATGGGTGTCCACAGCTGGTGCCACATCTGTGGAATGCATGTGAAAGCCATGATTGCTGTGCTCGTAGAAAGCCATATAACAAAGACGTGAGTCGGTGAGTTCTGGATCCAGAGAGCCTGCTTTGAATTACTGCTCTCCAACTTGCTTGGAGGGAATTACTTCTTACTCAGAATATGACTGGAATATTTTATAATAATGATGAAGATAACACCAAATCTGTTGATTACACTGGTGACTCACTACATCCCTTTGATCTCACCGAAAGAAGAGCTGAATGAGAAAGTGGGTGTGAGACTAGCCCATGGCACGAGCTGTCCGGATGGCCAGGGCTGCCCCAGCCAACCTGGCCTGCTGGGGCAGTGGCCTCCTCCTTCCCTCCACTCCGTGCGCTTTTCTCAAAAAGCTGCAGCCTTTGCAGCCAGAAGCCCTTCCTGAACCCCCTGAGTGGTTATGCTTCCCCATCGGATGGGCCTACAGGCTCTTAGGGTCCATCCCTGGGTCGGGAGGCCTTTTGTTTCCCCGTCTCCAAGTGCTGGCTCATCACACAACCAGGCAAGTTATGAAAAGTACAGGAGGAGATTTTCTTAATGCATTGCATGGCTACTATATTAGCTGTGTGTGCATGCGTGTGAACAACTAAATATAGTGGGTTTTCTTTATCTCCTGGTTCCATTTTTATACCCGGTTCTTGAAAAGACATTTTACTCATTCTTAGTTCAGAAAAAATTAGGCCCACTTCGCAGTTCAGCTGTTTTCAGTTATGTTACTCCACCCACTCTCTGTTTTTCTGGGCACTCGTTTACCCACTAAAGGATTTATAAGGCAGCCCTGTGCCCTCTCCCAGCCACGGTGGTCACCCTGCCTCCACACACCTAATATGTACCCCCGGGAGCTTGCTGGTCCTGCCTCAGAGACTGTGCCAGGTAGAATATCAGCCCCTCTTCTTCCCCCACCCCCCGCCACTCCCAGACATTTGTTGGTACATGAATATCAGCCCACGGATGCTATGTTGCAAGAATCATTCTGTTTCTTCATATCTTTAAATCAGTTTAAATCTGCCCTGGGCCCTCCTCCCTCAAGGCTGGAGGGAAACGTAATTTCAGTCATTATTGGGACTCCCCACTTTCAAGGCCTGTGCAAAGGAACTTATGTATTGCCCAAGCAACAGGTTGGTCCCTCTGGTCACGGGCTATGGTGCTTGCTGGCTACTGCTGAGATGCATGTGGTTTAAGTCCAACTGGGGCCATCAGCCCCAGCAGCCATCTTCAGATTCCAGATTTCATCCTGGAATCTTAGGGATAGAGCCCTGTCTACCTAGGGCCATCTTTCCTAGATGCCCTCTACAGTTGTTCTTGGGGTCTCTTCCCCTCCTCAGGCTTCTGTCAAGGAGCAGTGTGTGATCCCCACCATTAGAGAGACTCTCTGACCTTCATCCTTCACCATCTTGGGAAATTTCTCTCCCCCTTGAGAGTTGCCATCTTTTCTCTCTTTCCTCTCTGGGACACCTGGCATAATTTCTTCAGAGGGTTTAAGCTTTCACAAAAGGCAGGAAAGACCTTTGATGTCAAGTTTTCTGTTGTGCAAAATCCCTGATGCAAGCAAAGTGTTAGGATGCTTGAAGTGAGAAGATGGAAAAATACTGCGAGTCAATTATTTGCTCAAATACTATCCTGTTTGCTCTTTTTTAAATGAATAAACTCTAGTTAGGAGAACCACCTAGGCAAGGCCTGGAAGTGAGGAGAAAGGCAGGGGTGACACACAGACATCTGTAGGGGGTCCTGGGGAACAAGGATGGCTGTAATGGACCCTGGGACGGGGATGGTAGTTGCTATAGCATGCGAATTCTCACAGTTCCCCTGAAGTGAATGCCCCCATGAGACATCTGGACTCTACTTCTATGGTGCTCCACTAGCATTTCTTCCTTTGTACCTTTCTTGTCATGTCTCTTCTTTTATTCATTGCATTTTTCTTCTTTTTCTTTCCTCGACATAATTTCAGGTGGTGCTCACAGCTATAATATGAATACCATACAGTTTGATATTCTTTGTTAAGGTATCCAGATACCACGAAGGCCTGGTTTCTGAGCGGTTAGTCACTGAGCCAACTTTATAAGGAAAACAGCCCATAATCCGGTCGTTGCATTGTAATAGTCAGATGACCAGATTGGATCAAATGTGATTTGAAGGTTGAGCAATCACCCAAGTGTTTGAGCCATTTTAATGCATAACTGTCTCCTTAATTATGGAGTCAACAGCGGCATTAGCTGTTTGCTACAACCTGGGCTTCTCATGCTGTTTGCATGATTGCCACCTTCTTGCCTTCTTTCAACTTACAGCAAAAGGGAATTTCTGGGCCATTGTTTTCCGTTTCACTTACTTTCCATATTTATGCCAGTTAAATATTTATAAATGTTTAAGCTTGTAAAAGCTGCTTATTGTATTTCTATTATCCACCTTTTTTGTAGAACATCTGTTTTTTTTCATATGCTCATTACAGAAAAAGTATTTGAGCTAAACAAATGTACCATAAGCTTATACAATTTTGCAGCACATCATTTCCTGTGTCCTTTTTCTATCACAAATTGCTTTTCAATTCTTTTCTCTACATTTTTTTATTCTGTGGAACAGAGGTCAGCACACTACTTCCCATGGGCCAAAACTAGGCCATGGATTTAGTTTTGTAAATAATGTTTTGTTGGAAGACAACCATGCTTGTTATTTTAAGTGTTGTCTACGGCTGCTTTCACATTACAGTGCCAGAGTTGGGTAGTCATGATGAAGACTGTATGACATGAAAAGCCTAAACTATTACTACCTATATTTTTACAGAAAATGTCTACTGACCCTAGCTGTGAAACAATAACCAAAAATCATTTTCATCACAGAATCTTAAGAGTTTCAGAGCTGGAAAAGATATGAGCCCAAGAACTTCCTTTTACAGAAGATAAAACAGGTCCATGCAGGAGTCAAGCATTACTGAATGCTCATTATATGCCAAGCGCTGTGCCTTAGCAAATACTATCTCACTTAGTGCCTACAACCAATACTATTATTTCTGGTTTTTATAGGTGAGTAAATCAGGACACGAGAGCTTAAATAACTCTCCTGTGGTCACAGAGCTATAATAATAAGTGGAGATGGATTGGACTCAAGAAATAAGACTTTAGAGTCTAAGAAGAAAGCCATTGCACAATTCAGCCTCTAAGTGAAGGAATTTTCTGGAAGTCCCACAGAAAGTAAATGTCAGAACTAAAGCTAGTGCCTGGTTTCCTGTTCTCCCATGCCATCTATTAAAAGTAAAGATGTTTATTGACCTCTGTGTTCTGTGACCAAGGGAAGAAAAGGTCTTCTTCACATGTCTTTTCTGAGTCTTGACTGAAAATATACTACCCGTTGGCTGGTGGTAAGACATTTGTTCTAGCAAGACTGGCATCAGTTTTTTCCTGGGTGAGTCACACAGCTATGGCTATGTTCCCTGGGAACTTGCTTGGGCCTTGACTTAACCTGTTAAAATTCTTTGTAAAGTGGAATGGACCACCCATTAGAGGCCCCTCTGTTCCCATGAGGAAATAGGACTCTTCCTCCTCAAGTCAACCTGTTATGGCTTAGCCTTCCCTGTGTTCAAATAGTAGAACAGGAACTGCTATTTGCGGTCATAAAATTCATAACTAACATTTCCAATAGGAACAACCTGGGGCAACAGGCTGTAAGAATTATTGATTCTGCATTAAATTAAGCTTTTGTTGATTATACTAATACTTGCAGCTTCATGATCACTGGGGCTCCACGTGGTCAGGACCCCCAGGGCCTCAACACCCATGGCCTGGCCCCACTGCCTTAGGAACATATACTTCTCAGTTTTTAGTCAGTCTTACCTTCATGTTTTAATGCCTTAGTCTTTGTTTGTTCTCTCTTCAGGTTTCTGATATTGTTCTTCCTAATTATTTTCTCCTGAAATGAAGGCCTTCCCAGTGCTAAGCCCAGGCTTCTCCACTTCTAGACAAAGTGGCCCAGCTGGGCAGATTGCTGTCTCCCTAGAAGTATGGTCATTATCTTCAGCTGGGTGCTTGATGTGGAACAGCCTGGCAATCTTCTCTGTTTCCCTAGTCAATTCACATTCCCATTTCTCCCTCAAAATTCCCCCCAAACTTCTGACTCTCTCACTTACCTCATCAAATTGGAACTCTCCAAATCTCTACACTGATCTGCTCTCACATCCCTTTCCTGCTTCGCACCTTGCATTTGAAAAGGAGGCCCTGGGACTTCCCTGGTGGCGCCAGGGTTAGAATCCGCCTGACAACAATGCAGGAGACACAGGTTCGATCCCTGGTCCGGGAAGATCCCACATGCCGTGGAGCAACTAAACGTGTGTGCCACAACTACTGAGCCTGAGCTCTAGAGCCCATGAGCCACAACTACTGAGTCCACGTGCCACAACTACTGAGCCTGTGCTCTGCAACAAGAGAAGTCTCCGCAATGAGAAGCCCATACACCGCAACGAAGAGTAGCCCCTGCTCGCCACAACTAGAGAAAGCCCGTGTGCAGCAACAAAGACCCAATGCAGCCAAAAATAAATAAAAAATTGTCTTTAAAAAAAAAAAGGAAAAGAGAAAAGGAGGCCCTCCTCCTATGAAAGGTCAGATGTTCCGTAGGTTTTACCCATCACATCATGTCTCAACATCTCAGGGAACTTGCACTGACCATTTCCCTATCTTCAGGTCACCTGCGCAAGCATGCCAATTTGTAAGAGGTGAAAAAACATCCCTGGAAAAAGTTACTGTAGAAATATAGTATCAGTTAATCCAGGTTTCCATGTGTAACCATAAAGTATAAATTGGTTCCCCTCCTACTGAATAGAAATTGAAACCAAACAAAATAAAGCAAACAATAAACAAGCAAATTCTCCTCCAGCTGTGAGCTACCACACATGAGTTCTTGTGATCTTTCATGTTGCAGGATGCAACCTCGGTGTTGCCACCGACACAGAAATCAGTTGGCTAACTATTGTTTGGAGTCAGCTGAACGCCTTATACCCCATACAGTGGAAAAGCATAAATGTGTATTTGACTTCCATGAAATCAATGATAGATGAGCCATTAAAGAGAGAGCAAGAAGAAAAGTGAGAGCTGAGAAAATAACAATTTAAATATTATGAGCCATTCTGCCTGCCAGTCTCTTCACTGCTCATATGACCTACAATCGTGTTGTCAGGGAGGAGGAAAACGAATCCCTGGAGTGTGTACTGCACCCATCTTCATGATCTCATTCCTCATCACACAGACGCTGAACTCATCATTATTGTCAGCATCAATCATCATGGTGAGTCAACATTATTACCATCAGAGCCAGGCAAGGATATCCAGGATGCATGGTGAGTATTCAGTAGCATTGTTTCCCCTGCTTTGTTAAATGTGTCTTTCTCCTTATCTTGCTATCCCATAATTTAATATACTGTAGAGTTATATTTTTCATGTGTACACTGCGTTATATCCTCTGTGTGTTTTACACATGTATATATACATGCTGCCTTAGAGGAGCATATGTACCAAACCACATATATTCTACTGTATGTTCAATTTAAAGGATTCTCAAGGATTACTTTGAGAAAACATGATTATCATTTTGCTCTTCGACTTTACAACTTAACCCCCTACATATGCTGTGGCCAACTACAATCTAGAGAGTAATGCTGTTTTCCAGGAGAGAGTGACTTATTACCTAATAATTGTACCTAAAAATGTTATCTAATTTAAAAAGATCACAATAGAAGGCAAGAATTAGAGAATAACTGGGAAACTTTTGCCAACATGAAATCCAGGAGAAAGAACTTTAAAACATATTTTGAACAAAACCTGTGGCTAACATGTTTATTTCCATCCTTTGAGAGTTAGAGTGACCTAATAACCTAACCCTAACCCTAATCCTACCCCTAACCCTAATACTCTATCAAATCTAAAAGCCAAGAAAAGAATAGACATAATAAATTATATAAAATGTTTAATCCTATATGGAAGAAGATGTCATAAACAAAGTCAGTAAACAAATAAAAGATCAGGAAACATATCTGCAATATATAATCCAATAAAAATTTAACATATGTAATTGTATTAGTTATCTAATTCTGCAAAATAAATAACCCCCAAACTTAGCAGCTTAAAACAATACACATTTATTACTCACAGTTTCTGTGGGTCAGGAATCCAGGCACAAATTAACTAGGTCCTCTGCTTTAGGGTCCCTCACAAGATTGCAGTCTAGATGTCAGCCAGGCTGCAGTGTCATCTGAAGGCTCGAATGGGGAAAAATCTGCTTCCAAGCTTATGTGAATGTTTGCAGGATTCATTTCCTTGAGAACTGTTGGAATAAGGGCCTCAGCTTCTTATGGGCTGTTGACTGGAGGCCACCTCAGTTCCATGCCAGGTGGCCCTCTCTATCAGAGCAAGCACATGAGAAGAGCCACAGAGAGAACACTAGCAAACTGGAAGTCATGGTCTTTGTGACCTAATCACAGAAGTGGTATCCCATCACTTTGCTGTATACTAATCTCTAGAAGCAAATCACTAGATCCAGCCCACACTCAGAGAGGGGGATTACACAAGAGCATGAATACTAGGATGTGAAATCACTGGGAGACTTTTTGGAAGGCTGCCTACCACAGTGATGTACAGATTGCTTGTACGTATTGGTTAGAAAAAGATAACACAATATAAATGTGAGCAAAGGATAGGAATAGGCAATTCACATAAGAGAAATCCAAATGATCATTCTACATGTGAAGAGATTCTCATTCTCTACAGTAGTCGTGAAAATGCAAATTAAAATGGCAGTGACAGAATCACATTAACTCTCAGATAAGACTCAAATTAATTATGAACATGAGGAAACAGCACTCATACATCTATTGCTAATGGAAATATGAATTCTACAGCCTTTTTTGAAAGCAATTTGTTAATATCAATGAAAATTTTAAAAATATCTTCCCTTTGACTTAGAAATCTAATCCATCAAGTTAAAATCAAGAATTCACACACACATACACACACACACACACACACACACAAAGCACACACACGCCTTCTTACTGTAGTATTGTCTTGGTACAAACAAACTGGAAACAAAATAGATAGCCATCAACAAAGAACTAGTAAAATAAACTGTGGTATGTGTATATGTATTGAATAATATTATGCAGCCATTAAAAAGGATGAATTAGAGGAAGAGAATGCATGCCAAAAAAACAAAAAAAAGGGAAGACAGAGGGGAAAAAAGAAAGGAACAAAAGGCAAATAAAGATGGAACGAAAGAGTATAACTATGAGAGCAAGCATGTATTTATATAAAGTTGTATTTATTTGTGGCTATGTGAACAAAGAAAATAGATGGAATAACTTTTAATGGGTTAATTCTGTATTCAGTGGAGGAATTTCAATCATATGTTTATGAGTCTACTTTGAACATTAATCAATAACATAAAGTACACATAGGATGACATAAGCATAAGGAAAGATATGGGAAAATATGCAGCAACTTTTTAACATTGATCACCTGGGCTGAGTTTGTTAGAGAAAATGGTGGAAGAAGAGGATAAGGAGGAACCTATGCAATAAACAAAACAAAAACCAAACTATTATTTATACCTAACAGTGAATATGATTTAAAAAGCAGGTATAATCTTATCTCATTTATATACTAAGATAAATATATATGTATATTTGTATACATAGAAGTGCAAGAGTCACCAGAATGTTCATAGTGGTTGTCTCAAGATTGAGAGTCCAACTAAGTTTTATTTTCTTTCTTATAATTTTATATATTGACTTAATTTTTAAAAATAGCCTGTATTTATATAATTGGAATGGAATGAAATTTATTTATAGATATATATACTTGCACACATATGGATACACGCACATATGTTATGTATAAATATAAGTTATGACTGTGAATGAGCCCGAATTGGCAGACAAGATTTCTGTCGGCAGGAGAGGAGAAAGAGGGCATTTTATGTCAAAGACGCAGTACAAAGAGAGATGCCGACTCAGAAAAGCAAAAAATCATACGAAGGGAACACAAAAGATTTGATTGGCTCATACGGAATGGGTAAGAAAGTAGTAGGATTCTACGTGTAAGCTGGAACCAAATTGCGAAGGACTTTAAAGACAGTTCAGACCTTATCTAGTAAGCCGTGGGGAGCAGCATTTGAGTTTAAGGTGACATGATAAAAATCTGTTGGAAGATGAATCTGGTCCTGGTGTTCTGGACAGAATGGTGAAGAGGGCCTGGAGTCAGGGAGAGCGTTACTGAGGTTAATTATATAGACTGGGCTTGAGGCAGTCGGGGCCGGAAGTGGGTTGTGTCGGGGGAAGAAAAGGACACGTTGAGCACTGCAAAAAATGGCTTAATGATGGGGTTCCTGGCAAGGAGATTTTGAGGAACAAAGCATCTACAAGCACCAATTACACCAACACACTGCCCTTGTCCTTCTGCTTGTGTAACAGAAGATATGCAGGCATTTCTGAAATAAGTAAGAATAGCACATTGTGTATACATAGACCTTTACCATTTATTAAGGACTTATACATTTACTGTCTAGCTCTTACCTTCACAACAATCAAGCAAGAGGTGGAAAGAAGACGTGATGTCCCCCTTTCTCAGATGAAGGAGAGAAAGCTTCAATATAAGCCATGTAAGCTATGTAAGCTTGCCCAGCCTTACATAGCTTAATATCAACCTAAAGACTTGACCAAAATTTTCTCTTTGAGTTGGTCTTCAGCCCTAGCCTTTGGAAGGCCTTCATATAGCGTTTCTGACAGTATTCCTGATCAACAATAATTTGAACCACCAGGGTACAATAAAATCTAATCTGTGTAATGACAGTTAAACAAACAGGCCACGCTAGTTGAGTTTACTATTAATAACTGAATATTCACTTTCAAATATAAGGAAGCATCCCAGACACAAAGAGAAAACCTACTTATGTGCTTTACATGTTGAAATTCTTACAGTTTGTAAAATTCTGCCATAGCTCATTATGACTGTGAAAATCGTTAATTTTATGTAGAATAATTTGAAGTTGATTTCTAAAAATACTTAGAAAGCATTTTCTTAAAGCAATGCACAAAGCTTCAGTTTGTGGCATTGTTTCAATAAAATTATATCTTCTAGTATATGATAAGAGAAGATAAGTCTTTACCTTAGTATATTACTACTAAATAGAAAAAAAAAAATTAAATCCTAGGTGGCAACATCACTATTAGCAGTCTCTGAGACCAGCAGAACTGTCCAAAAAAATATATTTATATATATATTGCTCCTCAATTAACCTAAATGGAAAGTGATTACTTGGAATTGCAGATTTACAGTGTAATGACCATAGAAGCAATCCAGTAGCTGACATTACCGAGAAATTGTTGTTCCTCTAACGTAATGTCCAGTTTAAAAAAATTTGTCAACTAAAAACTTTAATAACAAAATTATCATAATAATTAAATTGTTGTTGGACTAGAAGCATCCATTCTGTGCTGAACTGAAGTTTAGAGTAGCCTTAGCTTTGTTGAAATTTGACATGAACACTTGTCTACAGAATACTTTGTGTCCCACTGAACTACCTACTATAACCAGCTAGTAACTGTGAGAACCAGGTTCAAACTCAGTCACTGGCTTCCAGCCTCGTGCTCTTCCCTGCTAGAACACTTGCTCCCACCAGCCAGGGAAGGGATGAACACAGAGAAGCCCTTAGCTTGCCAAATTATTTGGACAGTACTGCTTCTCTTATTATCACTGTCTCCTCAAAGCCTTAGCGTTAGTAGTGAGATCATGGCCAGTTCAAGCCACTCAGAAATATAATTTGTATCACCTCCTGGAAACTTCAGTAGCTTTCATGCCCTGAGCAAAAAATGCCTAAGTGTTATGTCAGTATTAACTGACTTGGGTCTGGAAGAGGAGTCGATTCTGACTTAGATTCTTGCACAACAATCAATAGTATTATCCAGAACAAACTCTGATTGACCTAAATTAATTTCTTGGAAAGTGTTCTAGGTATTTTCCAAAAAAGACTAGAGAAGTATAGGACGTTAGCCAGCTTGGCATTGTTTATCCAAGAAACCTGCCAAAAAACCTGCCAAAAGTCTGGTCCCATTTGCCGGTGTCAATATTCTAGTGTGCAAACATATTCTTGTGCAAGGGACATTATGTAAGCTAGAAATTAATCTTAGTCATTCATTGTCCAAGGATAGATGCTACAGAAGGAAGCCCCAGTAATTCCAGAATCAATGTACTCCATGGTCTCTGGTGAAGCTATGCTTTATTGACTTTTCAACAAGGGAGGGAAGCCCTTGGAGAGCTTGTTTGAAACAGTGTTGAGGACAGTGGTGTGGGGAACTGCTGGTGGAACTAGATGTGGACCCATTGTCTTCTTCATATCTTTGTCCAAAGCACTAGAACTAAATATGTGATCAAAGACCTTTTGCTTTCAGCCAGGGTGGACTTTAGTCCAGTTATTCTCTGTCTATATCACAGCAGCAATGACTAGAATGAAAGTCGATCTGAAAATGTCAGTCCTAGCCCAGCATTATTAAGCAGGAGAATATCTTCATCTCTAAGACCTTATAATTTGAATTGAGTCACAAATAGCAATATGGATGTAAGGATAATACCATACTATCAAGTCATGTCAAGACATATCATGATGTCAAACATGATCTACCAAGGTGTCACTGTGAAATGTTTAGGATGATAACGTCTCAGTACTGTCAGTTACTAAGCAGTAGAATTGAATCTTCCACTTTAATGGCTATTTGGGCAAGTCACTGACTGGGGCTCAGCTGCCTTACCATCAAGTCAAGGGGTTGGGGTGAGGCTGGTCACAAATCCTAAAGTTTTGTGTGGATCATTGAATAAGAGTTTGTCTAGCTTACTTTGTTGAAAAAGGCCCCTTCCTATCCACTGCCCTTCCTTCAGGCATTGGAATAAATACAGTCCATCTCTCTCTTTATGGCTCACATTCAAAACTTAGAGACCAGAGAAGAGAAATGAGAAAAGATGGGAAAATATCTTCCCAAGGCCATAGCCTCATTTCCTTCTGGTTTGGCTCCTTGTCTTTGAGCTCCAAGGAATGTGGGCAAATGTTTGTGCTTGTGATTGATTTAACAGGAATAAAAAAAGATGAGGCAGTTCAGGTTGCTCTTGTCAATCCAGAGATCGGTTTCCAACTCCACTTTTCTACATTCTCTAAAGTAATGGGCCTGCCCAAGAGAGAATAGAACAAAGAAACTTGCATGGAAGATCATGATCTCTGCCAAGCCAAGACCACCCAGTGGACTAATGGGAGGACAGAGGCCAGGCAGGGCCACAGGATAAGCATTGAAAAGGATATCTAGTGAGACATGAGAATTGCTACTCTCAATGTCTCATTTCTCCAAATACTCCATCTCTTATATAACCAGAAACTCTCTTTCCGTTCATTTGTTCTACTTCTGCAGCTTCTTCTGAAACTGATCACTTGTTCCTTTGCAATTTTGTATCTTGTTATGGGTCATTTTTCTAACACTAGAGATGCTAAAAGCTGCAAATTCTGCCAGAGAGTGACTCATAAATCTCATTTGAATTAAAAATTTTAAAACTCATGGAGTTTGAGCCAAACACAAAACTACTCTTCTTGGGATGTTTGAAATCCTTTGAAAATGAAAACAAAGACTTTAAGTAGATAGCATAGTGAATAAAGAAATTAGTCATAGTAATAGCTGTCACTTATTGAGGACCTACTATGCACTTGAAGTCACCAATGACCAAGTTTCATTGGAACAGCATCTGTTAAAAGATAAAAAGATGGTCTTCAAAGCAAAAGTCTGGGTCTTTTCAAAGTGGCTTCTGTAAGTTACCTAGGGAACTCAGGAGTATATGTGTGTGTGTGTGAGTCTTCACCCTGGCACTAGAGATGGAATCATAGGGGTTTTGAGTCCTTCAAAAAGTGTTGATGGTGGCCAGTTGATAGTGAGCCATGGTGACCATTGTCAGATAGTGGTGTGGAGGGGCTGAGAAGGAGAAGAGTGGCCCAGTTCTGCCACCATGACCTTGTGGGTTGTCATGGCCCTTAACTTCACAGTGGGGTCTCGACTTGAGAGTCCAGAATCAGCTAAGTCAGAGTTGGTGGACAATTGGATAATCACAGGCTTGAGCTCCAAGGAGGGATGGCAAGGTACCTTTTTAGGTGCTTCCAGCAACCAACCACATTTGCCATTTTGCCTCCCCTTCACTTCTAGAATAATTTTAAATAATAATATTTAGCATATACTCAGTGCTTGTTTTGTTCCAGGCTCCATTTAAAGTAATTTACATGTACAGTAAGTCCCCTACATATGAACGAGTTCCATTCTGAGGGCGCGTTCATAAGTCCAATTTGTTCGTAAGTCCAACAAAGTTAGACTAGGTACCCAATTAACACAATCGGCTATATAGTACTGTACTGTAATACATTTATAATACTTTTCACATAAATAATACATAAAAAACAAACACAAAGCCTAAAGCAAACTTAAAATCTTACAGTACAGTACCTTGAAAAGTACAGTAGTGCAGTACCACAGCTGGCATACAGGGGCTGGTATTGAGTGAACAGGCAAGAAGAGTTACTGACTGGAGGAGGGAGAGGAGGTGGGAGATGGTAGAGCCAAAGGATTGCCAGCAATAGGAGACGGAGGGCAAGCTGCAATTTCACTCACGCCTGTCGCTGATGGAGTGAAAGTTTGCAACTCAAAGGTTCGTATGTAGGGGACTTACTGTATTAGCTCACCCAAATAACAACTTACGAGATAGCTAATATTATCATTCTATATTCACAGATATGAAAACTGATGTTCAGAGAGGTTTAGTAACTTGCCCAAGGTTAAACAATTAGTAGGTGGTGAATCTACAATGTCTAACTTCTGGTTACGCTATGATTACACCCTCCTCTAAGAATAACTCCTTTCTTGCTCTATCACCCTGCATGCTGCCCTTTTTCCTATGTGCCTACACTATTTCTTGTGCAATTTCACACTCTCTTGCAAATTAACAAGTAATTGTACAATTTTTAAAGATTCTATCCCACTCGGAAAGATCGGACAGATTACTTGAATATATTGTGTTCCGAGTAGAGATGCCCCCTTCCCCCAGGGTGGGAGCACATAAAGTGTAAACTCTTTCCTATAATCAGACAAATCCACAATGTTTGTGAGAGTAAAAAAACCCAGGTTATCCAACAATCCGGCAGAGAGTCCAACTGTAATAGATACAGTGAAACAAGATAGGTTACAATTATGACAAGAGGCTCTGCAAGATCCCAGACTATCTCCTCAGTTACCAGTCTTGCTACTTATCAGGGTACTACTAATGCGCATGTATTAATATAGTCCTGGTTCCAGTGACATGGTAGATTGAGCTAACTAATATTTAATGTTCTAATGCAATTATATAGAAATGCTGAACAAAGTAGAGTGCAGAAATTTTATATTACAGCAGAGCTCAGAAAAGGAAAATTTCCATGTGCCAGAAACGAAGAGTGAACCCAAAGTCAGAGCTGTGAGCAACTCATTGGCTGCTTTTCTATGAGCCTTGATGCAGGGACCCAGACTCTCTGTGTCTTATGGCTCCACCATCTTCGTTATGTAATTTCCAAGGTCACTGTGCTTATATTCATCAAGCTGATGGAGGATAAAAGACCACAGAGGATGGCCTGTTGGAAAGTCTTATAGGCCAGGCCTAGAAATAGCCTATACTACTTCCACTAACCTTCTGTTGAACTCATATCACAGTGGCTGGGAATGCAGGCTAGCTGTGTACCAGGAGGAGGAGGAACGGTGTTCGGAGATTATAAGTCTGTGTCATGTAAGCTAAATAGCCTTACCTTCTAAATAGTCTGAATAAATGGGACTTGGAAAAAAAGATACAAACTCTTTAAGTCTCAGTGGCTTACATTTTCAGGAAGAACAGATTGAGGAACTTTTAAATAAATTAATTAAAAGTTAAAAGTCTTTGTCTGTGGGTACATTCTCTTTTTACCTTATGGCCGTGGCTGTAGATGGATTCCATGTCTTTACACTTCTCTTTCAACAGGTGAAAGTATGATATCCAATTTTACAGCAAAGGAGGATACTTTACTTTTCCATTAATGAGTTCTTATACGCCTAATAAAGTTATTTCTCAATTCAGGGGAACATGTTTTCCTTTCACTACTCAAAATTGGCATGTATTTGTTGCCTTCTGTAGCAAGCTATGAAAGCATACAGATCAGGAGGTTGAAATATCTGCACATGTTTTTAGAGATAACTGAGTTCAAGTGCCAAGGCCAGATCCACTGAATTATAGATGTATTCAGTCAGATGAAAACATTAGTTTTTATATTTCTGAGCATTTGCTTTATAGTCATATCACATAAGAGTTTTAGTTTTGCACAAAGCTTGAAGGTTGGCTTGATTTTTCTTAGTTTGCCCTAAAATATATAGCTCATTGGCTAGAGATGTCAATATATAGCTCACTGACTAGAGAGGTAAGGAGCAAGAAAGAAGAGAGTATGCATTTAGTTTTCTTCCCCCTATCTGGAACCTTTTGCAAGCTTCTCTTTATCCATGTGATGTGGAAGTCCTTAAGACAGCCTGCCAGCCCCCTCAGGCTCAAGTAGGGATATTCACTGCTCACTGCGCTCCAGAATCACTGTTTTCTTCCCTTCCTCCCTCCCTCCTTCCTTCCTTCCTTCCTCTTTTTTAAATTGACATATAATTGACATAAAAGATTGTATTAATTTCAGGTGTACAACATAATGATTTGATATATGTATATATCGCAAAATGATCACTACAGTAAGTTCAGTTAACATCCATTACCACACGTAGTTGCAAGTTGTTTTTCTTGTGAGGAGAAGTTTTAAGATCTACTCTCTTAGCAACTTTCAAACATACAGTACAGTATTGTTAACTCTAGTCACCATGCTGTACCTTACACCCCCGGGAGTTACTTATCTCATAACTAGATGCTTGTGCCCTTTGACCACCTTCACCTATTTCACCCACCCCACCCCACTGCCTCTGACAACCACCAATCTGTTCCCTGAGTCTATGAGTTTGTTGTCTGAAGATTTTTTAGATTCCACACATACATGATTACATACAGTATTTATCTTTCTGCCCGACTTATTTCACTTAGGATAAAGCCCTAAAGGTCCATCCGTGTTGTCACAAATGGCAGGATTTCCTTCTTCTTTATGGCTGAAAAATATTCCATATGTATCTATCTATCTATCTATATCTATCTATCTATCTATCTATCTATCTATCTATCTATCTAATCTATCTATCATCTATCTATCTATCTATATCACATTTTCTTTCTTATTACCATGTTTCATCCTGTTCCTTGGGCCTCCTGCCTGCTTTTCCCTCTGCCAGGAGCACCATCTTTGCTAATTAACACCTGTTCATCCTTCAGATATCAATTTAAACTTCATTACACAAACACACAGCCCCAGAAAGCCTTTCCTGAACCATAGGTTGGGTCAGTGCCCTTATAATATACTCTGTAAAACTGGGTACGTCCCTGTAGCAATTTAGCACACTTGCAGTTCATTACTTTGTCATGGTTTCCCCTGTGAGAATATAAGTCCCGTGATGGGAGGGGTCATCTGTCTTGTTCACCATTGTATCCCTGGTTGCTAGTTTAGTGTCTGGTTAAGATGGGCATCCGTAGATGTTAACTGAACAAATGAATATTACGATTATCCACAAAATGTTTGGAAAGCCTTGCCTGTGTCCCTTTTATGTATCAATGGCTTTTTATGAGGAGAGGGCTAGAATACACCTTCACAGACCTTCACAGTTGAGAACGTCTCCGCTCAGTGGTCTCTCTCTGCTGCAGCTCACTGGTGGCTCCCATCTACTTGTCAGTGTTCCAAACACAGCTTGGTGGAATCTGCAAGAGGATGGGCAGGTATTGTCTTTGGCCAGCCACAGGCAGTGGTTTAAGAGCTGTGGCATATCAAGCCTCTTTAATTGTGCCTATACATGTTATTAGAGTAGGACAAAACCTAGGAAACCAGAAACTGTATTGGAAAGGCTTGAGATCCAGAGGTAGATTTGGGGGTGGGGGGCAGGCGGTCAGCCTCCTACAATAGTGTTAATAATATACGTGGTCTGAATCTCAATACTGTTCTCTTTGTACATGGGGAGTAAAGCCATTGGGTCGGGCTTCAGGGTGACTCAGGTCTGAGGACAAGCACTGACCCCTCATTCTCTGCACTTGGCTTCCACTCAACCATCTGAGAGGACTTTGGGATCTCAGGCAAGGGAACTTCTCTGATTCTTTCATGATTCCATTTCTGTCTTTGCCAGAGGGCTTATGGAGGATTTTTCTCAAGACCACGGCTGCAAAGGGGTTGTCTCAGGTCAGTGAGAAAGACGGATCCACTCCTTGGAGTGAGACTAAATAAAAACTGTAAAGTCAATAAGGTTGCATTTTTCACAGGGATCCCTGAGAAGACTCAGGCCATCCAGGGCCACTGGACTACCGTCAGCAACACGTGGTGTGGACCTGACCCGGGATTCCCTTACAGCTGGAGTGGAGAACAAAACACCACAAGAGAGGTATCCGTTCTGAGATCCACAAGTGAGTGTCTGTGATTCTGCCCTTTGTTTACATTTAAATTTTCATCATTTGGCTTTTATGGACTGACAGAAGTGACTCTGATCCTTGCTTTAACTTTATCTGTGGCAACAGGTGAATAAATTGCATGTCTTTTCTGTTAAACCTTGAGAGGGGTTCGAAACTAACATTTTGAGGAGAGAAGGAACTAGCAGACCCTCAGCTAGTGTGAATCCGCCACTTGGCATCTGGGCTGGAACCTTCTCTCAACCAGACCCTCAGTACTGTAACTCCACAGGCCTTTCCTCCTGAGTTGTACCTTCATCTATTGCTTTTGCCCTGTGCCTCTTCAGCATTCATATCACAGTATTCTGCAAAATTGCTTTTCACAGATGTGTTATTCTTAATACAAGCTTTCTCTTAAGCTATCTAGGAAATAGGTTTTTTCCATGAACTGAGCAGCAGTTCTAAAGCCACCTATTTGGTTGTGTTAAGTGGATGGGTCTCGCTGCACCTAGAGTTACCTTGCCCTTGCATATACCCTTGTCTTTTGTTTGTAGTGGAATCTGAAAGGGGTTGTATGTGCATAATGCCCACAATATAATGGCATGTAACTTATAGAGTGTCAGCAGATGGGTGGTCTGGGAACAATAATAGGTCTGACATCTTGACTTAATTCTCATATATCCTTCTTTTCCTATGATCAGTTTTTGCAAGTCCTGCATTATCAATACATGAATTTGATAATATAACCTGTATATATTACATGCATTACCCATAGAAATAGAAAACTTAGAGAATACAAACATAGGTTCCTCAAAAGTTAGGCATTATTTCACAGAATCTTTTCAATTTCTCTCTAACATTTCCCTCTAGAATGAATTTACTGCAATATTCGGCACAGAAACTGCTAGCCACTTCCCATTACCTATGTTCTGCTTCTTGACCATAAGTTGGGTACATTGCTGCCCAGCTAAAGGCACATTTCTCAGCCTTTCCTGCAGCCAACTTTGGCTAGGCCATTAAGTTTCAGCCAGTGAGTTGTAAATGTAATTTTTTTAAAATAGATATCACATACATGTTTATTCATTCATTTATGCTTTCAGTATATAGTTAATTTTTAAAAATTAATTTATTTTTGGCTGCATTGGGTCTTCGTCGCTGCACGTGGGCTTTCTCTAGTTGCTGTGAGTGGGGGCTACTCTTCGTTACGGTGCACGGACTTCTCATTGCGGTGGCTTCTCTTGTTGTGGAGCATGGGCTCTAGGTGCGTGGGCTTCAGTAGTTGTGGCACACGGGCTCAGTAGTTGTGGCGCACGGGCCCAGCTGCCCCGTGGCGTGTGGGATCTTCCCAGACCAGGGCTTGTCCCCTGCACTGGCAGGAGGATTCCCAACCACTGCGTCACCAGGGAAGTCCCGTAGATGTAATTGGTAAGTGGGGTTTTGGGGTAGAATTCCCTTAAAAGAGAGTCTCTTCCATTTGCTGTCTGGTACATAGATGTAATTAGAAGACTTGTGGGGGCTTTCATGAACAAGGACCACATCATAGGGATGATGATACAGAGGCCTGGAAGGATCCTGGGTTCCTGATGACTCTGTAGAGCCACCTCATCAGCTCTAGACCTTTGTATTCCTTTTGTGTGTGAGAGAAATAAGACACATCTATTATGTTTAAGCCACTGTCATTTTGAGATTTTCTGTTATATATTGCTGATCCTAATCCTAACTCATAGAAACATCTCCCATCCACTTAATACCATTGATTCAGGGATCCCTGAATGAGTATAGTAAGTATTTTCAATCTATGACTTTAAGGATAAAATGGCAAAAGTGAGTATGATGACTCCAATTTCAGGGGCTAAAGTAATTGCTAAGATTCAGGAAAAAATAGACCTCAGAACCTTATTTTCTTTCTTGCCCTTTCTGTCAAGTGTAGGATTATTAAAGTCATTACCCAAGAGAAATGTCCACTGCTACGTAGAATCTGTAGCTTCACATCCCTCATTTCATTCCCATCCTTACACCGTCCTACTTCTCTTCTTAGTACATATGAAATTAAATGGTTTGCTACTCAGTCAAGATTAGAGAACTTTTGCCATCAAAGTGTGGTTCCTGGGCTTGAATGAAAGAAATTAATTAGCATTTGTGTGTATGATTACTGGGTTCTAGAAAGGAGTAATTGTTCAAATAATAAATCAGTTCATGAAACAAAATGCCAGAAGTGTTGTTTATTATAAGAATGACATCAGAACCCTCCATTGTTTTCCAACCAGACACAACAAATCTTAAACTTTGTTCTTAGTGGTGGTTGTTTGAATTATGGATACTAAGGTCACCAGGATGCCAGAAAGGAAAAGACAGAGCAGAGGCTATGTAACGTTTTCAGAAAGGTGAATAAAGAAAGAGGCATATCTTCAATTAAGTATGATCTGTTTCTTTAATACGTCCAGCTCAGTTCTCCTTTTCTATTTACATAGAGTTGAAATTAGAAACATTCCGTAGATCAGTGAATCTATTTTAACTAAAAAATATAAGGAAAAGATACTATATAAGGAATGTCTGACTCCCTCTTGGTAATATTGACAAGCATTGAAATATGTTAATTCTCTTGAGTCCATTTGTCCCCAAATTGTGTCTCTCTCATTGCAAGCATATGCGGTGCCATATTATTGGCAAAGATTATCTTGTTAGAGTCAAAAACCTATAAAGAACTAAATATGTATGGAAGGAACTTGGAATATCCTTTTTCTAGAGTGAACTGCGTCTGAATTATAATAGTTGATAGTTTCATGATCATTCACTTCTAACCCAATTCCCAATACCTCTGAAAGAATTGGCAGAACACATGTCACCATTATATCTCAGGCCACTTAACTGATCATTATAAAATTATACTCAGTCAACTCTCCTTTCTCATTATGGAGAGAAAGGGGGCAAAGATAATTCCCAATTAGAATGAAAACCAAAGTATAGTCAACTATTGATTAAGTGCGATGACTTAACTGTGGTTAAGAAGAACCTTTATGCCCAAGCTTTGGTCTTTTCAGTCCAGCCAATGTCAACAGTCATCATTACTCAGCCAGTGCCCAATCATGAGCCCTAATCAGACACCTACTCCTCACCTCAACCAGGGTGCACAAGTTATTCCAAAGCAACATAATGTAACAACAGCAATGATCATCCTAGGTAACACAGTGTTCTACTCAGTAGCACTCAACAGGATTCTTTCAAGCCAGGTATTCACTCATTTATTCTTTAACTCTCTGAGATTCTATTTTAAAGATAACTTCACTGAGGCAAGAGATTAAATAACTTGCTCAAGGTCACTCAGCTACTAACGATACATCACAGGTAGTCTGACTTCAGATCCTGTGGTCCTAACCACTCTAGTGAAGCAAATAAAACAAGGAAAACATGTTGGAGAACATTCTAGTAAAACCTGATCTTTTCCTGCATAGAGCCTGTCTCTTCTCAATGTGCAAAGGTGTTAGTATCTGATTAACAATTGCCCTCAGGCGATAATTCTTAAAGGGAATATTAACAAACCTCTTTGGCCATGTGTTCTACTTAGGAACTTTGCTTAGTGAAAGCGAGTGTGAGTCATGCATTTAGAATTATGTCATCCTCAGATAAGTATCTCTCTCCCAGTCTCCCCTCCGCCCCAAGTTCAGCCTTTGAAGGAACTTTAGTATTTATCATTCTCTGGAAATGCTCCCATCCTCTCCAAGTGTCACTGTGTGGACATTTCAAATGCATTTATCTGCTCTTTAAATGCATACACTATGTGCTAATAACTCAAGGAAATATTCTATCACCTTTCTCAAAGAAAAAAACGTCTTTGACTCTGGTGTTTTCAATCTCCTGTTCTTTCTTAGTGTAATAGTTTATAAATTATTAAAATTCAACTTTTTTCCTAGGAAGGCTAAATTAACAAAAAAATGGTTCATTTGTTTTTATATAGGAATAGTAATTAGGTAAGCTTAGTAAATCACCAGCGTAATGAACCCGAACCTGGAAACCAGCCTGACTTGAGTTTCATGCGGTAAACTCAGCCTCTGAAAACGCTGCCTATGAAGATGCAAAATGCTTTATAAATATTGAGTCTGATTCTATCCTTTGTTTCATAGATTGTTAGACTCAGGGGGCTTCTACGACATAGAATCTATGTTAATCTTTTCATTTACAAATGGGGATAGTGAAACCCAGGAAGTATGAGTGACTTGTCTAAGGTTACACAGTTATTGGCAAAGCCAGGATTCAGCCTATGTCTCCTAGCTTTCTGCCAGTGATCTTGCCATTTCATTGTCTCTCTCGGTTAATTTAGAGTCATAGAAAAGGCCTCTTTTGAAATCGTCAAGGGGTGTTTAGGGTGAGATGAATGTTAGGAAAGTGTCACGTGCTCTGGCTCAGGAATCTCAAGCCCAATTTTCAGGAGCGAAGACAGGCATTTACTATCATTCTCTCAAGAGCAGCTGTAGGCTCTACTACTTTACCTTTTCTAGAATTCCCAGGAGAAGGGGTGGGGGTGGGTGGGAATACAGAGCATGTTACTATGCATCATGGTGCTACTGCAGAGACACATTGATTAAAGATAGTACCTTTTCTCTGCAGGTCTCAGTTGTTCTACTTTTTGGTTTGCTGCTTTTGTTCTAGCTCAACTGTAGTTCTTCTCAAAGCACCCTAGCCTCTGACCCTTAGAATTCCCCCAAGTCCCTGGGCCCATCTTCCTTCTTACCCTTGCGTATTGTGACCCCTAGGCCCTACCTCCATCCCTTGCCTTGTGAGCCTTTCTTCCCAAACTCTGCTTTCAATTTTTAAAAATATTTATTTATTTTTAATTAATTAATTAATTATTATTATTTTTTTGGCTGTGTCAGGTCTTAGTTGCTGCACGCGGGATCTTCACTGAGGCACATGGGATCTTTTGTTGCAACGCGCGAGCTCTTTGTTGCGGCACGTGGGGTTCTCTCTAGTTGTGGTGTGTGGGTTTTCTCTTTGTAGTTGTGGTGTGTGGGTTCCAGGGCGTGTGGGCTCTGTAGTTGTGGCACATGGGCTCTCTGGTTGAGGTCCGTGAGCTCAGTAGTTGTGGTGCATGGGCTCAGTTGCCCCGTGGCATGTGGGATCTTAGTTTCCCGATCAGGGATCGAATCCACATCCCCTGCATTGGAAGGCGGATTCTTTACCACTGGACCACCAGGGAAGTCCCTGCTTTCAATTTTTACAGCCACTCTATTTCTTAGCATCATCCCTTCCAAACCAATAGCTGGCTTCCTGCAGAAGCCCTAAGAAGCCCCTCTCCTTGTAGCCCCTGACATCCTCCAGCTGACTTCTCTAGACCCTCACTGGATTCGTGCTGTGGATGAAACCCCAACCTCTCCAACAATAGAAAATTAGGAATTCATCCATTTCCCTGGAAGTCTTGCTTAAATTACCTTAGGTTCCTTCTCCTCCATTTCTCTTTCTTTGGTAGAGTAGGCGGAACACTGGGTTTGGAATAAAAATAACTGGGTTATGGTTCCAATGCAGTAATCTCACAGTCTTTAGTTCTGGGCGGGGGTGGGGGGGCATTTACTCTTTTTGAGACTCAGTTTCCTCATCTATGAATGAGAGTGGATGACAACAGCCCTAGCTACTTCAGTGGATGATTATGATGTCAAGTGAAATGACAGATTTTTTTGTTCATAAATCAACAGATGTTGGCACCTATTTAGTGTCAGGATGTAGCTGTAGTTGGGGGTAACCAACTGTAACCAAACAGGCAGACTCATTGCCATCTCAGATATGGAAACTGTTTGTAAACTGGGAATCAGCATACCATTATTATTCTGTACAAATTCCACCTCCTGGAATTTCCTTGCCCCTTCAGGCTTATTGATTAAAACCCCAGGGTCTGAGGAAGGCTTGACACTCATGACATACCTTAGAGCCCCAGGACATGCTTGGCCAGAGGAATGAAGATTCAAGCACACGGGAGAGAACTTATACAGAGGATACCAACCCTACATCTACTCTGAGAAGCCAGAGAGAGACTTCTCAAACGTGCTTGCAAATGGTAATGGGGTGGGGTGGGCTGAGGTGATGGAAGCTGCCATCTGGCTTTGTATCTCAACCAGCCCAGTCTTGGCTTCATGCACTGTTATTTGGATCCCACCTTGCTGCATGTTTCAGCTAGCACAGACTCGGGGGTAGAGGGAAGCAGCATCAGCCGTCCTAACTACCTCAATCTGTTTGCCAGACATTACCTTTTGGTTTATCCTAGAATACCTCAGAGAGTCTCTTTCTCTCCATTCCTGATGGTCCCTGAAAGATTTTTATTTGGAAGTATGAGCATAAGAGCAGGACTCTCACCTTCCACACCCTAATCAGTAAACAAGAGAGAGAAACAACTTAGCAGCTGTCTGTCTATAACGTGCATTCCCCTGGATTTTCTAATCAATGCTAATTTCCTTGCTGCCAACACAGTCTCTGTACATTTAGACACTATATGTTGAAGATCACTTCCAAAGTATAATATTAAAGGTTTTCACTGATTTTCCTGAGCCCCGTTTACAGTGAACCAATCTGTCTCAGCAAATTTTGGGACTCATAGCAAAAATTCAGACTTTGAGAAATATCTTTGCAGGGAACTAGTTATATATAAGTTAAGGACCTGTTAAACTGACTGAGTAATCTTTCCTCATTCTCCAGCTTTGTCTAGTGCCAGGAAATTCTGAAATAAACACTTAGCTTGAAGCTGATTTTGAAGAGGAAGCATCGCTGCAATTCAGGGTTTTGCCGTGAGGAAGTCTATATCATTCCTTCTTATAAATAAATCCAATACTTATATAATCAACTGAGATCATTCTTGGAGCCGATACAGATAGTAGTGACAACAGCTGATGAAACAAATTTTTTTAAAAAGTGAGGGTGAAAAGGTGAGAGATGTATCAAAGCATCCTCATGTTATAGGCTGGCAGTGAAGAATCTGGTAACACAAAAGGTCAGAAGTATAGGCACATTCCATGCTCCAAGAAAACTAGAATCTTTCTGAGTCAAAAAAAAAAAAAAAAAAGGAAAAGTTACTGCAGTGGCTTTGCATTGTCTACCTCATTTCCCAGCAGAATGTACCACCTGTGCTAAGAGCTAAAGTCTTCTTGTTGTTGCCAGGTTGCCAGGAAACCTAAGGTTGTGTGGTGAGGGCCCACCAGGCATGGAATAGGTTCCAGTGAAACCTGAACTATTCTTTCCAAGGTGCTGCTGGCCTTTAAGCCAGCATATCTCAAATGAAGAGCCTTAGGAAAAACAGGTGTAAAGCATGTAAACAACAAAGTCTTATGTTGTATCCAAACTCACGGGGTCTGTGTCAAGCTGTGGCAGTGTCACAGGGCTGGGACAAGATATCAACGTCCATGCTCTGACATGTCTTTTTGTAGCAGGAAAGATTTCCCAAATTTTTCATATTCAGAGTCAGTAAGATATTTCAGAGAAAGGCAATGAACTCCCACATTGTTTATTGACCTTACTTAAGCATTCATACCAGTGTGTCTGGCAGCTTTGGAAACTATTGTGTAAGTGGGGTTACCCAGAAGTGATTGCCAACATTCTGAGAATATTTCATGATCAAGGATTTGGCAAATTCAGTGTGAATGGCATTACCCCTAACCCTTTCTTTTATAAACCAGATTTCAGCTCTGAAACAGACCTTGGATAATTATCTCTTTTGAAAATGCAGCCCTGCTTGGCAACCCAAGCAACGCTCGTCAATGCGAGGACCCATTTCCAACCCTCCAATCAGCTCTCCTGTTCCCACAGGCTGCCATCTCTCACTGATACCTTTGAGAAGAGTAAATCTGGGCTGATGACGGAACATTCTTTGCACACAAAGGAAAAGCTACACAATCAACAACCTGTATGGGCTCAGGAAAGCATCACAGGTTGAAAATTAGGCTGAAGAGTGTGTATCAAGTATCAAGCCCTTTTGGGAAAACCCCAGACCTGGCCGAAATCCCTTGGCAAGAGCACAGGGCAGAGAGCCTGAGGCTTGGGCCGCCTGAGCGGCTGACTGATATTTGATTCTTTAAATAGACAAAGAATTCAAATCGAATCAGCAGACACGTCTCTAGACAGATAGACGGAGAGAGCAAGCTATGTGTCTAAGAGTGCAGGATGGGTCAGGGCAGGTTTTAGGCGGGATACCTTAAAGCCTGCAGCTGAAATGGTCAGAGATGAAATCACTGGCCATCACTGGGGAAGGTGTTTGGGCTTCAGAGGAGAATGTAGGGCACACTGTGGAAAGTCGGCTTTGTTGCAAACCAGCTGGCCACCTTGGCAAGTTACTCAACCTTTGAACCACCTTGGATAACAATGAGAGCACCCTCATAGGGTTATGATGGAGACTAAATGAAATTTGGCTGTTAGTTAGAGAGTCTCAGACATAGGAAATGTTCAAGAATGGGGAGCTAGAACAATCAGGGGCTTAAGTTAATGAACGAACTCGTAAGGTGTCTCTTTAAAGCCGGATAAATAAATTCAGGACTTATAGACAGATAACTGATTTATGCAGCACACTGAAGATAGGCTTTTTAATAGATGGTGAATGTGGGGCAGTTGAGGATCCAAATGGGAAAAAAAAATGTTGGCTATGTACCTCATTTCATACCCAAAAATCTGTTCAGCATTGATTATAATCCTAAACGTAAAAGGCAAAATTATAAAGCTTTTAGAAGAATCTAAGATAATATCTTCCTGAGCTCAGGGGAGGGAGTGTGGTGGTGAGAAGCAAGGACATTGAGGGAACTTCTGGGTCCTGGCAAAGTTCAGGTTCTTGACCTGGGAGATGGGTCTGTGGTTGTGCACTTTGTAATTATTCTTTAAGCTGCACGTAGATGCTTCATGCACTCTTTTCTTTGTATGATCTCTCTTTTCTTTCACATTCTCTATGGTTTCCATGCTTCCTATATGTCCTTTTAGCACATACCATGGTCAGGCCATTTAGAGGACAAACACCATTTTTAGTGGAAAAAAAAAAGAAATCAAATATAATAAATATTTAAACACAGTAAAATACAAATATTTTATGTATATGGTTGCACAGATAGGCAGGCACTAAACGCACGGGGACATTTTTTTTTTTTTTTGTAATTTACTATTTTATTTATAGCATTGTCATAAGTGTATTTTCATCTTTTTTTTTTTTTTGACACAGTTCACAGTTCCATATCAGTCAGGCACACAACAAGGTGTTAGCACTCTCTTCTTCTTCTTCTTTTTTTAAATTTCATCGGCTCCTTGTGCACACATTCTGCCCAAGCCCTTTACCATGCTACAGTCCCCAGGCCTTTCCTGCTTCCACTGACTATTTCTCCTAAGTCACTACCTCTTTCCTGCTTCAAGTCTTTGTAACCAAGTTACATCTTCCTGTTGGTGGATAAATTTCTAACTACTCTGCTTCATGATACAGTTTCTCAAATGCTTCCTCTTCTTTCTTCAAATTTGCCCCTCTTTCTAGATCACCAGGCCAAAATATTGATTTAGGGACTACATTCCCATCTTGTGGCCTTATCTAACCCTCATGTGCCTGTCCATTTTAAAGCAGCAGATCTAAAATTTATATTTACCTATTTACCAGAGCCCCTTTGGGGCCTACATTAAGAAAGATTGAAATAGAATTCACAGAAAAATTGGCAAAAGAGTAGTTCTTTGTATTACCAATGTTAAACGCAAAGCATATGCTTCATAAACACTTACAATAAAAATTTAGGAAACTCAGCATCAGATGAAGTATTTAAAGTATCAATATGTTAATGTTCAAATAGAAACAATACCAACTGGAATCTAGGAGCACTAAATTGATCTGCCTGATACATTTATTGGTAATGAGTGTTTTGTATGAATGCTCTTATTTTAAATAGCTTAGTTTTTAATAGAAATGCTTAAGTTACTGGATAAACACTGTATTCTCTTTGTTAGCTGCCCCCCTGCCTGGGAGAAACCTACTCAGTTACTTGGTCCCACTACACCATACTGACCACTGTCCAGTTTGTAGCAAAACTATCTAGAAGGATATCATCCGTTTCTCAGTGCCTAGAAGGAAGTAAAGAGACAGCAGATGACATGCTGCTTCTTGTGATTTCCCCTCCACATAATGTCCAGAGCACACCTTTCCTGACATTATTCCCCTCGCATCAGTGTCTGATCTTTTCTGTAATCCTGCTCCTAACCTCAATAACCTGAATCCTGGCTCCTCTGGAATTGATTTTTCAACGTACTCTAGTCCTGTATCCTTCTCCAGAGGGTGTAGGTTCTGGATTCATCCTGAAGACGTGGGAAAGTGCTGCCTCCAAGGTGCCCTGGTTCCCCTACCCTGGGACAGAAAGCAAACCAGGGGGATGAGAGGAGAGACACAACTCAGACAGTGCTCCATGAAGTCAGAACTATAATACTCATACTTCAGGCAATATGATGACGCTTGCAGATTTTTCTAATGCCTACAGTTTAGCTGCTATGTGTCCTCCTAGAAAAAAGTCAGGACAAGATGGCACTCCAGAGAGGACAGTAGATCGCAGAGTCATTTATTCATTCACTTGTTTATTCAGCATCTACATTGTTCCCAGATTAGACAAAAATCAATCAATAAATAAAAGGAGTATAAATTGTGGTCTAATAACAGCATGAGAGAGAACAACAATAACTACTATATGAGGGGTTTTTTATTGTTTTTTTGCCTTTGTTTTTGTTTTTAGGAGAGGAAAGAATTCTAAAGGGACCAGAATGGTCCAAAAATGCCTTGTGGAGAGGTGATGCCCAAACTGGGACTTAAAACTAAGGATTATTAAGGAAGGTAGAGAGGAGAGGACATTTCGGAGAGAGGAAAAAGCAGAAACAAAACTAGGATGCAGGGATGTGGCTTGATTATTTGGGAACAGTAAAGGGACCAGGAGAGTTAATGATTGTAGAAGGAAGCAATGGGAAATAAAGTTGGGCTTGAGGGTGGTCTTCCAGGTAAAAACACATGGGACTTTTTCTGTGGGTAGCATGGAATCTTGGAAAGTTTTATCTGACAGTACAGGGCAACAAGACTCAAGAAGAGAGACAGAGAGAAAAGCTAGGATGCCAGGCAAAGACCAGGTGAAAGGAGGTGCCGAGGAGCAGAGGGAACCTTGGGAGAACTGGATCATCCATTGCCTATCCATTCCATTGTAGACTGGGAAACTGGGAACGAAAACAAAATATAAATGGATATGAAGCTGGGGCAGTGAGACAGGAGGAGCAGGGCCTGTGGTGTGAGGCTCATTGAAGGACTGTGTACAGATGAAAGATTCCGACCATACTTAGTGCAAGAGGGCAGCCTGCTCTCCTTTTGACCACTGGTGGCTCTGCAGAGTCCCTGCTTTCCTCAAATGCAAGTTCTAAGGTAACTGCCTTACTCTGAGGTAAATCATATGTACTATCATTCATGAAAATCCTTGCCCTAACTGATTGTCTTTTGCTAGATTTCATGCCATCTTTTCAAGCTGAATGATATCAGGAAGCTATCAAGATTAGTAAGAAATTTTAAAATAGTATTTATTTCATTTATCCCATCTTTATCCCATCTTTTCATTTCAATTTTATAATGTTTTATCATGTGCAAAATATATTAGAACATTTGTGTGCATGGGTGTGTGAAATTTATAAATAAATACGTATACATATATTGGAAATGCTCACCCATATATATATATATTTTAGCTCATAAGGGTGTGTGATCAAAAAGTGTGGAGACACTAATGTGAAATAACCCTTGAGGTCAGTTCACGTCATCTTGAGCTATAACCACTATCTAAAATACAGCGTATATGGGAAGGTGACTCCTGTCATTAACAAGAACAGAGCCAGGAGGGATTCTCCTCTCCTGCACTCCAGATGAGGAGTCTAGAGGTTGAAGTGGAGCCCTCACCACCAGCAACACCAGGGCCAAAGAAAACTTTTGTCCATGGAGGCACCAGCCTGGACTCAAATACCAATTCATGAAAATCTCTGGTGAAGGAAACTTTAGTTTCTATTTGATACAAATCATTTTTTAAAACATGTTTTTCACTTTTCTTATGAGACACACATTTTGCATTTTTTATTATAAAAATTTTCATGTATATACGCATATATATAAAAGAGAGTTTACTTTAATGGATTCCTTCTTATCTGTTACCTAGATTCAACAAATATCAACATATTGCTATACTTCATCCAGCCCTTCTTTACTTTTTTTAATTGCTTGCATTTTAAAGCAAATCCCTGCCATCATATTACCTTGCCCAAATATTTTTCAGATAGGAATAAAAATAAAGACATTTTCTTATATAACCAGGACAGCTTTGTCACCCAGACAAAATTATCAATAATTCTTTGATATCATCTGTCTGTCTGTCCATTTTCATATTTCTCTGATTGCCTAAAAAATGTTTTACAGTCAGGTTTTGTTTGGTATTGGGGTCTAAATAGGGTCCACATATTGATGATAATGTATTTTGCTCTTCATCTCCATTCTTTTAAATTGAGGTATAATTTATATATAATGAAAAGCACAAATCTTGAGTGTACAGTTCAATTAATTTTTGACAAATGCATACACTTGTGTGACTCATACCCTGATCAAGATATAGAACATTGCCATCACTCAAAAGAGTTTTCTTAAGTCCCCTCCCAGTCAGTTCCTACCTCCTACCCCAGAGGCAGTCACCGTTCATAGGTTGGCTTTGACTGTTCTAGAACTTCATATGAATGTTACTATAGAGTATATACCCCTTTTGTGTCTGGCTTTTTTTGCTCAGCTTAATGTTTTTGGGATTCACCCATATTTTTGCTTCTGTTAGTTATATATTGCTTCTTATTGATAAATTATTATATTATTCCATTGTATGGTATACCGTGGTTTACTTATCCATTTACCTATTGATTAGGTTGTTTCTAGTTTGAGACTATTATAAATAAAGGTGCTGCAAACATTCTCTTTTAAGTCCTTTTATGGATGTAAGTTTTCATTTTTCTAGGGTAAATACCTGGGATTGAAATTGCTAGTCCATAATATGGTAAAATGTATATAAACATACATTATATAAAACTACTAAGGAGTTTTTCAATGTGTCTGTACCTTTTACACTCTCATCAGCAATGCATGAGAGTTTTGGTTGAATCACATCCTTGCCAATATTTTGCATTTTCAGTGTTTTAAAATTTTAGCCATTCTAGTAGGTGTAAGAGGTTATCGCTGACTCTTTTAATCATCAGTTCACATTCTAGCCATTATTTTTTCATTTGTTTGTTTTGTTTCTTAAAGAAATTAATTGAGGAGATCTGAAAAATGTCCCAATGTTCTGGATTTGGCTGATTGCTTTTTCATGGTGTAGTTTAACTTGTTCCTCTATTCCCTTCATTTCCTGTAAGCATTTCTGGTGCATTTTATTATTTTGTGTTTATGTTTTTATCTGGTATAATGTTACTTTTGCTTGAAAGATTTATTTGTACTTACTTGTATTTCTTACAGGGAATATGTATTGGCGATGAATTATTTCAGCTTTTGCATGTATGAAAAGCTTTTATTTTGCCTTTGACTTTGCAAGATATTGTAGTGGAATAGAGAACTCTAGATAGGATGTTTTTCTTTCACTACTTTAAAGGTGTTGCTCCATTGCCTTCTAATTTGAGGACAAGAAATCAAATAAGATTTCAAGCAAGAAATCTGCTATCATCCTTACCGTTGTTCCTCAGCATGTAAGTAGTACCTTTTTGCCTCTAACCGTGTTTCTATATCACTGGTGTTAAGAAATTTGATTGTGATTTGCCACAGTGTAGTTTTCTTGGTTTTTCTTGTACTTGAGTTTATTGAGCCTCTCAGACCTGTGGGTTATAGTTTTCATCAAATTTATAAACTCTTAGCCATTATTACTTCAAATATATATTTTTTCTGTCCCCTTCCCCATTTTCTCCTTCAGACTCCAATTATACTTATCTTTGGCTAGTTCAGGTTGTCCCTCAGTTCACCGATGCTCTGTTCACTTTTTTGTAAGTCCTTTTATCTCTGTTTCATTTCAGATAGTTTATATTTCTGTCTTTAAGTTCATTAGTCTTTTCTTCTGCAATGTTAAACGTAATCAATTCCATCTAGTATATTCTTCACCTCAGACATTATAATTTTCATCTCTAGAATCTTTATTTCTATATACACTATGTCTCTCTTAGCATGTTCAACCTTTCCTCTAGCTTGTTGACCATGTGGAATAGTGTTATAGTAACTCTGTTAATGTCTTTGACTACTAATTCTATCATCTCCGTCATTTCTGAGTTAGTTTCAATGGACTTATTTTTTCCCTCATTATGGGTTGTATTTTCCTGCCTCTCAAGATGCCTGGTAACATTAGATTGGCTGCCAGACATTGTTAATTTTGCCTTAGTTTCCTGAAAATATTCATGAGCTTTGTTCTGGGACACAATTACGTTACTGGAAACACTTTGATTATTTAGGTCTTGGTTTTAAGCTTTTTCAGTGGGACCCAAGCAATATTTAGTCAAAGGCTAATTATGCCTCACTACTCAGACAAGACCTTTATTAGTGATATATCCAGTGCCCCATGAATTATGAGGTTTTCCATTCTGACTGATGGGAATCAACACTATTTCCAGCCCTGTGTGAGCTCCAGACATTGTTCCCTTGAATCCTTTTAGTGATTCTTTCCTTGGGCTCGGGTAGTTTTCCTACATAGATGCTTTATCCATACTTAACTGAATACTCAAGGGGGACCCTCACATGATCTTCCAATTTCTCTCTCTGATTATGTCTCCCTTCTGTTGTACCCTACCTCATGAACTCCAGCATGGAGTCATTGGCTATTTCAAACACCCAACTCCATCTCCACAACTCAGACCTCTAATCTCTGAACTGCAGCCTGGAGACTTTCTCTAGGCAGTAACTTGGGCAATTGTAGAGCTCATTTCGTTTGATTTTTTTCCAGTCTTGAGAGCCATTTTTCACATATTTTGTCCATTTTTTAAATTGTTCAAAGCAGGAGGATAAATCCATGCCTGTTACACCATCTTGATCAGAAACATAAACCTCTGTTTATGTTTGTTTAATTTGTTTTAAGTCAGCTTTATGGGAGGAGCTTCTGAGACACAGAGAAGGCAAAAACAGACCCCAAACCACACAGGCCAGTTGAAGAGGAAAACTGTAATACAGGACTCTTACCCAGAAAAGTAGCCTCATACACTTTCTCCAACACAATGTGGACTTGGAAAGAGCTTCACACATTTCGCTCTAGCAAGGGCTGGGAGATAAGGATGTGATGGTTAGACTGAATCCTAGAGAAGAGAAAAGAAAGATTAAAGCAATGGCATAGACCTCAGCTTTGGGTTATGCAATTTGTATTGTCTACTCTGTCCTTCCTACTTCCAAAGCCTCTGGAAGCTTACCTTGACTTCTTTACCTTCTAGGGAGAACAGCACCTAAGTCCACCTCAGTGTGATCTTTCTGTAAATTCAGTGTTCATACCGCAGCACAGAACATATATAAAGGCACCTGCAAAGGTGTGGTTCTCAGAGCAGGTTGTTGAATGACTTGCAAAGTGCACCCAGGGGCATATAGCAGTTGCTGTCGTAACATATGATCCAATTCAGCCAATCCATGGCAAATATTTTTATTTCTAAGTCTTTGGAAACTAATATGGGCAGTGGCATGACTTGACAGCACACTGAACATCAAAAAGGTTAATATCTATCCCCTGCCTTCTCAAGGCTGAGTACAGTTAATACCACCAAAATCTAGAGATTCAGCCAGGATGGCTTCTGGTATAGAGAGGAGATGGAGACAAAAACATAGGGTGAGAGAGCCCTAGACAGAAGATTGTTAAGAAGCATGGTCTTTTTCTCACTGGTAGATATTTGTAGGATTTGTAAACTCCAAGTTAGCATGCAGATGTACTCATTATTGGTACTATCATCATTAAGTGGACCACAGACAAGTGTTATCCTCTAGGAGACAAGTGTTGGGACGTGAGGGTTATCCTGAATGACCAGGTTGGGAGCCCTGGGGCTCAGCTAGGCTGACATGGGCGGACCATGTGAGAATATCCTGCCAGAATATCAGTTAGCTCCCAGGGAAACACAGAGAGTCTATCCTCACTTTGAGAAATCCTTTTTGGAATGTTTGTAATTACAAAATTTTGTGCTATGAGAAAACCAAGTCTACCTTCAAAGTACCCTTCAGCTTACTAAGGAACAATTGGTTGTGCTTCGCTGTCTGCAGTGGTAGCTTAGAAAGCTGAAAGAACAACAGACAATCCTGGCAAAAAGCAGTTAGAGAAACTGACTCTGTTGGAATCTAGCCACGATGCTGATTCTGAGAGGATCAAATAAAGCTACGGAGCTAAGGGCTTCCTTGGGGACCTTTCTTTTGCCCAGATCCTCAGCTAGGTCATGTCTGAAAGTGAGAGACAAATGATCATAAAAGTTCAAATTCTTCAATATCATTGTTTATGCAGAAAAGGAGAGAAAGCTATGCCAATGGACTCTTTTTTCTCTCTAGAATTGTCAAACTAATCTTCCTAAAACATCTTTTGCATCAAGTCACTATCCAGTTCAAGATTTTACAGTGACTTGTCTCCTTACCACATGAAGGCTAGGTCATTCTAAGTCTCACTTTCAAAGTCGTGAAGAAGAGAGGTCTCTGCCCAACCTCTGCCTGTCTTATTGTTCACTCTTCCCAGAAAGATGGAACACATCAAGTTGTGTTAAAAACCTACTACATGCAAAGCACTAGTTGACTTTTACATACATGTTTTTTACTTAATTTCCCTCATTTTAAGGGTGTATACATTCAGATGAAAGTTCAGAGAGCTTGAGTGACTTGCCTAAATTCACAGACCCAGCAAGAAAAAGCCAGGATTATAAAAGCCAAGTTTGCTTAATTCCAAAACTCAGGCTCCTTTAATTGTATCTTACAGCCTCTGCACCATATTTCTTTCTTTTAATATATAAGTAATGAATGAATACATCTCATTATAAAACAGTCAAGAAATATATTACTATGTAGGAAAACATGCGAGAGCCCTCACTCACCCACGTGGAACTCTCAAATGCCTCCCACATGTAAACATTGCTAACAATTTGGTATTCATCTTTCTAGCTTTGTTTTAGCATTTATAAATATGTATGCACAGGTACACATGGGATTTTTTTTAACTTAAATGAAAAAGAAAAGTTCTCAAACTTACTTCTTTTACCTAATATCCTTTCACAGTGATATATTCCTAAGGCAGATATAACTCTCTCCCAATATTTATAACACTTACATAGCATTTCATAGGTTGGATGTGTAACCTTTATTTAGTCACTGAGGGGCATTGAGGATTTCCAGATAAGCACCTTGGCAAACATGTGTGAATCTTTTAGGATAGATAATCACAGGTAAAATGCTGGCTAAAGGTGTATACATGTTTTGCTATCGCTGGCTGCATAGGCTGGTACTAGTTTATCTGTAGTCTGGTCTCACCTCATGGATTATTATAGAAGTTGATTATCTTCTTAACTTTATTCATCATTTGCATGTTTTGCTCTGTGACTTGCTTGTTGATAAGTTTGGCTCACTTGAGAAGGGGGCCGGTTCCTTGTCATTTTCTTATTGATTAGTAAATCCTCCCTTCATATTATGAACATTATTCTTTGTTATATGGGCCCTAAATGTCTTCTCTCAAGTCGTCTCCTGTTTCTTGACATACCTTATAATGTCCTTTGTCAAGTCAATTTAAATTTGTAATTGTGAATTTGTAATGAGTTTAATTTAAATTTAAATAAGTTTAAATTTGTATGTGGTCAAGTTTATTAATCTTTTTTCTTTATAGCATCTGGGTTTTGTGTCTTGCTTAGAAAAAAATTCTCCTTTCATCCTAACCACTACCTTTGGTCAGGATAATGATATAGAAATTATTCATTTTTCCCCCAATATATATATATATTTCATTTACAATTTATGTTTGTGTATGATATTTGAGGGCACTGAATTACTTGTTTCCAAAAACTGAAGGTTCCGGAACCTCTGTTTCTAGGAACAGTAGACTACATAATTTTGACCAGACTTTCTACTGAGAGTAACTAAAAAGCTAGAGAAAAAGGTTACAGTCTTAAAGGCACCAAACAACTAACTAATGGGTGGAGGAGACTATGACTTCCAAACCAATGAAGGAGGGGAAATGGAGCGATAAAACAATATAAGTTATTATTCATTTTACATTTTCTTGGAATTAATTTATTAATATATTATTTAGGACTTTCCCGTCTTTGTTCAAAGGTGAGATTTGCTTCCCACTTCCCTTCTCCATGCCAGTCTTTTGTGCCTTGGGTATGAGGGTTATGCTAGCCTCGTCTCGAGTTAGGAAACCTTCCTTTTTTTCTATCTTTGCAAGAGTTTATAAAACAGAAATTATGTGTTCTTGAAAAGTTTGGCAGCTATAATCTATGGAAGAGCAGAAATTATTGCCTTTTATGGTATAGATCTTTGGGAATCTTTTCTAGTTTTCCACAGGTTTGTGCATTTTTTTCTATTCTTCTTTAGCCAGTTTGGGTAATGCGTTCCCAAAAATTTTCATTTCATAAGGATTTTTCATATAGCATTGTCTCATAATTCAAAAATTTTATACCTATTTATAATTATATCTTATTTCTCATTTCTGCTTTATTATTCTAGGATCCAATGTGTCAGTGGAACATCTTATGCCAAATTGATTCTTATTTCTTTGAGGTAGCTCTAGCTCTAACCCTAAGAAAATTGTAAGATTCTCCTCTGTGAGTTTTAAGATTTTCTATCATTAGTGTCTTACATTTCATCAAAATGTATAGAAACAAGACACTTTCCCTATTTATCCTGCTCAGCACTCACCCTGCTCACCATTTAATGTAAAGCTCCTTTCTTCCCCCTTAGATTTTCCCCAGATCCCATCTCCATCTTGTTCTTTATATTCTCTTTTAGGATGGAAATGGAAGCTTTTAATGTACCCTTCATACCACGTAAATTTTCTGTCATACTTCCCAAATCCTTGCCATTTTGAAGTGTCTTCTGGGAGTATTTTTACTTACTCTCTTTTACCAATGTGCATTCATCTTTTGCTTTTTATGATCACATTTTTTTAAATTTCCATGCGTTTACAGAGTAATAAACTCTTATTTGCTGAATGCAATACCTTCTCTTAAGCTTCTCTAGATGTTAATTATGCTAACTTTAATGTATTTGTCTGTTTGTTCTGACAATTTTTTTCTTTATGTTATTTTATTCTCTATGTATCTTTATTTTTTTGTACTTAGTTTTCTTCCAATGTTTTGTGATTATTAGTAGCACCCTCATCTTTCCATCTGAGACCCTTATTCATGTCTCTATGGAAGCTGTTTCTGTTCCTGTAGCCTGTTTCTGATTAGTAGGGGATGCCATGGTTTCATTTTTGGTTCTAGGTCTGGATTCCTTTTCCTTCTGCGGGCCAAATAAGTATCTAGTCCAGTGATTAGCAAACTTATTCTATAAAAGGGCAGATAATAAATATTTCAGCTTTGTTCAGGGCCGCATGGACTCTGTCTCCAAGATTCAGTTCTGTGGCTGTAGCACAAAAATAACTATAGACACTGTGTAAACTAGTGAGCATGACTGCATTCCAAAAAACATTATTTACAAAAATTGATGTCCAGCTGACAAGTTTGTCTGTCCCTGACTTAGACCGTGACTTCAAAGATGGCAGTGATGGGCCTTCTGTTACCCAGTCCTGAGTGTGATAGGTGCTGACCTGTGGCGTCAGGGAAGTTTAGCTAGAGAAACCCCAGCATGGTTGGGCATTGTTTGGGGCTGTGTAACTCTATAATTTAATTCTATTTTTCCTTCTCTATCCTGGGAGGTGGTTAAAAATATTCCTTCAGAAATTTCTTTTCTGCTTAAAATAGACAGTGAATTCTGTTGTTTGAAACTTGAAGTCTGATTTATACACTGTCCTCCTTACATTATAGTAAGTCCTCTAAATTTCTGTTCAGTAAAGGTGTTTATTTTCTTATACGAGTATAAATTAATTCTATCTTTAAAATTGTTTTCTGTCGTCTTATGCATTGTACTCATTCTGTCACCTTGCTTCATTATCGCTCAGTTAGTTTGGGTGGAATTTTAAACAGTGAGTGTTTATTCTCTTCAGCCTTTGCCTGAGGATCTTGCAACTTTGACTCTTGTAGCGTGTATTCCTCAGCCTCCTCCTAATGTGTAATGCTCAACTCATTCATATATCTAAGACATGGCAGGTGTTATTCCCTTACCTTGAAAGTCCCACCTGTGTACAAAACTGAGTGTCACCACCTCCATGAAGCCAACTCAGATTTCATCAGTATATCTGTGCTCTGAGTTCTCAACATGGCTAATATTGCATGAGTTGGTTCTGAATTAACCTACTGTTTAAGGTAGTTAATATAATAACAAGATCTAACATTTATCAAGCCCTTACTATGGCCTTGACATTATTCAGAACACTTCAAAGTATTAATTCATTTAACCCTCATTACTCTCTGAGGCAGACACCGCTATTATCATCCAGTTTTACAGGTATAGCATAGATTAAGAGAATTGTCCACAGTCTTAGAGCTAGTAAGGAGCACAGTCAGGATTCAAATCCAGAGAGTCTGGCTCCAGAGCCTTGGTTTTATTCTTTATACTATGTTACCTGCTGTGGCTTAGTTTTTTTTCCCCTGTTGAATTGCAAATCTTCTCACTGTCCTCTAGGAGCCTAGTTAGCATGATGGACCAGAATGGATATAACTTGGTTCTTGCAGATTAATTATATCACCGTGTGATGGCCATGTAGCCACTGTGATATAATATCAGTCAAAGTTACTCTAATCCACCTGGTTCCTCCATGTCTAAGCAAGAAAAATTGTCACTATCCACCTGAGAAGTCCCTAAGACATCTGAAGCCTTATATGGCTGTGCCTGTCAGGGAACAGCCCTGGGTCTGAAGGTATCCAGCAGTTATCAGAGGTGGCCCTCGGTCCCAGGTGAAAGACACAGCTCCCCTTTGACAACTCCCTGTTCTAACCAGTTAGTGGGCTTTGGTAGAGACCATGAGCGTAAGATCACAATACTCATTGGGTGATCCTGTTTCTGCTCATTTTCAAAAGACTATGAGTGACTTGAAACTAGAAAATAGTGTACTCATTCCCTTTCAACTTGCCACTTTCCAGAGCAAAAATAACACACAGTAAGTATTTAATAAATGCTGATAGAAGTTGAAAAGCATCCCACTTTATTTCAGTGACCACAGAAAGATGAAAATGGTTTGAAGAACTAGCTAAAAGTCACATGTGGCACGGTGACAGCTGCAAACCAGAAGGTTTTGATTCCTGGGATTGATGGATGTTACAAGCTTCATTTCTAAGTAAACAAATGCAGGCAGAGGGATTTCTGTCAAGAAACACGATTGCTCCCATTTACAGTGTGTAAGGTTGCTTGACACTTTGTGAATCATAAATATTAGACACAAAGGACCAGATCATCCCTTGCCTCATTTGGGAAATTATTACATTTTTTGCTGCCACTTATTACCAGACTGCATTTGTTGTCAAGTTGAGGTGTGTGTATGTGGGGAGAAGGGGAGGTGAGGTGATTAGGGAAAGGAGTATTACAGGGAAGGGTGGAAGGGTAGAGATTTCCTACAGATTTTTGTCTTCTCTCTTTCTAAACAGTCTTTTAAATTTCCAAATTTGCCTCTAATTTATAAACATTTCACTTTTAAGCCACCATGATGCTTCCCCTTTAATTTCTTTCTATCTTAGAAGATAAATCTTGCATTTTCTTGGTATATATTTATTCCTGTTTCTTGTCTTTACTGTCTCCATTGACTCCTCATTGCTTTCCCTGAGGTTTTAGAAGGAAAAAGATATGGTGATAGAGGCAGAGGTCCAATAGCGTAGAGTCAACAGGGACATCTCTGCTCTTGGGGATGGAAGAAAGCTCATGATACACAGCCATCAAAACCAAGTGTAGACCTCAGGAAGACAGAAACAGATCCACAGACACAGAAAACAAACTTATGGTTACCAAAAGGGAAAGAGGAGGAGGGGTAAATTAGGAGTTTGGGATTAACATATACACACTACTATATACAAAATAGATAATCAACAAGGACCTACTGTATAGCACAGGGAACTCTAATCAATATGTTGTAATAACCTATAAGGGAAAAGAATCTGAAAAAGAATATATATATATTCATATATATACATATATTCATATATAGTATATATATGAATCACTTTGCTGTACACCTGAAGCTAACATAACATTGTAAATTAACTATACTTCAATTAAAAAAAAAGAATCGTGTTACATTTGAAGACACCCCCTCCTCCTCCAAAAAAAAGAAGATTGATTCTTCCAGGCTGCAAAACCAGAAGTCTCAAAGGCATGCCTCTGAGCATAGGCTTCTAATAAACACAATTCTGGAATTATTTCCCACACCAGTGGAAAAAAAATCCACTTCTTTGTCCAGTCTAAGAGAAGGCCTTGAGAAGAAACATGCTACCTCATAAAGGGCCAGATGTGTACCCACATCAAAGAGCCCAGCCTCCCTGTAATCCATAGGGATGAAATGTTTGCATTGTTTTCAAGATGGAAAATTGCTGTTAATCTTGACCTCTGAGGGAAAGGAGAAACAGGAAGCCACTGTGGACACAACATAACATGCTGAACTTTGAAATTATAACAGGAAAATTCGCTGCCTGACTTGCCCTCTGAGAGCAGCTTTCATTGTCCCTTGTAGAAAATAAAAGGAATCTCTGAAAGAGACGCTAAGTCATATATGTTTGCTCACAATGTTTACTGTAACTTGAGAGTCTGACTTCAGAGATGTTCGCTCAAGTAAGAGCGTCTGGTTTAAAAAGGAAGTTTCAAATACCACTTCTTGCTTTTCCTTCTCTTCCATGTACCTTGTGTTCTTTTATTCCAAGATCGATAGTAATGTCTACTAACATCTCATAAATGGTTCCATAACCATGAGAAGCTATATTAATTCATGTCATGCCTGCCAGTTCAAAGGACTTCTCAAACCTTTTCCATTAGCACAGTGTGGTGGAAAGGAAACTGGGCTAAGACCTGGGATCCATTTTAGCTTTACTAGGGATCGATTATGAACAAATCAAGTGATCCTTCTGTTCTACAACTTTATTTTTTTTAAAAAAAAGAGGGGGTGGACTTCACCAGAAAATATAAAGTCCCTTTCAAATGACCTGACCCCAAAGTTCAAGCTTGTTGATGCTCAAATTACATAAACTTCACTGGAATATAAACCGTGAGCACAGGGTCTTAGTCTGTTTTGTTCACTCCAGTATCCCCAGAACCTAGAACAGTGCCTGACTTTTAATAACTTTGTTAAATGAGGGATGGATGAACAGATAACTAGGAGGCATTACTTCATAAAGAGTTGTGATCCGAGCAGAATTATTATGTTGCACAATGGGAGCAAGGAGGATTCAGCTTCCTTCATCTCAAAGGGAAGAGCCCAACGGGAGTTGAGAATTTAAGACAAGGTTCAGTCCAGAGAAAGAGGCCCTTCTCCCAGCCTCTGAAAAATATGTGCTGGTTCTATGGAACCAAAATGGAGAAATGAGTAAGAGGAGCATGATGAACAAGAAAGAAAGCCTCCATTCCAGGGGCCAGACGAGCACCACATTTAAGTGTTGGGATGTAGAGTGATGGGTATAAATATGGAAAACCGCAAACAGAGGAGAGTGATTAACGCAACTTACACAAGTACGACAGAAAAAGACCTGAGGATCAAAGTGACTGTAGATATAACTAAGAAAGCAATATATGCTGTCACTAGGAAAGCAGTCTTTTGTAATTGCTGGCGTTGGTGAGATCCTTTTTAGATCCTTCATTTTTAAATGCAGAAAGGATCTATAATGGAATAGGAGAAATAAAATATCTAGAGGAAAGAAAATAAGCCAAAGAATTCACTATTGCTTTATTTGGAGGAAACTTTCAAGTATAGAAATATAAGGAAAAAGGTTTTATAAAATTCATTGTAGAGAAAAACTTCCTGGTCATGAAGATAACTTAAGAAATGCACAGTCAGGGAGCAGGGTGAAATCTCTTGCATTGTGCATATAGTATTTTCAAAAAGTATAAATTCATGTGGAAACAGTCTGGCAGTTCCTCAGACAATTAAATATAGACTCTGCATGATCCAGCAATTCCGTTCCTAGGTATGTATCCAAGAGAAATGAATACACACGTCCACAAAATCTTAGACATGTATGTTCATAGCAGCATTATTCATAATGGCCAAAAGTAGAAATAATAGAAACAACACAAATATCTATCAACTGATGAATGGATAAGCAAAAGGTGGTATATCCATACAATAGAATTTTTTTTTTTTTTTTTTTTTTTAAACATCTTTATTGAAGTATAATTGCCTTACAATAGTGTGTTAGCTTCTGCTTTATAACAAAGTTAATCAGTTATACATATACAATATGTTCCCATATCTCTTCCCTCTTGCATCTCCCTCCCTCCCACCCTCCCCATCCCACCCCTCTAGGTGGTCACAAAGCACCGAGCTGATCTCCCTGTGCTATGCGGCTGCTTCCCACTAGCTATCTATTTTACATTTGGTAGTGTATATATGTCCATGACACTCTCTCACCCTGTCACATCTCACCCCACCCCCTCCCAATATCCTCAAGTCCATTCTCTAGTAGGTCTGTGTCTTTATTCCCGTCTTGCCACTAGGTTCTTCATGGCTTTTTTTTTTTCCCTTAGATTCCGTATATATGTGTTAGCATACTGTATTTGTTTTTCTCTTTCTGACTTACTTCACTCTGTATGACAGACTCTAACTCCATCCACCTCATTACAAATACCTCCATTTCATTTCTTTTTATGGCTGAGTAATATTCCATTGTATATATGTGCCACATCTTCTTTATCCATTCATCTGTCGATGGACATTTAGGTTGCTTCCATGTCCTGGCTATTGTAAATAGAGCTGCAATGAACATTTTGGTACATGACTCTTTTTGAACTATGGTTTTCTCAGGGTATATGCCCAGTAGTGGGATTGCTGGATCGTATGGTAGTTCTATTTGTAGTTTTTTTAAGGAACCTCCATACTGTTCTCCATAGTGGCTGTATCAATTTACATTCCCACCAACAGTGCAAGAGAGTTCCCTTTCCTCCACACCCTCTCCAGCATTTATTGTTTGTAGATTTTTTGATGATGGCCATTCTGACCGGTGTGAGATGATATCTCATTGTAGTTTTGATTTGCATTTCTCTAATGATTAATGATGTTGAGCATTCTTTCATGTGTCTGTAGGCCATCTGTATATCTTCTTTGGAGAAATGTCTATTTAGGTCTTCTGCCCATTTTTGGATTGGGTTGTTCATTTTTTTGTTATTGAGCTGCATGAGCTGCTTGTAAATCTTGGAGATTAATCCTTTGTCAGTTGCTTCATTTGCAAATATTTTCTCCCATTCTGATGGTTGTCTTTTGGTCTTGTTTATGGTTTCCTTTGCTGTGCAAAAGCTTTTAAGTTTCATTAGGTCCCATTTGTTTATTTGTGTTCTTATTTCCATTTCTCTGGGAGCTGGGTCAAAAAGAATCTTGCTGTGATGTATGTCATAGAGTGTTCTGCCTATGTTTTCCTCTAAGAGTTTGATAGTGTCTGGTCTTACACTTAGGTCTTTAATCCATTTTGAGTTTATTTTTGTGCATGGTGTCAGGGAGTGTTCTAATTTCATACTTTTACATGTATCTGTCCAATTTTCCCAGCACCACTTATTGAAGAGGCTGTCTTTTCTCCACTGTATATGCTTGCCTCCTTTATCAAAGATAAGGTGACCATATGTGCGTGGGTTTATCTCTGGGCTTTCTATCCTGTTCCATTGATCTATATTTCTGTTTTTGTGCCAGTACCAAACTGTCTTGATTACTGTAGCTTTGTAATATAGTCTGAAATCAGGGAGCCTGATTCCCCCAGCTCCATTTTTCGTTCTCAAGATTGCTTTGGCTATTCGGGGTCTTTTGTGTTTCCATACAAATTGTGAAATTTTTTGTTCTAGTTCTGTGAAAAATGCCAGTGGTAGTTTGATAGGGATTGCATTGAATCTGTAGATTGCTTTGGGTAGTAGAGTCATTTTCACAATGTTGATTCTTCCAATCCAGGAACATGGTATATCTTTCCATCTATTTGTATCATCTTTAATTTCTTTCATCAGCGTCTTATAATTTTCTGCATACAGGTCTTTTGTCTCCTTAGGTAGGTTTATTCCTAGATATTTTATTCTTTTTGTTGCAATGGTAAACGGGAGTGTTTTCTTAATTTCACTTTCAGATTTTTCATCATTAGTGTATAGAAATGCAAGAGATTTCTGTGCATTAATTTTGTATCCTGCTACTTTACCAAATTCACTGATTAGCTCTAGGAGTTTTCTGGTAGCATCTTTAGGATTCTCTATGTATAGTATCATGTCATCTGCAAACAGTGACAGCTTTACTTCTTCTTTTCCGATTTGGATTCCTTTTATTTCTTTTTCTTCTCTGATTGCTGTGGCTAAAACTTCCAAAACTATGTTGAATAATAGTGGTGAGAGTGGGCAACCTTGTCTTGTTCCTGATCTTAGTGGAAATGGTTTCAGTTTTTCACCATTGAGGACAATGTTGGCTGTGGGTTTGTCATATATGGCCTTTATTATGTTGAGGAAAGTTCCCTCTATGCCTACTTTCTGCAGGGCTTTTATCATAAATGGGTGTTGAATTTTGTCGAAAGCTTTCTCTGCATCTATTGAGATGATCATATGGTTTTTCTCCTTCAATTTGTTAATATGGTGAATCACATTGATTGATTTACGTATATTGAAGAATCCTTGCATTCCTGGGATAAACCCCACTTGATCATGGTGTATGATCCTTTTAATGTGCTGTTGGATTCTGTTTGCGAGTATTTTGTTGAGGATTTTTGCATCTATGTTCATCAGTGATATTGGCCTGTAGTTTTCTTTCTTTGTGACATCTTTGTCTGGTTTTGGTATCAGGGTGATGGTGGCCTCGTAGAATGAGTTTGGGAGTGTTCCTCCCTCTGCAATATTTTGGAAGAGTTTGAGAAGGATAGGTGTTAGCTCTTCTCTAAATGTTTGATAGAATTCACCTGTGAAGCCATCTGGTCCTGGGCTTTTGTTTGTTGGAAGGTTTTTAATCACAGTTTCAATTTCAGTGCTTGTGATTGGTCTGTTCATATTTTCTATTCTTCCTGGTTCAGTCTCGGCAGTTTGTGCATTTCTAAGAATCTGTCCATTTCTTCCAGGTTGTCCATTTTATTGGCGTAGAGTTGCTTGTAGTAATCTCTCATGATCTTTTGTATTTCTGCAGTGTCAGTGGTTACTTCTCCTTTTTCATTTCTAATTCTATTGATTTGAGTCTTCTCCCTTTTTCTCTTGATGAGTCTGGCTAATGGTTTATCAATTTTGTTTATCTTCTCAAAGAACCAGCTTTTAGTTTTATTGATTTTTGCTATTGTTTCCTTCATTTCTTTTTCATTTATTTCTGACCTGATCTTTATGATTTCTTTCCTTCTGCTAGCTTTGGGGTTTTTTTGTTCTTCTTTCTCTAATTGCTTTAGGTGTAAGGTTAGGTTGTTTATTCGAGATGTTTCCTGTTTCTTGAGGTAGGCTTGTATTGCTATAAACTTCCCTCTTAGCACTGCTTTTGCTGCGTCCCATAGGTTTTGGGTCGTCGTATCTCCGTTGTCATTTGTTTCTAGGTATTTTTTGATTTCCCCTTTGATTTCTTCAGTGATCACTTCGTTATTAAGTAGTGTATTGTGTAGCCTCCATGTGTTTGTATTTTTTACAGATCTTTTCCTGTAATTGATATCTAGTCTCATAGCGTTGTGGTCGGAAAAGATACTTGATACGATTTCAATTTTCTTAAATTTACCAAGGCTTGATTTGTGACCCAAGATATGATCTATCCTGGAGAATGTTCCATGAGCACTTGAGAAAAATGTGTATTCTGTTGTTTTTGGGTGGAATGTCCTATAAATATCAATTAAGTCCATCTTGTTTAATGTATCATTTAAAGCTTGTGTTTCCTTATTTATTTTCATTTTGGATGATCTGTCCATTGGTGAAAGTGGGGTGTTAAAGTCCCCTACTATGATTGTGTTGCTGTCAATTTCCCCTTTTATGGCTGTTAGTATTTGCCTTATGTATTGAGGTGCTCCTATGTTGGGTGCATAAATATTTACAATTGTTATACCTTCCTCTTGGATCGATCCCTTGATCATTATATAGTGTCCTTCTTTGTCTCTTATAATATTCTTTATTTTAAAGTCTATTTTGTCTGATATGAGAATTGCTACTCCAGCTTTCTTTTGATTTCCATTTGCATGGAATATCTTTTTCCATCCCCTCACTTTCAGTCTGTATGTGTCTCTAGGTCTGAAGTGGGTCTCTTGTAGACAGCATATATATGGGTCTTGTTTTTGTATCCATTCAGCCAGTCTGTGTCTTTTGGTGGGAGCATTTAATCCATTTACATTCAAGGTAATTATCGATATGTATGTTCCTATTCCCATTTTCTTAAATGTTTTGGGTTTGTTATTGTAGGTGTTTTCCTTCTCTTGTGTTTCTTGCCTAGAGAAGTTCCTTTAGCATTTGTTGTAAAGCTGGTTTGGTGGTGCTGAACTCTCTCAGCTTTTGCTTGTCTGAAAAGGTTTTAATTTCTCCATCACATCTGAATGAGATCCTTGCTGGGTAGAGTAATCTTGGTTGTAGGTTTTTCTCCTTCATCACTTTAAGTATATCCTGCCACTCCCTTCTGGCTTGCAGAGTTTCTGCTGAAAGATCAGATGTTAACCTTATGGGGATTCCCTTGTGTGTTATTTGTTGTTTTTCCCTTGCTGCTTTTAATATGTTTTCTTTATATTTAACTTTTGACAGTTTGATTAATATGTGTCTTGGCGTGTTTCTCCTTGGGTTTATCCTGTATGGGACTCTCTGTGCTTCCTGGACTTGATTAACTATTTCCTTTCCCATATTAGGGAAGTTTTCAACTATAATCTCTTCAAATATTTTCTCAGTCCCTTTCTTTTTCTCTTCTTCTTCTGGGACCCCTATAATTCGAATGTTGGTGCGTTTAATGTTGTCCCAGAGGTCTCTGAGACTGTCCTCAGTTCTTTTCATTCTTTTTTCTTTATCCTGCTCTGCAGTAGTTATTTCCACCATTTTATCTTCCAGGTCACTTATCCTTTCTTCTGCCTCAGTTATTCTGCTATTGATCCCATCTAGAGTATTTTTAATTTCATTTATTGTGTTTTTCATCGTTGCTTGGTTCCTCTTTAGTTCTTCTACGTCCTTGTTAAATGTTTCTTGCATTTTGTCTATTCTATTTCCAAGATTTTGGATCATCCTTACTATCATTATTCTGAATTCTTTTTCAGGTAGACTACCTATTTCCTCTTCATTTGTTAGGTCTGGTGTGTTTTGACCCTGCTCCTTCATCTGCTGTGTGTTTTTCTGTCGTCTCATTTTGCTTATCTTACTGTGTTTGGGGTCTCCTTTTCACAGGCTGCAGGTTCGTAGTTCCCGTTGTTTTTGGTATCTGTCCCCAGTGGGTAAGGTTGGTTCAGTGGGCTGTGTAGGCTTCCTGGTGGAGGGGACTATTGCCTGTGTTCTGGTGGATGAGGTTGAATCTTGTCTTTCTGGTGGGCACGTCCACGTCTGGTGGTGTGTTTTGGGGTGTCTGTGGCCTTATGATTTTAGGCAGCCTCCCTGCTCATGGATGGGGCTGTGTTCCTGTCTTGCTAGTTGTTTGGCATAGGGTGTCCAGCCCTGTAGCTTGCTGGTCGTTGAGTGAAGCTGGGTCTTGATGTTGAGATGGAGATCTCTGAGAGATTTTTGCCGTTTGGTATTACGTGGAGCTGGTAGGTCTATTGTGGACCAGTGTCCTGAAGTTGGCTCTCCCACCTCAGAGGCACAGCCCTGATGCCTGGCTGGAGCACCAAGAGCCTTTCATCCACACAGCTCAGAATATAAGGGAGAAAAAAATAGAAAGAAAAAAAGAGGATAAAATAAAATAAAATAAGCTATTATAATAAAAAATAAGAAAAAAAATTATTAAGAGTAAATGTATTCAGAAAAAAATTTTTTTTTAATTTTTAAAAATAGATTTATTAATTTTTATAGTAAAAAATAAGAGAAAAATTTTTAAGAAAAAAATTTATTAAGAGAAAAATTTTAATTTTTTAAAATAAAAATATGAAAAAACTTATTAAAAAATTTTTTAATTTCTAAAAATAGAAAATACGGAAAAAATTATTAAGAAAACATATATTAGGAAAAAAAAATTTTTTTAAGTAAAGAAAAAAAAAAAAAAAAAAAAAAAAAAATGGACGGACCTAACCCTAGGACTGATGGTGAAAGAAAAGCTATACAGACAAAATCTCACCCAGAAGCATACACATATACACTCACAAAAAAAGGAAAAGGGGAAATTAATATATCCTGCTCCTAAAGTCCACCTTTTGAATTTGGGATGATTCGTTGTCTATTCAGGTATTCAACAGATGCAGGCACATCAAGTTGTTTGTGGAGCTTTAATCCGCTGCTTCTGAGGCTGCTGGGAGAGATTTCCCTTTCTCTTCTTTGTTCGTACAGCTCCCAGCGTTCAGCTTTGGATTTGGACCCGCCTCTGCATGTACGTCGCCTGAGGGCATCCGTTCCCCGCCCAGACAGAACGGGGTTAAAGGAGCAGCTGCTTCGGGGGCTCTGGCTCACTCAGGCCGGGGGAGGGAGCAGTACGGAGGAGGCGGGGCGAGCCTGCGGCGTCAGAGGCGTCGTGACGTTGCAGCAGCCTGAGGCACGCCGTGCGTTCTCCCGGGGAAGTTGTCCCCGGATCACGGGAGCCCGGCAGCGGCGAGCTGCACAGGTTCCCGGGAGGGGCGGTGTGGAGAGTGACCTGTGCTCGCACACAGGCTTCTTGGTGGCGGCAGCAGCAGCCTTAGCGTTTCCTACTGGTCTCTGGGGTCCGCGCTGATGGCCGCGGCTCGCGCCCGTCTCTGGGGTCTGCGCTGTTAGCCGCGGCTCGCGCCCGCCTCTGGAGTTCGTCTAGGCGGCGCTCTGAATCCCCTCTCCTTGCGCGCCGCAAAACAAAGAGGCAAGAAAAAGTCTCTTGCCTCTTCGGCGGCTGCAGACCTCCTCTCCGGCTCCCTCCCGGCTCGCCGCGGCACGCCAACCCCTTCAGGCTGTGTTCACGCCGCCAACCCCAGTCCTCTCCCTGCGATCCGACCGAAGCCCGCGCCTCAGCTCCCAGCTCCGCCTGCCCCAGCGGGTGAGCAGACAAGCCTCTCGGGCTGGTGAGCGCTGCTCGGCGCTGAGCCTCTGTGCGGGAATCTCTCCGTTTTTCCCTCTGCGCCCCTGTTGCTGTGGGATCCGCGCTGATAGCTGCGGCTCGCACCCGTCTCTGGATTTTGTTTAGGCAGCGCTCTGAATCCCCTCTCCTTGCGCGCCGCGAAACAAAGAGGCAAGAAAAAGTCTCTTGCCTCTTCGGCAGCTGCAGACTTTTTCCCGGACTCCCTCCCGGCTAGCACCAAAGCCCAAGCCTCAGCTCCCAGCCCCCGCCCGCCCTGGCGGGTGAGCAGACAAGCCTCTCGGGCTGGTGAGTGCTGGTTGGCGCCGAGCCTCTGTGCGGGAGTCTCTCCGCTTTGCCCTCCGCACCCCTGTGGCTGCGCTCTCCTCCGCGGCTCCGAAGCTTCCCCCCTCTGCCACCCACAGTCTCTGCCCGCAAAGGGGCTTCCTAGTGCCTGCAAACCTTTCCTCCTTCACGGCTCCCTCCCACTGGTGCAGGTCCCGTCCCTATTCTTTTGTCTCTGTTATTTCTTTTTTCTTTTACCCTACCCAAGTACGTGGGGATTTTCTTGCCTTTTGGGAGGTCTGACGTCTTCTGCCAGCGTTCAGTGGGTGTTCTGTAGGAGCAGTTCCACGTGTAGATGTATTTCTACTGTATCTGTGGGAAGGAAGGTGATCTCCGCGTCTTACTCTTCCGCCATCTTGCCAGCCTCCCCCATACAATAGAATTTTATTCATCGGTAAAAAGAAAGTACTGATTTATGCTGCAACATGAATCAACCTTGAAAACATTATGCAAAGTGAAAGAATCCAGCCATAAAAGGGCACATATTGTATGACTGCACCTACGTAAAATGTACGGAATAAGCAAATTAATGAAAACAGAAAGTAGGTTAGTGTTTGCCTAGGTTGGGGGGTGGGGAAGCGGGGAATGGAGAGTGGCTGCTAATGGGACAAGACTTCTTTTTGGAGTGATGAAAGATACTTTAAAAATAGATCATGGTGATGGTTGCACAACTCAGTGAATATACTAAAACCCACTGACTTATACACTTTAAATAGGTAAATTTTGTGGTATGTAAATTTCATCTCAATAAAACTGTTAAATTTTTTCAAAGTGTAGACATTCATCTGGACTGAAAGGGTCTACGTGTAGCCAGGCTGAGGCCAAGGATGTACCATATGACCTCTTACCAGCTCTAGATACTATTACCCTCTGACTTTGACCCACAAAGATACCAGACTTAGATGTGATCCAAAGGATAAGTAAATTGGATTTTTCAAAAGGGTCACAAAGATCTCTTCATATAGATCATAAGGGAAGATGCTTTACTCTGAATGCCTGCACTTAGATGCTACTGGAAACCAGTTAAGACTCAACTTTTACTGTCCGGAAGTGAAAAGTCCTATATGTAGGGTCCAAGCCACATACTCTCTTTCCTAAATGACTGGCCTTTGTTCCAAACTACTCTTCCTCCTCCCACTCTTGCAATCCTCTACAAAGAGAAGACAATGTGATCTTTTAAAATGTAAATCAGAATGTAGATTCTTCCTATTTTACTGAACTTGAAATCCAAATACTTACCCTGTCCTGCAAGTCTCACATGAACTGATCCCTGCTTCCCTCCGCACTCTCACTTTTACCCACAAGCTCCAGCCACACTGGCCATTTTCTGGTTTCCTGGGGGCGCAAAACTTGTTTCCAGCTTAGGGCCTTTGCCTCAGCTCTGCCCTCTCCCAGGAACGCTCTTCCTTCTGGCTCTGTGTGGCTGGAGGCCTCCTTCTTTGTCCTCTAGCCTCAGCTTCTCCTTAGCATGTCAATTCCATAAGAGGATACTGCTTTATCCTTGGGACTTATCATATATTAGACACTCAATAGTATGTGTGGGAAGAATGAATTACCGATTTCTTCATTTTGAGGAGCTATGGTATTTACCTCCTGGAACAAGCCTAGGAGGGTCCCCATTTTATAAATGAGAAGGTAGAGACATGGCCTGTAAGAGGCAGCCTAGCAAGTAGAGGTGGATTTTGTTGTGTGTGAGGATAATTTATCGGGAGAGTAATTTAATGATTCTCCTTGTATTTCCCATCTCCCACTCTGTCAAGCAGGTTGTCAGGCTTTTCATTTCCTTATGTCAGAGATTGCTGCTGGGTTGTTTGAAGGCAGCTGCTCTTCCTGTGTTTGGATATCCTTCCTGTATTTCTTCCCGTTGAAGAGCTGATGCTGGTGTGCTGGCGGGGTGAGGGAGGAGGAGAATGGCTTTGAAAAGAACTGGTCTGAGAGGGAAAATTCCAGCAGACCGAGGATGAGACCTGGGGCCGTGCAGAAGCGTGCCCAGCTCATTGCAATGGCGGGAGAAATCAAGACCTCAAAGGGACACGGTCCCAAGTATGAGTCAGAAGGCCAGGGCTTTCCTGCCCCAGCACAGTTCCACTTCCCTGGGCAGGTTACAGGGGCAGAAAGTTGGATATTAAGAGCTTACTAGGTTTAGACCATGATGATGTCAGTGGGCCCATCATATATGGAGATAAGAAAGCCTTATTCCGTAAACTATGCTATGTCATCTCCCCTTGAGGTTGCAAAACTCAAGCGAAAATGAAAATCATCCATTTCTCTGAACAAAAGATCACACATTTGGGTAAACATTTGACCAAACTGACATGTCCATTAGGAATCTATTCAAACCACCCAGGGCAAAGCAAACACCTGCTCCAGGCCTGAAGGAGAGAAAGACAGCAGAAGGAGTGAGGCGTCCTGAGGCATCCTGCAGGGAAAATCAGAGCCAGTGCCTTTTACAGAGCGCATCGAGGGAGGACAGACGGGCGTGTATTTTTAAATAAGAGGGTAATTTGGTCCTCTTAGCTGTTGGCTCAGAGGTGCCCAGCTAAAGATAAATCATTGCCACTTTCAAAAGTTTACCTGAAGGGAATTGGCTGAGCCAGTCAGTGACCTGTTGAGGGTTCAGCTGCCCTGGGTGCCATCTTTTTAGTGAGGTTCACTGGGCAGTTGATGAGATTCTGATTCCATGGTCTGTCCTCCCAAGGCGCGTGAGGACCTGCTCTAGGGAGCTGGCTCTTTCCCCTCAGTCACCACGGCCTCCATACCAGGGGCCATGTGCTCCCCACCCAGGAATGCAGAGAGGTTCCACTCACACCGCCAGCCCTCTGGAGAAGGCAACAGACCTCCTTCACTGAGTGGTGGGAAAACAGGTCTCTGCCAATATTTAACTGGTGAAACTGCTTAAGTGGACTCCCAACTAGGGTGACATGAGAGCAGTAAGTATTTAAGCAAGATTTATGAGGTAGCGCATTCCTGGGCAGTCAAGGTTGCTGCAGGCATCCAGTTATCAGTGGGCTTAAAGCTGCAGATTGTCTCAGTCACTGGTGAAACTGCAATGTCTATAAAATGGCATTTTCCTGTCTTCAGAAATCCCTAATAAGTCCCAAACTTTCTTATCAACATGAAAAAACATACACTGTTGGGACTTCCCTGGTGGTCCAGTGGTTAAGACTCCATGCTTCTCTTGAGGGTGGCCCGGGTTCGAGCCCTGGTCGGGGAAATGAGATCCCGCACACCATGTGGCACTGCCAAAAAAACCACTACACTCTTGCTCTTGCTTTGCTGGGTTGGCTGTCTCTGCCTTCCACTCCACTCAGCACTTCACTAGAAAGACCCGCATTTGCCCTCTCCCAGCATGCCAAGCTCCAAGCATGCTGCCTTTCAAGCAGGACACCTCATCTAATTATTTTCTAAGCTAAGCTGGATACCCAGCCCGCCTGAGTATTAGACAGTGGCCCAAAAGAGTGCACGAGACTCCTGCCCATCTTACAGTCTTGGTCTCTGCCCTACCCCCTGAGAGAAGCCTGCAAGTGGATGTTTTGTAGACACATCAAATGCAGTTTAACCAAACACTGAGCCCATATTCTCCTCCAAAGTGGTCCTCTATGCCAGCATCTTTCTGTTCGTGGCACTCACATTCCCATTTCCCTAAAAATTATCACATCATCAGACTCTTTTTTTACCTTCATTTCCAATATTCATTCTACCATATCTAAGATGTTCCCATTACAGACTTCTTTCATGCTGTCTCTCCTTTCCCACGTTCCCTGATCCAAAAATCTGGGCTTCTAGCTCAGTCTCCTGGATGGTTCTGTAGCCTGCATTCTGTATCCACCTCATTCTTCCAAAGCCCACCCCCAAGTGACCCTTCCTCATCTATTTTCCGTTGTTAATTCATTCACTCAACAAAGATTAAGTTCTTACTATGTGCTGGGTACTGTTCTAGGCACTGAGTGTACATTGCAAAAAATATGCACAGTCACTAGTATTTTGGAGCTCACATTTCTAGTGGAATAAACAAATATATAGTAAATCAGATGGGGGTGAATGCTGCAGGGGGGAAAGGAAAGCCTTTAGTAAGAGGCATAGGGAATGCTGGGGATGGTGTGTTGTTTTATATTGGGTGGTGAAGGAGGGTGCTTCTGGGAAAGTGATATTTTAGCAGAGACCTGAAAAAAAGAATGAATGGGTGAGTGCACGAGTCATTTGAACATCTGGGAAAAGAGCAGTCCATGGAGTGAGAGCTGTAAGTACCTCAGAGGCAGGCTCGGTGTGTTCAAGAAGCAGTTAAGGAGACCAGTGTGTCTGGAGCAGAGCTTGACATGAGGGAATAGTTGGCTATGAGGGCAGAGAAGGGGGCAGGGGGCAAGGCCAGCCAGTATAAGCACTTGTATGCTGTTGTAAGGACTTTAGCTTTTATTCTAAGTAAGATGCAGAGCCACTTGGGGGTTTTGAGCAGGGATCTAATTAGAATTTTAAAAGGAATACTCTGGGGACTTCCCTGGTGGCACAGTGATTAAGAATCCGCCCGCTAATGCAGGGGAAACGGGTTTGATCCCTGGTCTGGGAGGATCCTATATGCCTTGGAGCAACTAAGCCCGTGCGCCACAACTACTGAGCCTGCGCTCTAGAGCCCGAGAGCCACAACTACTGAGCCCACATGCCACAACTACTGAAGCCCGGGTGCCTAGAGCCTGTGCTCCACAACAAAGAGTAGCCCCTGTTTGCTGCAACTAGAGAAAGACTACACGAAGCAACGAAGACCCAACGCAGACAAAAATAAATAAATAAATTTATAAAAAAAAAAAAAGGAATACTCTGGCTACTTTATTGAGAATCAAGGGGAGATGGTGAAATGAGGGAGCCCAGCTAGGAAGCCATTACAGTCGTACCGGTTGAACCAAGGCTTAATGGCAGGGGTGCCAAGAAATCGTTGAATTCTGGAAATATCTTAAAGGTAGAGTGGTTAGGATTTGCTGATGGGTTGAATGTGGGGTGTGAGAGCAGACTCCAAGGTCCTCTACCCAAACCATTGAAAGTCTGGAATATCCATTTATTAAGATGTGGAAGGCTGGGGAAAGAGAAAGTTGGTGTTGGGGAATGAGTGTGAAAATCAGGAGTTTGGTTTTGGACACGTGAAGTTTGGAATGCTTTTTAGATACCTGCGTGACAATGTCAAATAGGCACTTGGATGTGTGAATGTGGAGGTCAGAGGAGAGATTAGGTCGGGATATGTACACTTGACAGGTATCAGCATATGGATGGCATTGATGAAACCAGATGAGATCACCAAGGGTGTGAGTGTTGGGAGCTCATGTAGGGTGTGCAGTGGCTCTGGGGATTTCTCACTGACTATAGAGAACAAAAGCACTTTGCACCCTAGGCTTCTCTCCAAGGCTGTCTGGAATCCAGCCTGACCTGGCTGTTCAAAAACCCGGTCTTGCCTTTTGTGAATCCTCTACACAGTCATTACTTTCATCTTCTCCTCCCTGAGTCCCTGGCATACCTTGCACATTTTTTATTCTAAGCCTTAAATGCTACCCATCTTAAGAGGTCCAATTCAAATCCCACCTTCATTTATTCATTTACTCCCCAAATATTCTTTGAAAATCGACAGTGTTAGGTGCCAAAGATACAGCAGTAACAAAACAATCACTTTCCAGAAAGCCTTTCCTGACCTCTTGTCTCATTGCCCTTTCCCTTATTTTCTATAGCAAACAAACCCATAAATATTAATTGGCAGTATGGTACAGGCTCCGTGGAAGGCGCTGGGACAAAACTGGAAACAAGAGATGGTCACAGTCTATTGCAAAAGCAGGTAATTAATATGAAATTACAAAAAAGTATGTTCCTTGCTATCACAGGAGAATGCACTGTATTAGGCAGAATAATGCGTCTCTGGCGGCAAGATGTCCACACCCTAATGCCCACAACCTGTGAATGTGTTAGTTTGCATGGCAAAAGAGGAATTAAGGTTGCCGTTGTGGGTGAAATTAAGTTTGCTAATCAGCTGACTTTAAGATGGGGACATTATCTGGGCTATCCAGGTGGACCCAGTGTAATCACAAGGGTGCTTAAAGGTGGACGAGGTAGCAGAAGGGAAGAGTCAGAGAAAGATATGTGACGATGGACGTTATGTTGTTGGCTTTTTTTTTTTTTCACAATTTTAAAATTTACTTTTTTTTTTTAATTGAAGTAAAATTGACATATAGCATGATATTAGTTTCAGGTGCACAACACGATTCAATATTTGTGTACATTGCAAAATGCTGACCATAATAAGTCTAGTTAACATTTGTCAGCATACATAGTTACAGGTTTTTTTTCTTTTTTCTTTTTTATGATGAGGACTTTTAAGACTTACTCTTAGCAACTTTCAAATATGCAATACAGTATTTTTAACTATAGTCACTATGCTTTTGACCCCCCGTTCACTTGTTTTGTCCATCTCCCCCTGCGACCCGACAACCACCAATCTGTTCTCTGTGTCTATGAGCTTAAGTTTTGTTGTTGTTTGGTTGGTTTTGTTTTTAGATTCCACATATAAGTGAGAACATATGGTAGTTGTCTTTCTCTTTCTGACTTACTTCACTTAGTATGATAATCTCTAGGTCCATCCATGTTGCTGCAAATGACATTATTTCATTCTTTTATTTTTAACATCTTTATTGGAGTATAATTGCTTTACAATGGTGTGTTAGTTTCTGCTTTATAACAAAGTGAATCAGCTATACATATACATATCCCCATATCTCCTCCCTCTTGCGTCTCCCTCCCACCCTTCCTATCCCACCCCTCTAGGTGGTCACAAAGCACCAAGCTGATCTCCCTGTGCTATGCGGCTGCATCCCACTAGCTATCTATTTTACATTTGGTAGTGTATATATGTCCATGTCACTCTATCACTTCGTCCCATCTTATCCTTCCCTCTCCCCATGTCCTCAAGTCCATTCTCTATGTCTGCGTCTATATTCCTGTCCTGCCCCTAGGTTCTTCAGAACCATTTTCTTTTCCTAGATTCCATATATATGTGTTAGCATATGGTATTTGTTTTTCTCTTTCTGACTTACTTCACTCTGTATGACAGAGTCTAGGTCCATCCACCTCACTCCAAATAACTCAATTTCGTTTCTTTTTATGGTTGAGTAATATTCCATTGTGTATATGTGCCACATCTTCTTTATCTATTCATCTGTTGATGGACACTTAGGTTGCTCCCATGTCCTGGCTATTGTAAACAGAGCTGCAGTGAACATTGTGGTACATGACTCTTTTTGAATTATGGTTTTCTCAGGGTATATGCCCAGTAGTGGGATTGCTGGGTCATATGGTGTTGCTGGCTTTGAAGGTGGAGGAAGGAAGGCACAAACCACAGAATGTGGGTGACTTCCAGAAGCTTGAAAAGGCCAGGGAATGGATCCTCCCTTAGAGCCTCCAGAAAGGAATGCAGCCCTGCTGGCACCTTGATTTTAGCCTGATGAGACCTGGGTTGAACTTCTGAACTGCAGAACTGTAAGGTAATAATACATGTGTCTTGTTTTAAGACCCTACGTTTGCAATAATCTGTTATGGTAGCAATAGAAAACAGCACTTGATGGTGATGTAGCTCTTTCACAGCTTTGTGTGATCTCCCCCAATATAAATTGCCAGTTTCCAAAGATCAGCAACAGTATAAATATCTTTAAAAATTCCCTCTTTTAATGCTCATATTAATCAGGGTTCTTTTGGTTGGAAGTAAGAGGAAACTTAGCAAAAATTTTCTTAAGGTGCAAAACTGGCTCCATCAATGACAAGTTCTGGAGTAGGTCTAGCTTCAGGCACAGCAGAAGAGATGATGTAATGAGTTTGACATTGCCAGAAACCCACCTCTCCTCTGTGCTTTCCTCTGTGCTCACTTTCTTCTGATTGGCTGTTCTTCAGTGGGGGCAGCTCCAGGCTTACTTTCCACGGGCTTAGCAACCCCCAAAGAAAGAAGGAAGCTTTTCCTCAGCTCTAGGAGTTGAAACTCATTAGATTTATTTGTGTCATCTGCCTGACCCTGCTCTAATCATGGTGGCCAAGGAAGGACCATGGTCTTACCACCGGGCCAGGGTCAAGTGCCCAGCCCTGGAGACCAGGAGCAGGGTCAACGCCCTCTCTCCCCAGTGTGTGGAGAGAACAGGGGAGGGTCCACCGTGACCTCCCTTTCCCTGTAATGCCAGAGCAAGGAATAAGTGTCCGAAGCAGGCTACGGAGAAGTGTATGGACTTTGAAGTCAAATAGATTTAGTTTCAAATTCCATCCTTGTCTTTTCCTAACTGGGTGTTGATCAGCAGTCTTACAACCTTTCTGAGCCTCAGTTTCATCATAAGCGGTTACGTAATAGTGTCTGGCTTACTGAGCAGTTCTTAAGCCAGATTATCTGCATAAAATTGCCTAGCACTGTGCTTGGCATGGACAAGGTACTCAGGAAGAGTAGTTCCTTTCCCTCTTCCCATTTAGTGAAGGAGAGAGTCCTGTAGCCTGGCAGCTTCCTACCAGACACCTCTTCCTGGCTCACATTCCTCTCATCTCCAGAAAGCCTTACTCTTCTCTCCCTGCTGCCAACTTGAATCTACCAGCTCTGCAGGGGAGTTCTTGGCCATCTCAGAATCCTTCATGCTTCTCTAGCTGAAAGGGAATGCTCTTCAGTTACTTATTTAGAAGCAATGACCCCCCGTGCTCCTGCAAGAGGGATCCCTTGCACGAGATCGCTGCTAGGACCTTAAATCTACAGCGGAAGGAAAATACAGGTGTTAGCATGCACAAAGAACTGCTTTCACTTTCCTCACAAGTGCCATGGAGAGAGGGGGCTGCCACTTATACTTCAAGGTGGAGCAAGCAAATACAGAATTTGTTGGATGTTCAGCAAATCAATAGTGAAGCTGGGAGCAGATATTTAGAACTAAATGGAGCCAAACTTGGGTGGTTCTCAAAATTATCAACTTAAGAAAAAAATCTATCTGGCACTGTCCCCAGAGCTATCCCGTTCACTATCTCACACCTTACCTCAAGCTATCACTACCCACGTCAAGCGCTAAAACAGGATTGGCAGAGCCTTGCACAGAATTCCAACCAGTGCTAATTCATTTCCATGAGGACTCAGTACAGAAAGACTAGGAAGGGGTAAAGAGAGTATCTCTAAATCCTTAAGACCTGTCATTAGTTCCTTACTTCCTCAGTTGTTTTAGGTCTGGCCTTATTTTAAAGACTGGCTTAGACACCCTCAACTCCAGACCTCAACCATTTCTGGTAGGTAAGTATTGTTAGAGCTTCTGAGTTTGGATGAAGAGGGTTTTCCTCATCACCCACATGCAGCCAGAAGATAGAAAAACTTCTAAAAATTCCATTCCACTAGAAACCAAGTGGAAAATCACATTGCAGCCCAGTTTCCAAGCCAATAAAGATGAACAATCCAATAGTGGGTAGGGTAGGGCAAGAGAGGGGGGAGTGTGGGAGAGAATGAATAGAGGGAAAGAGAAAAGAAAACCCTAAAGCTATCTTCAAATGTCAGGGGACAAAATGAAATTAAGTTGCCCAGATGCACAGAATGAAAACATTTAGTCATTCCCCCAAATCTTCAAGCATGAATAATAGGCTCTGTATTAGCCTACCCAAACTAGGCAAAAATCCCATTAGCAGGTCTACTTTTTAAGAAAACAACAAAATCTCTGCAAATATGGTTAACTCACCCTAAATCTGCTGCCAGAGGAAAATGTCAAGGAATGAAATGAGATTAATAGGAAGATGAGGGTCACAAATAAGAGAGGGTGGTAGAGTTAATGGCATCTTTGGGATCTGAGAGGAGACTATGAAAATGGCTGGCTTTGGTTTCACAGAGACAAAATAATCAGCTTGCTTACTGCACCAGTTTTCATATTCTGCATTTTCTTCCTGAGGCAGCAGGAGGATTTGCAGTCTTGTTTTGCATACTCAGCTTCACAGAAGGAAAGCAATATGGTGTACCATTGTGGGGGAAATGACAGAAGTCTGAACATTTAAAGCAAAAATTGAATCAAAGTACTGCCATGTTAGCCTTCCATCAGAACCTGAGTTAGATTTATGTTCACACTGGTTGATTGTTGGGCAGGGAAGGTCACAACCTTACTTCTTTCTGAGCCAAGGAAGGTTTTATGGCCTTTCTGAACATTATTGACCCCATCTCCTTCAGGGACATTCTTTTCTCTGAGCTTTGCAAATACCACACTCTTTTCCCCTCTACTTCCTTGAAAGTCTTCTTAATCTACTATGGAGATGACTCTTCTCTTCTTGATGTTCCCTGGGGTTTGATCTGGGCCTCTCCCCTTTACTGTTCTCTCTCTCCTCAGGCATTCTGATCTGCTCCCACAACCTCAGTTACCATCCTTCTGTTAAGGGCTGTCTTCCCTTTTGAGCTCCAGAGCTGTGTAATGCAGTGTATCCTTCAAATTCTTTAACTTTCCTTCCAGAATTGCTGTGTTCTTGGCCCTCCTGCCCCAGTGAATAGTTCAACTATACTAGTAGAAAACTGGGCAACATCCTTAACACCTTTCTCTTACCCATTCCCCACATCCACTCAATCCTCAGGTCTGTCTATTCTACCTTCTAAATATTTCTTGAATCAATCCACCTTATTATAACCATCTTGCCACCACCTTCAACCAAACCGACATTGGGAGGGAGTGTAGATGTTAAGAAAACTGTCCCTGAGCCCAGGTTTAAATTCCAACTCTATCTTATATTACTCTTGAGCAAGTTATTTAATTGGTTTATCTTTCAGTTTTCTCATCTATAAATTGGTATGATAACACAACAACCTCATTGAGCTGTTGCAAAAGTTAATGACAATACTGTATGGCTGAATCACTTTGCTGTGCACCTAAAACTATCACAACATTGTTAATCAACTATACTCCAATATAAAATAAAACATTAAAAAAATTAATGACAAATACATGTGGAGTGCTGAGAAGTGGGCCCAGCATATAGTTAGCTCAAGATAGTGTTAGTTGTGGCTATATATTATTACTATTATTATTACTGTAATTATTATTGCCCATCTCTCACCTAACTTCATCTCCTTATATTCACTAATACTTCTCTCCAATCCTTTCTGCACATAACATCAAGAGTTACAGTTTCTAAAGGCAAATCCTATTGTGATACCACCTTGATTATTCAATTTCCCTCAGGATAAAGTCCAAATTCCTTCACATAACTTAAGAGGCTCTTCATTACCTGGATTTTCCCTGCACCTCTCTTGCACCAAGTCCTTTCTGACATCGCTGGTCTTTTATTATTATTTTTATTTATGTATGTATGTTTTTATTTATTTATTTTTGGCTGTGTTGGGTCTTTGTTGCTGCGCACGGGCTTTCTCTAGTTGTGGGAGTGGGGGTTACTCTTCATTGTAGTGCATGGGCTTCTCATTGCAGTGGCTTCTCTTGTGGAGCACAGGTTCCAGGTGCACGGGCTTCAGTAGTTGTGGTGCGTGGGCTCAGTAGTTGTGGCTCGTGGGCTCTAGAGCGCAGGGTCAGTAGTTGCTTAGCTGCTCCGTGGCACGTGGGATCTTCCCGGACCAGGGCTCGAACCCGTGTTCCCTGCATTGGCAGGCAGATTCTTAACCACTGCGCCACCAGGGGAGTCCCCTCTGGTCTTTTTCACATGACAAACATGCTTCCCTCTCTTCACATGGATAACTTCTGCTCTCATATAAATTCTCCTTTGATTGTCCCTGGCCTGTATTGGGGAAATAAAATCAGAAACAAAATCTCCCAATCCAGAAAACCTCCCCACAAAGGTAGTAGAGAAAGGAAGCAGGTTTATTATTGAATAAACATAAAACCAGAATGTGATGTATATATCACAGGCAATCCACTAAAAGATGGTGAAGACAAAGAAATCTCTCACCCTTTTTTGTAACCAAGTAGATACAGCCTATTACATACATGTTTTCAAGATAGATAATAACTAGTCCACAAGTAAGAGGACTTGATAACATCATTTGTTACACATAGTTCATTCCTAGTTTACCTGGTAATTGGGGTGACCATCTGTGTTAGCTAATTGGCTTTATCCAGAAGAAAAACAAACTTCTCATACTTTTATGACGGGAGGCAGTTTTGCAGCTTGGAGCAAGGTACCCACCCAAGGTAGGCTCCTATTCTCCCTTAGAAACTGGGAGGTAGGCGTGCTATCTCTCTTGATGTTTATGTTTTGAAAAGATAGCTCCCAGGTTTTTGAGAAAGACATTCTCTAAAGCTGGCAGGAAGCCTACTTAGTTTTCAAAAGGATTTATATACATTTCAAAGAGAGGAGAAAGTACTTTACAATCACAAGTTTTCTATAGTAAATGCTCTGAGTAAAAAAAGAAAAAAAAAAGAGAGGGGGGGGGGAATCTTTTCCTTTCTTTCCAACAGGGAGAATGGAGCCTCTTAATTTGTATTTATTCTTACACTTGCACCAGAAGAGGTTACGAGCCGCCATGTCTGCCCACAGCACCCTTTTCTTCCTCTGTATTACACTTGAAGCACCATTCAGTATTTCCTTCATTTACTCTTTAATGAGTGCCTACCTGGTGCTGGATACTGGCTACACTATGGTAAACAAACTGACATGGTCTTATCTGAATGAAACTTCCAGTTACTGAGGGAGCTAGACAAATAATTAAACAACTGTATGTTTATTTATCTATTTTTTCCTTTCAAGCACGATTTCATTAGATCGCTTAAATATCCTTTCTTTTTAAAAAATTTGTAAAGGTTACTTTCCATTTACAGTCATTACAAAATACTGGTTCTGTTCCCTGTGTTGTACCATACATCCTTGAGCCTATCTTACACCCAATAGCTTGTGCTTCCCACTCCCCCAACCCTGTATCGCCCCTCCCCACCTCTCCCCACTAGTAACCACTAGTTTTTTCTCTGTATCTGGGAGTCTGCTTCTTTTTTTTGTATTCACTAGTTTGTTGTGTTTTTAAGATTCCACATGTTAAGTGATATAATTTAAAATGTGATGAGTATAAAACAAACATGTTGCTTTTGAATAGAAACATTTTGTTCAAGAATTAATTAATGATTGAATAAGCACATTTCTAGAGATCCATAATTTAAGGAAGAGGGATTGCTTGGGCAAATAAAAAGAAAAAATTAGGATTGGAATTTGTCTCTAAACCGCATAGAGAGTGACAGCCTCTCATGTAGTCAAGATGGGTTGAGAGTGAGGAAATTGCTTCATGCTGTTATTGTCTGCCCCTCTCTTTAGCGGATAAAAGGATGGTATAAACAAACTTCTTATGAAGCTGATATATTATCAATGTTGATGCAAGTTCAGACAGTCAAGTTGTGTGGCTCTAAAATTAGTGTTCTATTTCTCAGGACATCAGTTAGGACAAATATTCAATTTTCTAGATGTTGGCTGACTGGTAACCTCAACCAGGATCATATATTTCATCCCAGGACTTGTAAGAAAGGGTTGGATAGCAGAGATTTATATAAGAGAAAGAAAAGGCAACCTCGTAGCCAGTTCCAGTGGGCCTACTTCCAAGAGTGCTGCCCATGTTGGCAGCATCTGTGCCTGATTTTCACTCCTATTCTATATCCCAGCCAGAGATATGCCCTACTGCTCTCCAAGATAAATCCAGCATTCCATTCTATGCCCTAACCTCATATATATTTTTTACATGTTAACTCTGATCCAGCCAAGGAAGCTCCCTTGTTGGAAGACATAAGGGTAGCTTAAACAACAACTTTGAAGCTGATGTTGGTTGTATGAATGAACATCTTTAAAGATAAACGCCAGAGATATAATGCTCTGAAACTATAGTAGTGACCTCTAATTTTGATGTCATGGGCTTGAGAGAGAAGTGTTCAAAAAGAGGCAATGATTTAGAGTGCATCAGACTGACCTATAGAGATTGGAGTTTCTAATTCATTAGGTCTGTGTTGGAGCCTGAGAATATGCATTTCTAACAGTTTCCCAAGTGATGCTGATCCTGCTGGCCTAGGGGGTAAAACTTTGAAAATCACTGTTTGTTGCTGATGGTTGCTAATCATCTGCACATTAGAATCATCTGGCATGCTTTAAAAAAATACCAATGCTGGAGTACTACATTAGACCAATAATGCCAGAATCCCTGGGAATAGGGCCAGACATCTGTATCTTGTAAAGTGCCACAGTGAGACCAGGGTTGAGAACAACTATCTTACATAAAGCCCTGGGAAAGAAAGCAGAGGAATGAGGGGAAGGTAGAAAGGGTAGTGTGTGAACATAAGTGAATATATTCTCTATACATGTTGTAAGGTATAGAGAGGAATCAGAACATGGTAGATTATGATTATATGTGGTGTAAGCCTCTCCTATGCAAGCTGGACCAGAGAAGGGGAGTGACTTGTCCAAGATTTCACAGCAGATTAATAGCTGATTTAGACCCTGAGTTCTTATGATTTCTAGTCCAGTGATTTTTTTTCCTTCTGCCACTGAACTTGGACTTTACCTCTGACAGCCTCAAAACACTTATGAGAAATTCAACCTTGAGGACAGACACGAGAATACCATGTGATAAATCCCATGCTATGGGAAAAGGAACACCAAGATGGGTCATTTAGCTCAGTCTAGGAAGGTAAAGTGATGAGTGGGCACTAACCAGTGGAGAAAGAAGGGCAGTTCAGAGAGAGAGAGAGAAAAGTGCAAGCCAGGGTGTAGAGGTTGGTTTGTGAGGGATCTGCAAACTTTTCAGAAGAGCTGTAGCATAAAGATACAGGCAGGTAGAGCTCAGATCTTGAAGGACCCACATCCTATAAGTAATGGGGAGGACACTGATGGATTTTAAATAGCAGGGTGTAGAATAACAGGATAAGATTTACATTTTAGATAGGTCACTTTGTCAGTGATGAAGAAGTTTTATTTGAGGAGAGCTAGTCTGTAGGCAGGGAAACATTTAGGGCACTGTTGAAATAGTTCAGGGGAGATACATATTTTTAAAATTTTCTTGAAGTACAGTTGATTTACAGTGTTGTGTTAATTTCTGCTGTGCAGCAAAGTGATTCAGTTATACATATATATATACACTCTTTTTCACATTCTTTTCCATTATGGTTTATCACAGGATATTGAATATAGTTCCCTGTGCTCTACAGTAGGACCTTGTTGTTTATCCGTTTTATATATATTAGTTTGTATCTGCTAATCCCAAACTCCCAATCCTTTCCTCCCCCACCCCCCTCCCTCTTGGCAACCACAAGTCTGTTCTCTATGTCTGTGAGTCTCTTTCTGTTTCATAGATATGTTCATTTGAGTTGTATTTTAGATCTCACATATAAGTGATATCATATGGTATTTGTCTTCCTTTTTTCTGACTTTCTTCTCTTGGTATGAAAATCTCTAGGTCCATCCATGTTGTTGCAAATGGCGTTATTTCATTCCTTTTTATGGCTGAGTAATATTCCATAGTGTGTGTGTGTGTGTGTATACCACATCTTCTTATCCATTCATCTGTCGATTTACACTTAGTTTGTGCCCATGTCTTGGCTATTTAGTGCTGCTATGAACATAGGGGTGCATGTATCTTTTTGAATTACAGTTTTGTCTGGATATATGTCCAGGAGTGGGATTGCTGGATCATATGTCAACTCTATTTTTAGTTTTTTGAGGAACCTCCATACTCTTTTCCATACTGGCTGCACTAATTTACATTCCCTCCAACAGTGTAGGAGGGTTCCCTTTTCTCCATACCCCTCCAGCATTTATTTGTAGACATTTTAATGATGGCCATTCTGACCCATGTGAGGTGACAGTTTTGATTTACATTTCTCTAATATTTAACAATAATGAGCATCTTCTCATGTGTCTATTGGCCATCTGTATGCCTTCTTTGGAGAAATGTCTATTTAGGCCCATTTTTCAATTGGGTTGTTTGGTTTTTTGTTATTGAGTTGTATAAGCTGTTTGTATATTTTGGAAATTAGGCTCTTGTTGGTCACATCATTTGCAAATATTTTCTCCCATTCTGTGGGTTGTCTTTTCATTTTGTTTATGGTTTCCTTTGTTGTGCAAAAGCTTATAAGTTTGATTAGGTCCCATTTATTTCTTTTTGCTTCTATTTCTAGTGCCTTGGGAGTCATACCAAGAAAACATTGGTATGATTTCTGTCAGCGAATGTTTTGCCTATGTTCTCTTCTAGTTTTATGGTGTCATGTCTTTTGTTTAAGTCTTAAGGCCATTTTGAGTTTATTTTTGTGTATGGTATGAGGGTCTGTTCTAACTTCATTGATTTGCATGTGGTTGTCCAACTTTCCCAGCACCAATTGCTGAAGAGACTGTCAGGGGAGATATATTAAGGGTATATCTTAGAGCAGAAATATAGAGTAGGGGAGAGAGCAATGAATTGAGAGACTTTTAGAACTGAATAACCCAAGGTTTGGTGATTGATTTGAGATGGTATATGAAAGATGAGGGTGGATCAAGCATGATGCTGAGCTTCCAGGGCTGGGCAATATGGAGCAACTGCAATAGGAACATTGGAGGAGAAACATATGTGGAGATGAAAAATGCCATTTGGAGAACGTTGAATATTGAGGAGTCTGTAGGTTATCCAAGTGGAGATGTCTAGTACATGTTGAGTGAAAGAAAATTATTCACAATTCCCATTCAAAGAGAGAGTTAGAATCACAGGAGTAGCTGATAAAAACCAGCAGGGCATGATTGACTATTTCTTTTCCCATATTAGGGAAGCTTTCAACTTTCTGGAAAGTTTTTATCATAAATGGTGTTGAATTTTGTCGAAAGCTTTTTCTGCATCTATTGAGATTATCATATGGTTTTTCTCCTTCAATTTGTTAATATGATTTATCACACAAATAATATACAGGGGAACTCCCATAAGGTTAACAGCTGATTTCTCAGCAGAAACTCTGCAAGCCAGAAGGGAGTGGCAGGGCATATTTAAAGTGATGAAAGAGAAAAACGTACAACCAAGATTACTCTACCCAGCAAGGATCTCATTCAGATTCAACGGAGAAATTAAAACCTTTACAGACAAGAAAAAGCTAAGAGAATTCAGCACCCCCAAACCAGCTTTACAACAAATGCTAAAGGAACTTCTCTAGGCAAGAAACACAAGAGAAGGAAAAGACCTACAATAACAAACCCAAAACAATTAAAAAAATGGTAATAGGAACATACATATCAATAATTACCTTAAATGTAAATGGATTAAATGCTCCAACCAAAAGACATAGACTAGCTGAATGGATACAAAAACAAGACCTGTATATATGCTGTCTGCAAGAGACCCACTTCAGACCTAGGGACACATACAGAATGAAAGAGAGGGGATGGAAAAAGATATTCCATGCAAATGGAAATCAAAAGAAAGCTGGAGTAGCAATTCTCATATCAGACAAAATAGACTTTAAAATAAAGACTATTAGAAGAGACAAAGAAGGACACTACATAATGATCAAGGGATCAATCCAAGAAGAAGAGATAACAATTGTAAATATTTTTGCACCCAACATAGGAGCACCTCAATACATAAGGCAAATGCTAACAGTCATAAAAGGGGAAATTGACAGTAACAAAATAATAGTAGGGGACTTTAACACCCCACTTTCACCAATGGAACGATCATCCAAAATGAAAATAAATAAGGAAACACAAGCTTTAAATGATACATTAAACAAGATAGACTTAATTGATATTTATAGGACATTCCATCCAAAAACATCAGATTACACTTTCTTCTCAAGTGCACGTGGAACATTCTCCAGGATAGATCACATCTTGGGTCACAAATCAAGCCTCAGTAAATTTAAGAAAATTGAACTCATTTCAAGTATGTTTTCCAACCACAATGCTATGAGACTAGATATCAATTACAGGAAAAAAACTGTAAAAAATATAAACACATGGATGCTAAATAATATGCTACTAAATAACCAAGAGATCACTGAAGAAATCAAAGAAGAAATCAAAAAATACCGAGAAGCAAATGACAATGAAAACACGATGGTCCAAAACCTGTGGAATGCAGCAAAAGCTGTTCTAAGAGGGAAGTTTATAGCAATACAATCCTACCTCAAGAAACAAGAAAAAATCTCAAATAAACAACCTAAACTTACACCAAAAGCAATTAGAGAAAGAAGAACCAAAAAAAAAAAAAAAACCCCAAAATTAGCAGAAGGAAATTATAAAGATCATATCACAAATAAATGAAAAAGAAATGAAGGAAACGATAGCAAAGATCAATAAAATTAAAAGCTGGTTCTTTGAGAAGATAAACAAAATTGATAAACCGTTAGCCAGACTCATCAAGAAAAAAAGGAAGACTCAAATCAACAGAATTAGAAATGAAAAAGGAGAAGTAACAACTGACACTGCAGAATGAGAGATTACTACAAGCAACTATATGCCAATAAAATGGACAACCTGGAAGAAATGGACAAATTCTTAGAAAAGCATAACCTTCTGTGACTGAACCAAGAAGAAATAGAAAATATAAACAGACCAATCACAAGCACTGAAATTGAAACTGTGATTAAAAATCTTCCAACAAACAAAAGCCCAGGACCAGATGGCTTCACAGCCAAATGTTATCAAACATTTAGACAAGAGCTAACACCTTCCTTCTCAAACTCTTCCAAAAAATAGCAGAGGGAGGAACACTCCCAAACTCATTCTACGAGGCCACCATCACACTGATACCAAAACCAGACAAAGATGTTACAAAAAAAGAAAACTACAGGCCAATATCACTG